>NC_141691.1:1266674383-1267874383 GCF_964263255.1 Lissotriton vulgaris
ACACCCTCAATGTTGTGCTTTGGGGACTGAGAACCCCCACCATCGAGCAGCCCTTGCATCGAAGATCAGCCCACCAGCTTCTCCACGATCTGTGTGGGGCCCTTTTGCATTGTGCCACTCGATGCGCCATCCCGGCCACTAGCCATGTGGTCAGCGGCCATCTTGGCAACGAAACCGACAAACTACACTGCGGGTCTGGTTGCTCCAGACTTACCCAAGCTCCTGTGAAAAGGAGCACTCGCTTTGACCTTGCTGGTCCGAGTGTTAAGCATCTTTCGATTCCTGCATGGCTTGCATTAGCCAAGGCCTGTTTGCTCCGATCAGGTCGGCGACACCGCCAACAGCGAGAAGCCTGCGCTGGACGGCTCGTGATTGACTCCTGGACATCCTCAACCCCCGGGGTCCACGTGGCTGCAGAGAGAAGCTACACCTCAATGCCTGTTTGCACCCGACATCGCCTGGTTCCAATCTGGTTCCAGGGTAGTCACTGGCTAGTGACTTTGAACATTGTCCCCTCTGCTTTCAGGTCTTCACATCTTCAGATCCACCCTTGGATCCACCGGAACTCTTAACCTCGAGCCGCCTGCAGCATCTTCAGCTCCAAGCACCATCGACCAGCGTGACGAAACCCGACACTACTTCGACCCTGTGCACCCGCTTCCTGTGGGTGAGGTAACTCAGCTCCGCCGGTGTTCCTACACTGGTACACATCTCTAGGGCCTGTATCTCAAGTTTCAGCTTTCTAGGTCACTCGGAAGGTTCCGAACTAACTAACTTTGTACTTTTTACGCACCATAGACTTTACATTGGAAAGTGCTTGCACTTTGAACACTGCACCCGAGTCCCGCGGGCCTTTCCCGACTTAGTCACTGCTAGTCTCGAATAGCTCCAGCGATTCCCAAGGCCCTAGGCCTGTTCCCTTTCTGATTGGTATCTCTTATACCACTTTCTTAGTATATGGTTTAGGTGGCCCCTAAGGCTCATCCATATTGTGCAACTTTTGTGTATTTTAAACTGTCTTGTGATTTAACGCTTGTGCTTCTGTGCTCATAAAGAGTCCAGGGGATTGTATAGTTAATACATCAATATATATTTTCAATATATATCTGTGTGGTGACCCTTTCTTTTGGTATTCAAGGGGGTTGTGTATGGTAATACAGCTGGCTTCACATGCCTTTCAGAGTTTAGCCTAAGACTGCTTTGTCCACGTTACCACTAGGATAACTGGTGTATAAGGTTGACTTACAACCAATCATCATAAGGGTTGCTTGGCATGGTACAAAGTGATCACTAGAATTAGTGAGCATTATATACCAGGCCAACTTCTCACATTGGTGGCAGCGGTGGGATCTGAGCTTGCTGTTGTTTTACCATTACAATCTTTGAGATTATTATTTGAAAGATCATACAGGTACCTGCTAGGTACATATAAAACAAGACTAGTATACTTAAGTTCTACTGAACTTAGTTGTTGTAGAGCAAAGGGAGTAGCACACCCTGACTACAACTACTAGATAGGTTTAGTAGGTAAACACCAGTGTAGGTAGATTGCAACACATCCACCCACACTAGAGCAATGTCTGGAGCAGAGGGTTCCACTGGGAACATCCCTGTTGAGAGTGACCCTCCAAGGGCACCATCCAAATTTGCTATTTTTTCCTTTAAGGAATTAAGACAGCTTTGTGTCTTAAGGGGTCTGAGGACAGGGCCTTCCCCTACCACAGACCACCTTAGAGAGATCGTGTATCAGTCTGAGACTCTAAAGACCTCTAAGGCAGACCCCACAGGGAATGCTGAAGGAGGCCATCCTTCTGAGGATGACACTGTAGAAGCCCCTGTCCCTGTCATCCTGGTAGATGAGGAAGCCCCCATCACTGGAGCTCCTCAGGTAGATGAGGAGGAAGAGGAAGAGGAAGAAGAGACAGAAGGGGGGAGCAGTGAGTCAGATGATGACAGAAATAGTCAGGTGCTGGTCAGTAGACTGAACCAGGCTAACTTACGCCTATTTGGGACTGAATCAGTTAACAACCCATTCAGACCACCAGGTGGACTTAACCAGAAGCCTAGGAGGAGAAGGACTCACTGAGGTAACTCTAACAACTCCCATGCTTCTAGAGGTTCTCATGGTCACTCCAGAAGGGAGATGGCTAGCCCTCAGAGAAGGGAACATGAGGCCAAAATGAGAGAGGCTGAATTGAGGATCCAGAGACAAGAATTAGAAGTTGCCCTGGCCCAAGAGAAACTTGCTAGATCAAGACAGCCTAGAGAGAGTGGATTAGGATCCACTGGTGGCAGCACTATCCAGAAGGATGAAGACAGGTCCTTTGATACAAGAAACCTGAGTAAGATTGTGTCCCCCTACAAAGCTGGGGATGATATCCACAAATGGATGACTGCACTTGAGAGAGCCTGCATGGTACAGCAGATCCCTCAGGAGCAGTGGGCAGCAATCTTGTGGCTCTCCTTTGAAGGTAGAGGCCGAGACAGACTCCTCACAGTTAGTGATGGGGATTCTAGAAACTACCTGGTCCTGAAGAGTGCTCAGATTGATGGGTTAGGCTTAACCACTGAACAGTACAGGTTAATGTTCAGAGATACCCAGAAGACACAGACTCAGGACTGGTCTGAATTTGTTGAATGTGCCACTAAGGCTCTGGAAGGCTGGTTGCTGGGAAGTAAGGTTACTGACTATACAGGATTGAATAATTTAATTATGAGAGAGCAAATCTTAAGTAATTGTCAAAATCAGCTTCTACGTCAGCACCTGGTTGACTCTGATCTGACCTCCCCACAAGAATTGGGTAGGAGGGCAGACAAATGGGTCAGAACCAGGATCAGGCCTAAGAACCAGGGTGGTGACCAAAAGAAAGAGACTACCAAGCCTCAAGAGAAGGGTGGGGATAAAAGTAAGGAAAAGACTTCCCCAGGGCCCCAAAACTCCAAGAATGGGGGTGGGTCCCAAGACACTTCTACAACCCAGAAAAAGCCTTATTGTCATACCTGTAAACAGGTGGGGCATTACAAAACAGATAGCTGTTGTCCCAAGAATGGCAATAAAGAGAATATACCTCCAGGTAAGGCTCCAACACCACCTGTCACTGTTAGCAGTGGTCCCCCAGGTGGTGGGAGCACCCCCAAGAATTTGGGTGGGTTTACTTTTGGAGGACAGGTGGACTCTGGCCTATCCAGGTCCCCTAACTCAGATACTCTTGTCTATGAGACTGGCATGGGGTTTGCCAATTTCACTGCTTGCCCAAACACTTTGAGCAAGTATAGACAGGAGCCCCTCATCAATGGCTTGAAGGCTGAGGCCTTCAGAGACACAGGGGCTAGCATCACCATGGTGGCTGAATGTCTAGTCCCCTCAAGGCAACTTTTACCTGATGCCAAATATCAGGTGACAAACATTGATGGCATAGAAACCAATCATCCCATGGCAGTAGTCAATCTTAGCTGGGGAGGTGTCACTGGCCCAAAGAGAGTGGCAGTGTCAGCAAACGTGCCTGTAGATTGCCTACTGGGTAATGATTTGGAAATCTCAGCCTGGGCTGAGGTTGAACAGCAAACCCATTCTAGAATGGTAAATCTCCATGGAAAGGTTAGTGGGGCTGTGATGGCTACAGCCCCAATCCAAGATGTCCCTCCTGAAAAGGTTGGGAGGGCTGAGCAAACCTCAGCCCCATCTTTAGATAACTTCCCTCCTGAAAAGAGTAGCAGGGCTGTACTAGTAACAGCCCATACCCAAACTGAGTCTCCTCCTGAAAGGGTTGGTGGGGCTGTGATGGCCACAGCCCAAACTCAAACTGATACATGGGTAGTGAAGCCTGAAATGATGGATCACTCCACCCAAACAGAGAGCATTGAGGAGGAAGAGAAATCTCCCTCCCACCAGACTTTAGGAAAGGATCAGCCTCCTCAGGGAACTGATCTTACCCCTGATGAAGGAACTGTCCCAGAGGTTGTTAGGCCTGGCCTAACAGAGCCTCTGATGGCAGTGGACCCTTCTCAGGTGGGACCCAGTCTGGAGCAGGTAACCTGCCCCTCTCTACCTTGCCTTACTCAGCCCAGGGCTGCAGAGGACAAGAAGGACAGTGAGACCCAAGGGGGCCCCTGTCAAATAAAGCACCCCATCAACAGATTAGGGGCACCGAAACTAGTAGCCCTAGTGAGGTGCAAACTTTAAAAACTCTTGAGGGATCCCCCTTAAAAGTAATTAGGGACCTCCCCCAGATGGGTATTGTGGGGCACAGCCAAACCTGGGACCCTAAGGGCCCAAACCTGAACTGTCCCTCCAGTAAGCCAAACAGAGGGACTCCGCCTCCAGCTTTAGGTAGTCAGAGGTTGACCCTGAGAGCACAGTGCAACTCAGTCAAAGAAAGAAAGGCACACATGGTGGAGAGTGATTGGAGGAAGCTGAGCCCTACAGAGGAAACTCACTTCAGTACTCCATCTCAACACCAGCCTTTGACTTTGCAAAGACACACCACAGGTAGAGATTCCCTATGGAGGAGACCCTCAGATACCCTTAGGGTGAGGGATTGCTTAGTGGACCATGAGACAGGGGTTACCAAGCCAGAGCTGGTACTTCCTTATATGGCCACTTAGGCAATATAGGCTTACCTGGTCAAGGATAGCCTTATCTCCTTTCGTTTGGGGGGGGGGGGGGGTTATGTAGGAAGGTGGATATCTGACTATGGTTACCCCCAAACTTTTTGCCTGGTGTTTAGCTGGTTTTTGACATAGTTGGCCTGGGAACCTGCTATTCAGGGCCCCAGGCTGATTGCTCTCTCCTTAAAATGGACTCCATGTACCTTAGGTGCATACACAATTGGAACTGGTTCACCTTATAGGCCCCTGTAACAGTGTACCCTAGGTACCCAGGGCATAGGTGTTTCCAAGGCCTACCAGGGGCTGCAGCATGTAGTGTGCCACCCCTGGCCTGGCCTCCATATTTGACACAACTGCCTGATCACTCAGCTGGGGTAAGTTGGTGTAATCACCTCTTGCTTAGATATAGTATCCCTATATCTACCCTTAAACTGGACACATATGTTCCTATCAGCCACTCCTATGGAAGGCCTCATCAATCCTGGAGGCAGAGTGCTTGGAAATATGTGAGATGGTGCTCTAGCATGAGCTGAGCCCGTCTGCAGCTGTCGGGAACCACTCCCTAAGCTGTTCCGGGATATTGCCATACCATATACTCTTAAGTGCATTATAATCCTCGCGGTTAAATGCTATCTTTGGTTTGGCTTTATCAAAACATGTCGAGTAAGGTGTCATACGAATTGGAATACTATCCCCTCGACAGTTCTGTCGACGGGGATAGCATTCCACCCTTCTAGAGGGACACAACATGTGTGTAGCCTTAACCCCGGTTAAAGTTAACCAGAGCCTCAGCATCACAAAATGGATGCTGCCACCACAGACATGAGTCTGGCCTCCTGCTGCTGACCGAAACTCGGCAGATGGTGGCCTGGACAAAGGGTTTCCTGCCTTGGGAGGTGCGAGCACCACCCCAGACAGGGTTTTGTGTATTGGGTTGGACAGGGCTGAATAGAATCAGACATGCCCGGGGCACACAAGGTGTCCCCGTGCATAGGCCAGTCCAAACCGGTCCTGGGACTTTCCAGACCCAGGCCTGGTGAGGAGCTGGACAAAGGAAAGGGGGTGTAACCGCCCCCCTTCCTGGTTCCTCCCAGAGGAGGGACCTAGTAGGTGATCCACCCCTCAGATTGGGAATAAGAGTGGGAGCAGTGCCATTGCACGGCAGATCATCCTGAAATCAACTTTAAACAAAGAAGAAGACTGGACTTCGACATTCTGCTGCTCAGAAGACTGAAGAGAGTCTCCCTTGTGGCCTAGGAGTGGCCACCCTGTGAACACAGGCAGCAACCAGCGACTCGACGTCTGCTTTGCTGCCGCCTCCCGCCGGAGCCCGAGCCCAGAGCCTGACAAGACCCAAACTCCCAGACTTCTCATAGCCCGATCCACAGTCCCTGCAAAGAAGGGACCCGTGGAGGCACCGAGTGACGTGGGACCGGACCTCTTGGAAGACACCCGAAAAGCTGACTGCGCAGCAACCGAGGCACCCTCGACGTTGTACTTTGGGGATTGAGAACCCCCACCATCGAGCAGCCCTTGTACCGAAGATCAACCCCCCAGCATCTCCACGATCTGCGTGGGGCCCTTTTGCATTGTGCCACTCGACGCGCCATCCCGGCCACTAGCCACGTGGTCAGCGGCCATCTTGGTGACGAAACCGACAAACTACACCATGGGTCTGGTTGCTCCAGACTTGCCCAAGCTCCTGTGAAAAGGAGCACTCGCTCTGACTTTGCTGGTTCGAGTGTTAAGCATCTTTTGATTCCTGCGTGGCTTGCATTAGCCAAGGCTTGTTTGCCCCGATCAGGTCGCCGAGACAGCCAACAGCGAGAAGCCTGCGTCGGACAGCTCGTGACCGAATCCTGGATGTCCTCGACCCCCAGTGTCCACGTGGCTGCAGAGAGAATCTACACCTCAACGCCTGTTTGCACCCGACATCGCCTGGTTACAATCTGGTTCCACGGTAGTCACTGGCTAGTGACTTTGAACATTGTCCCCTCTGCTTTCAGGTCTTCACATCTTCAGATCCACCCTTGGATCCACCGGAACTCTTCACCTCGAGCCGCCTGCAGCATCTTCAGCTCCAAGCACCATCGACCAGCGTGACGAAACCCGACACTACTTCGATCCTGTGCACCCGCTTCCTGTGGGTGAGGTAACTCAGCTCCGCCGGTGTTCCTACACTGGTACACATCTCTAGGGCCTGTGTCTCAAGTTTCAGCTTTCTAGGTCACTCGGAAGGTTCCGAACTAACTAACTTTGTACTTTTAACGCACCATAGACTTTACATTGGAAAGTGCGTGCACTTTGAACACTGCACCCGAGTCCCGCGGGCCTTTCCCGACTTAGTCACTGCTAGTCTCGAATAGCTCCAGCGATTCCCAAGGCCCTAGGCCTGTTCCCTTTCTGATTGGTATCTCTTATACCACTTTCTTAGTATATGGTTTAGGTGGCCCCTAAGGCTCATCCATATTGTGCAACTTTTGTGTATTTTAAACTGTCTTGTGATTTAACGCTTGTGCTTCTGTGCTCATAAAGAGTCCAGGGGATTTTATAGTTAATAAATCAATATATATTTTCAATATATATATGTGTGGTGTCCCTTTCATTTGGTATTCAAGGGGGTTGTGTATGGTAATACAGCTGGCTTCACATGCCTTTCAGAGTTTAGCCTAAGACTGCTTTGTCCACGTTACCACTAGGATAACTGGTCTATAAGGTTGACTTACAACCAATCATCATAAGGGTTGCTTGGCATGGTACAAAGTGATCACTAGAATTAGTGAGCATTATATACCAGGCCAACTTCTCACACTTGTTCTCTAAGAATAGTTCTACTTTAAGCAGATTGCTTTGTGCCAAAGTTCATTTTTGGAAAAAAGTCAAATAAAATCATAGAAAAATAGAGTTCCAAAGTTAGAAGTTTTTGTTTTGAAAAAGCGAAGGTCGAATTTCACAGTTGAAAGAACGTTGTGTGTAAACTTCAAAAGTTATTCTCGGTGTCAGGAGAAAACATTAAATCTTCTAGGCTGGCAAAGAAATCGTCTACCACAGTAGGTGAAAGTTGAACCACTTCATTAAGTAGATCAATCGTACACAAATGAGATGCATCGCCGTCAACGTCAGTCGCATTAACAATGTTCGCAGTAGATGGTACCTGTGTGCCTGTTGGTCCGCGTATCTCACCTTCAGCTGGAATTGCCGGTGAGATCTCAATGAATGCCTTCTTCAGGATTGGTAGCCATTGGGGGCAACACAATGCATGAGCCATTACTGGACCAAGCAAATCGTCAACATCCGTTGGCAGTGCTGATGGAAGTGTTAGACTGATATCCAACACGCATTCCACTCCACAAAGGAGGAATCGTAGAACAGATAAGATGCAATCTTGCCAGATTGGTCTGAATGACAGGAACTACGTGGTATTCAGATCTCTCAAACAAGCCAAGCCAAGAATCTGTGTTATGCTTTCACGATACTGCATTGCCAGAAGAGCGTTCTTCATGGTAATCTGGGTATCGCTGGTGACCGGACTTGCCATAACGGAGAAGGAGGATCAAAAATAGTATCCCTGCTACGAGTCCCAAATTGAGAGGCAGGCCACCGAACACAGAGTGCACGAAGTTAGGAAAAATGCCTAGGACTGCTTCAAAGGGTGCTAACAGACCCGAAAAAAATCGTCTTAAATACATTTACAATACCACTGGTATCAGACATGTTTAAGATATGACCTAACATTTCTGAAAAATGTATGGGGCAGTTTGTTGATAATAAGGCATGTATCTCCGCAGAGGACGTTGCAACTTGCAGATCATACGTCTATCTGGACGAGGTAAATGGCACAGTTTTTTTTAAAGGAATGGCTTTCATTTTGCTTAAAGTATCAATTTGTATAGAAGAAATGTTCAGTGAAGGCCAAAGTGGTGACTCCCCGTGTGTCTTAGTTTTAGGAAACAATACTTGCATACAGCAAGTGACCCTGGCTGACACATTAACGAGATAGGCTATTCCTGGCATCATTCCACAACAGCTGTGATCATTCAGCATTATGTAGCTCCCATTGGAAAGCTGCCTAAAAATTGGATTTATCGCTGCTGCCGGGGAACCCAGCAGGTGGCATGATAAGTTGTTTGAAGAACCATCACAGGCTCCATGCAAATTAATGCCTTGACATAGAAGTGTACCGCTTAATGTTGTTTTGCAATTTTTAGCACTAAGAAATACCTCCTTTTCCCCACTCCAACATTTGTGTGTGTGTGGTAAATCCCAGGTCGACTTTATGTATTCTTTACCCAACCTTTCATACAGGCCTGCTGGTATGTGTTTTAAGCAATACTGAAACTGGAAAATTGTCACTGGTATCGTGATGGTGCCATGTATTATCCATTCAACGGCTGGTTTCTCAGAAATGGTTAATGGTAATCTCTCCAGTTTTCTAAGCTTAGCACCGTATAGTCTGCTCCCCTCTGTGCCAAAGATATTTGTTTATCTGTAAGGTTAAATCCAGTAAAAAATTACGTGTTGTTGATTAGATGCCAAAGCACATAGCCTGAACAAAGGTTTTGTAATGTCCAGTCTGGCAGCATTACAGAGCGCTATTGAGACTGGCCATGTTGTAACATTAGCAAGTCCTGTTCCATTATGTCTATGGCAGAGGATACGATGCTGCCCAAAGAATAAATTCTGGACGACAGAGTTGTTAACCCATTGTCAACTACAGAGAGAGCTTTCTCTAAATTAATACGATCAATTTCTCATATTCGTTCTGCAGCTTCCATTTGCGTGGCTTTCCATGCTTCATTGTAAGCAGTGTAAATACCAGCTTATATGAAACGTTTATGACATTGTTTGCGAGGTCCAAGTAAGAATTCTTTCAAATCAATGCCATCTTTAAGTAAAGTTAAGTGTTGTTTTATATCTGGGAGTGCAGATTTTTGTAGCCACTCAAGGCACGGTTTTCCTACACTGTAAGTTGTTATTATACATGGATGTTGTCTCTGGACATATCTTGGATCTGGCCTATCTACTTTAAACCCTTGGGACTTGTTCAGGAATCTATCTTGACAGTTATTCGTGTCTGTGGGCCAGATTAATCATTTTTTCCAATCAGGATTAGTTCTGTTTTGTTGTAAAATATAATTTACGTCTACCTCCTCATCTGTAGTTCTATTACTATCAGGTGTGGGCTTAGATATGGACGGTTTGTTTAAATCTTTTATCTTAGCCAGGCCAAGACAAGATGTCTGTTGAACAGTTTCATTTAAGAATATTATTTGTTCTTGGATGATGCAGGCTTTGACCCTTGTACCTGCCAGTCTTTTGTGCCACAGACAGTTTTTGTCTCAATGTTGTCTTTCCAAAAGTCAAAACCAAATGTGGAAAATTGAGCATAAAAGACCGCAGAATAAATTTGCTTAGTATTAGTCAACATACTTTTCATGTCTGTCTTAACATTTTTAAAGTAAAAGGTTTCTGGATTTGTGACATTAAAACCTGAAAAGTATCGAAATTTTTCATAAAATGTTTTTGAGCTACCCTTTGGTAGCGTTGGACAATGTTCCCATTGATTATAAGTTAAAACCTTACTAGGGTTTGCAGATTTGTGCAAATAACGATGACCAAAATGATTAAAACAATACATTTCTTCATAATTTGATGAACCATCTAAGTATTCATGTTTTGCAAATTTTGCTGACATTTCTAAGTCTGCCATCATATTATTAACAGTTTCAAAGTCCCAATCATCAGAAAATGTACTCGGTGAAACAAAATCACTTAAGGAAACCTTAAATTGGTGTGCAATCTTCAGCAGCTCGACAGGGCCAGAAATGTCATAATCAGTTCTATCCCATGCTATACCACCAGGTAGAGGAACAGCTGTGATGTTTACTGAAGACAGGTCTCTTTGTTCACGATGAGATGATTTGTGTGGCTTCAGGAGCAAGTTGATGTTCTCACTTGCTGTGTCCATTTTTTTTATATTTTCCATCTATCAGCTTTCCCAAACTTAAAACAAGAATGAGCCATACTAGGAGAAAAAGTGCACCTAACACAAGCCAAAATTCAACCCATGGTAAAACCAGATATGTATTTGCAAGCTGGTGAAAAAGTTCTGTTACTTGTCCCTTGAAAGTTTTGTTTGTTGGCATTTTTTCAGGCTCACTTGGATCCTCAGAAAAGGTATTGAAGTTGATGAAAAAGCCAGAGGCAGTCCTGTCAATTGTTGGTATTGCATCCGGATTATTTGAAATCGCTAGAGCTGCTTGTTCCCATGACATGTTAGTATAGTCAGATGCTACATCATTGTAGACTGGAGTTTCTTGACAAACTGTTATTTAGGTTTCAAGAGGCACAAATTACATGGGTTTATTGCATAGTCCTTCTTTTCTCACTGCAGATTCTTTAAAGGTGATGAGTCTTTCAGTTTGAACCTCTTGGATGGTATCAAGATTTGGTCGCCTGCTACATCTTTGGAGTCCATTCAGCCTACTACTTATTATCGGCCATATGGTGTGGTTTTACCAGGTCAATTGATACAGAACGGTTCTCCTTTCTTCCAGCAAGGGGCGGCAGTAACACTGTTCTTGATCCTTGGACTGCTAGCACAGGTACCGGTTTTCTGTAAGAAGGCCCAAAATCCTTCTTATCCACTATTTTCTCTCTGACCAGAATCTAGACAGGTCTTGCTGGGACAGGTGGTTTTGCTTCAGAGGTTGTTGGCTTTTGTATTGTGTTGCTTAGATTTCTTCTTGTTTCATTTAAGTCCAGCAAAACAGCCAAACGGTCTTTGATATCAAATGGTTTTTGTTCTACCACTGAAGCATGACGATCGAAGTCTTCGACCATCATTCTAGTACCAAAAAGGATTTCATATGGAGTGATTCCACCCAGAGAATTTCTTGGCCGGTTATTAAGACTACGTTGGACACTTATTTAGATGTTTGACCACACGTCACCCCAACCTAATACCCTGGCTGTTATAGATTGCTTTATGTCACGGTTTTTCTTTCCACAACCGAATTTCCCTCAGGATGGCATGGACTTGAGTACTGCAATTCAATGTCCAAGCTGGCCATGGCCTCCTTGTAAGCCCGAGAGCTGAAAGCAGGACCGTGGTCAGAATGTAGCATGCCGATTGCGTATCTGCCGATAAAGACTCGCAAATCTTTTATAACAGTTCGGGCATCAGCCGAGAGCTGAGACCACATCCAAATTAATCTTGAGCATGAATCCACTGCAACCATGATATATTTATAGTTGCCATCCCTCTGTAAGGGACCACAGTGGTCCAGGTAAACATATGCTAGTCGTTTATCTGAAATTAAAAGGGGCGTCTGCGCCGGGCGTTTCACTGTTGAAACTTTCATTTTCTGGCAGATTTCACATTCCAAAACATAGTTTCTGGTCTGTTACCTCAAGCGCGGCCACCAGTACCTTTACTTTAATAATGACACTATAGCAGAAACACCTGCGTGTGCAGAGGCAAGCCCTTTGAGTGCTGCTAAGATTAGTCCTAACCTGTGTTCCATGTTTGGGATTACTCTATCCCCCACTCCAGGGATTTGAGCAAATGGAACATTATTTGCATCAGTTATATATGAGTACTTGAGTGGGAAGCCTTTTGGTAATGTTTTACCGCTGTCTTTGTTGGAAGCAGTGACAGCCTGCAATATTTTGCTGTCTATTTTTGTTTTTGAACGAGTGATTGCAGCTACGGAAGCCATTTGTACAGCCGCCTTTGCGGCTTCATCAGCCAATGAATTTCCAGCAACGTGAATGCCATCATGCTGATGATTCAGTGTATGGATCACGTGAGTCTTTTGTAGTTCTTTCTGTAAAAGAACTACTTGTTCCCAAAGCATTTTATGCTTGATTGTGCCACCTTTTGCGTCTTTGAAACCATTTTGAACACAGTTCTGCAAATATTCATTGTAAGACTGGACGCATACTATGAGTGTGGGGAATTCGCGATCAGTATTTTCAAACGCCATCTTGAAAGCTTTGAGTTCAGCTCGCTAAGCTGTACAGTCTCCGAGAGATTGAGTTTTTGTGACCATAGGTCTGAATTTACCATCACGCCAGCGACCTTTAACAATCGAGCACGCAGCACTGTAAGCTTGTTTATCCTCAATTGCGGGTTGTGCTGATCCGTTTGTATAAATTATACATCTGTAATGTTCCAGAGGCAGAATCTCAGTGGGCAGAGGACATTCTTCTTCGTATTGGAGAAATTCTTGAGTCTTCAAGTAGGGGTCAAAAAGGTATTCAACGTCTGTTGCAGCGAGAGAATTAACCCATTGTATCCATCTTGGATGTAGAGCTTTTGCATTTGGAATGCTTGCCTTTGTCACTGCCTCTAAGGCAGGAACAGGAGTAACGAATTTTAGGCGTTTACCCTGTGCGAGGGCTCTCTCTTTTGCTACTGCAGTTTGAACCACTGTCAGAATTTTTTCTGTTGAAGTGAATTTCATTTCAGCTTGTGTGTACATGTGTGATTTGTAAGCTATTGGTACCTTTTAACCTTCATTAAAGGTTAGGTACGTGAATCCGCATCTCCCTGGGATGATTCGGATTACAAGGTTGCTTTCATTTACACGTGTCTGTAAATGGGTTGTTGCTAACATGTCTGTTTGCACTGAATGCAACATTTCTGTGTGTTTTTGAGTCCAATTAGTAGGTTTGAAATCAGGTTTGATTATTTCGTAGAAAGGTTTAACACTTTCTGCGTAATTTAGAATGTAAGTTCTTCTGAAATTCAGGAATCCTAGAACTGACTAAGTTTTTCAGCGTTTTTGGAGGTTGGAGCAGCGCACATTTCTCTAAAAAGTTTGCTGCCAGGCTTTTGCCTTCACTTGAAAGTTCGTATCCTAAGAATAGGACCTTGAGGTGGGCAATTCTTGATTTTTTTAAGTTGAATTTATACCCTTCAGAGGCGAAGCCAAGTATTATGGTGTTCACCCTGTTCAAGTGCCTGTCCAAATCATCGTCTGTAAGATAGATGTCATCGACATATGATAATGCCTCATCATCATACATTTGCAGCAATTCTGTTACTCTGACTGAAAATAACCCAGAACTGTTCTTGAATCCCTGTGGGAGACGACAGAAGTGACGCTGTGTCCCCATAATTGAGAAAGTGGTCAAGTACCTGCTTTCAGGTGCAATATTTTGACAGAAGAAACCGTTTGAAATATCTAATGTGGTTTTATATTTTTGGCGCACAATGTTATTCATAAGTGCTGCACTGTGTGCATTTTGTGCTGCAAAGGTTTTGCAACAAGAATTTAAATGTCTGTAGTGCAAAATTAGACGATAAGTATTGTCTGGTTTGGAGACAGGAAACAAAGGATTGCTCATCGACAAGGTGCATGTTTCAATCACCCCTTGGTATTCAAGTTGATCTAGGATCTCCCTGACCCTGACCTGTGTTTTAGATTCTTGTTTAACTGAATACTGCTTCTGAGCAGTTGGTGGATTTTTTTAACTTGATCTTATGGTGAGGAGAATCCTCATTCCATCCCACATGATTTTTGTATAATGCTGGAGCCTGGGCCACAGCCCATTTTCTGGCATAGGTGTATTTTTTATGCACAGGAATATGATTTGAGAAGGCTAGCATAATGATTTCTTCGCCATGTGGGCACTCCCTGACAAATTCAGGTGGCCAGTCTTTTTCAGCCAGAAGAATGTCATAACCCTTAGATAGTGCTTTTATTTTCCTAGTTATGTCCCCCTGCATTTGGAGTGTTAATTCATATAACTTATGTGGTACACTAACCCTGGTATCTGCAGTTTCAACCTGAATGTATTCATTCAGTTCCACTGTCTCCAGATGATCCTTCAGGATCTTGCAAGCTATCCAGCATTGTCTGGGCCCACTCCCCATTCTTGAGTTGTGTCCTCAAGATCCTCGGCATGTCTGATTTTAAGACTTCCTACCTTCTTTTTGGTGAATTGAGTTTTCTTATTTTTCGGGACGTGTTGATCGTCTTTGGCCTTCGCGCGTTCTTCCTTGTGTTCTGATCGTCCTCTTCATTCGGATTTCTGCGAGGAAGTCTGAAAGGTACAAGAGAAATGTGCATCAGCATCTTGATATCTCTTAGGTTTTCTCAAATTATCCCTGTTTTCCCTCCCAAACTATCTCTTCCTAGTTCTTCGTAGGATTTTTCTAATATTCTTGCCAGTTCATACGGTTGCTCAGTTACATCAAGTTCTTTTAGTTTTTGGCGGATTGCCATGGATGCTGTTTCACCTTTAATATTTGCTAATATTATAGCTGAGACCTGTTTGAAATCTTTCAGTAACTTCATACCGAGATTTAAAGCAGGCTCTGCCCCGTATTCATTTTGAATCTGTTTCAGGATGTATGGTATTACCGCCATAGACGGTACACCATGAGTTTTTGTGTAGATTGCAGCAAAGACTGTACCCCATGTGTCACAGTCCTCCAGGTGTGGTGCAATCCCCATTGGTAAACAGATTGTTAGAATCCTGTGTTTCTCATGAGGTGTACTATCGGAAAATACTGCCTCGATCTGAGTAATTTTTTGAGCTAACCAGAATGGAATTTGTTCCCTTTTTGTGGGTAATTTATCAATGACTGATTGTATGATCTGTGGTGTAATTTTGTTTGTGTTCCCTTGATGAAGTGTTTGCTGTGGAATTCTTATAGCAGGTTGGACTGTTAGAGACCGCATGACATATTTTACCAATTGTCTATGTATTTTAATTAATTGTTTTAGCTGAGCTAACAGTTCTACATCTGTCATTCTTTCAATGTCAGGAGCTGGCTAGTACTGGCCATGTCGCTCCTGGTCTACCTAGTGGACCGAGCCTGGTAATGTGATTTTGATGTTGTAGGGCGCTTATAAACTAGAGCTGATGCTCTTGGTAAGTTAGTGGAATTTCAATGTCCTTGAAAGGAACGTATTCCACTGGGTGTTCCTCTATCTTATAAAAGTGGAACACATGTGTTGCTGGATTTGCTTGTGGAAAAATAATCCATGAATAGAATACATCTGTCTGCCGATAGTCATGTGCCTCTATGACATATATAACCCTACCACCTCTTGGTGATAGGCCATTTTCTATAAGCTTTATAGCTATTGTTTTCCTTACATTTTCCGGGATGATTATAGAATCTGCATCGTTTTGTTGGAAACATTTAACGTCAAGACCTGGTTGGTTTGCATTTACTGCAGATCCACTGGTCCCGGGATTATCCTCACCGGCCATTTTGTTGAAAGTTTTTGCAGAGCAAGTTTCAAGGAGACAAAGATAAGGTGCACAATATTTTTGGAACACTGTGTCCTTCAACACTGAACAAAACCAAAACTAATACATAGGATTTTTGTCCTACTCAGTTATGGCGGATATTTTATCCTTTTACCCACTCCAGACGTCTATTGGAGTATTTTACGGGAAAACAGGAGTCTCTGTGAAAAGTACGGCTGAGTTACTCTAGTATCTAGCATTAAATTAGTGCCTTACCAAACGTTGGGCGCCATGTAGTGTAGTTCCTGTATTCCCAATTGGCTCTGCGCATTGGAATAATATATCCTATAGATGTGTCGTAGGACTTCTGTCTACTAGGTCACTATTGAATATATTAAACTTAATTGTGAGTGCCAGCTAGCTCAGAGGTCACTAGAAACTTTCTCAAATTCACAAGAAGGGATTTTGTTTCTGACAACCGCATAAACAGGACAACTTTGTTTCCCAAGATAAAACTGATCTTCAGAGCCGTGGAAACAATAGATAGATATTTTACTCAGTCATTCGTGCATGCTTCGTTTCACCAGAGGTGCAGAGAAATAGAGAGACGGGCGTTTTCAATAAAAGTATTTATTGAGCAGTCTTCTTTCTCAAGCAGAAGAAATTAACTGCTACAATCGTGATACTGGTTGCAAAGTATAATTTGTACAGTAAGAAGAGTATTATAAAATAATACTGTAAAACTCTTGTATGGTTCCTAGACCATAAATAAACACATACATATATAACAAAGGCTAAAAAGTACTCAACTGGTGCTTTTAAAATACGCCTACCCCATGTACCTAACCTAAGTCTAGTACGAGGGAAGAAGTAAGTGAGGTGTAGCATAAATTTAGTATTCTTTGCCAAGAATCTATCCAAGATTTCTCTTAGGGTCTAATCAGCTCCATACCTTGGTTTAGAATGAAGGAGGTCTGTTTCAGGACTCGATTTCCCAACAACCTGCAAGGGTAGATTGGAAACACTGGAGCTGGAATTCTCGGTCAGAGAAAAGACAGCGTCTCTCTCAGTGCGTCTGCTGCAGGGTCGGCTTCCTTCGGCACTTGCTGTAGCAGGATGCATCGGGCAAGTAGATAGTCGAACTGCTCCAAACCACTATGTGTTTTCTTGGGCAAGTGTGGGCATATTTTACCTTGAAGGTGCCGAGTTTGACATAAAGGTGGACATAATAACATCATCAAAGAGTCTCAGTTCTTTGAAAACTCCATGAGTTCTTGGACAAACCAATATTCAAGCAAGGGGAAGTCCCTAGCTGCTGAAGCCGAGTTTTCCAAGAAATCGTTGTGGATTTTTAGAACTAGTGGAAGTAGCCATACCATATATGGACTGCATGAGCTATCTCTAAATATGGTATGATTTCTATGCCTACATAAGGATGTGGTGATTTATACCTATATAAGGGCATGAATCAGGAAAATTACACTAGGGTCCTAAAATGCTATACAACACAGTGGCTATAGCCCCTGTTGACTTGAAGATATAATTCAGATTGAGAGATCACTTACAGCACTTTAAATTGATCCTGCACATATTGAAATAGCTTCTACTACAATAACTCCAGGGCCTACTGCCTCAATTATGACTGTTCCTATACTAGTGTCACAAATTATGACAACACAGACATTGGCAGGGCTAGCTGTAACAGCCCCAATAAATATTATTCCAAATCTTGAAGCTCGAGGAGATGTAGAAGGAGTAGCTGCAACAGGGTTCATCCCGACATTACAGATTTCACTGATTGTTGCCTGGAAACCAATCGCAAAATGTGCAATCATTGAGAGAAGGAAGGAGAATTGTCTTTGTGACATGAACTGTATGAGGAGAGACAGAACTATTTGAGAATGGACTTTTCCCTCATGCTTTGAAGAGACTTCAGAAAATAAGAGAGTGGGCAGATCAGAGAGACTACCTGTTAGTCAAGAAAAGGCAAAACCTTAGATGTGCCAAAATTAAAGGTAGAATTTGAAGAAATTTGTAGGGGTTGTCTGTATATTTCAAATTTAGACACTATCAAGAAAATTAACTGATATATTTGAGTAAAGAAATCACAAGGTGTGCAGGAGCTACATATGACAAATTGACTGAATTGACAAGAAAATATGAACTATATCTCTCAAAGAGTGTTCCATCACAAAGACGTTTTTGGGCACAATTAGATGATAAAGAAATTGCAACAATGTAGTCTTCAGGAATGAGCTTACACATTGCAGAATTGTTAAAATGAACCTGCAAATGGCGTGATTTTGACATATTATTTATTTATTTTTCTTTATTTCGGCCAGTTTTGACCATAAAAGACACATATACACATTAAAAAGCAAGAGATCATAGCAACATACATACAACAACATTTCAAGTCAGTAAATTTAAAATATGTTACAAAAATTAATTTTTACCACCTCAGTTTAAAACATATTTCATTATGGCTGTAAACTTTTGTAAACATATGCAGAGGTCCTGCTCAGAGTACCTGACCATTTTTCCTTCGAGTAATGTAAACAGAGTAGAGGAACCTGCTTATACTAAATACAATGAACTGGTTTGTATTACTTTTTATGATCCTATAGGCTATAGAACAGGATCTGGTTCCTAGAAGGGTACACATGGGTTTTAACCATTTCTTTCGAGCCTTCATGTAGGCACTACATATAAACAGCATATGAACCTCATTCTCCATACAGGGGTTTAAACACATCGGGCAACACCCGCTTTTGACATTCAAATCTCCTAGTCTTTTCTGTGACCATCGTTCTGTATTATAGTTCAGCATAAGGATCCCATATCTGAACTTCAAATAAAGGGACTTTGCAATAGGTGGCTCTATTTCATCCAAAAATGATTCAAAGCGAAAATCATCCTTGAAGGATAGAAAGTCTTGAGTTGCGGACCCAACTCTACTTCCATGTACGAGCTTGTCACTCATGTGAGACCAGAAGGCACGCTTAACTATTAATTTAGAAGAGGCCGGTAAATTATCAGGATTCTCCCACATTGAGTACAGGCCCAGGAGCGTAAACCATTTTTTGATATGTACAAGCCACTGGATGGAATTAAAAGAATCAAGGTTCAGCAGTTCTTGTAGACCATTTCTGTACTCTACCAGTTCTGGGGTGGTCCATAACCTAACCCAAAACATTAATGGTTTTAAAATGGCAAAATAGTCTGTTCTTTTAAAGTTCATTTAAAGTTCAAATCAAGCTGGAGGGGTATTAAAGGTGTACTATTTGGGACCCTTACAATGGCTCGCATGAATTTGTTGTCCAAGCCCTGAAAGCTATCTCTTGCCCAAGGTCCCCATATCTCCGCTCCATACAACACAGCAGATTGGATTTTAAATTTAAAAAGTTCTAAAACAGGGGTTACACTCTTACTTGTACTAGCGTTCAATCTACATATGATTGGCTTAACGTTGTGGGCATATGATATCTTACTTTTCTCAATTTGGGCTTTCCAACTTAGTTTTGAATCAAGTGCAACACCCAAATAAGAAAAGTTTTCCACAGTTCCTAATTTCTGACTATTCAAGGTCAAAAACCCTCTGTCTGGTTTGCTGGGATTTAATGCCATACACTTCGTTTTATCTGCATTAATTTCCAAACCCTTTGTCATGCAGTATTGGCTAAAGGAGTTTAGGAGTGCCTGGAGTCCCTTCTTGGTCTGAGATATAAGAATAGTATCGTCCGCAAAGAGCAACGCAGGCACCCTTTCTCCATTGAGCTGCGGGGAATCATTAATACAACCATTCAAATATTCTGGAGCATCATTAACAAACAGAGAAAACAAGGTAGGGGCCAAGACGCACCCTTGGCGAACCCCACGTTCAATAGGGATGTTGCGCGTCAGCTCACCATTTGGACCCCACCTGATGTTTGCATAGTTTCCAGCATGCAGCTCAACTAATTTGTGCCAAAAGGCACCCTGGTAGGCCTACTTCACTTAAGGTTTTCCAGAGTAAGCTGCGAGGGACAAGATCGAATGCAGCTCTCAGGTCAACGAAAGCTACATACAAATGACCTTTCCTAATATGCACGTACTTCCAGATCAAACAACAGAATCTAAATATTTGATCTATGGTGCTGGTCTTACTCCTAAACCCAGCTTGGAATTTGGAGATTATTTTAGAATCCTCCAGCCAGTCATTGATCCGAAATAATAAGTGTTTGGCATATAGTTTTTGCAGGGTGTCCATGAGACTAATTGGTCTATAGTTAGAGGGTATCAATCTATTCCCCTTTTTAAAGATCAACACAACTTCCGCTGCATGCCAACTATCTGGAAAACGACAATTTGTGGACAGAACATTGAACAAACGGTTCACATAAGGAGCCCATACCCCAATATCATGTTTATATAGGTCCCCCTGTATTTTATCAGGGCCTGGTGCTTTAGTGTTTTTTAATTCATTAATCGCCCTTATTGTTTCCTCCAGTGTAAAGTCAAGGGGTTCAATAGGAGGAGGAGACCATGGAATCCTGTTGTTATCACCATCATATTGTTTGTAAAGGGATGTAAAATGGGTCACCCATGTCATTTCGTCCAAAAACATATCTTTCACAGCTCTGCCTGCGTGCCCCTCATTTGCCACCAGCCTCCAAAGGCCAACGTTGTCATTAATTTTTGCAGCGGCTTGCATTTCAGCCCAAATCGACTCCTTCCATAATTTTTTTGATGTTTTTTGGGCACATTTATATACCTCCCTTGCAAGTTTAACTTCATCTTTTGATTTACTTTTAATAGCAAGTAATAGGTTTTTCTTAGCCATCCTGCATGAGTGGTCGTACCATAGTTTTCCGTGACTTCCCACTCTTATGTTTTGTTGTTTTTTCCTTGGCATTTTTGACAAATAGGTTTTTAGTTCACTAAAGAATGCATTGTGGAGTTCGATAAAGTGTTCAAAGTGTACAGGTAGAAAGGATTGTCCAGCTATATGTTCAAACGTTTTCTCAAAAAGAGAATACACCGATGCTAGAGCCTTGCCATCCGCCAAAATATAGGGCCATTTTACTGCACGTCTATTGTTGTTTATATGCACGTCCTCACACATTTTTCCGTTGGTGTTCTCAGTTGGTGAGGTAGCTGAGTTGGCGAGAATATCACTAAACATTTGCACATCAATGTAAAGTTCCAAAGGATAGTGATCACTTTCCCCCCTACCTCCCCTTGCCTCCTCCTGCACAGACTTGCTATCGTAGCGCCTGACTCTGCTGCCCTTCACCACCACGCTGATTGTAGCGCTTGTTTCCGCATTCTGGTATTGCAGCGCTTGTCTCCGCATTTTTAATCGTAGCGCTGTATGCTAAAATATTACTGTTCTAGGAGCGATTGTGTGTTCTGGGGTAAAAATAGAAATCGGCTGCATTATCATTGCTAGCGCGCACTTCCTGGCTGTGTTTGAATCAAAGTTAACATTAATGAAAGTACGTCCGTTTAGTGTGCAGCATACCTTGTTGTGCCCTGTTGTTGTTACTGCCATTTTGTCTATCAGCCCCTGGCCCTTCCCCCACCTCGCTCATGCCTCCCGGCTGACCCTCCCACCCACGGAAACCACTAGCCGTCCTCGCACCCTCCTTGGAGCTGTGACCGTCCTGTCCTGGACACAAACGGCCGCTCCCCTTGCCTCCTCCTGCACAGACTTGCTATCGTAGCGCCTGACTCTGCTGCCCTTCACCACCACGCTGATTGTAGCGCTTGTTTCCGCATTCTGGTATTGCAGCGCTTGTCTCCGCATTTTTAATCGTAGCACTGTATGCTAAAATATTACTGTTCTAGGAGCGATTGTGTGTTCTGGGGTAAAAATAGAAATCGGCTGCATTATCATTGCTAGCGCGCACTTCCTGGCTGTGTTTGAATCAAAGTTAACATTATTGAAAGTGCGTCCGTTTAGTGTGCAGCATACCTTGTTGTGCCCTGTTGTTGTTACTGCCATTTTGTCTATCAGCCCCTGGCCCTTCCCCCACCTCGCTCACGCCTCCAGGCTGACCCTCCCACGCTCCGCCCCATCCACCATCCTTTAAATGTCAGATGTCTCAACGCGCAGCGTCCACGCACTTCGGCCACGCCGAAGGTGCGCCAAAGGTAAGCCCGTCTACGCCCGTCCGCGCCTGGACCGCGCCCAGCGCCAGACCCCCTGCCCCTCGCACTGCCCAGCCCACCCGCATTACCTACGATGCCGCCACCCTCCTAGCCCTTAACCCCGGTCGCGCCCCCAACTGTGTCCAAGCCGCTCCTGGACACACCCATGGACCTTTCTCCTGCTACTCCTGCAAATTCATCGGCACCGACAACATCTCCGCTACGACCACACCACAGATTCCCGACCCCAACCACCTACAATGCATCCTTCTCAACACCCGATCGGTCCACAGACACGCCATTGACCTATGGAATCGGATTGGTGTCAGTACAACGCGTTATTTTACAACGTATTCCGTTACAACGCGATTTTTACATCGCAAAAACCATTACAATGCATGCCATTACAACGCATGGCATTACATAGCAGATACTTTTACAACGCATGCCATTACATCGTAAGTATAGGTAAGTATATCTTTTTTAAAAAAAAATGTAATAAAGTTAATTAAATTAATTTAAGTTAATAAAAATAATATAACATTTTTAAAACAGTAATTAATTTAATTATAGTAATTTAATTAATATTAAAATTGATATTAATTTAATATATTTAAAATAATATAATTAATGAAATATAAAAAATTTATAAATAGTAAATAATATAATGTAATTAATTACAATAAATATAATTATAATTTAATTAAATTATAAATAATACATAATATAATTATATTTAATATATTTAAAAGAATTTAATTAATTAAACATTTTCAAATAATGTAATTTAAATATAATCGTTTATTAATACAATTAAATTAATAATTGTAAATATAGTTATTAATGTAATTAAATTAAATAAAATTAATTTAATTTATTTAATTTATATAAAGTCGTAATACCCCTGTACCCCAAAACCCAAACCCTACCCTAAAACCTAAAAACACCCCTGTACCCCAAAACCCAAACCCTGCCCTAAAACCTAAAAACACCCCTGTACCCCAAAACCCAAACCCTGCCCTAAAACCTAAAAACACCCCTGTACCCCAAAACCCAAACCCTGCCCTAAAACCTAAAAACACCCCTGTACCCCAAAACCCAAACCCTGCCCTAAAACCTAAAAACACCCCTGTACCCCAAAACCCAAACCCTGCCCTAAAACCTAAAAACACCCCTGTACCCCAAAACCCAAACGCTGCCCTAAAACCTAAAAACACCCCTGTACCCCAAAACCCAAACCCTGCCCTAAAACCTAAAAACACCCCTGTACCCCAAAACCCAAACCCTGCCCTAAAACCTAAAAACACCCCTGTACCCCAAAACCCAAACCCTGCCCTAAAACCTAAAAACACCCCTGTACCCCAAAACCCAAACCCTGCCCTAAAACCTAAAAACACCCCTGTACCCCAAAACCCAAACCTTGCCCTAAAACCTAAAAACACCCCTGTACCCCAAAACCCAAACCCTGCCCTAAAACCTAAAAACACCCCTGTACCCCAAAACCCAAACCCTGCCCTAAAACCTAAAAACACCCCTGTACCCCAAAACCCAAACCCTACCCTAAAACCTAAAAACACCCCTGTACCCCAAAACCAAAACCCTGCCCTAAAACCTAAAAACACCCCTGTACCCCAAAACCCAAACCCTGCCCTAAAACCTAAAAATACCCAAACACCCCAAAACCTATACATCAGTACCCCAAAACATATACTCCTATACTCATACTTATTTAAAAAAATACTTAAAATAATATATTTAATTTATAATATTTAAAAACGAAATAAATATTTTTTTATAATTAATAATAATTAAATCAATTATAAAATATTAAATAAAATTAAAAAAAAAAATTAAATACTTACCAATACTTACGATGTAATGGTATGCGTTGTATTAGCATTTGCTATGTAATGCCATGCGTTGTAATGGCATGCATTGTAATGGTATTTGCGATGTAATAGCTGCGTTGTAACAGCATTACGTTGTAAAAGATGCGTTGTAGCAGTAACACACCATGGAATCTACTAGACACCATCTCTCCAGACGTCGCCTTCCTAACAGAAACATGGATGAACGCTTCCTCCGCCCCAGACATCACCATTGCCATCCTTCAAGATTATAAGATCACACGCAAGGACCGTACCGGCCACACAGGAGGAGGAATCGCTATCGTCCATAAAAAATCAATCCACATCTCTACCAGCTCTGACGTCAACCTCGCCAACTCTGAACACCTTCACTTCCAGATCCACATCGACCCCAAGACCACACTCAGAGGCACCCTCCTCTACAGACCACCGGGACCCCGCGCAAAATTCAGTGAAGACATCACGGACTTCATCACTCCACAAGCGCTCCCCTCCAAAGATTGCATCCTTCTGGGAGACCTCAACTTTCACCTTGAAAAGAACAACGACCGCAACACTACCACCCTCTTGGACAACCTCGCCAACCTCGGACTTAAACAACTGGTCACTTCCCCCACCCACATCGCAGGTCACACACTCGACCCCATCTTCACCTCCAGCAATCATGTCTCCTTCAGCCACACTACGGATCTCCTCTGGACTGACCACAGCTACGTTCACTTCACCTACAACAAGCCGAAACCCACCAATCACCTCCAACCTACTCTGCAAAGAAACTGGAACAAAATCACCATCGACCAGATCTCCTCATCGCTCCTTCTAAACACCCCAACCCACTCTTCTAACCCAGACCAAGCCGCCGCCAACTTCACCCTATGGTTATCCAACACCGCCGACATCCTAGCACCACTGAAAAAACGTCAAAGCAAACCTGGCAGCAAGAAGGCCTCATGGTTCAACGATGATCTTAAGAAGTCCAAGAAACTCTGCCGCTCCCTTGAAAAGGCCTGGAAAAAAGACCCAACCACTAGCACCAAGGACGCCTTCAAAAACGCCACCCGCACACACCACCAACTAATCCGAAAGGCCAAGAAAACAGCATTCAAGGATCGATTAGACAACAACGCCCACAACAGCAAGGAACTTTTCAACATCGTCAAGGAATTCACCAACCCCTCGGCCAACTCCAACGACATCACCCCCTCTCAAGCCCTCTGCGACTCCCTGGCTTTATTCTTCCACAACAAAATTGCAGACATCCACAACAGCTTCGACAACCAGCCCGGAGACCAACCCACCCAACCATTTGCTGAACATTCTCCCCCCTTGAACACCCTTTACGACTGGAACCCAATCTCCACTGAGGACACCATCCGCCTGATGAACTCCATCCACTCAGGATCCCCCACAGACCCATGTCCTCACCACATCTTCAACAAAGCAGACTCCGTCATAGCACCGCACCTCCGAGACGTCATCAACTGCTCCTTCAACTCCGCCACCTTCCCGGAAAGCTGGAAACACGCTGAACTCACCGCCCTTCTGAAAAAACCCACAGCGGACCCCACCGAACTCAAAAATTACCGCCCCATATCGCTCCTTCCTTTCCCGGCCAAAGTCATCGAGAAAGCTGTCAACAACCAGCTCGCCGCTTTCCTCGAAGCCAACAAATCCCTCGACTCCTCACAATCTGGCTTCCGAGCAAAACACAGCACTGAGACCGCCCTCATCGCAGCAACAGACGACATTCGAACTCTACTGGATAATGGAGACACAGTCGCCCTCATCCTCCTCGACCTCTCTGCAGCCTTCGACACAGTCTGCCACAGCACCCTTTTACAACGCCTCAGAAACATCGGAATACAAGGAAAAGCACTTGAATGGATCACCTCGTTCCTCACCGGAAGAACCCAGAGAGTCCGCCTTCCACCATTCAAGTCCGAGGCCACTGAAGTCATCTGTGGCGTACCACAAGGATCCTCACTCAGTCCCACCCTCTTCAACGTATACATGAGCCCCCTCGCGGCCATCGCTCGCCAACACAATCTCAACATCATCTCCTACGCGGATGACACTCAACTGATCCTTTCTCTAACCAATGACCCCAGCACCGCCAAAACTAACCTACACGAAGGAATGAAAGAAGTTGCCGAATGGATGAAACAAAGCCGTCTGAAACTGAACTCAGATAAAACAGAAGTCCTCATCTTAGGTACATCCCCCTCTGCATGGGACGACTCTTGGTGGCCGGAAGCCCTTGGAAAAGTACCCATCCCGACAGACCACGCACGGAACCTAGGCGTTATCCTGGATTCTTCACTTTCAATGAACAGACAAGTCAGCGCCGTATCCTCATCCTGCTTCAACATTCTTCGCATGCTCAAAAAAACATTTTGCTGGATCCCCACCGAAACCAGAAAAACTGTCACCCATGCTCTGGTCACGAGCCGACTGGACTACGGAAACACCCTCTACGCAGGTACTACCGCTAAACTCCAGAAGAAACTCCAACGGATCCAAAACGCCTCAGCCAGGATCATATTAGACATCCCGCGTAACGAACACATCTCTGGTCACCTGAAAGACCTCCACTGGCTTCCCGTCAATAAGAGGATCACTTTCCGACTGCTAACCCACGCACACAAATCACTCTACGACATCGGACCAGAATGCCTCAACTCACGACTGTCCTTCTACACCCCCTCCCGCCAACTACGTTCTTCCAGCCAAGCCCTCGCCACTGTACCTCGCATCAACAAGTCCACCATGGGAGGCAGATCCTTCTCATACCTGGCAGCTAAAACATGGAACTCACTCCCCACTTACCTTCGCCTTACCCAGAACCACCTAGCATTCAGAAAGCAACTTAAAACATGGATATTTGACAAGTAATCCTCCTCCCCTCCCTAAGCGCCTTGAGACCCTCTGGGTATGTAGTGCGCTATATAAATTATTTGACTTGACTTGACTTGACTACTTGCCACTTTTAAGTCAATCAAATAATGCCAAATACTAAGTGAAACAAGTATGAAGTCTAGATTGCTATTGGCTTTCACAAAAGTTGGTTGTTTTATCAGGTCCGAGGGGAGGCGGCCGTTACATGCTCTAAGGCCATGATCTGCAGTTAGCCTTAGCAGTTGGCCGGCCAAGGTAGAATACTTAACAAATTTTGAAGTTTCAAGCTGGGGAATTTTGTACACTTGGCCTTCATCCTCAAAAACATCATTGATGCCAGAAACCGGTTCAAAATTGCAGTTTAGATCACCTCCCAAAATAACCGGAGTGTCTCCAACAACATTTTTCAAAAAGAGATCCAGTGTTTCCAAAGTAGGTGAGACCTTGGAATGGCCACTTGGTCTATTGTAGACATTGATGATGTAACATTCGTTTCCATTTGAAGGTACAACCTTTAAAGCCAGAATGTCAGGAGTACCTGTATCAATTGATTCAACCCTCATGACCAAGGTAATTTTAAGCCATATGATCAGACCCCCTGATGGTCTTCCTCTGTCTGATTGGACTGCCTCAGTCCCATAGGTTTTATATCCGACCCTGTGCGGAACTTCAATCGCCCAAGTTTCTTGCAGCAAACAAAGGTCACTGGTGTCAACATAATCAGCCCATTCAGGATCCTTTAGATTTTTGCCAACACCAGCGATGTTCCATGACAGAATAAGCAAACGTGGTGTTAGGCTCTGGTCGTCAAGGGCTGGCATAGATACCGGCTGGTGAAGTACACTACCTAACTGTGAATCTGCAGTTTCTTTATCTGCCTCTTTAACCATATCTCTAGCTACAGTATTGGTTCCCCCATCCAGACAACCCATATCCAGGCTGCGACATACTTTATCAGCTGGTAGAGACAGTTCCTTATTCTGGTGGTTCCACATTCCGCTACACATCCTATCTACAGCACCCTTACTATCTGAAGTCATTCGTTTGTCTGTTCTGGGATAAAAACTATCATTACCAAGAGTGCAGTAGGTGTCATAGAGCTTGGGAATGTAATCTGGCATAGTTCCAAGTCAGTCGACGGCATCTAGACAACTGTACCTATTGAAAGTGGGAATACCAGACCACATATTTCGTTCAACCTGTCTAGCCAAGTTATGTGCGTAACCGTGATACTGATTAACAGTATTCCAGTTAGGTCCATAATGTATAGGCCTGGGTGGAGGGTAAAAAAACGATAGGGGCCTAGCTTCAATGGATGGTGTATCTCCATATGATTTCCATTTGCAAATCTGTTCTGCACTATGGGGTTCCTCAAAAGAAATGACTATACAGTCACCCATAATTGATTTGGCCATGGGTCCTACCCACGGCACCCTACGAACCATAAGGATTTTGCTTTTCATGTGGTTCGGAATGGGTTTATTTGAATTTAACCAATATATCACTTTGTTCTTTAGAGATTGGAAATTCTCTTCATATTGGCTTTCAAATTCAGGCACCCCTGTAAGAACGGCTACAAATGGGCTGGCGTCAGGTGGCAGGTCTATATACCCTCCTTTAAAGTTATTATACGCATGGCCAGATTGATAATTTGGCTTGCTAGTAGTATTGGCAAAAGATCTATCAGAGAGGGGTTTACTACTGACGGGGATAATATGAGGGTGGGCAGGAGGATTAGATGGGGGTTTCTGTGGAGCCAGTACATTAGGGATAGGAGAGTGGGTGATGGCAGCATTTGGCAGTTGAGGGGTTTTACTTTGGACATGACCTTTCTGCAGGGGTTTGTTAGTGGTATTTGCAGATGATGAGGTTGAGGGTAATGAGTTTGATTTATCAGTAGTATTAGTTAATGGTTTTGTATTCATGTTTTTAGATGTTCCCTCTTTTTGCTGCTGTACGCTAGTTGGGTTTTTATTCGGAGGTAGCACAGGAGCAGTAACTGGAGCTTGCTTAGGGACTGTGGGTAGATCAGTACAATTAAGGCTTAGGCTAGATAGTGTGATGACACTTTTCTCTACCTCAAGCAACTGGTTCTCGATACCAGTTAACCTGACTTCTAGGGGCCTAAGTAGGCTCTTAAGCGTCTCCCACACCAGTTTTAGAAACTCTTCCCTTCCCCCTTCCTGTTCTGTCATATTCAAAGAGTCTCTCGGACCCTCATGAACAGAATGGTCAGCCATTATAATCGAGTTTTGCTCATCTATGCTGTCATTAACACTTTCTACAATTAGAGGTGCTTGGTCAGATATGTTGTTGTCAATAGTTACACTAGGTGTGTATGGGGCACCCCCTATAATGTTTTGGCTAAGGGCTACCTTTGCCTTTTTCCTAGCATATGCAGTTAGATGTTTGCGTTTTCTCTTGTGTTTTAGTGATACCTTAGCAGGCACCTGGCTTTTGTTCGATTCTATTTCCACCAGTGCCTTTTGATTCTCTCCATTTTTGGTGCCCTCGGTATTCCCTATCAGAGGATCCGGAGGTGGAAGACTTTCAGATTCAACACTGACAGAAGGCCCAGTGGGTGCGAGGTCATGATTAGTAAAGGGGGTTGGTTCCTCAGCAATAGAGTGAACCTCGGCCAGGGTGATAATTGGTGTGGGACCAGTAGTGCGCTCAGGAGTTTTTGAGGTAGCAATACTACCTAAAGAGGATTTTTTCTTTAGCGCTAATTCGGTAGAGAGCCTCCTAGCAGACTCCAACTCTAGGGATACTCTGTGCTGGAGTTTGGTTATCTCGTTATCAATTGAGAGATTAGTCCTAGTGATAAAATCATCTAGGGTGCCTGTGGCCTTTTTCGAGGTCTTAGTAGACTTACTCCTAGTTTCACGGACAGACATTATGTGGGCAATAAGTGAGTTAAAAACAAGGCAATGAACCCAACTAAATAACTCACATAAGAAAACCAAGAGGGATGGCCCGGTCCGGTCTTAATCGGTCTATAACGGCCCTGTCTTTGCCCAGTCTTCGCCCGGGCTGCGTCCCGCCCTGCGGGAGTAGGATGTTGTAATGTAGGGGGCGAAAAGGGCGGGGGGCGGGCCAGTAGGGAGAGCGGACCGGAAGCTATCCGTCGGTCTTGCAGGGACTTCTGGGAAATGAAGTCCCCGCACGCTCGCAGCCCCGCTGGTTCCTCACGCCCCTCACAACCTTGCCGCCTGAGTCCTGAAGTGCTCCTCCAAGATGCTGCTGCCACCAACGCCCACCGACGAAGCGGCACCCGCGAAGCGGGTGCGGCGAGAAGTGGGCTGGTGGACTCGTGCGCTGCTGGGATGATGCGCTGGTGCACTACAGTGCCTCGTCAGTAAAGCCAGAAACCTCCGTTTGGAAAAGTAAGTGTCCCACAAGGTAGAAAGACAGGAACACTTTTATGAACCTTTGATGGGCGGGGGGCGGGCCAGCAGGGAGAGCGGACCGGAAGCAATCCGTCGGTCTTGCAGGGACTTCTGGGAAATGAAGTCCCCGCACGCTCACAGCCCCGCTGGTTCCTCACGCCCCTCACCGCCTTGCCGCCTGAGTCCTGAAGTGCTCCTCCAAGATGCTGCTGCCACCAACGCCCACCGACGAAGCGGCACCCGCGAAGCCGGTGCGGCGAGAAGTGGGCTGGTGGACTCGTGCGCTGCTGGGATGATGCGCTGGTGCACTACAGTGCCTCGTCAGTAAAGCCAGAAACCTCCGTTTGGAAAAGTAAGTGTCCCACAAGGTAGAAAGGCAGGAACACTTTTATGAACCTTTGATGGGCGGGGGGCGGGCCAGCAGGGAGAGCGGACCGGAAGCTATCCGTCGGTCTTGCAGGGACTTCTGGGAAATGAAGTCCCCGCACGCTCGCAGCCCCGCTGGTTCCTCACGCCCCTCACCGCCTTGCCGCCTGAGTCCTGAAGTGCTCCTCCAAGATGCTGCTGCCACCAACACCCACCGACGAAGCGGCACCCGCGAAGCGGGTGCGGCGAGAAGTGGGCTGGTGGACTCGTGCGCTGCTGGGATGATGCGCTGGTGCACTACAGTGCCTCGTCAGTAAAGCCATATTCTCTTTTTGGTATTCACAGAATGCACTTACTACTTTTGGCATTCACAGAATGAACTTACTACTTTTGGTATTCACAGAAGTTAGGATTTTGTCTTAAAACAAACTTAAGACAGACTTAAGACAAAATCCTAATTTAAGTCTGTCTTAAGTCTGTCTTAAGTTTGTCTTAAGACAAACTTAAGACAAAATCCTAACTTCTGTGAATACCAAAAGTAGTAAGTTCATTTTGTGAATACCAAAAGTAGTAAGTGCATTCTGTGAATGCCAAAAGTAGTAAGTGCATTCTGTGAATACCAAAATAGTAGTAAGTTTAGGATTGAGTCTTAAGTTCATTCTGTGAATCGGGCCCTACGTTCCTGGAATGAGTCATTAATGCCCCTCGGAGAGCAAAGTACACTTCCCCCACACCACAAATGCTTGGGATTGGAGCCCTCCTACTCTCAGCTCTGATCAACCAGGCCAATAGCCTCCCTGCCCAACTGCCCTCCACATGTTGACGTTCTTGGTATACCCGATAGTCCAATGTCCTTAGCCTATCCCATGTGGAGTTATAAGTACTCTTCACATCTGCCAGTCTTCTCTGCGCATCAGCCCCTCCCTCAATCTCTCTGTCCAGTGCCAGAATCTGAGTCTCCAGGGCTGCAAGAGTTCACTCTATTTGCCCTGAAGAAGTCCGTGGAGGACGAAACATGTTGGCTACATTTGTGAAGAACCAAATAAAGATTGAACTTCTAAAAACATCCCAGATTCTGCTACTGAATGTTTCTCTATTGTGATTCATGAACTTTGATCATTACTGTATATGTTTACAAATAATAGTTTGTGGGCTGGATCAGTATTGTCAAAAATAGTTCAGGATACTGTAGCATTTGGAAGGAGAGCCCACTCCCCAAACGTTCCAAGTTATGAGTTTAAATTCCTCTGCAAAGCTAGAGACACCAGCCATCCCTCAGCATAGATACCCCGCCCAGTACCCCTCCCTCAGCACCCCATTTGAAAGACTATTGTGGACCCTGTGGAATAAAACATAAAACTAAAACTAGAAAAACTCCCCAACCCACGAGGGGACTGACAATGGTCAGCTGCCTGGACCTGTAAGAGAAATTATTTTTGATCAGTATGCCACCCTCAGCTCCGGTGGCGGTGCACTCTTGTGGGGGGTGGAAGGAAAGTCAGGAGTACTTGATGTGGTGTGATACCCGTCTGGTCCCATCGGTGGTACAGGGGTTCTCCCCACTTCACTGCTCAGCAATCCTCCGTTTCTTTTTTTTACCAACCCCACCTCTTAATGCGTCCTATTTTAAGTAACCACGTCCCCGTTCCGTGAGGTGATGTCATCAGCAGTACGTGGAGTATGTTTTGGCAGTCATGCATTATTTCATGAGTAGTGTTCGAGTCAAAAGACTGATTCACTGGATCTGAAGAGGAGTCTCCGCTCCAATCTTGGACTTCAGGTGACATCAGCTGCACCACCACTTTAAGAGTGGCTTCACGTTACTGCTGTGTCTGGGATACCCTTAGCCTCTGCAGTGCTTGCGATTTCGAGGGGTGGTGTCGCCTGGCCTTAGCCCCTTGTTTCTCGCCTCATGAGCCTGGCATAGACCTGGGCAAAGGAGCCATTTCCAATATGCCTTCAGCCATGTCCATGCTTCATCCAGTGTGGCCCAGAAGTGTGTGGCATTGTTGAATACGATTCTAAGCTTTTCTGGGAACGTTAAGGAGTACTGCAGTCCCACTTTGGGTAGCGCCTTTTTCATTGTCACAAAAGAGGCCCTCTGTGCTTGCACTTGAGCAGTGAAGTCCGGATACATGGAGACTTTACTGTTGTCTATAGTGTATGGGCCATGAGATGGGGACTGCTGTAAGATAGCGCCCCTGTCCCTATAGCGAAGCAGCTTGACAACCACTTGAATGGGAGGTCTGCCTAGTGCTGGTGGTCTACCCGGCACCCTATGAGCCCTCTCCAAGTCAAAGAATCTGGATAGTAAACCAGCTGGCATAACATCAGTAAGCCACTTTTCAAGAAATAACAGCATGTCTGCCCCTTCCGCTGCCTCTGGGATCACCACAAATTGAACATTATTGTGGCGATTTCTACCTTTGGCATCTTCTGCCCTCCGTTCCAGATCCGTCACCCTAGGAGCCCCACCGACAGTAGCCCTCTATCTTGCTGCAGTGCTGTCCCGGTGCCAGAGATTGCTTTCAAGATCTTGCCCAGATGTAGGTGTAAGGAAAGGTCCTTATCAGCTGTGTCCCCAGCTTCAGTACCACTGTAATGGCGGGAAGGATCCAGAGTGTTGGGCAATTTACCCCCTTGTCTCGTTTTCTGCTGTTTCGGATCGCCTCTCCCCTGCCCGGGCATCTTCACAGGTAGCAAAAGGCGATGGCACCTTGCGTTGTAATTGCAATTTGATCCGCCTAGGGTACCTGGACTCTGCAGCACCCTTCCTTGCTAGTATCAGTCCAATGGCTCCGTCCCGCAGGGGAGACATGGATCTCCACAGAGTATTCGCCCACTATTAGTCATTGCCAAAGATACCCTGGCTTCAACGATATCAAGCTACATGTACACAAAGCTGCAGGAGTAGGGTGGAACAGTGGAACAGGCATGCAGGAGTGAGCTCTGGGTAATGTGTACTCACTGAAGTGCTCCCCAGCTGAGCGACCCCGCATGGTATCCTGGCGGCTATCCCTTGCTCCTAGTGGCTCATAGCTGCTGGGGCCCAGCTTGTCTATTGTGGACTACTGCCTCACTAATTGCTACTAGCCCTAGCCAGGGGCCAACAACAGAATGTTCCCCACCTCTGCGCAGGTGGGAAGAGCTTGCTGCACTTCCTAGCTCTCCTCACCTTTAGTTTCACACTGTGGATCTGCTTGTCCTGCTGTCTCTTTCGGACTTCTAGTGGTGTGTCCATGCCACTGCCGGACTGTCAACACAGAATTGCGCCCAGTTGAGCCAGGCCCCTAGTAATCAATTTTGCACTTCGGTAACCTCAATTGCAGTCTGCAGCAGCCCCGGCCTGTCACCCAGACCCTCAAAATGGGCACCTCTCTACCACTCATCCTGGTATAATTGCGCAGTACCTGTAGGCTCGAGTCTCCCCTCTGCAGGTGTTATGCTTGTCTTTAGGGGGGCTTTCTATGACCCCAGCCAAACTCTGATGTGCACTCCCTGTACATCTACACAGCACTTCAGGCCCCTGTGCCTGATCTTGCAGCACTGTGTCATTTCCTCCCCAGGCGCCACTTATTATGGAGCCCGTACCTCAGGGCATGCCTCAGCACGTGCACCGTACCTGCTCCGAGATGCCAAACACTTCGCGGTCCAGCCTTCCTGCAGGCACAATGTCCCTGCTCCTGGTGAGTGAGGGCTGCCGGTCATTACAGGTCGCTGCTAGGGGCACCTTCTGATCAGTCGTCTCAGGCCTGGAATCGTCATCACCAGACCTCTGTGGGGCTAATATAAAAGCCACCTTTGCCACTGTTGCGGCCCACTCACTGTCCCCTCCACTGAGGGCTCACAGGACCTGCATCCAGTGTTCCTCCTACGCAGCCATGTCCTAGGGCCTCTCGGACGGGCCCGACCCTGCTGCAGTTTGGTCAGCGCGCTTCCCAGGCTCCAGTCGCGGCAACCTGTCTTCCATGCCACTGCAACCCCAAGCTCCGGCCGTGGCTCGGATCAGTGTCGCTGACCGGCTCTTCCTCCTTGACAGCAAGTTGCAGGTATCAGGGGTCCCCCACACTCAGTTTGGGTAGGATTTATGCGGGACCAGGACGGAGCTTCACTGTTAAGCGTCCGCCATGATTGTGATCCTAGCCACACCCTCCTCCAAGATAAACACACATACTTCAACAACTTTTCCAAGTCATTAGTAATAAAAACACTGTGCAGTACATGGTCATACCTGCAAACAATGGGGAAAGTGCTCCTTATGGTATCTCGGCTTCTAGCATAGGCACTATTTTGAATGGCCATTTTATACACCGGTATGCTGTCACCAAAATTAAAAACAGACTAACACGTTCAAAGTATGGCATGTAAATACGAGCGCCATATTGGAACGAAGCAAGTGGTCTCAAACTGAGTCATATCCCTCAAAGCAAACTACCCTGTCCATAGGCTAATATCAAGTAGGCAATGTAATTACACTAATCAGTGCCGTATTGCATCTTCTAAATCCCCTGGGAGAGTATTCCACATGGCTTCCAACTTTTCACCCTCGGAACACCTGAATGCAGAGTACTCCAATATCATATTACAAATAAGTGAACTCACACACAGGAAAAACACATAATTCAACAACTTTATCAGGTACTTAGTAATAAAAAAAATACTGTATACTACTTGGTCATACCTGCAAATAATGAGGAGAGTGAATCTCATGGTAACTCAGCGTCTAACATGGGCTCAATTTTAAGTTGCCAATTTAAACACTGGACCATCAGTTAAGTGAGGACTCAACACAGAGGTGAAAACACCTCTTATTCATACGCTATGAGGATAGTCATTATATTTTATTTCACTAAAGCATGCACAAAAGTTATTGGGCTTAGATTATATTAGCAAAATATCCAAACCTTTTGTTGAAAATTGAAAATGTAACATCTACAAATTGCAGGAGTTTCTAAGCTAATCAATATACATATTCCCAACAGTGTGACTTCAAAGGACTATGGTACAGTTGGCTGGAGTTGGAGGCAAAAAGCTGGTATCTGTGAGGATAATAAATTCACCGCTTGGCTTATTATCAGCTGATCCATCCAAGCCTTCCAAAGAAGATAATTGAATAGATTGAGATGCTCAGTCAAGTCAAACAAAGACAAGGCATTGTTTTTTAAGTTGACTATTAAAGCTTACATTTTAACCTGTGGTACTAACCTAATTCAGGTAAGCTCAATTTACTCAAATATGCGTAACATATGAATCTCATAAATTACATCTGCTGTGCCCTTAGCAGCAGTTGATATAACTAAACTTCACCTAACCTGTTAAGAAAGGTGTCTACAAACCATCCTCCTCTGTTGCTAGTGAATTTTTATAACTATTTCTATAGAACATCAGACACTGAACATATTACCGCACTGGAGGGTGTATAGGTACAGTTGTAGCAACCATAATCATATAACACTGGAACTGGCTTTGATTATAGACATACTAAATATTTTGGCCCCAATATTAGATACTATATAGTCCTCTAAGGTTAGGAAGTAGAAAGCAAATATGGATAAGTTTTAAACATATGTAAGGATCCAGCCCCCCTTTTGTTCAAAAGATATATACAACTAGAGAGGACAATGTAGGGGGTAGGCTAATATTCTGGTTATAATATGTTGCCAATAATATATGCTCTTATATATATATATTACCTACTGGCGGTCGCCAGTAGGTATATATATTTAGGATTTTTTTGAATAGGGATTTCTGAAAGTTCTATGTTGAATAACTTTGGCGTTGATGGATGGAATCGGCTGAAATTTTCAGAAAAATGGCACATTTTGTTTCTGAGCGTCCCCTAGAAGTTTGGGGGGGTTTCGTTAAGCGGGGGCCGAGAAAAAAGGGGGGTCCCAAAACGTGTTTTTAACATTGAGTTTTCCATAGGGCAGTTGGACTCACTTTTAGCTCGAACGGCTGAATGGATTTCTATGAAACTTGGCAAAATTGTAGAGACTGTTTGCCCGATGTGCCTTTGCTAGGTCTCAAGATATGTGCTCCAGTGGATTTTGAGAAATTAACGTTCAAAACAATATATATATCTGTGACAGCGTTAGCTCCCCGGTTCGCGTACCAGACGAGTAAAGGAACTTCGCGAGGAGAAGTGGATTGGCTCTCCGGTGACATTCTAAACAGTCCGGAGCGGCCGCCATCTTGTCTCTCGGTAGGATCGAGAGACAAGAGGTGGAAATAAACAAAGGGGGAAATGAATGAAAGGGGGCAAGGTAGACCCCTCCTGACCCCCTAGGATTGATGTGGGGGCTATTAAAGGGCCCCGCGGGGCAAAAAAATAAAATAATATTTTTTTTTGATTTTTCGCGGTGGAAGCGCTACCCGGTACGCGAACCGGGTAGCTCACCGGTAGCATAACGGGAGTCCGCCATCTTGTGTTTCGGATGAATTTTGTCACAAGATGGAGGATAAACAATGTTGGGAATGGGTATAAGGGGGCACAGGAGACATATCCTGACCCCCTAGGTTTTCTTAGGGTGGCTGAGGAGGCCCACGCGCACCGGGTAGCGTTCCGGAAAGCGTAACAAGGGGAAAACCAAGGGAAATAGTAAAATAATATTTTAGAGTGCTTTGAGGTAGGGTAGCTCTGAATAGAGCTGTTGTGTTGTGTGGGTGATGTAAATACCAACATGTAGGTACCAATGAAGAGTCTAAAATTCAATGTACACCGTCTCCTCTGTAGATATTTTGTATGTTCTAATATGGGTTATTTAAATGTAAATGTGTGGAAAAGCACTTCATGCTCCTCTTTGTTTTTTTCCCCCACACTCTTGTTCAGCATGATAGTTGATAAATTCGTTCCCTCAAAAAATGTATATACATAAACAAATTATATTAAATACATATAAAATATATTTTTCCTTTAAAAGAATACATTTTACAGCTTTTGATATTTGCTATTAAAAAAACATTGAAATTCACTGAAAAAACCATAGGTTATAGACCATATATAGTTAGGAATTAGCATTTACAAAACCTTGAAAATTCACTGAAAAACCATAGGTTATAGACCATATATAGTTAGGAATTAGCATTTACAAAACCTTATTTTACTCACATAAAACCATTGAAATTCGCATATATATATTATATAGTTAGTTGCACTAACTATATATCACGCACCCGCAATCCACTGCTGATCATGTCACATATTACATCATTCATGACATGGTCAGTGACATCACTAATGACATCACTGATGACATCTCAAATGACATCACTGATGACATCACTGATGACAACATCCAGTGACTGTATGTTTCTGTAAAGTTAAAATATGTCTTACATATTGAAGAACGAGTGGATGTATAAGTGACTGGATGAAGGATTTAGTAGGTGCATGACTGACTGTATGAGTGAGTGATTAAATGTGTCTCACTGAGTGCATGTGTTAGTGACTAAACTGTCTTAATTTGTGCATCATTATGTCTGTTGTTCTGTAAACTGCTGCATGTGTTGATCAGTAGCCATATGAGTAACTATATGGGTTATTGATTGGTTTCCCAAGTATTTATATGGGAGACTGAGTGTGTGTGTGGGTGGCTGGGAGGTGTATGACTCTGTGCATAGATGTGTGAGCAGTTGATTCACTAGATGTATGGGTTCAAAAGTGCATGTGGAAACAGCTGTATGGGCGGTTGACTGTGTGCATGAGTGTATTGGTGAGTGAATGGATATCTCAGTGCTACATGTCAAAGTAAGTACATATGTAAAACACAGTACATGTGAGAGTTGACATATATAAATAACTGTGCATAAGAGCCAGTGAATGTGTGAGTGGCTGTATGGATCATTGTGATCTTGTATCAGGGATTGTATAAGAGAGTAAATATGTGTTAGTATATGTTTGAATAAGTAAGGTGTGTATAACTGTATAGTTGAGGAAATGGAGGTGTGATTGATTCTTTGCATGACTGACTAGGTGTGTGAGTAACTCCATGGATGAGTGACAGTCTGTGAGTGTCTGTTTACACTGAGTGTATCTAAGGTTATATTAGAGTCTGAAGAGGTTCATCGTATTATCGCATGAATGATGTCATCAGTGATGTGATCAGTAATGTCAAATGAGATGTCATCAGTGATGTCATCAGTGATGTCATTTGAGATGTCATCAGTGATGTCATCAGTGATGTCATTTGAGATGTCATCAGTGATGTCATTAGTGATGTCACTGACCATGTCATGAATGATGTAATATGTGACATGATCAGCAGTGGATTGCGGGTGCGTGATATATAGTTAGTGCAACTAACTATATATGCGAATTTCAATGGTTTTATGTGAGTAAAATAAGGTTTTGTAAATGCTAATTCCTAACTATATATGGTTTATAACCTATGGTTTTTTCAGTGAATTTTCAAGGTTTTGTAAATGCTAATTCCTAACTATATATGGTCTATAACCTATGGTTTTTTCAGTGAATACATATCTATATATATAAATAAATATATATATATATATATATTCAATGAAAAAACCATTGGTTTTAGGCCATATATAGTTAGGAATTAGCATTTACAAAACCTTTACTCGCATAAAACCATTGAAATTCCAAATATAGTTAGAAGCGCTAACTATATATCGTGCACCCGCAATCCACTGCTGATGATGCCACATATTACATCATTCATGACATGGTCAGTGACATCACTGATGACATCACTGATGACATCTCAAATGACATCACTGATGACATCACTGATGACATCATCCAGTGATTGTATGTGTCTGTAAAGTTTAAATATGTTTTACATATTGAAGAATGAGTGGATGTATAAGTGTCTGGATGAAGAATTTAGTAGGTGCATGACTGACTATATGAGTGAGTGATTAAATGTGTCTCACTGAGTGCATGGGTTAGTGACTAAACTGTCTTAATTTGTGCATCATTATGTTTGTTGTTGTGTAAGCTGCTGCATGTGTTGATCAGTAGCTATAAGAGTGGCCATATGGGTTATTGATTGGTTGCCCAAGTATTTGAATGGGAGGCTGAGTGTGTGTGTGTGGGTGGCTGGGAGGTGCGTGACTCTGTGCATAGATGTGTAAGCAGTTGATTCACTAGGAGTATGAGTTCAAGAGTGCATGTGGAAACAGCTATATGGGCGGTTGACTGTGCATGGGTCTGTTGGTGAGTGAATGGATTTCTCATTGCTACATGTGCAAGTAAGTACGTATGTAAAACACAATACATGTGAGAGTTGAGATATATAAATAACTGAACATAAGAGCCAGTGAATGTGTGAGTGGCTGTATTGATCACTGTGAGCTTGTATCAGGGATTATATAAGAGAGTAAATATGTGTTATTATATGTTTGAATAAGTAAGATGTGTATAACTGTATAGTTGAGGAAATGGAGGTGTGATTGATTCTTTGCATGACTGACTAGGTGTGTGAGTAACTCCATGGATGAGTGACAGTCTGTGAGTGTCTGTTTATACTGAGTGTATGTAAGGTTATATTAGAGTCTGAAGAGGTTCATTGTATTATCACATGAGTGATGTGATCAGTGATGACAAATGAGATGTCATCAGTGATGTCATTTGAGTTGTCATCAGTGATGTCATCAGTGATGTCATTTGAGATGTCATCAGTGATGTCATTTGAGTTGTCATCAGTGATGTCATCAGTGATGTCATTTGAGATGTCATCAGTGATGTCATCAGTGATGTCACTGACCATGTCATGAATGATGTAATATGTGACATCATCAGCAGTGGATTGCGGGTGCGCGATATATAGTTAGCGCTTCTAACTATATATGGAATTTCAATGGTTTTATGCGAGTAAAATAAGGTTTTGTAAATGCTAATTCCTAACTATATATGGCCTAAAACCAATGGTTTTTTCATTGAATTTTCAAGGTTTTATAAATGCAAATTCCTAACTATATATCCACTATAACCTATGGTTTTTTCTGTGAATTTCATTGGTTTTTTTAATAGCAAATATGAAAAGCTTTAAAATGTCAAGTACGTGATAGATAAAAACATTTTCGTATTTATGCACGCTGATGTGCTTTGAACGCTGCACCCCCCCCCCCTCCCCTCTTTTGTCTTAGTAGTACTCTCTCTTTGCAGATACTGAAGGGTAGTTAACGCAGGCCTTTACCCCCGTTGTAATCCGTCGTGCCTCCTTGTCTCTCCATTTGATTGATTGTTGTCCAAGCATTTACTGTTTTAGAATTGGTTCTCTTTGGATCATTCTCTATTTACAAACAAGCACAAAGTCGCAATACTCTGTTTAGTCTTTGCAGATAGTGAAAAATCGTGTAAAAAAATAAAAGTAATCGAGCAAAATCAGTAGGCCACTAATTGGATCTCTTTTTGACCTCGCTAAAATAGAAATATTAGGAACAACCCTTCATGAGAAATACGAAAATAGTGAGATGAACTGAGCTCCACACCATGAGGGCTGCAAGACCGCTCGGCTCCATCACCCATCCCGCACAAAATAACGACAAACCCTATGCAAATATTAAAAATATAGACAACACACCAGCAAAGAAACAGGGTAAAACATTTTATTAAAAAACTATTTACATAACGTTGGTTAATAAGATGATGTCAGTAGTGGACCGATGTGTGAATAGATCGAAAGCAGCACAAGGCTCCAAGATCCGGATGGCAAGCTCCTGGATGTTGGGTGCCATAGTTTAGAGTTCTGAATTTCAGCCTTTTTCAATGTCTGTGCTTTGTTGAATCAAATTTGCGGCTTGACACAAAGCTAACTCAAGCGTTGCTACTGATGCTATGCAGACCAAAACTGGTTTTCAGTTTGTACATTTTTCTAGATTTTTCAATCCAAGTTTGGTTGACTTTGTAGAACGATGGCTTCAGATTTTCAACATACGGTGTAGTGGCGCTGACTGGGAGAGGGCGCTTCGCTCCTGCCCCCTCCCCAAGTAAGATTTTCATAGGTGAAAGTACGTTAATGGTTTTGGTCCCTGAGATGCTTCGATGTCACTGCCATTCTCAAATAGCATAAGTTCTGGATGTTGGGTGCCATAGTTAAGAGTTCTGAGCAGTGCTTGTAACACTGTCTAAAGCTTATTTCCACCTACTGCAGCTTCACTATTCTCAAAGTAAGTGAGTGTCGTTTGTAGACCTGACTGCATTAGAAAACAATGTGATATGTTACCTTCCTAAACAGCTTGACGGAGGCCCCTGAGGGGCGGTGTGATGGCCATGGACTCGGAGAAGACGCATGGCTCCGACACCCTCCCCAAGTCTTATAGCACTGGTGTAGCCTGAGATCGCCCCCGACATAGGCGGCCGGCTCCCGGGGTCCGGCGGAACTTTTTGCCTTTTGATGACTCTTCAATTCTGGACCTTGTCCCACAATCCGTTTGACCTGAAGACAAGCTGTAGTGGGGCGCCCCTTTATCGTTTTAGTTGCCATTCCGCCCGCTTTTGCTACACTGTGCCTCTTCCGCCATTCATATAGTTAGTGCAACTAACTATATATGCGAATTCCAATGGTTTTATGTGAGTAAAATAAGGTTTTGTAAATGCTAATTCCTAACTATATATGGTTTATAACCTATGGTTTTTTCAGTGAATTTTCAAGGTTTTGTAAATGCTAATTCCTAACTATATATGGTCTATAACCTATGGTTTTTTCAGTGAATACATATCTATATATATAAATAAATATATATATATATATACATTCAATGAAAAAACCATTGGTTTTAGGCCATATATAGTTAGGAATTAGCATTTACAAAACCTTTACTCGCATAAAACCATTGAAATTCCATATATAGTTAGAAGCGCTAACTATATATCGCGCACCCGCAATCCACTGCTGATGATGCCACATATTACATCATTCATGACATGGTCAGTGACATCACTGATGACATCACTGATGACATCTCAAATGACATCACTGATGACATCACTGATGACATCATCCAGTGATTGTATGTGTCTGTAAAGTTTAAATATGTTTTACATATTGAAGAATGAGTGGATGTATAAGTGTCTGGATGAAGAATTTAGTAGGTGCATGACTGACTATATGAGTGAGTGATTAAATGTGTCTCACTGAGTGCATGGGTTAGTGACTAAACTGTCTTAATTTGTGCATCATTATGTTTGTTGTTGTGTAAGCTGCTGCATGTGTTGATCAGTAGCTATAAGAGTGGCCATATGGGTTATTGATTGGTTGCCCAAGTATTTGAATGGGAGGCTGAGTGTGTGTGTGTGGGTGGCTGGGAGGTGCGTGACTCTGTGCATAGATGTGTAAGCAGTTGATTCACTAGGAGTATGAGTTCAAGAGTGCATGTGGAAACAGCTATATGGGCGGTTGACTGTGCATGGGTCTGTTGGTGAGTGAATGGATTTCTCATTGCTACATGTGCAAGTAAGTACGTATGTAAAACACAATACATGTGAGAGTTGAGATATATAAATAACTGAACATAAGAGCCAGTGAATGTGTGAGTGGCTGTATCGATCACTGTGAGCTTGTATCAGGGATTATATAAGAGAGTAAATATGTGTTATTATATGTTTGAATAAGTAAGATGTGTATAACTGTATTGTTGAGGAAATGGAGGTGTGATTGATTCTTTGCATGACTGACTAGGTGTGTGAGTAACTCCATGGATGAGTGACAGTCTGTGAGTGTCTGTTTATACTGAGTGTATGTAAGGTTATATTAGAGTCTGAAGAGGTTCATTGTATTATCACATGAGTGATGTGATCAGTGTTGACAAATGAGATGTCATCAGTGATGTCATTTGAGTTGTCATCAGTGATGTCATCAGTGATGTCATTTGAGATGTCATCAGTGATGTCATTTGAGTTGTCATCAGTGATGTCATCAGTGATGTCATTTGAGATGTCATCAGTGATGTCATCAGTGATGTCACTGACCATGTCATGAATGATGTAATATGTGACATCATCAGCAGTGGATTGCGGGTGCGCGATATATAGTTAGCGCTTCTAACTATATATGGAATTTCAATGGTTTTATGCGAGTAAAATAAGGTTTTGTAAATGCTAATTCCTAACTATATATGGCCTAAAACCAATGGTTTTTTCATTGAATTTTCAAGGTTTTATAAATGCAAATTCCTAACTATATATCCACTATAACCTATGGTTTTTTCTGTGAATTTCATTGGTTTTTTTAATAGCAAATATGAAAAGCTTTAAAATGTCAAGTACGTGATAGATAAAAACATTTTCGTATTTATGCACGCTGATGTGCTTTGAACGCTGCACCCCCCCCCTCCCCTCTTTTGTCTTAGTAGTACTCTCTCTTTGCAGATACTGAAGGGTAGTTAACGCAGGCCTTTACCCCCGTTGTAATCCGTCGTGCCTCCTTGTCTCTCCATTTGATTGATTGTTGTCCAAGCATTTACTGTTTTAGAATTGGTTCTCTTTGGATCATTCTCTATTTACAAACAAGCACAAAGTCGCAATACTCTGTTTAGTCTTTGCAGATAGTGAAAAATCGTGTAAAAAAATAAAAGTAATCGAGCAAAATCAGTAGGCCACTAATTGGATCTCTTTTTGACCTCGCTAAAATAGAAATATTAGGAACAACCCTTCATGAGAAATACGAAAATAGTGAGATGAACTGAGCTCCACACCATGAGGGCTGCAAGACCGCTCGGCTCCATCACCCATCCCGCACAAAATAACGACAAACCCTATGCAAATATTAAAAATATAGACAACACACCAGCAAAGAAACAGGGTAAAACATTTTATTAAAAAACTATTTACATAACGTTGGTTAATAAGATGATGTCAGTAGTGGACCGATGTGTGAATAGATCGAAAGCAGCACAAGGCTCCAAGATCCGGATGGCAAGCTCCTGGATGTTGGGTGCCATAGTTTAGAGTTCTGAATTTCAGCCTTTTTCAATGTCTGTGCTTTGTTGAATCAAATTTGCGGCTTGACACAAAGCTAACTCAAGCGTTGCTACTGATGCTATGCAGACCAAAACTGGTTTTCAGTTTGTACATTTTTCTAGATTTTTCAATCCAAGTTTGGTTGACTTTGTAGAACGATGGCTTCAGATTTTCAACATACGGTGTAGTGGCGCTGACTGGGAGAGGGCGCTTCGCTCCTGCCCCCTCCCCAAGTAAGATTTTCATAGGTGAAAGTACGTTAATGGTTTTGGTCCCTGAGATGCTTCGATGTCACTGCCATTCTCAAATAGCATAAGTTCTGGATGTTGGGTGCCATAGTTAAGAGTTCTGAGCAGTGCTTGTAACACTGTCTAAAGCTTATTTCCACCTACTGCAGCTTCACTATTCTCAAAGTAAGTGAGTGTCGTTTGTAGACCTGACTGCATTAGAAAACAATGTGATATGTTACCTTCCTAAACAGCTTGACGGAGGCCCCTGAGGGGCGGTGTGATGGCCATGGACTCGGAGAAGACGCATGGCTCCGACACCCTCCCCAAGTCTTATAGCACTGGTGTAGCCTGAGATCGCCCCCGACATAGGCGGCCGGCTCCCGGGGTCCGGCGGAACTTTTTGCCTTTTGATGACTCTTCAATTCTGGACCTTGTCCCACAATCCGTTTGACCTGAAGACAAGCTGTAGTGGGGCGCCCCTTTATCGTTTTAGTTGCCATTCCGCCCGCTTTTGCTACACTGTGCCTCTTCCGCCATTCAGCTGTTTACCGCCCGCTCTTGCGACTACAGCGTCTCGCTCACCATGTAGTTGAGTTGCGCCCGCTCTTGCGGTGCAGCGATAGGCGGCTGCCACAGGACTCTCAAAATGGCGGCCGGCTCTTCGGTTTTGGGCCTGGTCCACTAAAATGGCCTTGGGACACCTTGGAACTCGGACGCTTCCCTGATAGGGCTTGGGTCCCATTCTCGAAAAGCGTCCCCTCAGCCGTGAAGATTCTACAAAAGTCTTGGGGGCCTCCGACTCCCGCAGGCTTCTGGTGGGGAGCGGCTGCCATGATTGCTCGTGGAATGGCCACGACGGAGCTACGAGATGGTAGTGGTCTCATGCTGACGCCTGCTTAAGTCTGAAACATCCAGAAACACTATAGACTACCAATTCGATCAGTTCCGGTAGCGCCCCAACATGACCCGGAAGAGAAGAACTTGCCCTCCCCTCTTTGACTGATGGTTCTTGTTGCCTGTCCCCTCTGTTCTCATTTAACAGAACTTTTTGGACTGCTGAAAGGGGTTGTGTTCTGAACGCTGGTTGGTGGAGACATTTAGACTATATTCTTGACCTACGTTGTCGCGTAATGCGTTTTATGACACGCCGCGTTAGCGCACCCGGAAGCGATACGAGGCGCGACGCGCAGCGCGTAACGTAAGCATAACAGGTCATGTGACTTGTTAATAAAACTTTTCATTGGTTCATTTTACTTTTGTTAATTTAATGATGAAAAGCTTGGTCATATGACCTAAAAATTACGCTTTTTATTATTTTCGAACAATATTTTTTTTTCAAACATATGTTATAATATTCCAGGCTAATGTACTTTCCCGGAAAATTTACAACTGTCTTGCAAGTAAAATATATTCCTTTTTCGAGAAAAAGGGCGTTTCTTCCTTCCATGACGGAGCCGTTGAGTAAAACAGATTCGGCCTGCTGTCTTAGTCGCCGATACGCCTGATTATCAGATTCTTATCGATCACTTTATGTTGCAGACATGAAAAACACAACTGCCCTTGACCATTTATCTTTACTGCGTTCCTACATATAAAACCTTTTATCCGTCATGTAATTGGACTGCTTTATTTCACTTGCCTTTTACTGATTCGAAAACAGTGACTAAAAGTAAAAACTTTACCAATGTAAATACTACTACCGTGTTTTGTTTTAAAAACCTTTATTGTGAAAATGTCAGTATACAAATACGGGCCTATAACCACGTGGGCCGGCCACGGAGCAAACTGAAATTGTATATGATGAGGAGACATTTACACTGTAGAGGAACGTAACGAGCGGGCCATTAGGTTGCAAGAACTAAGATGTCTAACAGTTGCGGAATCGGTGGACATACATTTTGTAATTAAAATAGAACAGGGCCACTTACAATAACATTTTCTAGATATACATTTGCGGGCAAGGAGTTACGAGTCCCATTTATACCGGCGCCATTTTGGGCGAGGCCGGGCAGGTCCAAGATATAGTCAAAATGTCTCCACCAACCATCGGCCAGACCAGAACCCCTTTCGGCCCTTTATGCTACAAGATGGTGTCTTCCATTCAGAAAATATTGTTGGCAGCATTTTGAAAGGAAACAGAAACAGCCGTTCTCCTAGTGAGTTTCACATTGTTACATTTAGGAAGAATGTTGAAGAGTAGTATGTGGAAAATCTGAAGCCATTTTTCTACAAACTCTCAATCAGACTTGGATGGAAAAAAAAAACTTGAAGAATGTACAAACTGAAAACCAATTTTTGTCTGTATAGCACCAACAGTAACGCTTGAGTCAGCTTTGTGTCAAGCCGCCATTTTCATTCAATCAATAGCGTCCCCCTGCACACATTCAGGGACCTGATCGTGTCTTCAGATGAAACGGATTGTAGGAAAAGAAGCAGAAAGGAAAAGGCAAAAAGTTCCGCCGGACCTAGTGAAGCTGCAGCAGGTGCAAATAAGCTTCAGACAGTCTTACAAGCACTGCTCAGAACTCTCAACTGAGGCACTCAACATCCAGGACTTGCCATTCGGATCTTGGCGCCTTGTGCTGGTTCCGACCTATTCACACATCGGTCCACTACTGACATCACCTCATAAGCCAACGGGGCACCCCACGCCGACTTTCGGCGCAGCATTGTAGGATGGCCACACCAGTGCGGCAACTTGCTGGACACAACATCGGGGCCATCCAGATCTCGGCGCGTTCGACTCACTGTACCGCAACAGTGACCGCAACTCAGCTGGACACGCCGTCTTTCGGCACAGCATTGTAGGATGGCCACACCAGTGCGGCAATTTGCTGGACACCACCTCGGTGCCATCCGGATCTCGGCGCGTTCGAGTCACTGTACCGCAACAGTGACCGCAACTCAGCTGGACACGCCGTCTTTCGGCGCAGCATTGTAGGATGGCCACACCAGTGCGGCAATTTGCTGGACACCACCTCGGTGCCATCCGGATCTCGGCGCGTTCGAGTCACTGTACCGCAACAGTGACCGCAACTCAGCTGGACACGCCGTCTTTCGGCGCAGCATTGTAGGATGGCCACACCAGTGCGGCAATTTGCTGGACACCACCTCGGTACCATCCGGATCTCGGCCCGTTGTGCTGCCTTCGGCCTATTCGCACATCGGTCCGCTACTGACGCCGCCTCACGTGCCAACGGATTTTCTACGCTTTTTGTAGCCCTATGCCGCATAACAGGTCATGTGACTTGTTTATAAAACTTTTCATTGGTTCATTTTACTTTTGGTTTCCTAAAGATGGAAGGCTTGGTCATATGACCTAAAAATAACACTTTTCATTGGTTTAGAACATTTTTTTTTCCCAAACGATGAAAGCCCCACCTTGTTTCTGGATCATTCAGACTGAAGCTGGCATCAGCATGAGAGCACCACCATCTCGTGGCTCCGTCGTGGTCATTCCGCGAGCAATCATGGCAGCCGCTCCCCACCGGAAGCCTGCGGGAGTCGGGGGCCCCCAAGACTTTTGTACAATCTTCACGGCTGAGGGGACGCTTTTCGAGAATGGAGCCCAAGCCCTAGCAGGCAAGCGTCCGAGTTCCAAAGTGTCCCAGGGCCATTTCAGTGGACCAGGCCCAAAACCGAGGAGCCGTCCGCCATTTTAAGAGCCATGTGGCAGCCGCCTATCGCTGCACTGCAAGAGTGGGAGCAACTCAACAACATGGTGAGCGAGACGCTGTAACCGCAAGAGCGGGCGCAACTCAGCTAGATGGCCGCCACCTGGGGAGGCCCGTTCACGCCGCCTCCCCCACGCCCCCCCCCCCCGGGCCGCCGCACGCCAATTTTCGGAGCAGCATTGTAGGATACCAAAACCAGTGCGGCAGTTTACTGGACATCACCTGGGTGCCTGTCGTACATGTTGTGTCAGCCATGTGACACTGGACACAGACCGCTACTGACGAGGCCTCCCCCCGCACCACCCGGGACGCCCCACGCTGTTTTTCTGTGCTGCATTGTAGGATCCCTAAACCAGTGCGGCACCCAGGCGACATCACCTGGGTGCCGTCCAGAACTCTGCACGTTGTGCTGCCTTGGGACTATTCGCACAACAGACCGCTACTGACGAGGCCTCCCCCCGCCCCACCCGGGACGCCCCACGCCAATTTTCGGAGCAGCATTGTAGGATCCCTAAACCAGTGCGGCACCCAGGCGACATCACCTGGGTGCCGTCCAGAACTCTGCACGTTGTGCTGCCTTGGGACTATTCGCACAAAAGACAGCTTCTAACCATTGTTGCTTTTTGTGTTGAGAAATGTTTAAATGTTTTTAGTTTTTGTTCCGTTGGTTAAAGTTAATAGTTAATAAAGTTTTATAACCTTACTTTGTTGGAGTGTTATCTATTTTTTTTAAAACGGGTGAATGGGGCCTTGAATCGGGTTATTGTCATGTGTGGGCTTTGGAAGTGTGCTGCTGCAGGATCGGACATTTCAAACTCAAATGCACGTTCTTTTTCTTACCTTTCCGAAGCATGGAGCGCAATAGCAAGCAGAGAAAGGGTGATGCACGTGTTGAACACTACCTGACCTGGCAAGTTGCTGGCAGTGCCCCCCCGCCCGCTCCTGAAAGAGGAAACACACACACCGCCGCTCCGAGTACTTCACAAATCTTTAAAAGACCATGCGCTTGTTCATGAGGCTTAAATGGTTTATCACCTCTTCTAGAACCCCTGCATCGACCCTCTGACGTTTCCTGGAAAAATTACCATGTAACACAATACCAAGCCCTGTCAGCTGAAACCCCCAAGGAATCGTGGGGCATATTATCAAGGGGGTTTATCCCTGCTTTTTTGGCTTAAAAAGCCAAGAAAGCGGAGATAAAATTATCTCCCTATTACCAAGCTGTCGCTAACACCAGTTAGTGACAGCTAAAAGGAGATAGCGACCATCTTGGGCCCCGCTTTGCATGTCAGTGATACTTATCACTAATGACATGCAAAGTGGCGTGCCAAGATGTTAGCGACTGAAAACAGTCCCTAACATCGCTACCTTCTATTACCAACTTTTGGAGATATCTCCAAAATCTAACACCTGCCCTGAGCAGTTCTTAGCCATGTTATCCAATGGGAGGTGGATAACATGGCTAAGAGCATTTGCTCGATAATACATGAATATCGCTGACTTTTCTGCGATAATAGCAAGGTTTATCTGCGATAAAAATCGCCGATGTGCGGCGATAATTTTTGTCTCTAAACAAGTTAGAGACAAAAATTATCGCTAGTTGTTCGTAATATGCCCCCGGGTTTTTGCTTGCAGAAATCGGGAGGCGGGAGACTAGCACTGAAATCAGTAGTCACACGCCTGAATCGGGAGGGTTGGCATGTCTGAATTCTCTACAGCTGGGGCCATAAACTACATCCGCAGGGGTAGGTGATAGCCTGGGACCAGCCTGGCATCTAAAATGGATGCCGTGCACGACAAAATTGTGGCATTGGAAAAAAGGCAAGATGGCGCAGCCGCTGGAAGAGATGTATCAACATATATGAGCCTCCTCAGCCACCCTCAGGAAACATAGGGGATTAGGATACGTCTCCCGCACCCCCTTATACCTAGTAATTTAATTAACGAAGCACAAAATGGCGAATTCCCGTTTCGCTACCAGTTTGCGGCCCAGTTCGCGGCCCGTGAAGCGCTTCTACCGTGAAAAATCATTTTTTTTTTCTTTTCCCCACGGGACCCTTTAATAACCCCAACAACATTCCTAGGGGGTCAAAAGGGGGATACCTTGCCCCCTTTCATTAAATTCCCCCTTAGTTTTTCACCTCTTCTTCTCTCTCGATCCTACCGAGAGACAAGATGGCGGCCGCTCCGGACTGTCACGCAGCAAAATAAAAAAAAGCTCACGCACAGCCGCTGGAAGAGATGTATCAACATATATCAGCCTCCTCAGCCACCCTCAGGAAACATAGGGGATTAGGATACGTCTCCCGCACCCCCTTATACCTAGTAATTTAATTAACGAAGCACAAAATGGCGAATTCCCGTTTCGCTACCAGTTTGCGGCCCAGTTCGCGGCCCGTGAAGCGCTTCTACCGTGAAAAATCATTTTTTTTTCCTTTTCCCCACGGGACCCTTTAATAACCCCAACAACATTCCTAGGGGGTCAAAAGGGGGATACCTTGCCCCCTTTCATTAAATTCCCCTTTCGTTTTTCACCTCTTCTTCTCTCTCGATCCTACCGAGAGACAAGATGGCGGCCGCTCCGGACTGTCACGCAGCAAAATAAAAAAAAGCTCACGCACAGCCGCTGGAAGAGATGTATCAACATATATCAGCCTCCTCAGCCACCCTCAGGAAACATAGGGGATTAGGATACGTCTCCCGCACCCCCTTATACCTAGTAATTTAATTAACGAAGCACAAAATGGCGAATTCCCGTTTCGCTACCAGTTTGCGGCCCAGTTCGCGGCCCGTGAAGCGCTTCTACCGTGAAAAATCATTTTTTTTCCTTTTCCCCACGGGACCCTTTAATAACCCCAACAACATTCCTAGGGGGTCAAGAGGGGGATACCTTGCCCCCTTTCATTAAATTCCCCCTTCGTTTTTCACCTCTTCTTCTCTCTCGATCCTACCGAGAGACAAGATGGCGGCCGCTCCGGACTGTTTAGAATGTTGACAGACACCGGAGAGCCAATCAGCTTTCTGCGCGCAAAGTTCCGATAAGCGAAAAGTAAGCGGACCGGATCGCTGCCCGGAGCGCTGTTACAGATATATATCTTGATTTAAACGTTAATTTCTCAAAATCCACTGAAGCACATATATTGAGACCTAGCAAAGGCACATCGGGCTACCAGTCCCTACAATTTTGCAAAGTTTCGTGCAAATCCATTCAGCCGTTCGAGCTAAAAGTGAGGCCAAAGGCCCTATGGAAAAATGAATGGGAAAAACGCGTTTTGGGACCCCCCTTTTTTCTCGGCCCCCCCTTGACGAAACCCCACCAAATTTTCAGGGGCTGCTCAGAAACAAAATGTGCCATTTTCCTGAAAATTTCAGCCGATTCCGTCCACAAACGCCAAAGTTATTAGACATAGAATTTTCAGAAATCCCATAGGGAATTAATCCTAACTATATATACCTACTGGCGATAGCCAGTAGGTAATATATATATATATATATATATATATATATATATATATATATATCAATCAATCAATCAGTGACACTTATAAAGCGCGCTACATACCCGTAGGGTCTCAAGGCGCTGGGGGGGGGGGGGGCGCTACTGCTCGAACAGCCAGGTCTTCAGCTTCTTCCTGAAGGAGAGGTGGTCTTGGGTCAGGCGCAGGTCGGGAGGGAGGGAGTTCCAGGTCTTGGCGGCCAGGTAGGAGAAGGACCTTCCTCCTGTAGTCGCTCTTCGGATGCGGGGGACGGCGGCGAGGGCGTGGTTGGCTGATCGGAGGTGGCGTTTGGGAGCGTAGAAGTTGACTCGTCTGTTGAGGTAGCTCGGGCCTTGGTCGTGTAGGGCCCTGTGTGCGTGGGTGAGGAGGCGGAAGGTGATTCTTTTGTTGACGGGGAGCCAGTGGAGGTCTCTCAGATGTCCGGAGATGTGGCTGGTTCGTGGGATGTCGAGGATGTCGAGGATGAGTCTGGCTGAGGCGTTCTGGATCCGCTGGAGTCTCTTCTGGAGCTTGGCGGTGGTACCGGCGTAGAGGGCGTTGCCGTAGTCCAGTCGGCTGGTGACGAGGGCCTGGGTGACGGTCTTCCTGGTCTCGGTGGGGATCCATATATATATATATATCAAAGTTTCCTGCTACGATAAGCAAAAACACGCTCTCAGAAAGATGCAGCTAGTGGGAATTTATTCACAAAGTAACGCTACGCGTTTCAGCACAGAAGTGCCTTGATCACACGTTAACCACAAACCAATCAGGAACATCTTATGTACAAACACCAATGATCACCGTGTTTAGTAAACATAATAGAAGGACAATGACATTCTGAAAAATTGCGTCGGCCATTATTAACTAGTCTTTATGCATTAGATCTCTATTGCATCATAGAGTTATAAAGTGAATTCATTTGATATATAATGAGAGACCTGGACTCCATCTCATATTGCAAAAAGTGGGGTACCACCCTCCATTGAGTCAGTTAAATGTATTGCTGGGTGGGCGTTGCCCCTTAATTCCAACATATTTCTCCGTTAGAAAACGGCCTTTAAGAAACAATACATAAACAAAAAGGCCCACGAAACTGAGTTTAACTACTCTAGTAATTCGTAACAGTGAACGTTATAGCCTTATGTGAACTGTACACAACATTTCAATCATGCAATGCAGTCATAGTCGAATTATGCATGTTAGTAATTGCATTTACGCGTTTAGACAAGGCAATAACTAAGATTTCAAATATTTCTGACTCACTCAGCAATAAATCATAAAAACTGAATCGTCTGTCAATTTTCCACAATTGCATGTGCGCCAATGTCTGCAAAATAATGATCCATATAAAGTGCTTACTGCGCACCCTGCTTAAGCAAGTAGCTGTTATAGCCATATATGAACTGTGCCCAACATTTCAATCATGTAAAGCAGTCACAATCAAATTATGCATGTAACTGATAGCATTTCCGCATATGACAAGGCTATAAACACGATTTAAACAGTTTGTGGCTCCATCGGCATTAAACCAAAAAGACTGGATCGTCTGGGGTGATACATCAATTGCATGTGCACCAATGTCAACATAATGTTGATCAGTATAAAGTGCTTGTTACAAACCCTGGCTTAGATTTCCAAAAATTAGTGAGGTAATTGCAATCATGCATGGGATCAGCTAGTTGCTAAGCGCGTATGTCAAAGCATCTGCAGGACATATTTACAAACGGCAAATTGCACTCGGTCTAGTGCCCGAAAACAGTCAAAATTAAGGATTCAGTGAGTAATCAGGCTGAGTCTCATAGTCTCTAAGGTACCATTCCTCCAATGAAGTGATCAGAGTAGGTTCCACTTGGAGTGTTCCATCAAGGTGAGTAGAGTGCATCTAGATCCAAAGGATCAAAAGGAATCAAAAAAGTGGGGGTATAAATAAACAAAAGTGATGGTGTGTCTCTTAGCTTATCGTGGTGAGGTGATAGTCTTCTATTCAGTTCAGACATGTGAGGATCAGTGCAGTGCTCAGATTTTCTAAGGAGTGATGTGCCCCCAGCTGACTCCTAGAAAAGGTAACAAGAATAGGTGATTAAAATGGATTAAAAACATCATCATCAATCAATTTGCATGAACACTCAGATTACACATTAAACATGAGGACACAATTTAAATTACAGCGGACCAATAGAAACCAGCTTTGTACAGTTACTCAATGTGCAGATGGGTTGCAAGTTCTTCATCCAAATTGTGCCCCCCAGGGAATTTGGTCTCCAATTCTAATATCCATTTGGATTCTCTTTTTCTGAGGGCAAGTTCGCGATTCCCACCACGCTTACCAACATTTACCTGTTCAATCGCATAGTATCTAAGCAGGTCATTGTTTGATTGGTGTGCGGTTTGGAAATGTCTTGCAATGGGGTATTTGGGGTCTTTGTTATTAATAGCCCTCAAATGTTCCTGAACTCTTTTCTTAGCCATGCACGAGGTACTGCCCACATATTTTTTGTGACATGGACATTCCAAAATATAGATCACATAAGTGGAGCTGCAAGTCAAAAATTGTTTGATTTGTTTTTTGGTATTGGTCCCTGGTATTTCAAAGTCTTTGACCATCACACTAGACCGGCAGGCCCTGCAATGCCCACAAGGGTAGAATCCACTAAGTCCTTGGATATGTTGGCCCTTTTTATCAGAAATGTCACTTTTCACCAACATATCCCTTAAATTACGGCCTCTTCTGTACGTTATAAGTGGTCTGTTGGTCAGTTTTGGGCCTATAATGGAGTCAGATTTAAGATCTTTCCAATTATCTGCCATTATTTTTTGTACTTGTTTGGACTTTTGGTTAAAGGTAGTTATGATTCTAGGAGATTGTGGGGAGACACTGGGTTTGGGCATGGGATTCAGGGTCTCTGATCTCTGGATAACAGAGGCTTTAGAAAGGGCTTTGTTCAGTATCTCTTCTGGATATCCCCTATCCCGAAACCGTTGGAGTATATTGCTACTTTCGAGTATGAAATCTGCCTCTTGGGTGCAATTTCTTTTGGCTCTTAGAAGCTCCCCATAGGGGATGCTCCATTTGAGTGGTTCTGGGTGGGAGCTGAGGGCATGCAGTAAGCTGTTACCTGCGGTGTCCTTTCTATGAAGTTTGGAAATCAGTTTACCATCTTGGATCTCAATACTTGTGTCTAGGAAATCCACCTGATGTCTGCTAATGTTGTATGTTAGATGAATATTATAGCTATTACGGTTCAGCTTTGCAATGAAGGTAATAGCCTCTTCCTCTGTGCCACGCCAGATGACGAAGAGGTCGTCAATATATCTGGACCATAAATGTACCTTGGTGAAGTCATCCCTGAGATCTACACTAGTCATGATTTCCTCTTCCCACTTCCCCAAAAACAGATTGGCGAAGTTGGGAGAAAAAGCAGAACCCATGACCGCCCCACGAATTTGTTTAAAAAAGGTGTCATCAAACATAAATATGTTATTGCGTAGACAAAGTTTCATCATCTCTATTAGCATGACGGTGTGGTTTCTGAATCCTATTTCACGATTTTTTAAGAAATAGTACCAAGCCTCCATACCCTGAGTGTGATCTATGACAGTATATAGGGCACTGACGTCCATAGTTATTAATATGGAGCCTTCTGTCAAAGTGATGGTGTCTATTTTTGTGAGAAAGTCTGTTGTGTCCTTGATGAAAGAAGGAAGTTGGATGACATAATCTTTAAGGAAGTGATCAACATATACTGACAGGTTTTCGTTGACGCTTCCTATGGAGGATATAATGGGTCTGCCTGGAGGTTCTAAGAGATTTTTGTGAACCTTGGGCAGCAAATAAAATATTGGCAGTTTGGGATAATCACGTTTAAGGAAGCAAAATTCGTGCCATGAGAGGAGCCCCTCTATTTGCCAGTCATGTAGTCTATTCCATGTTTCCTCAATACTATTGTTGTATTCATTAGAATTAGATTTAGTATAGAAGATATCGCCTTCAAGTTGTCTGAGGGCTTCGTGACTTTATCCTTTCTTTGGCAGATGACAACTCTGTTATACTAAGACCCTCCGATAAGGGAGGAAACATTGTTCTATGGGGGAGGGATCTTTATGTTAAAGAAGCCCTCAGACAACTTGAAGGCGATATCTTCCATATTCCATATTAATAACTATGGACGTCAGTGCCCTATATACTGTCATAGATCACACTCAGGGTATTGAGGCTTGTTCCTATTTCTTAAAAAATCGTGAAATAGGATTCAGAAACCACACCGTCATGCTAATAGAGATGATGAAACTTTGTCTACGCAATAACATATTTATGTTTGATGGCACCTTTTTTAAACAAATTCGTGGGGCGGCCATGGGTTCTGCTTTTTCTCCCAACTTCGCCAATCTGTTTTTGGGGAAGTGGGAAGAGGAAATCATGACTAGTGTAGATCTCAGGGATGACTTCACCAAGGTACATTTATGGTCGAGATATATTGACGACCTCTTCGTCATCTGGCGTGGCACAGAGGAAGAGGCTATTACCTTCATTGCAAAGCTGAACCGTAATAGCTATAATATTCATCTAACATACAACATTAGCAGACATCAGGTGGATTTCCTAGACACAAGTATTGAGATCCAAGATGGTAAACTGATTTCCAAACTTCATAGAAAGGACACCGCAGGTAACAGCTTACTGCATGCCCTCAGCTCCCACCCAGAACCACTCAAATGGAGCATCCCTTATGGGGAGCTTCTAAGAGCCAAAAGAAATTGCACCCAAGAGGCAGATTTCATACTCGAAAGTAGCAATATACTCCAACGGTTTCGGGATAGGGGATATCCCAAAGAGATACTGACCAAAGCCCTTTCTAAAGCCTCTGTTATCCAGAGATCAGACACCCTAAATCCCATGCCCAAACCCAGGGTCTCCCCACAATCTCCTAGAATCATAACTACCTTTAACCAAAAGTCCAAACAAGTACAAAAAATAATGGCAGATAATTGGAAAATTCTTAAATCTGACTCCATTATAGGCCCAAAACTGACCAACAGACCACTTATAACGTACAGAAGAGGCCGTAATTTAAGGGATATGTTGGTGAAAAGTGACATTTCTGATAAAAAGGGCCAACATATCCAAGGACTTAGTGGATTCTACCCTTGTGGGCATTGCAGGGCCTGCCGGTCTAGTGTGATGGTCAAAGACTTTGAAATACCAGGGACCAATACCAAAAAACAAATCAAACAATTTTTGACTTGCAGCTCCACTTATGTGATCTATATTTTGGAATGTCCTTGTCACAAAAAATATGTGGGCAGTACCTCGTGCATGGCTAAGAAAAGAGTTCAGGAACATTTGAGGGCTATTAATAACAAAGACCCCAAATACCCCATTGCAAGACATTTCCAAACCGCACACCAATCAAACAATGACCTGCTTAGATACTATGCGATTGAACAGGTAAATGTTGGTAAGCGTGGTGGGAATCGCGAACTTGCCCTCAGAAAAAGAGAATCCAAATGGATATTAGAATTGGAGACCAAATTCCCTGGGGGGCACAATTTGGATGAAGAACTTGCAACCCATCTGCACATTGAGTAACTGTATGAAGCTGCTTTCTATTGGTCCGCTGTAATTTAAATTGTGTCCTCATGTTTAATGTGTAATCTGAGTGTTCATGCAAATTGATTGATGATGATGTTTTTAATCCATTTTAATCACCTATTCTTGTTACCTTTTCTAGGAGTCAGCTGGGGGCACATCACTCCTTAGAAAATCTGAGCACTGCACTGATCCTCACATGTCTGAACTGAATAGAAGACTATCACCTCACCACGATAAGCTAAGAGACACACTATCACTTTTGTTTATTTATACCCCCACTTTTTTGATTCCTTTTGATCCTTTGGATCTGGATGCACTCTACTCACCTTGATGGAACACTCCAAGTGGAACCTACTCTGATCACTTCATTGGAGGAATGGTACCTTAGAGACTATGAGACTCAGCCTGATTACTCACTGAATCCTTAATTTTGACTGTTTTCGGGCACTAGACCGAGTGCAATTTGCCATTTGTAAATATGTCCTGCAGATGCTTTGACATACGCGCTTAGCAACTAGCTGATCCCATGCATGATTGCAATTACCTAACTAATTTTTGGGAATCTAAGCAAGGGTTTGTAACAAGCACTTTATATTGATCAACATTATGTTGACATTGGTGCACATGCAATTGATGTATCACCCCAGACGATCCAGTCTTTTTGGTTTAATGCCGATGGAGCCACAAACTGTTTAAATCGTGTTTATAGCCTTGTCATATGCGGAAATGCTATCAGTTACATGCATAATTTGATTGTGACTGCTTTACATGATTGAAATGTTGGGCACAGTTCATATATGGCTATAACAGCTACTTGCTTAAGCAGGGTGCGCAGTAAGCACTTTATATGGATCATTATTTTGCAGACATTGGCGCACATGCAATTGTGGAAAATTGACAGACGATTCAGTTTTTATGATTTATTGCTGAGTGAGTCAGAAATATTTGGAATCTTAGTTATTGCCTTGTCTAAACGCGTAAATGCAATTACTAACATGCATAATTCGACTATGACTGCATTGCATGATTGAAATGTTGTGTACAGTTCACATAAGGCTATAACGTTCACTGTTACGAATTACTAGAGTAGTTAAACTCAGTTTCGTGGGCCTTTTTGTTTATGTATTGTTTCTTAAAGGCCGTTTTCTAACGGAGAAATATGTTGGCATTAAGGGGCAACGCCCACCCAGCAATACATTTAACTGACTCAATGGAGGGTGGTACCCCCCTTTTTGCAATATGAGATGGAGTCCAGGTCTCTCATTATATATCAAATGAATTCACTGTATAACTCTATGATGCAATAGAGATCTAATGCATAAAGACTAGTTAATAATGGCCAACGCAATTTTTCAGAATGTCATTGTCCTTCTATTATGTTTACTAAACACGGTGATCATTGGTGTTTGTACATAAGATGTTCCTGATTGGTTTGTGGTTAACGTGTGATCAAGGCACTTCTGTGCTGAAACGCGTAGCGTTACTTTGTGAATAAATTCCCACTAGCTGCACCTTTCTGAGAGCGTGTTTTTGCTTATCGTAGCAGGAAACTTTGATTGACTTAACTCGGCGGTGGGATTGGCCGAGTGGAACATGCCACCTGACAATGGGATATGGATCCCGGAAACGAATCCTCTTGTAAAGCGATTGAATATATATATATATATATATATATATATATATATATATATATATATATATATATATATATATATATATATATATTACATACTGGCGGTCGCCAGTAGGTAGTTATAGTTAGGATTTTTTTCAATGTTAAATCTCAAAATTCTATTTGGAATAACTTTGGCACCGGTTGACGAATCTGCCTGAAAATTTCCTGAAAATGGCCTCGTCGAGCTCCGGTCCTTCCTTGAAAGTTTGGGGGGGATACGTCAAGCGGGGGCCGAGATAAAAGGGGGGTCCCAAAACGCGTTTTCCCCATGTTAATTTCCATAGGGCGGTCGATTTCACTTTTAACCCGAACGGCTGAATGGATTTCCACCAAATTTGGCAAAATTGTAGGGATTGGTAGCCTGATGTGCCTTTGCTATGTCTCAAGATATGTGCTGCAGTGGATTTTGAGTAATTTAGGTTACAAAAAATATATATATCTATAGCAGCGCACCGGTGCGCGCACCAGGGAGCGCTCCGGGCGCGTGACGCGAGGTGCGCATGGAAAGCTGATTGGCTCTCGGGTGTCTGTAAACATTCGAAACAGTCCAGAGCGGCCGCCATCTTGTGTCTCGGTAAAATCAAGACATAAGAGGTGGCTAAAACAAAGGGGGAACTGACCATAAGGCGTCAGGGATAGACCCCTTTGACCCCCTAGGTTTGATGTGGGGGCTATAAAAGGGCCCCGCGGGGCATTTAAAATTATTTTTTTTTTTTCGTTTTGCGCGGGGGAAGCGCCCGGTGCGCGCACCAGGTAGCGCACCGGGGAGCGTAAAATGAGGGAAAAAGATGACAGAGTTTTTAAAAAAATGAAGTTTTTATTTAGAAATTGGAGGTAGTTCTAAAAAGAACTTTTTTTTTTCTTCTTTTTGTTGTTTTATATTTTTTTTGTGTTTTTTGAACTTTTTGAACTTTTTTTGGCTTTTCAAAACAGTTTTATATTTTTTTGTATTTTTTTAGGGGGAGAAACAAAAAAAGGGAATTGAAACTGGCTCAACTGGAGCAAAAAAACAAAAAACCCAAAAAATTACTTCTTTTTGGGGCACTTGTGATTATCACCTGCAAGGACGATGAGCTTAACGCTTTTTTCGCCATAGGCGATAAGCTTGCCACATGCAGAACAAGTGATTTTAAAATCAGCAAATCTCGGCTGAATGCAAGGCATCACCTCGGATATTTCTGGTTCTGATGAGGTGGGTTGGTTTCTTTGGGAGGGGGTCCTTGATGACTGGGGGAGGTTACTGGCCAGTTCCCTGAACTCTGCACGAGAGTAGTTGTTTGGGTGCTTTCTGGTCATGTGCCGAATCATGGTATAGTTACCAAAAGAATATTTTTTGTTTGGGTTGCCCCGTGAAAGTTCATCATTGCAGATGAGGCAAGTCACCTTGGGCGCATTCACCTTTTTTTTCCCCTCTGGGATTGAAAAAAACTGCCATACAATGTGTGGTTTGGGTTTGTAAGGTGTATTTTCTTCTGGCAGCCATCTTCTTCTCCCCTCCTCCTCTTCCTCTTCCTCCTCCTCCTGTTCTTGACCACCAATATAATTTGGAGCTGGTCCTCTTGGTGGTTGTGGTGGTGGTGGTGGGGCAGATGCACCAGCTGATGCTACTACTGAAGCCATTATTTGGAGCAAAAAAGTAGAGAGAGCAACAAACAGGTCTTCCTCAGTCAAAGGACAAAGTCAGAATAAGGAAAAAAGGTGGGGTCTTTCATCATTTAGAAAAAAAAACTGTCCTGAACCAATGAGAAGTGTTATTTTCAGGTCACAAGACCAGGGGCTTCATCATTATGAAACTAAAACTGTTATGAACCAATGAAAAGTGTTATTTTCTGCTCACATGACCCGACGCGCTTACGCTACGCGCCCGGGGGCGCGCAGCGTAAGCGCGTCGGAAGTTTACGTTTTGCGATCGTATTCGCTCGAGTACTTCCGGGTGCGCTTACGCCGTGCGTATCACGCGGTCGCGGCTACGCGATACGTCACGATCATGTTTTCGTTTGCGATATTGGCGCTCACGGGACGCTCCCCGGAGCGCGCCCGGGGGCGCTTTTCGGAAATACGCTTTTCGGGGCGCACTCCGGGGCGCGCTCTGGGAGCGCTCCCCCCAAAAAAATTTAAAAAAAAAATGGGATAATTGTAGGGACAGGTAGCCCTATTCTGAAGTGGTTTGTAAAAAAATTACCTTCATAAAAATATGTATTGTGCTACATTGGGCTTAATATATGTTAGAGCCAAAATGTAGCCCAAATGTAGCCCAAAGTAGCCCAATGTAGCCCAAAGATGGCCACCAGAGACCAAAAATTGTAAATGTAGCCCAAATTTCAACTAGATGTAGCCCAACTGTAGCCCAATGACAGAATGTACCAGAGTGTTAAAAAGAACAACTAGAGTGCTAACAGTCTTATTTATAAAGTGAAACTTATAGTTAGGAATTAGCATTAACAAAACCTATGAAATTCACTGAAAAAACCATAGGTTTCACACCAGTTATAGTTAGGAATTAGCATTTAAAAAACCTATGAAATTCACTGAAAAAACCATAGGTTTCACACCGGTTATAGTTAGGAATTAGCATTTAAAAAACCTATTAAATTCACAGAAAAAACCATAGGTTTCACACCAGTTATAGTTAGCTGGAAATTTTACTGATATAAAACCATTGAAATTCCCACGTTATAGTTAGTCGGACTCACTATAACTTGCGCGTGCAATGCACTGCTGATGACATCACATATTACATCACTCATGACATGGTGAGTGACATCACTCATGACATCACTGATGACACCATCCTTGTGACACAGTGACAGACCTCCTCTCAGTGTAAAGTAACCCTTGAGACACATATTCAAAAATAGAAACTGAAATTTTTAAAAAATGGACATACCTATATCAGTTACAACAAGCAATTCTGTACTTCCACTATCTATATACACATCCACTCATTCACCAACAGTTCTATATAGTCACTCATACATATACTCACTCATCATATGAAGAGATACACCTATACATCCTGTTACACACCGACATTCATCCAAAAGTTACTCACACACATATTCACACGTGCAAATAAACTATTGAACAACCATTTATTTGAATATAGAGTTATACACACACTTCCATCTTACTTCTATTGAAAATTACACATATTTATTCTCTTAAACAATCACTTATAGAAACACATACTTATTTAAACAGGAACTCTTACAATCTCTTACTCTCACATATACTCACTTATATACATCAATATTCATATATACTAGATTAAAACATATGTAGTTACTGATAAAGACACTAGTGAGACAGTCATTCACTCACTAACAAACACATATAGACACTCATCCACCCATACAGTCCTGTACATATGCTGTCTTCAAAACACATACAAACAAAGAGTCAGTCACTCATGCATCTATGTGCTAAGTAATACCCCCACCAAACCATATAGACACTCAAACTGATACTAATAAAAATATCAAATAACCCATATACATACGCATGTAGCTACTTATCAACACATGTAGCCACTTATACACAAAGTGAAACACTAATATATGTATTTAAATATTTAAACATAACTCACTAATATTTATTTTTCAGAAAGACACATATTCACTGGATGGTGTCATCAGTGATGTCATGAGTGATGTCACTCACCATGTCATGAGTGATGTAATATGTGATGTCATCAGCAGTGCATTGCACGCGCAAGTTATAGTGAGTCCGACTAACTATAACGTGGGAATTTCAATGGTTTTATATCAGTAAAATTTCCAGCTAACTATAACTGGTGTGAAACCTATGTTTTTTTCAGTGAATTTAATAGGTTTTTTAAATGCTAATTCCTAACTATAACCGGTGTGAAACCTATGGTTTTTTCAGTGAATATATATATATATATATATATATATATCGACAGTCACTCCAGGAAACCACCTCCGAACCAACAGGGTCGGCGAAGCAGGAGACAGACCACAGCATTCAGGTGAATACATTTTTTTTCCAGATTTTTCCGCTAGCAACCAAACATGACGCGTTTCGGGCTATACAGCCCTCGTTCACATGCAAGGTAAATGTTAATTCCTAACTATATATGGTCTATAACCTATGGTTTTTCCAGTGAAAATATATATATATATATATATATATATATATATATATATATATATATATATATATATATATATATATATATATATATATATATATATATATATATATATATATATATATATATATATATATATATATATATATATACACACACACACACACACGCACACAGACAGGCACAAAGCTTCTATCTAAAGAAGAGCCCTGTAGCTTGAAAATTCATAAATTTGGAGAGTTTTTTAATCCCAGAACTTTGGTTGGAAAAATTGCTTATTCGCTTCCATCTTTTGATATAAGGTAACATTTTTAAGAAAGTACCTAGTGTATTAGAGACCTTATACCTATGGGGTGAGATTATAACACACTATGTTTATATCCATTTTCAAGCCCACTGACAGAGTCCTTTTTAATTGGTTGGATACAACAAAGAATTGTATTGTTGTTGCTTCATCTCGAGGAGCAAGATCCCTGGAGAAGTGACAGATAACTCTTCACAGTTTCTGGTGAGTCAACCTTCATAGCTGCTTTTGCAGCATATGGTACAGATGACTGTATGTATGTGATCAGCTGTGACATTTGTATGGTATTATTGAAAATACATTGGCATATGCGGCATTGACAGTAGAGATGTGAGAATCACCAGAGGTTTAGTGTTAATTTAAATGTTCTCCAAACCACATTATTAGCTGTTTTACAGATTAATATAAGAAACTTTGCACTGTGGGATTAATTTGAATATTAAATAATCTTTTGCCATAAGATATGAGATGTTTGAAAAAAATTGTTTTCCGATGTGTGGTTTTATGTTTTTAAATAGATTGAAAACTTTGGGAGACATATCATTTCTCATCCTGAAGTAGGTGGTTGGAACAATTGAACCCACCGAAATGTGTTGCACTGCTGCAACAATTGCACTAAGTCTAATTTATCCTGGTCAATAGAGGAATAGTACATAATGATGGTTTGGAAGGAGTGTGGTATAATGTTCAGATAGTGTGTTTCGTACAATAACCAAGGGAACTTTAGTTTTGACTTACTGGAACCTAGACACACCAGGGAGGTAGGCCAAGAGTGTCCAGAACAGTGATATTAGTACACGAGATCAAGCAAGGAGAAAATAATTCTTTGATTAAAATTAATTGTTGTTAAAAGGCAGTTAATTTTCAAACATGAACAACTTTCAATAAGAAGAGGAGCAACAGCTGAGAAGACTTTGGGTAGGAATTATTGTATTTGTAACAAATAATATATAATATATATTTCTGAATGTACAAGTATATTTAGTTGAAATGTTATTGCAGTTTTCAGGTCTTACAAGGATTACAGATGAAAAGAAGCAATTAAAATCCTTGGACTGAAGATCGCTGTCTTCTGGCTGTCTCGTCTCTGTCCCCAACCTCTTTCCCCCTTTAGAACGTATTCGCAAGTAGCGTTTAAAAGGTATTTGCAGAGTGTTTTCTGATGGGTGTGTGGGGACATAGCTGCGTTCTGCTCCTGTGCAATTTTGGAAAAAGGCAAACCAGACAGTGATACCGGAGATAATATATATACAGTAAGTGCTGGTGAGATTGCAACATGTCGTGACAGCGGGCGCAGGGTAGATCTATATGAGACACCTTTAACAAATTGACTACACAGATTGCAGAACTTGACCTTTCTTGGCAGGACCAGTGGATTCAAGGAAAAAAGCTGGTTTGACAGTAATTGTTTCACGACATATAGGTATTTAATGGTGGCACTTAAGTAGAAACCCAGGGATGAGCACAAGATTAGGCATGTAAAAAAGCATACAAATGTGCAATCCAGCAGAGAAAAAAGATTATTCTGGAGCATGGGTGGGAGGTCCTAAATCAAGCCAGCATGCTAGTTAACAGCTCCATATTTTGGGAAGTTGTAAAGAGCTCTTTTTTCAGGTTTAGAAAACTCTGAGTGGATTCATTGCACTATAGATGCTGATAGATGGTCCAGCACTTCAAAGGAATCTATATTAGTGAAGTCCTGGGGGAGACTGACATTGTGGGGGAACCAGGGACTGATATCTTCCCATTGTCTTTTAATGTTGAAGAGGTGTATAAAGACATCCTGGCTACAGCCAGGGGGAAGGTGATGGGCCCGGACAGGGTTCCCCTAGATCTTTATAAAACGGACACTTCAACTTGGGCTAAGATCCTGACACGGGTCTTTAATGCGGCCTGCATGTGTGATTCCCCTCTTCCTGGTTCGCGGCTGTCATTTTACAAAAGGGGTGAGGGATGATCCAGCATGGTTTTGTCCCATTCCCTTTTAGACTCTGCTGCTAAGATCATAGGAAAGGTTGTACTGGAGCACCTCACCTCCGGTCTCAATAATTTTAATGTTATCTCAGAGCTGCAATATGGTTTTAGGCAGGGTAGAGTGGCACTGGACCAATGCATTAACCTACACTTGATTGTGGGGAAATACACCATAGCTAAAAAGGGATGCCTGCATATGGCCTTTAAAGATCTAACCTCAGAGTTTGACTGTGTTAACAGAAGCAAGGTCTGGACTATCCTTTGGACTTAGGCATGGACACAGACCTGGTGGCTTTTCTGCACACCTCCCATTCTAACATTACAGCCTCAGTGAGGTCCTATAAGAATGATAGTCTGTCTGCTTCTTGGGGATGTCTAGAAAGGGGTAAAGCAGGGGTGCATTCTGGCCCCCCTGTTGTTCACCCTTTATATGATCAAGCTTGGGGATTTATTTTCAGCAGCGTGCAGAAACACCCCTAGAGTGGGCACTAAACCTATCCCTGCTTTACTACATGCAGACGATGAGATGTTTTTAGCCCGGATCACTTCATAACCTCTTAAACAATTGTATTAGTGTTATGGATTCTTTAGACCTTTCTACAAGATTTACTAAATCTCATACAATGACGATTGGAAGTTGGGAGGTCATTGTGCATAAGATCTTTTGAATGGGTCAGAACAAACCTAACCCTCTGCTTTCCCCTTTCTTGGGGTGTTGTTTGATGAGAGAGGATCATGGCTGCTCAAAAAGTCCTTAAAAAGAACATCCTGGTGAAGGCCATGGGTTCTAACATGGATCTCGCAAAGAGTTTAGGGGGCTAAACCCATGCCTCCCCTACTAAATGCTTTTAAGGAAAAATGTATTCCCATGGCTACCTATGGATGTGACGTGTTGGGGTACATTAATGTAAGAGAACTGCAGGTGGTTAAGGATAAATGTTTGTGCAGAATTTACGATCCACAAAGAGCTAGGAGTGGGCTACATATCTGACCTCATAATAGTGTGTCCTACAAAGCGCTGTTTGAGAAGTTCTGTCCCCACCCTGAATCAACCTGTTTTAGATTACTGTATTGCTCTCAAGGGGGATTTGCCTATCCTGTGGTTAGGATACGTTAAGGAAAAGTTGAATACCTGTTTAGCCACCCAAGATCATTACGCAGCATGGAATTGAAGAACACCAAAAATATATTTTCAACCAGTTGGTTTGGGGAAAGGGAAGATATGAAACTTGTTAAACCCACCATGAGACAATACATATTGGATGCTTGCTCCTGTCCCACATGCTTTGTTGTTCTGTAGCACTGTATTAACAGGGTTTACCATTCAAAGTTTTTTTTTACTTCTCTTTATTCAAAATTTGCAGTTACACAGAATTTAACAGTGGGCATCATAAATACTGTCAGCGGGTAACACAGCTCATTACCATTCATAATTTACTATCAATTGTTTTGAGGGCCGCTGAGGAGAGAAAAATGAATCTGTCCTGCTGGAATTTCCATGAGGATTCCTTGAAAAGTTGGTTTCGATTTGGGTCATGGCAGAAGGCATGGGTGGTGGCAGCAGTGATAACAGTGGACAATATAGAGATTTCTGACCGAGGTGCCTGAGGGGTGGAGTTGTGCTACAATGATGGGTGAGGTAATTAATTTGGAGACAGTGGACAAGGGACAAGAGAAGGAGATGATCATGGTCTTGGCAGGGCAATGAATCATTATTGATTAGTGCTTAACAATCCAACTCTGGATACAAGATCATCATCAACAGGATCTTCGACGATGGCGCAACCCAGATCAAGGTACTTTCGCTCAGCAGGCCAAATCTGGAGCCTATAGCTGTCCAGTGCTCCATATCGGTCGGCCTGAACTTTTGACTTTGTCCCGGTCAAGCCAACCAGTTGTCCCTTCTTGGCACTTAGTGCTTATTGGCGTTATTTTCACTTTATTATTTAATAATTCATGTCTCGAGTTCTACTTATGGATTATTGTTGTTTTGGTCTTGTTTAAGTTATTAAATTAAATTCTATTTTTCTAAACTGGTGTGGAATCTTTTTTGTGGTGTTTTCACTATTTTACTGCTGGAAGTGTTGCACAAATACTATATACATTGCCTCTAAGTGAAGCCTGACTGCTCTTTGCCAAACTACCAGATTGTGAGCAAAGGTTAAATTACAATATTCATTTTTACTTATGGGGCCTTTCAGTCAGTCCTTTTCATCCATTGGCCTGCTGTAGTGCCATTCATATTTTGATTACGTCCAACACAGAATACAACACTGGTCACATAATCAGCCCACTTCAGCCATTGACTTACTTGACTGACAGTGACTGCATTCTCCTCCTGCAGTATGTGCTCATTTGCAAAATAAGTGGCCCCCCGCAGGGCCGGGCATTACTTGTGCCACGTATACTTTTATGTATAAAACATACAGTTAGATTTTTTTTTTCAGTCTTGGTTTTTATACATACAAAAACCATTCACAAACAAAATAATCGTTCACAAAGTCAGAAGCATTGCAGCCAAAGTCAAACCTATTGGCTTCGGTCATGCTTGTTTTGTGTTGAGTTCGGCAGCACCAGTTTCCATCTATGCGTTGTGGCAATCATAACCATTGAGCACGGAAAGCCATTCGTAATTCTATGAATAAAATGATTGCGAAGCATTTGGGAAGCCATTATTCAGCTCACTAATGTGAATCAAGCGACACAGATGACTACATAATATGTTGTGTTTAGTACGGCTGCAGAGTTATTTTGCATGATCTCAAACACAATTTACTCCTGAAAGCATGTTTTGCTTGAGAAAAAAAATGTAATCAGATAAGTATATTAGAGGTGAACGTTTTTGTATTCAGTTTCTTGCTATCTTTCTCTAGCCAATGCTTCTCTCAAAGAGATTGCATTTCGGTTGCTGATCACAAGAGCACTTGATGAGATTCAAGCAGCTTCTACCAGGCTTCCTTCCTATTTCCATTTCATTACACCTTCTCAGGTTGCAAATTGCATCTTTGCTTCGTGTACTCGCACAGTTATCTTAAAACAGTGTTTACGATTCACAGATCATCAATTATCATTTTGAACAATCCATTTCTCCATTCTGTGGAAGGGGTTTAAAACCGCAGCTATCAAGAAGAAACACCCGGTGCCCTTTGAGATTACAGTTCTCCACCCCCGAGGGAAGGTAAAATGAGCCTTTCTTCCATGTATTAAGGAATGTGAAGTGCAGTGCCTTGTCTACTTTGTTGCTGGTCTGGTGAGTATCAAGGCAATGTAATTTCAAAAATATTATCCAATTTGTTTTAGAAATGTTGGATAGTGTTATGAGAAGTGTGTTATCAATAGTTTTCGGTTTACTATGTTAGCTATTTTTCAGTTGTTTACATTTTATTTTTCAGTGACTTACAAAACATCGTGATATGTTCACTTCACTTTATCTTTATTCGGTCAAATGGCCATTAAAGTGCACAGTAATGATTATATGAAAAACAAAAATATTCTTACGGATTACATTAGAACAACATCGATATATACAATAATATAATTTGTCGATGAGGGTACTAGATAGGTATTGTGTGGTCCACCCAGATGACTCTCTATCCCACAATGCTAGTGTTTCTGGGGTTGTGAGCGGGGAAAGAGGGCAAGGCAGCGGGATGAGCATACTATCATGGAACCTGGCAGGTGTTAAAAACAAACTGCTCTGCCCCGAATGGGGTGACTTTGTTGATAAATACGATATCTGTATCTTCCAGGAGACCTGGGTGAGGGAAGACTTTCAGCAGGTGGGTTTTGCCTCATTTAACAAATTGGCAACCATGGGGGCAGGGGGAGACCCTCTGGTGGCCTATCCATCTGGGTAGGCACCCACCTCGGCTGTAGAGAGGAGCAGATGGCAACACCCACAAACGACATTCAATGTATTCTGCTCTCCTTTCCCACAAAATTGCTAAAATTGCCCTAATTAATGTGTATTCTCATCCTGTTAACAACAGCCAAGAATCTGCCACCATTGACCATCTGAGACATTTCATTCTAACTCTGGATCTAGGGATATGGCTGATTGTAGGGGGTTATTTTAATTGCCACTTTGAACCGCTTACCGATCCAACTCACTCCGTTCCAACGGAAGAAGATCTTTATCGGTCTATACCCGACCCTCCTGACCCTTCCCACTAAAGTATGGTCAGCACTGGTAATGCAGCTCAACTCACTCACTCTAGCTCTATCTTTAAGGGCATGCAATGGCCGGACTAAATCGATCAGTCAGGACAGCTCACAATTTACAGAGCAGGTCAAGCCTCCCTAATCGACTACATCATGGCGGAAACAAGACTTTGTGAAAAGGTCCTTGATTTTTATATCACACAGAAGCAGGATAGTGACCATAATGCCCTGACTTTGATTTTAAAACCATGGGACCTTGGCATTTCTAAACGTCCTTCCGCCCCTTCAAATGTCATCAGTACAATAACATTAACAAACAATAGAAGAAACATCAGATGGGGCCATATACAACAGTCTCCCCTCAAGCTGGCCAAAGTCTATCAGCTGGCAATTCCAATGATAACTAAAATGTGGGAGGTACCACTGGTGGATGGTCCCATCATGGATACAGACAAGGCATGGAAAATACACTCAGATTTGTCCACAAAACTGGCGGGTGTATTCTTCCCGGTTGTGGGCATGAGGGAAAGTAATCAAAACAAATGCTCGTGGTTCAATGACAAGTGTCGCAAGGCCAAGCAGGATCTCCTGGATGCAGTGAAGGCGAAGGATAGGCCACAAATTAAACTTTCTAGGGCCAGGTATAAATGGTCCATCCAGCAGGAAAAAAAACCTGGGAACTAGAAAGGTGGAAAACTCTCAGGATTGCACTGAACGATAAAGATCTGAAAACCTTTCGGGCAATAGTGAGTTCGGGCGACAGGGAAGGGAGATCGGCCATTGAGCCCAACATAGCGACTGAAGCCTGGGAGATCCACTTTGGATCATTGTACTCCACTAGGGATTGTCGGCCCGATAACTCTGTTACTTCCAGCATGGCATCAGAGTTCCACCAGGTGGGGGACATGGAGATCACTATGACCGAAGTAGCAAATGCTATGAATAAGCTTCACCATAACAAAGCGCCAGGTCTAGAGAAATTACCGGGGGACCTCTTCCGGGAAGAACCCAAAATATGGGTTCCATACTTGTGTGCCCTATTTAACACCATCTTGAAGGGCATAGATCCCCCTGATACCTGGCGTGGGGCTGAGATACTTTCCATATACAAAAAAGGTTGTCCCCTTCACCCTCCAACTACAGGCCAATCATCTTAATTGATATCACTCCAAAACTCTTCGGACGGGTGCTTCTGGACCGTCTTCAGGGTTGGCTAGAAGAAGCTCAAATATTAAGTCCCTATCAGGCCAGCTTCAGAACAAATATGTCAACCGTAGACCTGATATTCAGATTACAACTACTTTTCTGAAAAATTGTTACTATAGAGGGTGGCAGCCTTTATCTAATATTTGTTGATCTGAAGTCGGCTTTTGACCTTGTACCCCGGGAGAAACTCTGGAAGGTGCTGAGCGACCTTGGGATTCCTCCCAACCTTCTTAATGTTATAGAGAGGCTCCACTTGGAAAATTTTGCACAAGTACGATGCAGAAAATACGAGGAACTCAATTCCCATTTTCCTGTCCAAAAGAGTGTACAGCAGGGATGTGTTTTAGCTCCTACTTTATTTTGTCTTTTTATCAATGGTCTTATTGACCATCATATAAAAAGAAAGGACAATAACGCCCCCAAGTTAGTCTCCGGAAAGTCCCAGTGCTGATGTGTGCCGACGATACCCTGCTACTCTCAAAAACACCAATGGATATCCAGCGCATTCTTGAAGGCTTCGCCAATCTTTGTAAGTTGCGAGGGCTGGAGATCAATTTAACAAAGACAAAATATATGTTCTTCAACCCCCCCAACACCACATATCCAAATCCTTCAGTACACGGTTTTCCTTTGAAAAAAGTGAAGATATTTGATTATGTGGGAGTTACCTTGTCAGAGTACTTTGATTGGGCAAAGCAAGACTCAGGCTAATCCAGACAGTGGGCGGTATAATGAAACTGCATAGAACCTCAGTTTTTAAACCAGCTGCCCCTGTGGAGGAAATCTACAAAGCACAAGCAAGGGGTGGGTGCATTGCTCTACCACTAATTTGAAGAAGGTGGAGAACAACTTCATGCAGCAGCGTTTAGGCCTACCATGTAGTACCCCCCTTATACCCCTTCACATGGACCTGGGTATTAGGCCCATTGAGGAAGAGATTGCTCTGAGACCTTTAACATTCTGGCGGAGGTTATGGCTGACCCCAGAGTTGCACTGAAAGAAGGAGTGATTCCACTCCTCGCCGGGTGCACAGCTGTAATGTTCTAGGCATCACAAAATATGCCACACAATAAGTCTTTTGTTTTCTTCTTCTTTATTTTAATCACAATAATCCACGTTTTGTTTCATTCTTCTTGCTTTTACATCTTTTCGCTCTGTCACAAGAGGGAACGCTTACAATTTAGCTGTATTCTAAATGAGGCAGAAATGCTAATCCAAGCCTTCTTCTGCGCCACGATAGCACATGTAAGTTTTGTTCATGTCCATAAAATTCATATACCCAATGCATTTCGGGCCTTTTTGTTTGGCCCTTCGTCAGGGGTTATCTACAATGCAAAATACATGATTAACTCTATGTTTTACTCAGTGACACTACATCTCAAATACTAATACCACAAATATCAAAACAAAGCTGTTTCGTAAACTAACGTTTTCCCGCTAATGAACGTAGCCTACTGCTAAACATTACCCTGAATACCTCTACTCCCTTCCATGCCTTACCATCTTTTTATTCTTCCCATGTGTCCTACCACCTTCCACGCCATCATTCTATCTCCCCTTATCTCCCCTCCAAATTACTCCTTCCCATATGCGCCTCTTTCCACATACCGATGTTCTATTGCATAATGCACATTCCCCCATTCTTTTTCACCATCATTACATATGCGTACCTGTTTGCAAAATGCCTACGTTCTCGTGCTTTCATCTGCGGTCTCATCAAACCGATGTTAAACTCTTAAGCTTCATACTGTGTACACGCCTCCTTGAGCCTGAAGTTATTCCCGCCCCTCTATTACACCTGTATGTGATTAGTCCGTTTTTTTCTTTTGCACTGCTATTTCACCCTCCCCTCTTGATCACCGCCTACAAGACCCATGGTGCAGTTCGTGTGACAATCTAAATGTCCGGCATCCTTAATCCTAACTACAACATTCCGATATTCACCAATTCACAATGTATTCAACATTATTACCCCGCCCTCCCGTAGATGTCAACTAACGTTAGTTTTAGCCTCGATATGCGAGGTGTTTGTTATGTGTCCCCCAGATTTTACGTAATCTCATTGCAATAACACTAATGAAACATATAACGTTCTCTGTGTACCATGCTTAATTCATGAATCTAATGAAAGCTGGTATGAACAACTGGTTTAACCATCGTCCTTCTTGTGACATTTTTAATCCTTTATCAAATTTTATCAAGTTTCTGCGATGGGTGCTCCGAGGTCTTTGGGCTGAAAAATGTCGAACTGCACTGGATGAGTGTCACGGTGCACACCTTCTTTTCTTCCAATTTTGTTGTTTTAATCTTTTTTGTTGTCTTCTGTCGCGTGCAACTCCCCGGAAAACACGGACAGCCCTGCCACGTTGTTTAAATGAAACGCACTGAAAGAAGGAGTGATTCCACTCCTCGCCGGGTGCACAGCTGTAATGTTCTAGGCATCATAAAATATGCCACACAATAAGTCTTTTGTTTTCTTCTTCTTTATTTATGAACTTGATAAAATTTGATAAAGGATTAAAAATGTCACAAGAAGGACGATGGTTAAACCAGTTGTTCATAACAGCTTTCATTAGATTCATGAATTAAGCATGGTACACAGAGAACATTATATGTTTCATTAGTGTTATTGCAATGACATTACGTAAAATCTGGGGGACACATAACAAACACCTCGCATATCGAGGCTAAAACTAACGTTAGTTGACATCTACGGGAGGGCGGGGTAATAATGTTGAATACATTGTGAATTGGTGAATATCGGAATGTTGTAGTTAGGATTAAGGATGCCGGACATTTAGATTGTCACACGAACTGCACCATGGGTCTTGTAGGCGGTGATCAAGAGGGGAGGGTGAAATAGCAGCGCGAAAGAAAAAAACGGACTAATCACATACAGGTATGATAGAGGGGCGGGAATAACTTCAGGCTCAAGGAGCCGGGTGCACAGTATGAAGCTTAAGAGTTTAACATCGGTTTGATGAGACAGCAGATGAAAGCACGAGAACGTAGGCATTTTGCAAACAGGTACGCATATGTAATGATGGTGAAAAAGAATGGGTGAATGTGCATTATGCAATAGAACATCGGTATGTGGAAAGAGGCGCATATGGGAAGGAGTAATTTGGAGGGGAGATAAGGGGAGATAGAATGATGGCGTGGAAGGTGGTAGGACACATGGGAAGAATAAAAAGATGGTAAGGCATGGAAGGGAGTAAGGGTATTCAGGGTAATGTGTAGCAGTAGGCTACGTTCATTTGCGGGAAAACGTTAGTTTACGAAACAGCTTTGTTTTGATATTTGTGTTATTAGTATTTGAGATGTAGTGTCACTGAGTAAAACATAGAGTTAATCATGTATTTTGCATTGTAGATAACCCCTGACGAAGGGCCAAACAAAAAGGCCCGAAATGCATTGGGTATTTGAATTTTATGGACATGAACAAAACTTACATGTGCTATCGTGGCGCAGAAGAAGGCTTGGATTAGCATTTCTGCCTCATTTAGAATACAGCTAAATTGTAAGCGTTCCCTCTTGTGACAGAGCAAAAAGATGTAAAAGCAAGAAGAATGAAACAAAACGTGCATTATTGTGATTAAAATAAAGAAGAAGAAAACAAAAGACTTATTGTGTGGCATATTTTGTGATGCCTAGAACATTACAGCTGTGCACCCGGCGAGGAGTGGAATCACTCCTTCTTTCAGTGCGTTTCATTTAAACAATGTGGCAGGGCTGTCCGCGTTTTCCAGGGAGTTGCACGCGACAGAAGACAACAAAAAAGATTAAAACAACAAAATTGGAAGAAAAGAAGGTGTGCACCGTGACACTCATCCAGTGCAGTTCGACATTTTTCAGCCCAAAGACCTCGGAGCACCCATCGCAGAAACTTGATAAAATTTGATAAAGGATTAAAAATGTCACAAGAAGGACGATGGTTAAACCAGTTGTTCATAACAGCTTTCATTAGATTCATGAATTAAGCATGGTACACAGAGAACGTTATATGTTTCATTAGTGTTATTGCAATGAGATTACGTAAAATCTGGGGGACACATAACAAACACCTCGCATATCGAGGCTAAAACTAACGTTAGTTGACATCTACGGGAGGGCGGGGTAATAATGTTGAATACATTGTGAATTGGTGAATATCGGAATGTTGTAGTTAGGATTAAGGATGCCGGACATTTAGATTGTCACACGAACTGCACCATGGGTCTTGTAGGCGGTGATCAAGAGGGGAGGGTGAAATAGCAGCGCGAAAGAAAAAAACGGACTAATCACATACAGGTGTAATAGAGGGGCGCGAATAACTTCAGGCTCAAGGAGGCGGGTACACAGTATGAAGCTTAAGAGTTTAACATCGGTTTGATGAGACAGCAGATGAAAGCACGAGAACGTAGGCATTTTGCAAACAGGTACGCATATGTAATGACGGTGAAAAAGAATGGGGGAATGTGCATTATGCAATAGAACATCGGTATGTGGAAAGAGGCGCATATGGGAAGGAGTAATTTGGAGGGGAGATAAGGGGAGATAGAATGATGGCGTGGAAGGTGGTAGGACACATGGGAAGAATAAAAAGATGGTAAGGCATGGAAGGGAGTAGAGGTATTCAGGGTAATGTGTAGCAGTAGGCTACGTTCATTAGCGGGAAAACGTTAGTTTACGAAACAGCTTTGTTTTGATATTTGTGTTATTAGTATTTGAGATGTAGTGTCACTGAGTAAAACATAGAGTTAATCATGTATTTTGCATTGTAGATAACCCCTGATGAAGGGCCAAACAAAAAGGCCCGAAATGCATTGGGTATATGAATTTTATGGACATGAACAAAACTTACATGTGCTATCGTGGCGCAGAAGAAGGTTTGGATTAGCATTTCTGCCTCATTTAGAATACAGCTAAATTGTAAGCGTTCCCTCTTGTGACAGAGCGAAAAGATGTAAAAGCAAGAAGAATGAAACAAAACGTGGATTATTGTGATTAAAATAAAGAAGAAGAAAACAAAAAACTTATTGTGTGGCATATTTTGTGATGCCTAGAACATTACAGCTGTGCACCCGGCGAGGAGTGGAATCACTCCTTCTTTCAGTGCGTTTCATTTAAACAACGTGGCAGGGCTGTCCGCGTTTTCCGGGGAGTTGCAAGCGACAGAAGACAACAAAAAAGATTAAAACAACAAAATTGGAAGAAAAGAAGGTGTGCACCGTGACACTCATCCAGTGCTGACCCCAGAGTTGTTCATCTTCAGGGCTGAGCTAAATGAGCTCTTGACCATCTGTGACCCCAAGACAATTCCCTGGCTTTGCCACATGAGGGATCTTGCCTTTAAGTTAGGCAAGTTGGACCTCTGGAGAACACTTGAGACATCATGCGGCATGATTATCAGGTTGAAATTAGTAAAATGCTATAGACTAACTAAATTATTGTCCATACAGGAATGTGTCTCATCGGGTCGTTTGACAGCAGAGTTTTTACTAGTAAAAAATGTATACTGCAAGGAACATTTTCTCGATTGTATTCAACCCCCATTGTCAAGGAAATTGTATGTGCAATTCAGACTAGGGACCCTTCCACCATCAGCGTATTCTAGTAAATGGGTGAAAGAGCAAACTGGTGAATGTCCTGCATGCAGTTATAAAGAGGAGTCTGAATTACATGCTCTGCTCCTCTGTCCTGCCTACCGACAGCCGCGCAATGGTTGGCTAATCCAACTATGTAAGAATTGGGGCTTTGTGCGCTACGTAGAGGCCTACAGAGTTTTAAAGTATGACACCCACCCACCAATAGTTTTTGCTTCATCACAGTTCTTAAATTGTATGTGGCATCTGGCGGGCCTTTTTAAAGTAGATCCCATGGGGAAGAAAGAATGCATTGTATTTGCACAGGTATACTAACTGTGTAGCCATGTTTTGGGTCTATCGCCTTAGTCCTATATATTTATCTTAGTAAAATTTTAGACTTCAGCTTATCAGCAGATGGTTGCCTTTATTGTGCTTTTAACGGGTTGAAGAAAGTACTAAGTACAATTTTATATCTCTGCTGTAACTCTTATTTTATGTGTGTTCATTGGATTAGCTCTGTATAAGAAGATGATTTTGAGCTATCCAAATTTTTAATCACAAATGTTATTATCTGTTTTATTGCAACTTATACTTTTGTGGCCCTAGCGGCCGAAATAAAGGTATTAAATGGAAATGGAATAATAACATTTGTTAATTTGTCTGGAACAATACCCTCTTATCAGCAGATGGACGCTAAGTAACTCTCTCCTTTAGCACATCAGACGCTCATGTAAGGAGTACATTGGTAAATAACTGGTACAATATTAAAGATTCCTTAAAGTCAATATGCAGCATATGCATCTGCCATGAGATCATATCAGAAATATGCCATCAATTTCCTTCATGTGGGCATTGCAAAGCAAACAATATTGTATGATCAAACTTACAGGGTGCTAAATATCATATTGATCGTAAAAATATTAATCATTATAGCCCCATACATTCTAACTAAGAACCATATAGTGCTGTGTGTCTCGGGCATCACTATTCCTGTGTAAAATTCCATAGGATAGTTATCATTTACATTTTGGCTACACTTGCAATTCAGTTGATACAGGAATCTCACATACAGCCTGGCACATGAGCTTATGGTGCCTAAACCAAAAACTCTGCAAAAATGTGCTCACAGCAAATACAATGAGGGGTGAGGTATCAGATACTAGTATCCTCAGAGCCACCCTGTGTTGCCTGATTCCCAATCTGCAACAAATGGAGCAAATCCATTTCTCGCTGTGAAAGGAGTATTCATTACAGAAAAAAGGATATGATCCACTGTCTCCAGTGCATAGCCACAGGCTGGTCATGCATTTGAAGCTAAGTTTGTTTCCCAAAGAGTAAATAACCTTAAAGGTAAGCAACCAAATCGAAATCTCAGAAAGCGATTTTTCGTCATATGTGGTGCGATCTGGTCATAAAAAAGCTCAAACTCTGCAAAGGGATTAATGTTTAGGAACTCAGTAGTCAAGCGCCCCGCTAATCTATTAGTTGCATATCGTTCTTCAGCATATGCCCAGTACGTACGTTTCACAATGGCAGTGTTGTTCTTGTTAATGCTCTCCGGGCTATCCAACAGATAAGTCATCCTCAGCAATCTACATCAGGATTTTATACCATCGAAAACAAGGGATCCGTTTGGCACCACTTAGATTCAAGACGTCTTTCAGAGATTTGCAGTATTGACCTATCTCTGAAGTGGACCAAACACAAAGCCAGTAAATAAGTGCTTTAATTGCGACCATGTCCCCAACTCTCTTCAGACCAAGTTCAAAGAACTGTGGAGTCAATGGAGGGCTATTTGGAACAAGGATCAGGGGCCTAGCAAATGTATTTTCGCACACCGCTAGTTTATGCAAGTCACCATGCCCCCAGAGCCCAACACTAAATTGCAACATTTTGTGCTTTTATTTTGTAGATCTCCAGGGCAGAAGTAATGTCAGATGTTGTTCAATTATGCAATGCACCACTCGTTTTCTTGTTGGTATTTGTTAAATATGGCCGGGATTGGAGCAAACTTTTTTTTTTACCACAGTATCATGAAATTGAGTTTGTGGTTGTACTACTGTGTGATAACGGTGTTCCAATATTCTGCAGTTGAGGTGCCATAAACCAAACTGCAATACCAGAATAAAATGCCATAACATGAATGCCATACAACACAGCACTACAAAGCACAACACATCAATGTAACAACACTCTAAAACAGCATCAAAATACAATACACTGACAAATTACACCAACACAACAAAAGCACAATACAACAAATAAAAGACACAACAGAACAACACAACATAATAATATACCTCACAGCAGTAATGCAATATGATACAATAATGCTCCAACATAATACATCAAAACAGATCCACAAAACAGCATGGTAGAAAAATACAAAAACAAAATAGTAACATGACATACTACAACACAGCAAAAGCATAAACAAATCAAAGGAACAAAACAAGAAAATATCACCTAAACATAACACCACTACAACACAGCATGTTAATACAACTCAATAATATCTAAAAGAACAACAAAATGACATTATTCAGCACAACATTACAATTGTTTTCTTTTGGTGAGTAAGGTTGTTTGCATTTTGTGTTGCTTTGTTGTAATTGCATTTTGTTGTGTTGTTGTGCTATTATGTTTCGTTGGGTTAGTGATGTCTTGAGGTACTCCTTTTTCAAAGTGCCAAAATGCTACAGTGTTTTCATCTAAATGCATAATTCCATTTGAGTGCCACTAAAAAACAAACATAAAACTGCCAAGGATGCTAAAATAAAGGCTCCACTGGCGACAGAAATCATTCTAGAATCATGTCTCTCACCATGCCTTTAAAAAGTACTTCCCATGCTCACATTATATTATTAGATCCCATGTAACCATCAACCAGAAGACATATTTGAAATAGTAGCGATGCAATAAACTCCTTATGTATGGGCTGAAGCACAATTTCATAATGTATTTTTAAAAGCCCTAAAATATGTCAAAGTTATAAATTATGATAATGGCGGGAGTGGTGTTGACAGTGCGGCACGTTTAAGCTGGGAGCATGCGACCGCTCAGCCTCAATCAGGATGGAAGTAATAAAGGCTTGTCTACCCTCCCTGGTGGCTGCTTGCAGGATGTCAGCAATGAGGAAATGAAATACGCTGTTTGGGAGAGGGAAAACGAAACACGGATTCAGGCGAGAAGACCCGGCTGGCAAAAGGAGGTGAGGAGGGTTTGATTTTGGGGGTTATCTGCAATTCCAGAGCAGAGCTAAAAAGAATAAATTAAGTAAATCTTAGTAAAATTGAAGGAGATGGTAAAGAACAACAAGACTCATTGGTGCAATAAAGAGTGAGCGGAGGAAAAGATGGGTAAACCTCAGAAAGATGGAAATATTGTTGGTAAACCCAGCAAAGCTGATGTGGTGGTCGGTCTTAAAGTTATAACACGTCAAGCTTTGGCGAAGATACCTGTACGTCAGGCTGCTAAGGATAAGGATTAGAACAGGGAGGATAACTCCACCTCCCCAGTTTTGGACACCACCTTGGAGAGCTTGGAGGATGAGCTCCCCCCCCACCTCTACTTCCTTACAAGGTGAAGGACAGGTTGACGTTATGGAGTCAGGGGTCGAACAGGCGAAAGAAACACCAGAAGTGCTAGAAACCCTGGCGGTGTCAACAAGTCAGGCTGAAGATGGCCCGAAGAAAGGTACAACAGGTGCAAAAGAAATGAAAGACTTTCCTTTGTTTATAAAGATGACCAACCAAAAAACTTTAAACCCACAATCCTACGTAACTTCGGCATAGCCTCCAAGCCGCCTAATGATTCATTGCCAGACATAGCACAGGTCTCAACAGCATTTATATCCTTTAGAGACTCGGGATTAATGCAACAATTTCTTGAAATGAACTGTCTGGGGGTTCAGCAGCAACAGATGGACCAGACTCAAGCGTGGTCTCAAGTACAAGTTTCAGTGATAGCTCTTTTATCTTCAGTCTCCCTGAATGATGAAGCAGAAAATGGAATATCTAATCTGGATTCACCCTCAGTGCAAGATATAGCTTATAAAAGCAGGGAGTCCATCACTGAATCTGGTGGCTCTACAACCAGTGGTATTACAACCCCTTTTTTAGCCTATAGCTACAATAACTTCAGATAGGACCTCAAGAAGAGTACCACCAGAGGTTCCATTGGTCTTATCAATTCCATCGGTACAGCTGGACTCGTAGGGGGAAAGTGCAAGTGTTGATACCGATATCTTGTTCAAAAATTCTAGCCAAAGTTCAGAAACCGAGGGGAGGTATCAGCTAGACATCCAAGATATGTTGAATTTGATCCTAGAAGTAATACGGGAAATGAAAAAAACACAGCAAGTAGAGATTGCAGCCCTGGAGACTGGAGAAGTTCAAAGAAACAATGTCTGGACTGCCAAGTAGATTACAGGAGGCTGAGGCTAGAATTTCCGTATTAGAGGATCAAATGAATATGGCTATGGGTGAGGCCAGAGAGGCGGCAAAAAATAAGAATATTCTTGAGAGTAAATTGGAGGAACTCGAGAATCATTCTCGGAAGTCAAACCTCAGGATTTTTGGGGTCCCTGAAGGTATAGAAGGTTCCCACCCTCTCCAATGGGTCAACCCATTTATCCAACAGAAAGTACTGCCAGAGTTTGAGGGACACCTCACTATTACAAGAGCTCATCAAGTCCTGCCCAGTGCTTCCCCAATTCTACCATTCCCAGAACTATCTTGCAGAATTTTGCAGATTTCCGGATCAAGGAGATAATCCTGTCAAAAGCCATTCAGCAGAGACAGTTCTCTGTGACAGAGACAAGCAAATGTTGCATATTTTCAGACATGAATGCCGCTGCTGCGCGGAGGAGAAAATAATTTGTTAAAATTCTCCATTTATTTAAAGCTCATGGCGCACAAGCATTAATTGCTCAGCAGTTGAAGTTGAGAGTTTTGGTGGGAGGGAAATGTTTTATGTTTTCAGATCTAGAAGAAGCACAATCCCTCTTGAAAGAGATCTCAGCAGGGGCTAGTATCTGAATAAACATATATGGATAGCTTCAACAATAGCAATAGTTAACAATCCCCTCCTCCAATATGCAAGCTGGTCCGAATGCTCCTTAGAATGGTCTTATGATACTGAAGAGGATCTTTAGCCCGGCAGATTTATTATTAGGTAGCACATGTGCTTCTTCGATCCCAAATATTTGTAGTGCCTGCTAGTAATTAAAAAAATTATTAGTGATAACCTTGCGGGGGTGGGGGATTAATGGGGACACTTGGGGTGTGATTTCATGACATCAGGCTAGAGGGGAGGGGCGAAATGTGGTTGGCGTGGTGGCAGGGGGTTTTTCCACATTTCAGAGGGGGGTTCTTGTTAGGGGTAGGACTGGTGGGTTAGGGTTAACAGCAGTAAAAAGAGTAAGCTCATAAGGTTCAGATATTACACAATCAGCAAAATGTTCAGATATTACACAATCGGAGGTTTGAGGTTATTTGGCAAATAGAAACCTTGATGAAAACTAACAAATGTAAAATCTTATCAGTAAACGCAAATGGAATTTTAAATAAGCAAAAATACAGCGCCCTTATAAAAAGGCTGATATCTTTTAATCTCCAAGGTGTTCTTTCAAGAGACACATTTAAAATCAAACTCTCCTAAATAATTTTTACCTAGGTTTTTTTCTCATGTGTTTTTTGCATCGGCTGGTTTGGCCCAGAGGGGAGTTGCCATTTATTTCTCCAGAAAATTATCTTGGGAATTTCTACAAGTTCAGAGAAATCCACTGGGGAGATGGCTATGGGTAATGGCTAGGTGTTAGAAACGGGATACCCGGCTGGCCAAGGCTTACGAACCTCTTGCACTTTCCCAGCGGTCTGCTTCACTTGCAAGCTTACATGGTGTAGACAATCCACAGCCTAACAGGTGTTGGCGCAATTGTAGCGAACAACCACTGAGCAGGTGCTCTTTGACAATCATCTCGAACAATAAGTCCCAATCACACTCCGTGGGACCTGCTACCCAATCAGACAGTGCCCCACAACAGTCATCCTCAAAATCTTCCCAAGACTGGGGAGGTGGTTTCCTAAGGTTCCTGAACCTCAACCGATACTCCTCTTCTCAGGAAACAGGTACCATACTTGGGGAACTGGGAGTGGGAATTTCTATACTGGGATTTAAATAGCTGCCACCACTGGATTCAACCCTCCCTTGGGAATCCAGAAAATTAAAACTGCGCTCAGTAGACAATCTACCCTCCTGAGCTAATCTCTCTCTGGCAAAGGCCCTCTCAGCCTCCGCCATCCTCTCCTGCACACCCAGCTGCGCTATCTCCTTGGCATGCTCTAACCTGAGCTTCTCCAAAGCGATCTGGTGCTCCCTCTCTTCCGTCCTATCTACCCACTCCTTTGGGGACAGGGACTGGGAAAGGGAGTAGGCACTGCCTCCTACACTGGACCCAGCAAGGGACTCCCTATTTATGGGGTCCTCGCTTTCTGCTGGCGCCAATTCAAAGTCTTCAGCAAGCTCCCTATCAGAGAGAACTCACACTCATTTGTCCAAGGCAACACACCATTCATCCACACACAACCCCACCCCTTTGACTGGTAAGGCAGTTTCTACCACCCCTGATTTCTCAACCTGACCACACGTGACACAGGTACCAAACTCTGGGCGCGGGGCAGGGAAACAAATACACTGGACACTATTTGAAAATGACACTCTTAGGAGAAGAAATAATGGAACTTCAAACAGACAATAATTCCCAAAATGTGGTCATCGAAAATGCAGAGTTTTGTAGTGTGGCCAGTTGCCACTGCGGTACAACGCAAACACATATCCGGATCCGCACCGCTTGCCACCAATGTTAGAAACGGGATCCCCGGCTGGCCAAGGCTCACGCCAAAGTCAGTCAGAGATCACCATTCCCAAGTCAGGGCAAGGGAGTTGCACACCAAGATAACCCCTGCTCACCCTCTAGGTAACGTGACGCGAGCAGCAAGGCTAATCTCGGAGGCGATGTGTAAAGCGTTTGCACGCGCACCCAGAAACAACACCCAAGGCCCACCACAAAGGAAACTCCACACAAGGTTATATAAAAAATAGCCTTTATAATATACGAAAAACACATTAGATAAAACACACACTTTACAATGTGCCAACAGGCACGGGCAGAATTTACAGGGGATTATGTGCAGGACAGGGCCACATGGACCACCGTCAGGGGTAGGCACTTTTAGAATTAGTACTTGTTGTAATTAGCACTTTGTAGGAGTAATAGTACTTGTAGGTATAACACCTAGCACATAGACATATAATGCCTGTAGCACCAACATAGTAAATGTAGCACACAATCAGTAATCGCTGGTAAAGGGTAAATACCTCCTACGCAACCCTAACCACTTTAAGAAAATCACGCAAGGAACTAGGACCTTATTATCAGGACCTAAAGAAGCATAAAACAATCGCCTAAGCAGGTCACCTTTAGCAAAGGTAAATAAAACAATCACCTAAGCAGGTCACATTTAGCAAAGGTAAAGAAACATAAAACAATCACCTAAGCAGGTCACATTTAGCAAAGGTAATAACAATTGCGCAGGAAATCACATTATCAGATAAACCATAAATGTGCAAGGTGCACATGGCACAACACTAGAACTGTCTCTCAGACCAACTGGCCTCGCAAGGGCTGAGATGCCCTTAGTCGACAATGTCAGGGCAGGCTGCGCAGGCAGCCAAGAACACAAACCTAAACGTGGCAACTGCCCACTAAGTGCTGGGCAGTTGTAAACAGTGTTAATGCCAACGTTGGAGCCCCGTGGGCTCAAGAACAATGGTGGGGCGAAATACAGCGTGGGAGCCACGGGGCTCTAACCAACTAACTGCCCCTCAAGAGCCTCGCTGGGCTCTAAACAAACAATGGCACTCGCGAGCCTCTCTGGGGCTCTAAAACAAATGTGGACTGGAGCCTCTCGGGGCTCAAAGAACAACTGGGGCCCAAGAGCCTCTCAGGGCTTGAAGAACAAAAAACTGGCACCCGAGCCTCTCAGGGCTCGGTAATAAAAGGTCTCAAAAACCGGTGTCACCGGGTTGCAGGCACTCTCTCCCGCTTAGCTGCGCTGGCCTGAACGCCTAATAGCGCTTCCGTGTGCCTCGTACTATCACCGGGACAAGGCCCCACCAAATCTCACGCATCTCGCGTGAGATGCGCACACCAGAAGCCAACCAGGTGTACTAGTCGCACCAAGCTTGTGCGACTCGTACCTTCAGGCGTAGGGGCACAGACACAGCAGACACAGCTCGAGGCGTACCCCTGTGCGGCACAGCCTTTGGGACAAGGTGCGGCAAATGGTACACTTCAGGCGTACGATGCGAACATCCCGCAATTCGCAGCGTAGTGCGAGTCGTACCCGGCCGGTCACAACACACCAGTACGGCTCGCAGGATCAGAGGCGATGCAGCTGGTGAGTACGCTTCCAGCGCACTCTGGGCACGTAGATGCGAGGCGTACGTCTCGTAGGAGGCTCCCAACTGCAGGTTCGAGGCGTACGTCTGTCCCCGGGAGCGGTTTCTAAGCAGCCAAGTGCTGCGTGGGCAGCCACGAGACCGCAATTCAGTGGGGCAATGCCGGGTGGGCACCGGCTGCGAAGATAAAGCGCTCCCAAGCGTTAAGGATAAAAACACAGCGCTCCCAAGCGCTAGCACACAATAAAGCGCTCCCTGCGGAAGTGTACCAATAACGGCCCAAGTGGAAATAAAGCGCTCCCAGCGCTAAAGGACAAAATACAGTGCTCCCAGGCGCTTTAGGATAAAATAAAGCCTCTCCAGGCGCTAGAGAAACCAAAAAGTCCAGGACCAGTCCTCCTAGCAGAGCAAGGCAGAAGGGGGGGGCAAGGCTGGGCCAGGGGCCAGCTCACTGGGCCCTCCAGGCAGGAAGGCAGTCCCAAGTGGCGGTTCCTCCTGGCGCCCAGCCACAGCAGCAGCCCCCCTCTAGTTAGGATCCTGGAAGAGAACATTTTGTTAGGGGACACAACCCCTTCTTATACTACTAAATCCTTTGTACTGGCACAGGGTGAGGGAGAAAACCAGTCGCAGCTAGTTGGTGAGCACTCTTGATGTGCTCAGCCCCTCACTCTATTCACTGGCAGGGCTAGGGTCGTTAGATTCACCACAGGGGGCGGAGCCAGCATTGTGTGGGGAAAGTCCAGCCCTATTCAGAACCCAGGTGCACTCCTCCCCAGCCATCAGCATGCTAATTTCACAATCACCACCGGGCAGACCCATCATGACTCATGGAACCTGGAATCCTAGCCAGCCCCAGCCAATCACACGCCAGACACATTTTACACTTTTATGCCAACACCTAGAAGTGGCACTTCCGCACAAGACACAATCATGCCACATACATCATTGCGAAGCATTCAATCACACGAGTTCGCACATACCAAACTCGAGCATGCACACCTCATGCATCAGGAACTACAAGGGACACAGACATTCCCCATGCATTCCTATGGATGGGCAGGCCAACCTTACTCCACGCACTCAGAGTGCGCACGCACTTTCCACTGGGACACAGTGAAAGTGCGCAGAAACCAAAAATCACTACCTCCAATTCACATTCACAAAGCAAAAAGTTTAGGAGTGAACCTGCCAGAAGGGCCAAGTTCAACACTAGGTTACAGGGTGAAATTATGAATTTTATAAATTACTATGGTTCGATCTTGGATGACACCTCTAGGCTTGTGAAAATTAATGAACTTTTGAGGGGAGTCCCGGGGCAGCTTATAGTGGGAAGGGATTCTATTTCATACAGGATTTGAAAAAGACTACAAATAAAAATAAGAAACAATTGAAACCAAACACCAAAAGAATTATGGAAGCCCTTAAGCTAGAACACCAATTAGTAGATCCCTGGCGAAATAGCAATGCAGATAAAACAAAGTTTACCTGCTATTCACATTGTTTTTGAACTGCATCTCAAATTGATTTTTTTCTAGTATCAAGATCTCTTCAGGGCTCTAAGATAGACAGCAGGTGTAATCCCTTCTCAGACCATTCTAAAAGTTGAATTTGAAATTGTATTTGGTGGGGAAAATAGAGAGCGGTCCAGGTGGCAGCTGGACCGCACTCTGCTCCAAGATCAGGATTGGGTGGAGGGTTTTAGAGAATGGATCTCTGAATATTTCAAAATCAACGAAAATACTGTGGAGCCTTTCTCTGTATGGGGCGGGTTCAAAGTGGCAGCTCGTGGTCAAATCATCGCCTATACCGCTGCCCAGGCAAATGGCAGGAGGATCGAAATAGCCAAATTTACAAACTGCAGTTGAAAAATAATATGCCCTTCAACTGCAGAAGAAGCCTAATCAACTTGACTACGCCAGAGCAGCTCTGAGAGACTTTTTGTATTGGAAGAAATCTGTAGTTCAAAAATGTACCAGCAAAAGGTGTATGAAGATAGCCAGCTAGTAGGGAAACTCTTGGCAAACACAACAAGAAAAAAACAGGAGTCAGCAATAATATTAAAGATACGGGACCCCCAGACTGGCCGGGAAGAGATTAATGGAGATAGGATTCCACCGATTTTTCTAGAACATTTCCACTGAATCTATTCTACAGAGTATTTAGTGGGGGAAGAACTGATCCAGGATTATTTAGATATCCCTAAACTTTCAGACAATCGGATCAGTCAATTAGGATCTGATATAAATTCCATTGAAATATTGAATTCAATTAAAGTTACAGCTGGGCAAAAGCATGTGGACAGGATGGCTCCCCCATCGAATTTTATAAAACCTTTTCAAATGAATTGCTGAAACCTTTGAAAAAACTATTTAATTATATTAAGCAGGGAGGATTGGTTCCCGCAATTTTTAAAGAGCAATAATAGTGTCATTTGCTAAAAAAGATAAAAGTCCTGAGGATGGAAACTCCTATAGGCTCATCAGTCTTTTAAATTCGAACTATAAGATTTTAATGAAAGTATGGGACAGAGGTTTTTTATTTGCTGCCCAGGAGGTAATTCATAGAGACCAGACAGGTTTTATTAGCGGGAAGATCTATGGTAGCTACTACTGAGTTTTTAATACAAGATTTGTACTATTTTAACACCAACTTAATCCCGGCATGTATCATAATGGTCGATGCTGAAAAAGCATTTGACCTGGTTAATTGGACTACCCTGTTTTATGCCCTAGGTCAATTTGGTTTCCCAGCTCAGGTTATTGATATGTTACGCAATATTTATCAGGGGTCTTTGGCCCAGGTTTTAATCAACACAAAACGAGCAGGATCGATAAAAATCAACCGGGGGACTAGACAGGACTGTCCACTTTTGCCGTTGCTTTTTGCATTTTTTTTTAGAACCATTAGTAATTAAAAGTAGAAATAACGCTGCTATCCAATCCCCCATTCCCCGAATGGCCAAACTGAAACTTTTTGCGGACGACATAATTTTATATCTGATGCCCAATAAAGAAAATATGGAAAGGGTATTTAGGAAATGTAGAGATTTTGAGCAAATTGGGGGCTACAAAATAAATCCTAATAAAACGGAAGTCCTTTGCCCTCAACACCAATATAAATCTTTTTCCATCTTGTTCGAGGGCTCAAGCCGCTAATCAAGATCCAATTAGATATCTTGGGATATTTGTAACCAGTCAGTGCCATCAGTTATATCATCTGAACTACACAAGAATGAAAAATAAAATCAAGAGACTCTTAGATCAGTGGCTTTTACTCCCTCTCTCAATAGTGGGCAGGGTTTCACTAATTAAAATGTCGATACTACAGCTGCCTTATTTGGTATATGTAAAGATAGAATGATGTTAACTAAGGCTGAGGAAGTATTTTTGTTTATCTCTTGTACGGTAGCCTGTTCCTTAATCCTGCAGAATTGGAAATACAGCAACGTTCCCTCCCAATTGATGTGGTTCAATAAAGTGAAAACTCGTAATTTTGAAAAAGTATATGCAAGTCGGGTGGTAGCCATTAAGAAATTTAAAAAAAATTGGAAGTGTTTTGGAAAGTTAGATAAGTTAAAGGGAGGCGGTTAAAACTTGATATCAATATTGATGTTGAAATTGTAGCAGTTTTTGCAATTGGGAGCACTAGCACTTTTCTTCTGTGGTTGCACTTGACAAGCATTAGCACTTTTTGAGGCTGTTGCACTTTATAACATTTTTGCACTTTTTCGTGCTGTTGCACTTTAATGCAGATTTTTGCACATTGTCTCTTTTTAAATTATTGATGATGTTATTGACTGCTACAGTTTTATCCTTTTTTATCTTGTCATGGAAGGAAGAAGCTATTTAAGAAGCTATTTAATGTTTTAAAAGGTTTCAAAGGTTTCAATAATTGTGTCTTTATTTTCTATGATTGTAAAATGTATATCGTGTACCTAAAGCTCTGCTCAGTAAAAAATGTATTTAAAAAAAGTTAAAATGATAAATTTGCTTTTGTAGAATTAAACCTATAAACCTAGTAAATCTCACATTGTTAGGGATTCACAAAGACTCTATTCAACACTAAAGCTCACAATTTATAAATGTTGAATTTCCATCAGCTGAAAAATCACCCATACAGAAATCAGAAATGTGAATGCATTTACATATTAATCTTCTTTTGACTGTTAAAGGTAAACTGTTTTTTATGCATGAAAAAAACAGTTATCGCATTTACTCTCAAGTGTCCCCCCCAATTCCATCATCATAGACAGACACTTGATTGTGTTCTATGTTATTTTCTGAATGGGATACTACTTGCGAGATGAATGTGAATAACAACAAACCTATGAGTTTGTGGTTGTTCTTCCACTTTAGCATTCGGGAACTTCCTGCAATAAAACAAGTCTTCTATTTTCCTTAAGATAAAATGTTATTAATTCCATTATACTGGTGGAATTTGTATGATATCAGTTCTTAGTCATGAGGGTCAAATTCCCACAGTTCTAAATATGTGTTTCATGATAGGAATTTGGCTTGGCAGATTGTCTTATTTGCATATGTATGTTTCAATTTTTTTACAAAATAGGCAGATAAAAAAAATCCATCAAATTCATCATGGTTGGTTCAGCTTGAATGAGAGACTGATCCAGCTATTTCTTTAACATAGCAGAATACATATATTATTGTTAAACATCTTTCTTCGATTCACAGACATAAAGTGCTTTTTCAATGAATTTTACATTTTAGCAGCCTATTAGAGATATTTGTATGGACCTACAATCAAACATTAGTAACACTATAAATTCATAATTCCTAGATACGTTATTAATCATGGACATTATACATTATAAACAGAAGAGCATCTACATGATCCAGCTATATAGTATTTATCACAAAAGTGTGCAGACATAAAAAAATAAAAGACAACTCCTGGACAAGACCTAGCATCATACATTGACATATTCCCTCACATGTCAGAATTTTGAACCTCGTTTTAATCTAATAAAATTGGCCGATAGTAGGAATCTGCTCAATTGAATACAACTAACCTAGAGGAATCTGTTTTGAGGATGCGTACCATTTCAGTGTACTGTCTAGTGCCAAAATTCCTACCTAATGGCCAAATCCATTTTTTCCTTGGTGTTTCATAACAAGTACAAAAAAATAAAACATGAGCTAGGTCTTCTTGTCTACCAAATAGGATCATTGCCCTCATCAGTTCTTTTCCCCCAACTAGACATAAATTTCTTAATTTGCAATGTACCGTATCTACATTTTAGATAAAGCACTTTAGCTAAAAGGGGCTCAATATCATCCATGAAGGGCTCGAAGAAGGGACTCATTTTAAAACTTAAAAACCGATTAGTAAGTGAACCATAGCCAGGGCATACTGCAATACTTTGATCAATGTAGCTCCAAAAATGGTTTTACACTCTATTTTTGAGTCAGGGGTGAGCTGTTCCGGGTGCTCCCAGTATCTGCTCAAACCCAGGCTCAAAAACCACGTGCGGATGTGGATCAGCCACGGAAATGTAACAAAAGTATCAAGAGTAATTAATTCACTTATTGCATGTCTATATGTCTGCAATTCTTCCGTTGTCCATACTCTAATCCAATAGGAAAGAGACATCCATATGGCCCTATGCTCAATCCACTTAAGACCTAGGTCCAACATGAGAGGTATCACTGGGGTATTTTGTGGCAGGGCAGTGAATCTCCTCATGATTGTATTCTCTGCTAAAGTTAATGGGGAGCGAGCCCCACCTCCCCATAACTCTGAGCCATATAAGGCAGCTGTTTGTGCTATAGCTTTATAAACTAGTAAAGCAGGGATTATTGCCTTTGACGATGTTAAAAAAAGTTTTTTTGTAATTGGGCCAGCATTTTGGTTGAGAATAGTTTTAGATTTCACAATCTGGGGGTTCCAAGAAAGATTAACATTTATGGTCACCCCCAGATAAATGAAATTTGTCACACGCTCCAGGCTAACTCCATTTGACTGCATTTGTTTTTGAAACATTTGTGCGGTCTGATAGTCATATATTACGTTTTTATCAGGTTAATTTCAAGACCCTTTTGTCTACAATATCCATCCAGTGCATTTAAAAGATTTTGAAGACCCCTAGGGGTTTGAGATAATAGGATGGTATTGTTGGCAAAAGTTAAGGCACAAATGTGTTAACCTCCCCATTTCTGGAAATTGTGGTTAGCTTTTTTAAGTGCTGTGATCATTTCATTGACATACAGGAGAAACAGGGTTGGCGCCAGGACACAGCTCTGGCGCAGGACACAGCCCTTATGATTTCAGTTCTTAGTCATGAGGGTAAAATTCCTACAGTTCTAATTATGTGTTTCATGATGGGAATTTTGCCCTGGCAGATTGTCTTATTTGCATATGTATGTTTTTATTTTTTTGCAAAATAGGCAGATAAAAAAATCCAATACATTCATCATGGTTGGTTCAGCTTAAAGGAGAGACTTATCCAGTTATTTCTTTAACATAGCAGAATACCTATATACAATAAGCCAGTTGGATGTACACTGCTGTAAAAAAAATATTAAATTTATCGATCAGACCTTCATTACGCTTAGTACCTTGATGGCATCAACACAGTTGTACGATATGGAAACATGCATTTAAATTACTAAAATCGGATACAATCTTTTTGATTATTATATTTTTAACAGTGCTTCAAATCCTAGGTATATCCTAAAAGTGCGGATATGCATAAGTCCAAATAATAGATATGTAATACATAAAGTGCAAAGATGAGAAATTTAGCAGCTATCCATTCTATTCAATTATGTCCTAGAAAGTGCTTATGTCCATTAAAAAAAAAATGACATTTGTTAATGAGGAGAGAGTCCTAATGTATAGTTCCAGATCACTCTCATAAATTGCCAAGAAGTGGCAAATCTTTCAAGGCCCTCGACCCTGCTAGCATAGGCTTTTCCAAACTTTTGAGTTAGAATTATTTTATTATACCATTCCTGATAAGTTAGTACTCTATTAGTCCTCCAGTTCCGAAGGATAAAGGAGTGAGCAACTAAACAAGTAATAGTTATAAATACATCAGCACATTTACTCAGAAGTTGGCATTGCCTTTGGGTGCTTAACTCAAAGAGTGCCACACCTACATTGGGTTCCATCTGTATAGTTAGCCTCAGGATACATCTTCGAAAGGGCTCTAGGGGTATAGTATGCCATCCACTGAGCTAAAAAAAGACATTATTTTATAGTTTGCAGCTCTTAAGGCTAAGCTCCCTAATTTTGAGATTATCTGCTGTTCTGCTTCTGGAAAAGTACAGTGGGTCATCAAGGGAATCTTCTCTCCAAAGTTGTTCATCAAGAGACTTTCCTTTTGACGCCTTAGTAACCTATACCAATTTCCTATCACCCTCATACTTGTCTTAAAAAGAGCTGTAGCTATTGGTGAAGAGCTGGAGCTCATAGGTACATTGAATTTTTTTTATAAAATGCAGTATCTGCAGATATCCAAAATAAAATAGCTTACAATGATCACCACATCTTTCTTGGATATTGTGCTAGGAGATAATAATGCTTCATACCATAAAATGTCCTAATTTTTGTAATCCTTTTCAAACACCTGTACCTTGTATGATTTTTAGGAATTTGTAAACCCAAGGCCTGGCATTCGTCTAACTGCAGATACCTATAGCCCGTAGATTGTCTATTTACTGCATAAAATGTTTGAAGTCGGGTAGAGTATTCCTGAAGAACCTTGTATCTTGTTTTTTTTGGGATCTTTGCAGTCTTTAAGAAAGCTGGTAACTGGAACTCCTCCTCCTGAACCATCTTTTCAATAAAAAAATGATCCTGTGTTCCTACAGCATCCAAGATCCGCACTGTTCTATCTAAAAGAGCTACTTCATAATAAGAATACATGTTCGGTAAAGCCAATCCACCCTGACTTATATCCAATTGGAGTATTGGAAATTTAACTTTAGGATCTTTTTTATTCCAAATAAACTGCCTAAAAAGTGTGTTTAATTCCTCAAAATATACCCTATAGATTTTAAGTGGGATACTAGAAAAAAGAAAAATCCACAAAGGTAAGATAGACATCTTGATCAATGCTACATGTCCTATCAATGTAAGAGGGAGAAATGTCCATCTATCGAACAATTCCTTGATTTTTCTCAACATTGGCTTATAATTCAGTCTATAAAGTTATTCGTATTGGTTTGTTACACTTAGCCCTAGATCTTGTCTTTATGGCCTACGTTAAAGGATTATATCGACCGCAAATAGCTTCAATTTAGACATTCCTAAAATTGGTTGCGCCACACTCCCATTGACTATAATACTGATAGCTAAAGGTTTCATAAGAAAAGTAAATAACCCTTGTGAAAGAGGGCATCCCTGTTGCATTCCTCTATTTATGTTAAGCAATTCTGCTAAGTTTGAGACAATAGGGACCTTTGCCTGTGCACCATGGTATATTCCATGTTAGTAAATCGCAAGGGGAAGCCAAACTTCGTAAGGGCAAAAAAATGAGCATCCCAATTGACCAGATCAAATGCCTTACTGGCGTCTACCATCATTATGACTGCAGATGTCTGATTGATATTAAAGTAATTAGGGGCTTGTATTAACAAAGTTGTATTCAATGACATCATTCTGTTGGCAGTAAATCCTGTCTGGTCCCTATGAATTAGGTTCTGAGCTATAGAGGACACGAGACTAGCCCATATTTTCATTAAAATGTTATAATCGCCATTCAATAAGCTTATCGGTCTGTATACATTAACATCGCTCAGGTTTTTGCCTTTTTTGACAAAACTAACTATAGTTGACTCTTTAAAATAGGATGAAATCGCTCCCCCTTTTTTTGTGTTAAAAAACTTTACCAAAAAGGGTGTCAGCTCCTTAATAAAGATTTTATAAAATTCTATTGGAAATCCATTGTTGCCAGAAGCCTTGCCACTTGACATTGTGGAGAGGGCAAGTTGAATTTCTGCTGCTGTTATATCGCATGTAATTCTTCAATTTGTGCAGTAGTTAGTTGTGGGTGATTTAGAAAGTGAAAATAAGAGGATATAGACTGTATATTTTGCCGTATATAAATAGCTATAATGCTGCAAGAAGATTTTCGCTATCCTATCCTTTTCCAAGACCACAGCACCTGTCTGTGGTTCTGCCAATTCCCTAACTGTTGATAATTCCAGTTGAGTTCTAGTTGAAGGAGCAAGGAACTTCCCTATTACCTGACTTTCCTCATAGACCCGGTGCTGCTATAGTCGTGAACTTTGGATTTCCTCTAAAATAAAAAACTCTCTTAGCTCGTGCTTTGCTTTGTCTGATTGCCTGACAATATTATGTGTCCCCAGCCGACCATTACTCTGCTGTAATAAATTATTGACAGCGGGCTGTAATTGAGCTATATCTAGCTGCCGCTTTTTGAATTGTGCAGCTGCAAAAGCTATCGTTTGTCCACAAATAGTGGCCTTGAAGGCTCCCCAAACCGAAAAAAAGATGCAGTACTTTTGTGGGTCGGGAAAACGTTTTCTTTAGATTTGATTATATCAGATACCCATTGCTGATTAGAAAGAAAAGAGAGGTCCATCTGCCACTTGGGCCTCTCTCTTATGCTGGCCTCACCTTGCAGATCAGTACTAACCAGGGAATGGACAGACAAGGCATTAGCCCTTATTTAAGAACCCAGACAATTAGGCAAATGTCAAATTAAAAAAAGACTAGATGTGCAGCAGATTTGTAACGCTGTGAATAGCCGGTATATTGGGAAGATTTTATATTGTATGGGGTTTTAATTGCTTCTTTGTTTTGTTAGAGGTAGCTTCGGCCAGATCCTGTATGAAGTTAAAATCCCCTCCCATAACTATGGGTCCTATCGCTCCCATGAACAGTTCGCTTATCTGGAGGATTGCTTTAGAATCATCAGTTACTGGGGCATAATAACACACTAAGTTGATTGTCTTGGCATTGATTCAAGTTGTTACCCAGATTCATTTGCCATTGGGATCCTGACTAACTTGTGTATCCTCTCAATCAATCCCGTTCCCCAGATATATCGCTACCCCACTCGCTCCGAGTCCGGCTGAAGCAAAATAGGCAGCACAATAGTATTTTGGGATAAAAAGTTTTGGCGTGTTAGATTTCAAGTGAGTTTCCTGCAACGTTATAACCTGTGGGGAAAAAGATGTTAACCGCCTATTCATACCTCCATATGTTTGTTTGTTGGATACGCCATTGACATTGCAGGATAATACTGTGATTTTAAGCCTCATTTCTTTTTTTAAAATTACTTTCCCCAAAGAATATTAAAGGAATTCTCGCATTTGTTTTCTGCACTCTGCTATTAGCTAGGATTCTGCTTATTTTTTTGTGTGAAGAAACCCCACCCCTCCACCATGCCCCACCCGCCCAAACCTCCTACAATGTGCCCACCTACAGCACCCACCTTAGTATTCCCCTTGAGAGAGGAATCGCTCACAATACCCCTCTCAAGATGGTACCTGCCCTTTCGGGGTGCCATGTTATTGCACCCAATTGACTGCCCATCCCCCACCCCCTGAAAACAAAAAAGATAGACCCTTCAACGACATCTGCCATGTCCCTCTGTCCCAATTCTGTTACTTTGTGATAGTTTGAAGCATCTCTTGGGCTTCACCTACGCTAGAAAACAGTACATTTTCATTTGATCAAGACCCTTAATTTTGACTATTGAGTCATCGTCTGTGCAACCTGTGCCTTAAAAATTTGAGGTAGATTTATGAATTCCTTTCTATGCCATGCTGCCGCAGCAGACATGTCCGAGAAGATAAGGCATGAAGGTATTTCCTCTGTGGAAAGTTGTTTCCTCTGGATAGATCTTGTTCAAATTCTTTCCTTCATACGAATATCTGCAAAATGTATCAAAATTGTCTGAGGCAGCTTTGAATTTGGAAAAGATTGCACCGGGACTCAATGGGCCTATTTGATTGTGAGATATTCTGAGTGCTCTGGCACTGCATTTTTCTTTATAAATGTCTCAATCCATTGCAGCATTAGTGATCCCTCGCACCCTTCCGTTACTCATACTAAGCTCAGGTTTGAGCGACGTGAATGATTTTCTAACTCATCGATTTAGTTTTCAAATTATATCTTTTGTTTCTTTGCTATGATAGTCTCTTACTGTATGGAACTCATCTGATCCTCAAGATGTGAAATCATTGACACTGCCACCTGGATTCTTGCTGGCATGCTGCCCACTACTTCTTCGATCTTAGATAATTGCTGATGTAATGATGCTATTTCACTAGCTTGGGTAGTCTTTATTTCTCTAATTTCTTAAAGGATGACATTGAACATTGTTCTGGACAGTGATTTCCTCCCATTTCTGTTTTGTTTGTAGCATCTCTTTGAGATCCGCTTGCTCCAACTGACTCTGTTTTTGCTGCTGTTGTGTGTTCATGATAATATTAGGGGGTTTCCTTTCAGGGTAGAGCTTCCATTGATGTTGAGGACTGTACAGCAGTGGAAAGGCCTTCGCTAGCTTGTACCATATGTTTCACCTTTGTCAAGGGAATCAGAGTTGTAACTTTTTTCCTTATCTCAGCAATTACCAGACTCTCCTGTAAGGTTTCAGTACGAGTTTTCGCCTTTACAAAAAGCAGAAATTCTTTCGTCCTGTCTAGCCTTTCAGGAGCTGCTTTTGTTGTTTTTCCTTGGCATTCACGTACAGATACTCTCACCCCTCACTGTTTGGGAATGGGCTCTTTACCCAATTTGCGGCATTAGCCCTAGGCTCTCCAAATGTTAGTGCTGCTTGCTCATCTACTGGAGCCTCTCCTGCACCAGCATCCACACTGTTATTTGGATTATCTGCCTCGGAACTTAGGGAGCCCTTTGCAGAGCCCTGACAATTTTTTTGGATTTCACTCTGCCCTTGCTACAGCTACATTTTTCAGTTGAGCTGTACAGGTTTTAGATTTCTGTGCCGTCTCCATATTTACATAAAATTCTCTATTGTTGTAGTGCATCCCCTTTCTATTTTGTTGTTAGTTTAACTTAAGGAAACAGTTCCTGGATGGAGGGGAAGGAAATCAACCAGCGACCCACACCTAGTGAAATTTTTCTAATCAAATGTCCATACTGGTGCTCACTGACTGGTGTGAAACCTGATGGTCTTTACTTGCCGCTGTTGTATAGAGCCTTGTCCTTTTGTTCTTTTTGTTTCCTATTGACCGATGGGTAATGTGGAACATAACGCTATCCCAGCAAAAAAAACATAGTTAACAGCCAAATGGCATGAAGCTGCGAGAAGGCAAAGATAGAGAACAGGCTTGCAATGGTGAGAGAAGGAAAACAGAAAAAAATAGAAAAATCAACCCAATCATTTCATGTCTTGCAGTGACTGCAAGCAGCTACTTCACTGGTTCCAGAGCGAGTAGCCTAATGTGCCTTATGTATACACACGAGGCCGCTTGGGCCCCTGAATAGATTCTCCATCTCCATCTCATACCGGCTAGCGACATCCAGCTCTGCAGAGCCTCTGGAATAGGGGGTGAAAAAAATCCCCCTACCCACCCCTGAGAAGCAGGGGTGCCGTTCGGGTCTCCCTCCACAGCTTCTTTGCTCTCCGGTCAGGGTCCTCCAGTCTACCTCACTGTCAACTGTTTATTGTTATTTTTAAAAGGAACTTTAATTTTAATGTCTTTAGAAAAATGTTTTATTTCTGCATTGAATGTTGTAAATTTTTGTAATTTTTTACTCAATAAAACAAACTTGTTTGTTAGATTAAGACATTTTTAGTTTAGACATTTAAAAATTCTTTGTTTCCAATTCACAGTTATTTTGGTTCATATTTGAATATGTGTCCTTGAAATTTCACTGAGATAGATCTGTCGCTTGTGCCAGCTTAACCTTAGTGGGTGAGATTGCTTCAGCACTGTGTTAGCTCAACCACAGTTCACCTGAATTTTACCTCATTGCTTAACAATACAATTTTCTACAGAAGGTATATCAGCCAGGAGGAAAAATTCACAAAAGTCTCTGATCCAGTTGACAACATAGTTTTTGGACTATTTTTGCAGTGGTGGAAATGTTTTCCAGATTCAAGGTGGGGACGCCAGAAAGGCTACTGAGGAGCTGGCAACTATTGGTCTGATTTGGCCTGGTAATAATGTTGAGTGAATCCAGATGCATTTTTTAAGACAAATAGATCAAAATTCAGATGTTCGGGGTGCTCATATATAAGGCCATCCTTGATTTTCAGGGGGTTGAATGACTATGAGTATGGGCCTAATGCTCTTGTAGCCAGCGCTGTAAAATTTTAATGGACATTACTTGAAAATGATTGCAGTGAGTATTGCATAAAATACACAGGTAACTAAACACAAATAAGCTTGATCCTTTTTTTCAATTATATATGAGATTTAGAAAAGAGACATCTGTACACAACATTGAGGAAACAATATTAATGTTTTCCCTGACTGATGGAATGCAAAGGTTTAGCAACGGCAATTCTGTGATACATTCTGGGATGTTTCCAACAGTCACACAAGGACTCAGATACATGCTGAGGGGTGAGTGCTTGTGTCACCGAAGAACCCACAAGGTACCTTGCAGAAATATAGTTAATGCTGGTCTCACAACATTTTAAACACTGGAGTTAAATAACGCCAGAATAAATGCAGTAACCCATGAATATTTAGGTATGGTAACCTTCAACTAGTGCTGAGGACATCTTCACTCGGAAGTAGGTCAGAAAGTGCTCAAACGTAGATCATTTGTCAAGGCAGAAGGTGAGTCAAATAGTCAGCACTTGTAAGTGTAGAGAGGTGTTTAAGTCAGTACTGGTGCGGAGTGCAAAACAACGATGGATTTAGGCCCAGATCTCTGTACTGGGGTGAATGTAAGACATTGTTCTGCATTCCTTCCATCAATTGTGGTTTTTGCATTTGTCACCCCGAGTGGGATGGGTATGCTCAGACGTGAGTCCCATGCTCTCCACACCATTGGAGTCAAGCTATCCTGGCTGAAGACGGCTGATAGCCAGAAACCGGTCCTAGGATGCTTGATTCCGGTCCAGGAAAGACATGGCTTGGCAGGTCAGGCTGGACTGTTCCCAAGAGGCACAGGGTCAAGGCTGATTTGCATATGGCCATATCTGAACTTGAGTGGCGTGGAGTGCAAAAAAAACTATGGATTTAGGCCCAGATCTCTGTACTGAGGTGAATGTATGACATTGTTCTGCATTCTGTCCATCAATTGTTGTTTTTGCATTTGTCACCCCGAGTGGGATGGGTATGCTCAGTCGTGAGTCCCATGCTCTCCACACCACTGGAGTCAAGCTATCCAGACTGAAGACGGCTGATAGCCAGAAACCGGTCCTAGGATGCTTGATTACGGTCCAGGAAAGACATGGCTTGGCAGTTCGGGGTGGATGTTCCCATTAGGCACAGGGTCAAGGCTGATTTGCATATGGCCATGTCGGAACTGGGGTGGTGTGGAGTGCAAAAAAACAATGGATTTAGGCCCAGATCTCTGTACTGGGGTGAATGTATGACATTGTTCTGCATTCTGTACATCAATTGTTGTTTTTGCATTTGTCACCCTGAGTGGGATGGGTATGCTCAGACGTAAGTCCCATGCTCTCCACACCACTGGAGTCAAGCTATCCTGGCTGAAGACGGCTGATAGCCAAAAACCGGCCCTAGAATGCTTTATTCCGGTCCAGGTAAGACATGGCGTGGCAGTTCGGGCCGGAATGTTCCCATGAGGCACAGGCTCAAGGCTGATTTGCATATGGCCATGTCTGAACTGAGGTGGTGTGGAGTGCAAAAAAAGATGGATTTAGGCCCAGATCTCTGTACTGGGGTGAAAGTATGACATTGTTCTGCATTCTGTCCATCAATTGTTGTTTTTGCATTTGTCACCCGGAGTGGGATAGGTATGCTCAGACATGAGTCCCATGCTCTCCACACCACTGAAGTCAAGCTATTCTGGATGAAGATGGCTGATAGCCAGAAACAGGTCCTAGGATGCTTGATTCCGATCCAGGAAAGACATGGCTTGGCAGTTCAGGCTGGACTGTTCCCATGAAGCACAGGGTCCAGGCTGATTTGCATATGGCCATGTCTGAACTGGGGTGGTGTAGAGTGCAAAGAAATGATGGATTTAGACCCAGATCTCTATACTGGGGTGCATGTATGACATTGCTCTGCATTCTGTCCATCAATTGTTGTTTTTGCATTTGTCACCCCGAGTGGGATGGGTATGCTCAGACGTGAGTCCCATGCTCTCCACACCACTGGAGTCAAGCTATCCTGGACGAAGACGGCTGGTAGCCAGAAACCGGTCCTAGGATGCTTGATTCAGGTCCAGGAAAGACATGGCTAGGCAGTTTGGGCTGGACTGTTCCCATGAGGGCACAAGGTCAAGGCTGATTTGCATATCAGCACACAGTGGAGAAGTGTGGCTCAATGATTAGAGCGGCAGACTCTGATGCAGAGGTCTAGCCCGGGACCAGGGTTCAATTCCCCGCCGCGGCTGGTCTTGGGCTAAAAAAAAATTCCACGGACCTGATAATTCTCGCCTCGGTGCCTATTCCAATCATAGAGTCCCACTCTGCAACTCTGGGCAATAGCTTGCTTAATCTCCACAACGCCCCCCACAACGCTAAGGATGCCTGGCCTCCACCTTGGGGGTGCCCAGGAGTGGATGCCTCACAGGGAAAGCCAGGATGGGTTCCACAGCGGTATTCGTACAAGCGCCTTGAGACCATTGCGGGTGAGTAGTGCACTATACAAGTATCGAATATCAAGTATCATATGGCCATGTCTGAACTGGGGTGGTGTGGAGCGCAAAAAAACGATGGATTTAGGCCCAGATCTCTGTACTGGAGTGAATGTATGACATTGTTCTGCATTCTGTCCATCAATTGTTGTTTTTGCATAAGTCAGTACTAAACCAGGACAATAACTCAACAAGAATTTTGAAAACACAATACCTGTGGGGTACAAGGAACTGGGTGAGCAAATGCAAACTGGCAAAAGTCACAGCAAATCACAATGGGGGAGGTAGAGTACTGATCCGTTCAGTCTCCTAGGATTATCAAATTATCAATGGGGAAGGATCACTGGTCCTGCATAACCAGGGTATGCAGGTCGATTCGTTGTGTCTCACAAAAGTAAAAGACCCTCATGCACGTGTTTTTGGTAGAGATTCGTAGCGGTATATCTTGTCTCCCCGCTTTGTAACACGTGTGTGCATAATCCTTGGGTCAGTTATTATGCAACCTCCACCCGGAGGATTTACCCATGGTTAAAAACAGTAGTGATCATGAATAGGTGACGTGAAGGGAAATTAAAAATACCCGTACAGCCAGCGGTAGGAATTTTATTAGCTCTGGATTCGGGTAATAATAGTCATCAAGTAGGCGTGTTGCTCTAGAATATTAAGGAATTCAGGCACACTGGTTAGTGCATCTTAGAAAAATGGTCGACATGTTTCAGCCTTAGTTGCCTATGTAGGTCGGTAGGCTTTCTTCAGGACCAATGTGAGGTGAACAAGTGAAATGAAAAAATGATTGGTACCTAACCTGATTTAGGCAGTCCACGGTAACTTTGTACCTGGTAGTGTGCAAATGTGCACTTCTTCAGATATAGGGGCTGAAGAAGAGCGCCTCTCTGTGGCGTTTTCTCTTCTTTCGCAGCTTGTGCTGTCGCTGCCACCTTCTATCCGGAAAAAAGGTGGCAGCGACAGCACAAGTTACCGTGGACTGCCTAAATCAGGTTAGGTACCAATAATTTTTTCACTTCACTTGTTCACCTCACATTGGTCCTGAAGAAAGCCTACCGACCTACATAGGCAACTAAGGCTGAAACATGTCGACCATTTTTCTAAGATGCACTAACCAGTGTGCCTGAATTCCTTAATATTCTAGAGCAACACGCCTACTTGATGACTATTATTACCCGAATCCAGAGCTAATAAAATTCCTACCGCTGGCTGTACGGGTATTTTTAATTTCCCTTCACGTCACCTATTCACGATCACTACTGTTTTTAACCATGGGCAAATCCTCCGGGTGGAGGTTGCATAATAACTGACCCAAGGATTATGCACACACGTGTTACAAAGCGGGGAGACAAGATATACCGCTACGAATCTCTACCAAAAACACGTGCATGAGGGTCTTTTACTTTTGTGAGACACAACAAATCGACCTGCATACCCTGGTTATGCAGGACCAGTGATCCTTCCCCATTGATAATTTAAAAGTCACAGCAACACATGAGGCAAGGCGAGGCAAAGAACAGAGATAAAATGCCTGTTCGTTTAGTGGTGATGACAACCCCAAATCTGAAACTGAAATAGTGCATAACATGAAAGTGTGTATTTTAAACTATATATCACATTTGAAATCTTCAATGGATTTTTACAAGATATAACATGCTAATGAATTGTTCTTTATTACACAATTCCTTGGAGGCTATTGAAAAAGCTGTGTCTATGATATGAGGGCTTCAGGTCAAGGTGAGTCCAACAGTGTTCATATTTGGAGTGCAATCTTAAGAGAGTGTGATGCTGTGGACTAATTTGCTGTTTTGCATAACAGTTGTGGTACTGTTTCAGGTAAACTATAGCAATGGTAAAAGCATAATCGTCGAAGGTTCGTCACAGATCTAAATAATTTGACACACAAAATTAGAGGAAGAGGTTGGTGGGTGGTCTTTAAATAAATTCCAGTAATGACTTTTGACAACATGTTTATGCAGTTTATATGTCCTAAATCCTACCTGTGTGCATATGTTTTAATTATTTTTGATTTGTTTGGTTTTAATTCATGTTTTTCACAGGATGCCCAAAGAACGTTTCTTTTAGTACAAATTTTAGAGTGAAAAATGACAGATTAGCCTGAGGTCCTTCGGTTTTCAATTAATGTAGTATTTGAACATGGGTATAAATGAACAGATTGTCAGATAATACTCATTAAGAATGAATTGCAAACAGACGTTTTGTTACCTACAATGTACCTGGGAGACCTTGTTTCTGCTGTCTTCATCCATTGGCTTTATTGATCATCCACTTCAGTCATTGGCCTGAAACTCTGTCAATCACACCTGGATTTAGCCCAATGAAATATTTCTCTCACACATGATGCAATTGGTGGTTAGCTTGTGATGACGCCGGATTCTTATTTGAATTTTTAACCTTATCTGAACAATTCTTGAATCCTCCTTCTTCGGACCTTTCTTGTCTGATAAGAAGTGTAAAGGGGAGAAACGCTTTCCAAATGTAATTTAAAATTGACCAAGTCAATCTTCTTCCAGAAAATACTGACTACAGAATAGTGAGTGTACTTCTTCAGAAGTACACTTACTTTGGAAAGGTAAGTAGCCAAAGCTACGGAGCTCGTTCTAAGTTACTCCTTCTCGCTTCTACTTGATATATATAAACTACCTGATTACATTTCTAAACATGCTAACATATACAGTTTGAGTACTGTTTCTCCAAAGAGCACACATTAATACAGTTCTCTAAATATGCAGTTGCTGACTATCAGTGATTATGATGCACCCCTAAAAATTTCAGAATAACATGCCACTCTATCAGTCCCCCCCTTTGATGACTTGTATCATCACCAAAATCACACCATCCTTGGAGAAAGAACCGACTCAAACAGAACTTGTTGCCATTCTCCCTCGTCTTAGCATCTCCATGTTTTTAAGATTATGATATTGACTGACCTGCAGTCTTTTCATCCTCCTCTCTGGCTCTCTCAGTGATCTTTCAAGCCTGCTGGACTTATACCACTTTTAAGCCCTAACTAAACCCCATAAACAGATCACAAAAGCCACAACTATAATGAGAGGTTTTAGAACATAGCCAAGGAACCCTTTTTCCAAGTTCGCAAACCAACCTCCCACCTGACTAAATCCCTTGCCAACTTTCTCCCAAACTCCTTCCTCAGTCAGATCCTCAATTTCATGATGAATCGTAGTGATGTTACTTATATATTTCTCCAGATCCTTACTGTTATCTGGTATATAAGTGCAGCACTCTTGGACCTTCAAAAGTTTACAGACTCCTACCTCTTTTGCCAAAAGGACATCTAGAGCAAGACGGTCTTGCAAAACCATAACCCTTATCGACAACATCTCTCTTTCAACCAACACTAGCGACTCATTGACAACTCATCAACCACAGTCGCCAGCCTTCTGATCTTGACATCATTCAAGATCACTCCAAAGCCTGGTATCATTGCTCCAAAAACATCTCCAACAATCGCTCCAACACTTGCACCCCTCTTCACCCTTGAATGCTTTCCTCCTTCCAAGAGTTCCAAACCTTTTGCATGATAAATCTTGGTAAAAATGATTGCTAGATAACACGTACCATACCATTTTGCAGGCAATCTTACATTAGCATTCTTTTGCAGGCAATCTTACATAAGCATTCTTTCTGCACACGTAAAACACAGTCGGTATCACTTGCACAGTACCTTGCAAAAAGTCCTTTGCTGAATCTTCCAAAGTGAAAACATGATCACATGTGGTCTGTCCCACTGCAACAATCTCATAATACGTCTGATGACGTCTTATGGACAGCTTCCCTCTCTCTTCCTCATCTAGCGCTATTGGACCATAACTTCACTTTGATTAATGTAATTTCTCCTCATCGGTCCAATCTACTCTACCTTCTCCTGAATCTCGTAACTGTGTTTGTTTTCTATACCTATCTTCTGCCAGACCTATAAACTTTTTCACCACATCTGACAAGAAGCACGTCAGATTATGTTGATGGGCATAAGCTGTATCCAACTGTAATGAAGGTATAAAATACTTTCTAAGCCTATCTTCAGTTTTAAAATAATCATACTTATAAACTGGTACTTCAGGAAGGACTACATCATAATTAGTAAATAAATACTCAAACTGGCCTTGTCCATACAAGATGCTAAGCAACAAACTACAAGAAATACCATATGTCAGTAGAAGGTGATGATATTAAATACCCTCATCCACTGAGGGAGGTAACTGCATACACAGATAACAATCTTTAGGATCCATTGCATCAAAACATTCATACAACAACTTAGCATACGCATTAAGCATAAAGTCACTTCTAGAAAGATCTATATCAAACCTGCGACTCTCCACTAGCAGCAAATATCATTCATCACCTATATTGACATATATCTTACTAGGAGTGGTAGGTGTAGGTGTACCCTCTACCTCCACTGCCTGCTCTTGTAGGGCTAAATATGAAACTACAACTACTAGGATTATAAAGATTATAAAGATTATGACTCCTCCTGCAAGTGTAAATACTATGTACCTAGATCTACGATTTGGATTTCCAGCCTCCATGGTCTCAGGAAAGTTCTCAAAGTTCCTTAGTTCAGCAATGAATGCTCAAGGTCGCTTTTTTCCTCCTGCAGTTGCTTGTGAACCAATTCGAGCAATACTTCGGAAAGCTTTGGAAAGCTGGAAGTCCCCTTTTTGATTTCAGTTCCTTATTACACGATTCAAAGACAACCTTAACCCTTCTCCCTCCTCTCCGGGAAGTCCCCAAATTTCTTCTTACTCCAGTCGGACCTAGGTTATCTAGGTTATTTATTTACAACAAAGTCTCTTTATTCCAGAATAAGATTAGCTCGGATTATATCTAGAACATGCTGCAAAAGCTCAAGACGAAGAACAATCATTTCATGATACAGAACTTCAACGCCAAAGGTAGTAAATATCAGTCTGTTCAGTTTCAAATTGTGAACTCCACTCAATGTCAGGGGATACAGAACAGTAAAGGTCAGTACCCCTTCGATTTCAAGTCCTGGGACCAACAACGCCATGTCAATCTTCACGTTGGGGATGTTGCTGACCACCACCACTGACCTCAACCTTCAGGTACTCAGCAGTCCTGGCATTTGTCACAACGTACATCCTCTCCGGGGATGCGTATGTCTGACAAGGCACTCTCGTTCGTCTTGACCTTCTTGACCTCTCAGATTCTGATTCTTCCGACACAGGAGCAAGATTCACTCAGAAGCTAGACACAGATTCAGTCACCTCCATCTTTCAGGCCACGTTTCTTCTGCGCGCCTTGTTCTTCTGCTCTCCTTTTGCTAACCCTGCTCAAAATTCCTGACCACTTTCACAGGAACTTCACCTTTCTGAGGCAGTCTCAGTGTCGCTTTGGTCGTGAACCTCCTCAGGTTGGTCTGGTAAGCAACCAGCTTCGTCAGTCACCCTCACAGCTTGAGTTGTTCCCTCCTGTGGCCCTGTCGCCACAGCTGGATTTTCATTCGGGAGAGGAGCTGTTTCTTCCAATGGTGCTGGAACGCTGAGGGTGTGAGAAGCATGCACCCAGTTTGGCAATCCTCCGCACTTCACTGCAGTGTTCGTCACCAGAATTATCTGGTAAGGATCTCTCCAGTGGACATCCAAGCAGCTCTTTCTCATGTGCTTCCGAACCAGCACCCAGTCCCCTGGATTTAGGTCATGACAGAGATCACTCAAATCTGCAACAGCAGCAACCTGCACCTGATGAGACACAAAATGGACCACATCAGCGAGTCCCTTGCAATAATCAAGGATCAGATCATCTGTGATTCTTATCAAGGCTGTCGATGGCACTGCTGTTAATCTCATAGTCCTCCCCATCAATACTTCTTGAGGTGAAAGACCTGTTCTCCTGTCTGGGGTACTACGGATGCTCATTAGCACCAGAGGCAGCGATCAGGTCACTTCAGAGATGTGGACAAACACACTTTTGCCATTCGAGCCTTTAAAGTCCAATTTATCTGCTCCACGATTCCAGAAGCCTCTGGACGATAACTACAATGGAGTCTCTGGTTAACATTCAATGCTGTGCAAAGCATCTTCGTGATCTCACTATGGAAGTGTGTTCCTCTGTCCGATTCCCAAAGAGGTCCGAAACCCAAACCTAGGTATGAGTTCCCTCAACAGTAATGTAACTACCGTTAGAGTATCACACCTACGTGTTGGGTAAGCCTCCACTCACCTTGAGAACGCACATACCATCACTAAAATGTACCTCAAACTATTGCATCTGGGCATCTCGATAAAATCCAACTGCATTCTGTTGAAAGGTCCCCCCGACCTCCCAATGTGACTCAATGTAACCACAATCTTCTTTCCTGAATTAATTTGCTGACACGGGACACACCTCTGGCATACAGCTTCCGCTACTGCACAAAATTGTGGTTTGTACCACGTCTGTCTAAACACTCGCACCATTGCATCTCTCCCTAGCTGTACTGCACCATGAATCTGCCTTGCCATTGGGTTCAACAAATCCTCCAGCAACACTGCCCTTCCATCACTCGAAACCCAAATGTCAACATCTCCTTTCGTGCATTCACACTTGATCCACACATTTTTCTCTTGTTCTGAAACCTGTTCCAGCAGGCACTTGAGTTCATCCCACGTATCTGCCATGGCCAACATCATGTTAAACTCGGTTCTTTCTTGGCTCTCTCCTGTGTAGACTTCAGTAAAAATACAACCCTATTCAGCACAGAAACGTGCATACCTATTTCCAAGAGAGACAAATTCCGTCCCCCTCCCATGAGCTGTACATTTTACTACAGCAATCTCTCTTGGACGTTGCAAGGCTTCCAACAGTAACCTTACAAACTCCTCATTCCTGATAGGTGATCCAGATGATGTCATGCAACCTCTCTGGGACCACAGCTGACGGAATTCGTGAACCACACCAAACCCGTACCGGTTGTCGGTGTAAATGGTAATTCAAATTTGATCAGCGGCCAAACACGCGCGAGTCAAGGCAATGATTTCACCTACCTGGGCAGAGTATACTCCTTCTAAACAAGCAGCTTCAACCACTCCTGTAATGGTGCATTCAGCAAATGCTGCTCTCAACTGACTGACACTGTCTCTTAAGCATGAACCAGCAACAAAGAAGATCTCATCAGGGTCAGACAATGGTTCATCAACAATGTCAGGTCTTGGTTTGGTGCAAAGTTTAGTCACATCGAGACAGTCATGGTCCTCACAATCTTCATCAATTGTATTTGGTAACGGCATCAAGGTGGCAGGATTCAAAACAGAACACCTCCTAAGAGTCACATTCTCTGCAGCAAGAATGCCTTACTCGTAGCGTGTGAGTCTATTATTGGTCCGGTGCTGTGTCTTGGTCCTAGTCATCAACAGTTCAACAGAATGCAAAACATATGCAATCAATGAATGCCCCATCACAATGCTTTCATACCTTTCAATACTGACACCCGTTGCAGCAACGGATTTGAGACATCCGGGCAACGCTGAAGCTACTGGATTTAGAGTAGCTGAGAAATAGGTCTACGGACACCTCCATGATCTTGAGTCAGAACTGATAATGTACAACCCTCTTGTTCACCACAGAAAAGTGAAAAAGGCTTGTTGTAATCAGGCATTCCCAGTGCCGGAGCAAAGGTCCTCTCGCACCTCCAAGAATGCCTTCATACAGTCATTGTCCCATGGTACTGGATCACTCACATCCTTGTGTGCCAGTCTGCAAGGGTTTTCTCTTCAACAAGAAGTTGGGAACCCTTCTGGCGACAGTAGCCAACCATCCCTATAAACCTCCTGACTTCTCTCTGTGTGGTAGGCACAGCCATACTCATAATTGCCTCAATTCGGTCAGGTGACACCTTACTCTTGCCTTTCTTGAATCAGTGCCCCAAGTGTTGCACTTCATTCAAACAGTACTGTAACTTATTTGGGGACAATTTGTGTCCATTCTCTGCCAAATGGTTCAGTAAGGCTATGGTGTCAATCCTGCACACATCTTCAGTCTCAGACGCAACAAGGAAGTCGTCTACGTACTGCATGAGAACGGAGTTCTGTGGCAGCACAAGACTTTCAAGATTCTTTTTCAAGATCTGATTAAAGATCGATGGACTCTCTCTATACCCCTGAGGGATACAACCCCACGTTAACACACGGTTTTCCAGCTTGAACGCAAAAAGCAATTGTATTTCTTCATGCAGTGGTATCGAGAAGAATGCTTGACACAAATCAATCACAGTGAACCACTCTGCCTTACACGGGATCTGAAACAATATCACTGATGTATTCCGTACTACTGGACAACATGGTACATCTATGTTCTTGACCTTGCGCAGGTCCTGCACAATCCTAAATTTCACACTTGGTTTCCGCAATCCCATAATGGGTGAGTTACATGGACTGCCCAATATCTCCTTCAGAATCCCCTGCTTAATCAAGGAGTCAATCACAGGTTTTAACCCTGCAATGGGTTCCGATGTCACGTTATACTGTGGAGTTCTTGGGAATGCAACATTCTGCTTAACCTGAGTATTCACTGGCTCAACCCACTTGATCAATCCGATGTCTTCTCCTGTGAAGTCCCACACTTTCTGCGAGACTGAGTCTCTTAAATCAAGTGGGAGTTCTTCCACTGTTACCACGGGGAACATTTCCAAGCACAAATGCTGCTTGGCAATCTTAAAGGTGGCATCATCGTCTTTAGTCTGCATTTCCACTCCCTGGGGTGCAATAAATAGTGCAGTTGAGTTTGCACAGGAGATCTCTCCCCAACAAGCAGACTGGGCTTGAATCGCATACCACGAACTGATGTCTGTCTCGGAAATTTCCTATTCTCACTGGGATCAGTTCAGTCAATGGGTTTGTCACTCTCTTATTTGCGACGCCTACAACTTGGATTGATTGTCCTGAGAGGGGTAGGTTGGGAACTACTGCAGATCTCACAGTAGAACGGGTAGCAGCAGTATCAACCAAATAAGTGGTAGGATGACCATCAACATCTGCTTCTACAAATGGTCCCCTCTGGTCTACCTCCAAGACTGCCCCATGAATGCAGTCTTCCTCCCACTTCAGACACCATCATGACAACGGGTCTGAGTAGTACTCATCATTTCTGTCAAAAAGAGGCCTCTGCTGGTAAGTCTGAGTCCCTTGTGGGATGCCCGGTGGCTGGGGAACCTGTACCTGTGGAGCCAGCTTCCCCCCTTTCATCAACCTTGGTCTCATCACAGTATTTGTCACTTCAGGCACCTGTACTATCTCTCCCTCCTGCTACAGCTGATTTGCTGGATTCAAAGGACACTCGTGCCTCCAATGTCCGATCTGGTGACAAAGGTGACATGGGGTGGTCTTTTTCAGTGCCGCTACATCTACCCTCTTTTTGCGGTCTCCTGAATTTCCTTTTCCTTAGTTCTGACCATATTGTCTTCTCCCTAGCGTTCCTCCATTTGACTGCAGCTGATTTCCCATGTAAGCCGCTTGCATTTGGACTAACATCAGCTTATCCTTAAGCTTTCTATGTTTCGAATCTACCTCATCCCTGCTATATCTGGGCTAACGCAGTATCTCATCTCCTAGTTTGTTCTGCCAGCAGATTAAATGCTGTTGGATCATGTGGCAAATCTCAGGGCTCAGACTCAAGATGAACTTACAGACAAACTGTCCCATGTCTTTGGGGTCTAAGGTATCCAGCCCACTATACAGCTTAAAGACTTGCAAAAGCCTCTCATTGTATTCATGCACTGTCTCCTTTAGTTCGTGAACCGTCCGCTCTATCTTGACCCAATCAAAATCCTGTGGCGATATCTTGGACTTCAGCCACGTATTCGGCTGCTCATACTTTTTCATAACGATAGGTGAAGGTCCGTCTGTGGCAGCATCCCTCTATGGGTCTGAGGTAGGCCACTCAATTGCAACTTTACAAGCTGCCCACAGATCACTCGGTACTACAATGTCAAACAACGTGTTCAAATCTATCCACAGCACCTTCGAGATCTTAACAAACCGCTCAACCTGTTTGTACCATTCAACTGGTCTCTCCCTCAACTTAGTGAAATCATTTGTGAATGCCGCTAGATCGCCTCTACTCCAAGTCACATGCACATATCCTCCACTAGATACCTCTTGCAAAGGATAGTTTCCTACTCCTAACATTCCCCCTCCTGGAGGTGGTGTCTCTCTCTGCTACACTCCTTTTGGTACTCTATTTCTTAGACCATCTTTCTTCCCACTTATCAAGCCTGTTCCATGCTCGAATCCCTATGATCATTTCTCTAATGTGAGTCTTTAGCCCAATGACCCTCTTCTCTTCCAGGTCCTGGTCACTGTACTGTAGTCTGCAGTTCCCCTGTAACATTTTAGTTTTGGACAAATCTAGCTCGTATCTCTTTGTCAATTCTGTTAGTTTCTCATGTGCTGACCTTGCCTTACGAGACACATCCTTGGCTATAAACAGCAACTCGTCTGGTTCATAAAGTTCCACTCTCTCCAAAGGCAATCTTCCTTTAACTATCTCATCCACTTCTGCCTTTAACCTCATCAAATTTAACATCTTTGCTCTTTTAGCCACTTTTTGAGTACCTTGACTAGAAGCACCACTCGTATCGCCACAATCACTATTCTGCTCTCTGCATCTTATCCTTTCTAGGGTATCCCTAACAACTGGCCTATTCTCTGTGTTTCCATTGTCCCATTCACCTGTCATCCTGACACTCTGATTCTCCGCTGACTGATCCCACGTCCTTAGGTCTGATTTCAAATTAGCAAAAGGTTTTGGCCTCGGCTCTCTCAGATCCATTGGTCCATTCGACAAGTCTGCCATAGCTGGCAACGGCGTACTCGATTCCATGGGTCTTGGTAAGTGAGCTATCCCGCTCACTACACCATTTCCCCCAGTGCTTGCTCTCCCTTCTACTAACTGTGTTGAATTTCCATTCCTCACCTGATCTGGATCATAAACTGACACTATGGGACCAATGGTAACCGGTACCGTGAGGGCATCCGGCAACCTCCTGGCATCTGCAGTCTCTGGGACCTGCGTTCCCATCCCTCCGGCCGAGAGCTTTCCTACTACTCCAGCACTAGGTGAAACTTGTGATTCTCTACTTCCCTCCATTGGGGCTGATCTATCCCCCACTGAGTCTGGGTTGTCTGGAGGTGGGCTCTCAGATAGCAGCCTTTCTATCAAGCTGTCGTCTGTATCGCTGTCATCTCCCTCCTCATTTTTCTTTTGGGTGTTCCCTTCCTTGACTATCAATGGGAACAGCTTATCCCCCCCCAATGGTTTGCACTCCCCACCTCTTCTCCAATGCATCCCATTTTGCGACTTGCAATGCTCTGACCGACCTTTTCACTCTTTTCTGACTCCTGCCCCTTTTTTATTGTGTGCCGCCCTAATCCATGCATATATCGCTTCAAACTGTGTGGGTCTAGGCAAAGGTCTCAAAGAAGCCCTGATTGTTTTCAACTGATATAACACTTCCAATCGAAATGTTCCATAACGGGGAAAGATCAACTCTTCATTTCCTTCTGTAATTTTACACCAATTTTCAGGCCAAAGTATAGTATGTAACCCTACATTTGTTGCCATGTAATGAGCTGGGGTATCCTCGGGCGGAGCCTCCTCTCCACACCGAGTAGCCACCTGTCTTTCTCCTCTACACAAATGTCGCAAAACTTTAAAACATTTCATGATAAAATCTTTTTTCTTCTCTTCGCAGCGCACTTTTACTTCCTAATGACAATCCACCAATACCCGCGCAGCTTCACACCAACTGACCTATCACAGCGCAGCACCTTCTGACGTCACTTTCCTCCACTTGCTGCAGTTCCCCTCCTTTACAATCCATTTCTCACGCAAGCATCACTTTCATACGCTGAAATAACCGTTCGTCCACAACGTCCAAGCGGTCACTTCTCTGATTGTATGTCTAAAGTCTCATGTAATTGTCCACCTCAATCTGGCAACTGTCTGTCCGCAAAATGAACGGACAATCACCTTAGCTGATAGGTTACAAGCACTCGATGTTCTACATACAGCAACCCACAACTAGCATCAGTTACTCACACACTCACACATTTGCTCCCCCATCCCTGTCCAGGCAATCGATGGTACCTCATGACTCCCTTCACACTGGTTGACAATTACGCTCTGGGTGTCTTCTACACCACAATCTCTTACACTTCTCGTCGAGCCTAAGATTCCCGGGCAGCGCACGCTCACAGCCTGAGCTCACAATCACACAACACTCACTCCAACTCCGCATGACATCACAACATTAAACAATACTGCAATCTAACAACACATAATCTTGTTCATACTCACTCTACCACGAACTGCTGCTTTCACCGCACCGTCACTCTTTATCGGTTTCCATGAAACGCCGTCTTCCGCTGACAATGCGCTGGACAACCATCACCTGGGTTCTATGGGGCTCTGGAAACTTATCCTAATCTAGAACTCCTCTTAATCTAGAGAAAACCATCCTCTGCTACCAATTCATGACGCCAGATTCTTATATGAATTTTTAACCTTATCTTACCATATCATGAATCCTCCTTCGTCGGACCATTCTTGTCTGCTAAGAAGTGTAAAGGGGAGAAACTCTTTTCAAATGGAATTCAACATTTACCAAATCAATCTGCTTCAAGAAACTACTGACTACAGAAATAAGTTTAAAGATTTATTACAAAGCCAAAAACAATTGGATATACAGGCACCTCAGTAAGAGGTTAAGAAGATAAACGGGCACTAAAACAAACAATTATCCTACGCATGAGCCTCAGACGACTCAATATACTGATCAGGGTGATCTCCAAAAGCATGAGGCAAACAATTACAGTCCCTACTTGAAGAGATGAATGCATTGACCTAAAAGAAAGAAATATTATTAATCTATCCCTACACTGACACTAAAGTGACATCTCTACATAGAATCAGTCCCAGGCAAGAGGAAAAGGTGTCAGCAGTGAAGACTTCCTCAAAAGTACACTCACTTTGCAAAGTTAAGTAGCCAAAGCTACAGCGCTCATTCTAAAATGATCCTTCTCGCTTCCCTCCTAGCTCTCTTCTGCTCCACCCTCGGGGTACTGTCGCTAATCCAAAATCCAAAAATAGTAGGGCACGCCCTTTGCACACCCCTTCAGGCAGATCCTCCTTCTGGATTTTTCCATCGAAACTCTGACTTCATTCAAGAACCTTTGGGTCGACCTTGAGTTCCAGACACCATCTTCGCTTAAAACATACTATCTACATTCCTGTTGACTCTCTCAGCACCTTTTCCTACCATCCTTATTCCTAAAACAAAAGGGTTATTCTGCCTAACGAGACATGTGTCCTTGCACCTGCAACAGGAAACTTGTAAACAACTCGACCTTGCACGCACATACGTTTCACTGTCTGCTTTTAACTAAAGAAAAAGAGCCTTCCCAAAGAAAATAGATTTTGGGCCTACATATTTGGCTAACATAAGAAATCACAAATAGGCCTATTCTTATACTTATATGCAATTGGGCCTTCGTACATTTAAACACACATTTCTAATGTCACGTTATAAGCATTACTGTTTACGATCATCTAATGCATTATTTCCATTACATGGAAAGGAAGTCTACATGTGCAACTTTAATATGGTGCATGTTTAATCCTAATGCATCACTTTACACGTGAACTAATACATCTTGCATTATCTAAAACACATTTCCAATTAAACTCTACTTGATGTACATAAACTACATGATTACATTTCTAAACATGTTAACATATACAGTTTTAGTACTATTCCTCCAAAGATCGCACATTAATACAGTCCTCTAAATATGCGGGTGCTGACTATCAGTGATTGTGATGCACCCCTACACATTTCAGAATAACATGGCTCTCTATCACCTGTATATTCTCACCTCCAATGCAGTGCTTGAATTTAACTGCCTGAAAGACTTGTTCACAACTGCAGTTCTCTCTATCTGCTCCTGCATGTTCCCTCATGTGTGTTAGTTCTTCCTTTCTCCCTCCTGTACCCCCTTCTCTTTTCTTTCTTCATCCCTCTTTCTTATCACTGTGTGCTCCTTGTTACCCAGCCTGCTAACCCTCTTGTTCCTTTCTTCCACTTTTTCCTGTGTAATCATTCCCTAACCTGCAATCCCTGCTTGCTTCTCCCATTGTATTGCTCATTCTGATCATCCACCACTTCTTGTTCCCCCTACACCTGCTGCTCCCTATTTGTGGCTTCCTATTACTGCCTTCAGACTGGATTCTGTTCCTTTTTTGTTTTCCCAAAACAAAAGAAGGTCTTTACTAAAGGCCCCTTGTGTTTATTATGGTACTCTTTGTTTCTTAGCCAGAAGAAGGTTAAGTAGTAAGGAAGTTATAATGATAATCCTTCCTGTATTTCTATGAATTAGAAGTTAAAGAAGGGCTATAATGAAGGATCTCTCGCCAACTAACCTTGACTTGACATAGAAACAAATGCAGGACTTTATTTACCACAGGGAAGCATTCAAATACAGGCTGGCTTTTGTTTCTTTTTCTGGTTTTAATGTGATTTTGAAGCAGGCATTAGCACATTAAAGCCAGACCTATTGTCTTTGTCAATTATTCCTTTACAATTGTAGCTTGCACATGAGGGACACACTGTCTCTATTTAGTGAAGACTTATCGGATTAGGCAGGTTTACAACACTCTTTTGTCAATGTACAGCAGAAACCGGATCACCCAAGAGTGAGACGTTTGGGCTGTGCTTAATTTCTAAAATATGAAGTCCAGGTGCTGAAATGTTTGTCGGAGACCAGATCCACTTTTTCCAGCTTCCCCCATTTACTTTATTGGCTCCACCCACATCCTCAACTGGCACTGCTGAAATTTCAGCAAGGGAGCCTGCCTCAAGTAAGGTTTTGATAGGAGGCTTCCCTGCCTGTGAACATTTTGAAAAGGATTAACTCAAAAGTGCCATTAATGCAAATTTTGGGACTAAATTAGCTAAAATGACTGATACATTTAAAAGGGACATGACTCCCATGACGTAAGAACTTAGGATAGTGATCAGGAAAGCGGACAATGAAGTTATCGTCATGCACAGACTGACTAGTCTGTGTGAATAGGGCAAAAGGGGGATTGAGTTGATATCTCTGTGCTTCAGTTTCCTGGTCTGCTGAAACTGGAAGCACTTCCATACAGGCTAACCCCAGCATTTACAATGTCTTTACTTGCATAATGTGAATGCAGTCCTAACGTAAGGATTTTCAGAGCCCCATGGATTATTACATATTGGCAACAAGCCCAATTTACCCTTGTAACAAGGCTTTATAGGATGGATCTATTACGTTACAATGCATACATTCACAACGCATACCATTACAAAAAAACTTTTACAATGCAAGATCCATTACAATGCGTGCTATTACAAGGCATGCCCTTACAACACAGCTGCTATTACAATGCATGCCATTACAACGTAAGTAAGGGGAATTTTTTTTAAATTAATGGGAATGTAATAGTAGTATAAGTGTTGGATAGTCTAGGGGTTAGAATTACTATTCAAACTCTAGGGGGGTGTAATAGTAGGGTAAGTGTTGGAAAGTGTGGGGGTTAAAATTACTATTCTAACTCCAGGGGGGTGTTTTAGTAAGGTACGTTTTGGATGGTATAGGGGTTAAAATGTAATTAAATACTTACCCATACTTACGTTGTAATGGCATGCATTGTAATAGCAGCTGCGTTGTAATGGCATGCGTTGTAATGGCATGCGTTGTAATGGATCCTGCGTTGTAAAAGTTTCATTGTAATGGTAGTGCGTTGTTTTAGTTGTGTTGTAATGGCTGTTCAGTTTGCTGCCATCTTGTTTGTAGCGGGGCATTAACATGACAGCTGTAATATAGCACCCTCCAGAGGTGCAGATTATATCCGTGGGAGACATCTATATTATTTTACTGGATGCTGACCAAAACTTCCCACTTTACTGTGCCTGTTCTAGATCAATGAAGAGATCAGGTTGCTCTCTTTTCAGAGAAAGGCGACACAGTGAAGATCACCTACCCTAGTAGCATTGGTAAATGTATCTGAAAAGCTCAAGTTTTTTTAGAAACTCCAAAACAACCGCTACAAAAGCATAGAAGAACCCAGCCCGCCTGTGGGTGGCTGACCCCAGGTGGAGTGTCAGCAGGGGAGGATATGAGAAATGTCTGTCACCAGAAATGCAAATACTGCAAAACCCAGTCAAGTTCTTCTTAAACATGTATCTTATGAAACCTTTAACATTAAGTATATATCATTTTTCTGTATTATTTGTTCAATATCTTCTTGTGAGGGAGTACAGCGGCAACCTTTCTCACAGGGATCATGGTGATGACATGAACTCTTGGTGCGCGCTTTCCGTCCTGCACTCAGTCTTGCATGTGACTGCTTTATGGGTTAAAGTTTCTGGGAGGATAAACTCTCTGGCCTTTGTGTTTACCTTTACTGGAAAGGTTATACGTTTACCGTTTTCTACACTATTCCTATTTTTGCTAATTCACCACAAAAATAATACCTCTATGCAGAACTGAAATATTATTGTGAAGTCCAAGAGATGGTGGCAGTTTCACAGATTTATTTGCACATAGTGTATATTTATGCATGTGTCAGGACCCAAAAAATTGTCTAATTACACATTAAAAGCTTTAGTATATTTTGTCTCCATATGAAAAATGGCTTTCCTTGCTGAATCCCCATCAAGATCCCAAACGCTAATTCCATTCATAAAACTATTAATTTCCACAAGCACGATTTAACAATCAGCATGGGCGAGTATCCGATTGTGACTACAAACAAATCCATGGTAAAAGTGAAACACCATCCAGTATTCATCTTGTGCCTTCATTTTCAAATATTTGCCTGCCCTTCAGCACTCTTTGTTTTTTTTGTTTTTGCTACCGAGGTCCCATGACGTCCAAAAATACCACCTAATTATTTTACACCATCCATCCCTCGTCAGTAAAATTGGCAGAAATGCCTAACTGAGGCTTGCTTCTACACGAAACCAGTCCCAGGATGCTTGTTTCCGGTCCAGGGAAGACATGGCTTGGCAGTTCGGGCTGGACTGTTCCCATGAGGCACAGGGTCAGACTGATTTGCATATGTCCATGTCTGAACTAGGGTGGTGGAGTGAGCTAAAGAACGATGATGGATTAAACCCAGATCAGTTGACTGGGGGTGAGTGTTTGATTTGCTCCAGTGCTCCGTCCATCATCCCCTTTGGTATATCTTTCTTTGCCCTAAGTTGGCAGTGTATGCCCAGATGTGGGTCCCTTGCTCACTTTTCCACTGAATTCAAGCTAGCCTGGCTGATGATGGCTGATTAGCCAGAAACCGGTCCTAGGATGCTTGTTTCTGGTCCAGGAAAGACATGGCTTGGCAGTTCGGGCTGGACTGTTCCCATGAGGCACAGCGTCAGACTCATTTGCATATGGCCATGTCTGAACTGGGGTGGTGGAATGAGCTAAAGAATGATGATGGATTAAACCCAGATCAGTTGACAGGGGTGAGTGTTTGATTTGCTCAATCCCTCCGTCCATCATCCCCTTTAGTATCGCCAGGTGCAATGATTTTTGGATCCCTTGTGATGATTTTGTCATAGGCAAACGTATGTGCACCATGAAGTAGGCCTGTCTCATGGACTGCAGTCTTGTTGAACCAGGAGTGGCACCAAAGTGCTACTCTTGTAGTGTTTAAAGGGTGCCAGGAGTTCAATAGCATGCTTGCAGTTGAGGCAGCATATAGTGTTCAGTAGAAGGGAACAGGCCATTTTACCTCTGTCACTGAAGTGAGGCCTACCGGTCCACTCATGTAAAGTGATGCTGCTGTAGCCTTACCTTCGCCTTGGTCTACATCAATTTAGTATGTATTGCTGTGAAGTACACATGTGTTTTGTGTATGTGTGCCTATGAATGGTACAATGTACAGTATTGTATTGTGGTATTGTGGTATACTTATAGAGCGCAGCCTGTCACCACCAAGGGCATCCTGGCGCTTTGTAGACTCTGCGTTACATTTTGGGAGACCCTCTGCTAACTGGAGCAGGATGAAGAGGTAGAAGAATACCCCCAGAGCAGTTTGTGGATTGCTGCATTCCAGTGAGCTGGGTAGGACACACCCACTGGCATAGAAATAACCTATCTTTTCAGTACACTTCAAATGTTGCTCTTTGATTCAGAGATAGGCCAAAGGAAAGAGGCCTGGTCACATAAAAGGAAGGATATGGGGTTGATAAGAGAATTATAGAGTGTAGGTCTGGGGACCGAGGTAATCTTTTCATGCTCATAGCATTGTGGCTGAGAACCAGGTTTTAACCTCGAGTCAATCCCATGACCTGTGTTGTAGGGTTATCTAATATGGAGTCACTCTTGTTAGAAATGGGGCATCTGATTGGCTAGGATATGCACATAGGCTAGATAGAACCCATCACTCTAGTCAGGGTAAGGAAGTTACAAACCCAAGACAACCCCTGCTCACCCCCTTGGTAGCTTGGCAGAGCAGTCAGGCTTATCCCAGATGTATTATATAAAGCATTGGTGCAACAAACACACACACGCCGATGACACACTAGGCAAACTTAAGAAAGAAACTCCACACAGATTATAGAAAAATATCCTTTATAATATACATAAAACATATTAGACCACAGTCACATAAATCAATAATCACTTTGCCACTAGACAATCATCATAACATCATAAAGGTCATAAACCACTTTGCCAACTAGGCATTTGTCACAACATCACATTTGGTGTAATAAAACAAATACTTATCAGTTGAACCAGTTAGGAGTATACATTGCACGTCATAAAATCACTTTCACTTAAACAATCTATGCAAATCATGTGAGAGATCACCAATCCATAACCCCCCTAGGAGTCGCTTCTGCCCGCCTTATATCAGCAATACAGTAGTTACAGAGATTTTTTCTTGATGTGGCCAGTTCTACATTGGGGGTCCCATAATGGGCTATCCTGACCCAGAAGACGTTTGTAGGTAGCAGGGAGGCCAGAACACCTTCATCAGATTCTACTCTTAGTCAAGAGAGCAACTAAACCAGTACAACCCCTAAGAACATTAGCAAATAGAAGCTTAATCACGGCTCACTTGATTAGTTGATGAAAGGGACTGTTTTTTTAACGGATCTTTCGGTGGCTCCTACGACCGTATTTTATGAAGGAATAGTACCACATAAAAAGGATAGTCCTCATTTTAACTACAAAATCAACTAGAAGAATGTTTCCTATCTGAATCATACAGGGGATTGATTCTTTGATACATTTTAATAGAAAACTCTGTCCTGAAGAAAGTGGTTGATCCTAAACTCACCGAAACGCCGCATCAACTTTTGTGTAGTTTTCTTGTTTCTATGATCAACAAAAGTGTGTTGTAACAATGGATTGTTTTTTACTATGCTTTTAAATGTATCTTTATTTTAAATATAATGACGAATAAAAACTGATTTGTAATTTTTTAAGAAAACCCTTGTTTTTTACATTTATGTCTCTACTTCATTTATATGTCATTGTGATCTTTCTGTAATCACTATATGTCAAAACGATACCTTATAATGATTGCATTCCGAATTTATGCAAACGGTTTAACCCCATTGATATTGTGTATGACTACAGAGCAACACATGATCCAAACTTTTGACTAGGGACTTGTTTTACTTTCTTGGTTCAATTACCCCATCCCTATCTTGAAGAATAGGGTTTCTCCTTTTTTTAGTTCTCACAAACATGTTGAATAAGTAACACCCCAGGTATGTGTGTACAGGGGTAGGGATGCACAACAAGGCAGCTGCCCGCAAATATGTGGCCCTGCTGCAACACTTGCCATTGTGTGGTAAAGTTGACTGGCACCACCCACTGGTGGGGCCGCTGTGGGCCCTTCCCGGTTGCCGGACAGGGCGTCAAGTGAACTGCAAGCTGGCTCGGTCATCACTTGGCGCAAAGCAGAGTAATGGTCCTGGTGAGCGTGGCCGGAAACGCAACCCCCGCACCACTGGAAATTGGGTTTGGCTGCCCTCAGGACGCTCCTTTCTCCAGTCTTCCCTGGATGCTGATTGCCACCCACTGGAGGGGTCAGCGTTGCCTGGCAACTCCAGGGCACCAGCCTAGGGATTTCTCCTTCTTTTGACTCCTTCTGCAGCTTCTGCTCAGGGCACCCAGTCCTGCGCTGCCTCAAGGGGAGGAAAACAGTAATTGTGATCTCCGTTGCACAGCCCTTAGCCATGCCAAGCAGGGACAGGCGGCATGGCTTCTCTCACCAGGCACCGTCCACCAAGTACACGCCAAGATGCTCAGCAGCTTCTCTGTCCCACTGCAAGGAAAATACATGGAAATGAAAGCGATCAACACACGCTTCTTGCAAGCTCTTCCCTGACCTTGGCAACCTGAGGCCTCTCCTGACCTTGACTCCGTGCCCAGCAGGTGGTTCCTAGGGCCCACAAACCACATGGGAACTTTCAGCAATAAAGCTCCAGGAAATGCATTGGGTAAAGCAATGAGCACAGTGGAACTTTCCCTGAGAAAAGTGGATGGAAGCTCCTCCAGCAGTAAAGCAAGGGGGGACATTTCAGCGGACAAAGCCCACATTAATTCTTTAGCAAAGGGAGAGCACAATCAAAACTTTGATGTCCCTGAGTTTCCCAAAACAGGAGGCAAGCAGGCACAAGCCCCTGGGGATTTTTTACAAGCAGGATACCACACCGAGGCAAAAAGAGGCAGTCCTTTTCCTTCACCACAGACGGAAGCAGCAACTGCAGGCTAACCTGCCCCTCACACAGATCTCCTCACACAGTCCTTCTGCTCTACTTCTTGGCAGTATCCTTTTGTTCCTTGAAGTAATCTAAGGTCTTGTGGTTTTAGGTCCAATACTTATACCCCATTTTATAATTGTTCTCTTTACTGTAAGGATCTCTGAAACCAGTCCAAACCAGTCCTGTCCTCCTTGGTGTAGCATGACCACAGGGGGCAGAGACAGAATGCGAAAAGGAGACAAAGCCCATTCAGGTGCAGGTGAAACTCCTACCACCGCTCTAAATGCAGACCAAGTCTATTCAGTCCAGCAATGAGACACTCAATCAAGGCAGGGCACACCTCAACTCCCCCCCAGTGACTGTGAAGAGTGAATGCAAATCCCAAACTCTTGTCACTCAAACACCAGATAATGAATACACAAACAGTCAGAGGCACAAAGAATGGTAAAGCACGAAAATGCCCATTTTCTAAAAGTACAAACATCTATAGGGGTTAAGCCCAAAGGGCCGTGGCCAGGTAGGGCTATTCAAAATTCAGAACACAAAACAATGAACCCGGCTTCGTACTACCGTACACTCCTACTACTCATGGAGTAACGAACAGTCAACTCTTTATCTGTCTGAATTAAATTTTTATTAGACCATTCCTGTTTCTTTAAAAGTTAATCAAAACAATTTTTGGGGGACTGAAAAAGAAACATAGACTTATCAAATTCAAACATGAACTTACACGTATAGACAATTCACAATAACATACACTTAAAGACAAAAATGGACTTAGAAACTGTAAAAAATGTATTATCAACAACTTGCAACATGAAAAAATCAGCAAATGAATTCATACATTAATCTGATGCAAAACACATTTTTAGAAAAATTTACATCATATAAAAATGTTTGTAATAAACATGAACATATCCAATGTTATGAACTGTTGTAATCGAATCTAGGCCCCTAGTGTAATTTTCCCGATTCATGCCCTTATATAGGTATACTTTATCATATCCTTATATAGGCATAGAAATCACTACCCTATTTAGTCTAAGCCATACAGCCCAAATACGGCATGGCTACTTCCACTAGGTTCCGAGAATTAACAACGATTTCTTGGAAAAACCCGCCTTCAGCAGCTAGGAACTTCCCCCTGCTTGAATATTAAGTTCTCCAAGAACTCCTGGCGTTTTCCAAGAATTTAGCCTTTGAGTGACCATATTAAGTCCAAACATGCGTCAAACTTGGCACCTTCAAAGTATAAATATGCCCAGGTTTTCCCAGTCAAACACTCGGTCGTTTGGAGCAGATCGACTATCTACTTGCCCGACGCCCTGCAGCTGCAAGTGCCGAAGGAAGCCGACCCTCCAGCTGACGCACTGAGAGAGACACTGTATTTTCACTTGCCGAGAAATCCCGCTCCAGTGTTTCCGGCTTACCCTTGCGGGTATCTGGGAAATCGAGTCCTGAGAGAGAGTGATACAAGACCCCCTTCATTCTAAAACCAAGTTAGGAGCTGATTAGACCTGTTAGAAAATTCTTGGAATAGATTCCTGGCAGTGAACTACTAAACTTAGGCTACTCCTCACTTACTTCCTCCCTAGTACTAGACTTAGGTTAGGTAGACCGGGGTAGGCGTATTTTAGAAGCACCAGTTGAGTACTTTTGGTCATTATTTATTACTGTATGTATTTTTTACATTTTATGCACTTTTATGGCTTAGAAACCATATCATGCTTTTACAGTACTACTTTATAATACTGTGTGTATTATATGCCTTGTACTTTATAACCAGTATTTCTATTGTAGCTGTTCATTTCCAATGCTTGAGAAATGTTAGAAATGGGATCCCTGGCTGGCCAGGGCTTGCGCCAAAGTCAGTCAGAGACCACCACTCCTAAGTCAGGGCAAGGGAGTTAGACACCAAGATAACCTCTGCTCACCCTCTAGGTAACGTGGCGCAAGCAGCAAGGCTAAACTTGGAGGCGATGTGAGTTAAGTATTTGCGCACGCACCCCAGCAACAACACCCAAGGCCCACCACAAAGGAAACTCCACACAAGGTGATATATAAAAATAGCCTTTGTATTACACCAAAAGACATTAGATGAAAACACACACTTTACAATGTGCCAACAGACACGGGCAGAATTTACAGGGGATTATGTACAAGACAGGGCCACCTGGACCACTGTCAGGAATCTGCACTTTTAGAACTTAGCACTAGGTAGAATTAGCACTTAGGACATGGCATAATAATCACTTTTAGCAGACAACCAGTAATCACTGGTAAAAGGTTAAGTACAACCACCTAAGTATCACAATACCTGTAGGGGTATAAGCACATAACACATGATGCATAAAATACATTCAGAGGTGTAAGAGAAAACCCATGACGCCTAAACACATTCAGAGGTGCAGATAACACATGATGCATCAAAACATTCAGCGGTGTAGAACCAGAACATTTGCGCAAAAATCCCATAAGCCACCACCTGTGGCTGTCCATAGGCCAACTGGCCTCTCTAGGGCTAGGATGCCCTGTGTCCCAATGTCAGGGGGGCCTAAACATGGCAGTTGCCCACAAAGTGCTGGGCAACTGGTGTAGATAATGAGGGTCAACGCTGCAGCCTCGCAGGCTCTGACCAAATCTACTGTCCCCCAAAGAGCCTCGCTGGGCTCTACAATACGCAATGCTCCTGAGCCTTTCTGGGGCTCTAAACACAATGTGGGCCCTGGAGCCTCGGGCTCCTAAACAAATGCCCCCAGAAACAAAGGTAGGACTAGCAGGAGGGGGGCGGGCACCAGCAATGTGCCCCAACACCCCCTCTAGCAGTAATTGCCCCTGGAGCCTCTCAGGCTCGTGAAACCATGCCGCAAGTGCCCCTTGAGCCTCTCGGGGCTCTGCACAGAATGCCGCATTGAGCCTCACAACCACCCAGGGCCTCGTACTGGAGGGAAGGGGCGGGCACCGGCAATGTGCCCCGACTGCCCCCTCCCCTTTGCAGGCACTCACCGTTCTCGTGGCAGCTGGCTGGAGCGCTCCCGCTCCTTGGGACTCTCCTCGGTCGCAGTCTCCTCTGCCTGGCGGCTCTTCACGGGAGCTCCCGCTCCTCGGGGGCTCCCTTTCCACACTTCTCCCTCTCTCTCCGGGACTCTCCCTCGCTCTTGGGAGCCCCTGGGGGGAGGAGACCAGGCGCCGGTTCTTCTCGCACCGGAGCGCGGGGTGGCCTCCCGTCCGCTTCCGGTTGTCTCTATGTCCTGCCCCCGGCCTGCCTGACTTACGGGTCACGGCTGGGGCCAATCGCAGCGCGGCCCTGGGGTCGGGAGGCGGGACAGCATCTCCTGATTTCTCTCTGGGCGACGGCAGTGAAAGCACGGGGCAATGCCGGGTGGGCACCGACTTGTTTCAAATAACCAATAATCGAGGTGGCCACTCGATCGGGCCCCAAACATAAAGGCAAGGTCCTGGGGCTTTAAAATCGGCAATTACAGCGGGCAAATGCCGGGTGGGCACCGGCTGTGCACAAAAGCGCTCCCCAGCGCTAGGACCCAAAATAAAGCGCTCTCAAGCGCTAAAGACAAATAAAGCGCTTCCAGGCTCTTTAAAGAAGAGATAAAGCGCTCCCAGCGCTTAGTGGGCAAAATAAAGCAAAATAGGCTTCAGCAAAGTCCAGGCAAAGTCCTTCAGCAAGGCAGGGGGGGCAAGGCTGGGCCCAGAGCCAGCTCACTGGGTCTCCAGGCAGGGAGACAATGCAAGTGGCGGTCCTCCTGCCCAGCAACAGCAGCAGCCCCCTTAGGATCCTGGAAGAGAACAACTTCTGTGGGGACACAGCCCCATTTTTATACACCACATTCCTTTGTCTGTAGGTGCAGGGTGGGGGAGAAACCAGTCGCAGCTGGTTTTGGAGCACCCTTGATGTGCTCATCACCTCACTCTATTCACTGGCAGGGCTAGGGTCATCAGTCGCACCACAGGAGGCGGAGCCAGCATTGTCTGGGGAAAACCCAGCCTCATTCAGGACACAGGTACACTCCTCCCCAGCCATCAGCATGCTAATCTCCACACTCACCACCGGGCAGACCCATCATGACTCAAGGAGCCTGGCATCCCAGCCAGCTCCAGCCAATCACACTTCCAGCACCTTCACAGCACACACACAGCCATGTCTAGAAGTGGCACCTCCGCACAAGACACACTCATGCCACATACATCATTGCGAAGTACTCACTCTCACGAGTTCGCACATACCAAATTCGAGCATGCACGCCTCATGCATCAGGAACTACCAGGGACACATACATTCCCAATGCATTCCAATGGGAGGGCAGGCCAACCTCACTCCACGCTCTCAGGGTGCGCACGCACTTTCCACTGGGACACAGTGAAAGTGCGCACAACCCAAAAAAATCACCATCACTAGGTCACCATTAAAAGCAAAAAGTTTAGGGGTGAACCTGCCAGAAGGGCCAAGTCCAACAAGAAAGAAGACTGTTCAATAAATACTTTTATTGAAAAACGCCTGTCTCTCTAATTTTCTGCATTTCTGTTGAAACGAAGCATGCACGATTGATTCAGTAAAATAGTTATCTATTGTTTCTGCAACTCTAGAGATACGTTCCTTCTGGGGAAACAAAGTTGTCATGTTATATGGTTGTCAAAAACTAATCCCTTCTTGTGAATTCGAGAAAGTTTCCAGTGACCTCTGAGCTAGCTGGCACTCACAATTAAGTCTAATATATACGATAGAGACCTAGTCGACTTCAGTCCTACGTCTAAACTATAGTATATTGTATTCCAATGCGCAGAGCCTATTGGGAATATAGGAACTACACTACAGAACCACATATGTTTTTGCAGCCTCAGCATCAATCCTTTATCCAATAGTTTCCTTCAACTCTCGCTGCATTCAGAATTAACTAAATGGCTCCCAAAATGCCAACGCCATTCAAGACCCAGGCGAATAGTACTGGGACTCAGGGCTTCATATAAATGGACCGGATATTCTACAAAAAACAAAATAAATAAATTATGCAAAACAGCGTCAACCCGAACTGACTCTCTCTCTTGTGCATATAACTAACTTAGTGTTTACCTGTTTTCTAGAGTTGGAGCAGCCGCTCCAGCTGGTTTACTCCAAGAGTTTTTGGCTTCTCTGCCAATGGACTCGTTTACGTTACTGCCTAGAAGGCTCCCTTAACTTTGACAGTATGAATTTCTGAAAAGAAAGAACCAAAGTATTGAATATATCTACTTCTACTCTCGACTTACAACCCCAGAGGGAAGAATCAAAAACATATGTACCTTTACTGCTGAGTATGGGCAGGACTAAGTGTGCTCGAGCCCCGACTGAGGATTGATACCTGGCTTATAGTCCCCCAACGTGTGATAAGGATCAGAGGAACTTATCAGCTCATTGAAGGAAGTGCCATGGATGCCCAGCTGCTGACCCTGAAGAGTTAAGAGTGCTATTCATCATCTGCAGCAGCCCTTTGCAATGTCCAAGGGTGAAACGCTCCCACTGACTTCAGTAGCGCAGCCCCTGCATGAGTGGCTAAGACTGGTCGCAGGACCAAAAGGCTTCTAGGTAAATTGTTCTGCCACAAAGTGTTTTGGGAGTTGGAACACTTTGAACTTTTGGGAACAGTCAGAGTGGGACTCCTGAGACTAGTGGGGTTTATTCTGAATGTCACCTATAGTGACTAGGCAATACCCACTACTGTTAGTGGGAAAGAATTAGAACTCAGGGACCTGCCTATCAAACAATAGAGCCCCGACCTCAAGGGACTGTGTGCTTCTGCGTATATGACGTAGTTTACTTTGGTTTCATGCATCTATGCTACTTTTTTCATAAAAGCAGGTTTTTGACAGGACAGTCATTTATTGCTGCTATTGAACGTATTTTGAGCCGTACACCTGTGTTCAACACCCTCCATCAACATGTAACCTGAAAAGCTTTGCACTGCTTGACCCACATTACTACTGAGAGTTAAGTGCTCAAGAGGTACTTGTCCTAGTTGCTCAGGACCCATAATACTTTGGGCCACAGGACATCAGCAGAAGAAAACCTCAGCTCCTGCTTGCCCTGTGGCCCTCTGAAACAGGCTCCGACAAATGCGCTGAGGATATCACACATTCCCTGACAAAACTGTCTAATATGCATTGCCACCACACACCAAGTTGATGAGGGCTAACTTTAGTTTAAACCATTTCATTGCACAACGTCAATGCAAGATTAAAAGTGGATCCATCTGAGTAAGTCACTCTCAGCAAAGTCAAGAATAAATATACAAATTACTAATTCTCCTTAATAATACTAATAGATGGATTTCTTAAAAGGTATTTTCTATAAAAGAAAATTAATTCACCGGTTGCTAAGGAATGCTCCGTGATAAATAAAAAAGTTTTTCTAAAAATGTTCTTTCCTTCTCCAATGTCTGACATAAAACCCTATTCACACTCCTTCCAGAGGTCGGATCACATAAGTAGTTTTTGTATGTATAGTATTCAGATTTCTTAGTCTTATAGTCTGCTCTAAATTAGCTGTCCATTAAATGTCTGTAACAAATTCTATTCATGTAAATACCAATAGCAATAATGTAAAATGCATTATATATAGCAATATAGAAAGAACATGAAGAAATTCATGCTCAAAAAAGACAAAATCAATTACTATCAAGATCCAAATACCGCTGGCACACATTTGCTCAGGTACTCCAAACTACACGCCAGCAAATTGTGACTAATACTGTTTAGGTAATCATCCTTTTTACATCAGAGCTCTATTTTTGCTCTGTCGAAGCTCAGAGATTGGCACCTGTATCTTCCCTTAGTGTACAGGTCTGTCTTCTGATTCTCCATCAAGGATGTAATCATCTCTCCATTAGGTTCACTTGCTCAAAAAGTGCCAGGCCAATTGCCATTATGTCATGATTGAGCTCATCTTCGATGATTAAGTGAATTATTGTCTAGGCTAGAAGATGCAGGCTTTCAGATAATTCGCCTCTGACAACCCATTGAGATGCTTCAAAGGATGCAAGTAGGACAGCCTTCACATCAGTTATCTGATTGCTGTTCTTCCTGTGGCAGTGGCGTAATGCCACGGAATCTTATCTCGCGATTGAGTTTTCATAGCACTCTGGGTGATGCTTGAGAAGCTCGTTGAGTCCAGGTCCTTTGTTTGCCTCCTTGGACTTGTAGTTCTCTTAATTACATCATATTCTACATGCGTGTTGGACATGTATGGTAGGATGCTCATTGTTACGCAGAATGTGATTCATATACATTTTATGGAACGGCGTGGTAAGGTATGATGCAGGCTATATATTAATATAGGCAAACAACAGGTAACTTACCTTGGTAAGAGAAATCTGAAAATATTCTTTGAATATTGTCTGCAGTGTGTTAACATTTTAGTAGTGCAAAATTAAAGTGAAGAATTTGAACCATTATTGTTAATATTGGTAAAAGACAAAAAACATTTCAGATCTGTATGTGAATAAGCTGGAACTATATGATTTTACCAGAGACTTCCAGGGTAATTTAGAGACTGAAGGGTGACCTGCTAGGACACAGTCTGCCTACACTCTGGCCTCTGGTTTCCTGGTGCAGAACTGTCCACTATAATAAGTGATCCCCACATGCCTACCATTTGAACAACTCCTGCTGAGGTTGATGCTGTTAAGCTGAAGAATTTGCTGAATGGGTACAATATATGTTGCGCCACTTTGGCCTACTCTTTGGTATTCAAGAAAAATTGGAAAGCAAAATGTGTTCTTTAAAAACATCAAAGGCCCTATTTCTTTCATTATAACCCTTCATGCATTTCTATGAAATAGAAATTAAAATAGGACTAAAATGAAAGGGTCCCTGATCAAACCAACCTTGATGTGACATAGAAACAATGGCCGGATTTATTTAAGACAGGGAAGCATTTAAATACAGACTGCATTTTGTTTCTTTTTTCATAGTTTTAATGTACTTATGAAGCATGCATTAGCACTATGAAGCCAGGCCTACTGGCTTTGCCAGTTCTTCCTTTATATTTGTCACTTACATATGAGGGAAACACAGTCGCCATTTGCAGAAGTACTTAATGGTTTGGCAGGTACACAGTGCTCCATATTAGAAACAATGCACATCAGAAACATGGACACACAAGGGCCAGACATTTGGGGGACTTCTCAGTAAAATGGGGGACTTCCCTAAACTATCAATCCCAGTTTAAGGCATTGTTTTTCCCATACACACAAGCTGAAGTGCAGTGCTAGTTGACATAAACTCCATTTGTACTGTTAATCCTACACCCTGTGCATGATACTGAGCATAATGCACTTTCCTAACATTAAAACCATCCAATATTAATTGATACCTCAAGCTCATGTGATATGGGTTAACTTTAGCCAATGCACGCATAAAAGTCGATAGATCTGACTAAGAGACTCTTATCCAAATCACAAATAAATATCAAAAATTTCTGCACCAAATTAGCTCTTGGCTGTTTTTACATTTTCTGTAACAGTCAACAGCTTTAGGTAAATTCGAGTGGCAACAATGAAAAATACATTATACAATGCAATAAAGTGATAACGTAAACAAATTCATGCTCAATAAAGACAAATTTCATGACCATCAAGGTTCAAATAACACTGACACAAAATTGCTCAGATGATCCCCACTACACGCCAACAAATTCAAATACCTCGTGCATAAAATGTTTGCGTAATCAGTTTTATGTCATCAGAGCCCTAGTTGTGCCATCGAGGGTCAGTGATTGGCACCTGGAGCTTCTTTTAGTGCACAGGCCTGTCTTCTGATTCTGAATCCAAGGTGTAATCATCTCTCCATCAGGTTCACATGTACAAAAACTGCCAAGTCAATTTCCATTATTGTACGATTGATCCCATCCTGGGTTATTAAGTGAATTGTTGTCTAGGCTAGAAGATGTGGTACTCGCGTGATTCTCCTCTGACAGCGCTATTGAGATGATGCAAAGGATGCAAGTAGGACAACCTTCATGTCAGATTTTGAGTGCGGTATTTTTGATCAGAGTGGCAGCGATTCATGAGGCAGCGGTGTAATACAGTGGAATTTGATCTCACCCTGGAGTGTGGTAGTATTCCAGGCCTATGCTTGATAAGCTCAGTCCAGGTTCTTTATTTTCCTTTTTGGACTTTTCTGTAGTTCTGTTCGTCACATTACGAAATATGGACAACACTTTACAGAATGCAAAGAAAAAATACGATGGATTTGCAAAAGTTGAACGGTCTGCGCAAGTTGGATTTTGATGATAGAATGTGAACCCTTTAAACCACCTTTCCTATGCAGAATACGAGTCAAATGCATAATATAGGGAAGTGTGTTAAGGTATGATGGGGGGAATATATTTTTGTGAGCAAAACAATAGCCAGCATAGGTTTGTGAGAGGCATCTGATGATTTTCTTTATATTGACTGCTTTGTGTTAACTTTGTGGACTGTGCAAATATTAAGCAAACAATTTGCAACATTATTGCTCATAATGGGAAAAGAAGCACAAAGATTTCACCTTAGTCCATGAAAGCACTGGAAAAAATCTTTTCACAGGTACAATACAGTTTTTTAGAAAGAAATCCTGCTCCGTGAAGCACCTTTGTCAGAAAGATTGGAGAAACTAATTATATACTATTTCAGCTCTAAAATTCCAACTAAATGATTTTTCCGAAGGCTGACAGGGTTATTTCAACTCTGGTGGTGTTCCTGCTTAGCTCCCCAGTCTGCTGAGACTTTAACCGGGCGCTGAACTGTCCACTGTATTTAGTGGTTGCCGCACACCTGGTTGGGACCTGTACATCATTAGAGCAACTCCCGCTGAGGTGGTTACTGTTGTAGGTGAATACTTTTCTGAGCAGGTACAATGTGTGTTTTGCACACTGTTTTGTTTAGAAGAGCAAACTTCAAAGAGAAAGCTTAGTGTGTGAAAAAATGTATATATCAATGATTTTATTGCTGATCGATGCCCAGATTTACAAGAAAATCAGGCACTGCAGCACAACAAGAGAGAAAAGAGAAGACGAGCAAAGAAACATTAGGAAGGAGGAGACAGGAAAGAAATAGACAGGCAGCTACTGGTGGACGGTATGAACATTTTAGTGGGGGAGCTGTTTTGAACATTTTTGCTAGGGCTGCTATTGGCCCCAGTCAGGCCTTGAACCCGCTTCACAGATAACACAATGAACCTTGGGGCATATTACCTACAAACAGCGATATTTATCGCTAAGTAGGGTTAGCGGCAAAATTATTATCAAGGTTTATCTCAAAAGCGATAAAAATCAGGCGAAATGCGTGAATATCGCTGTCAATACAGCGATATTCACGCATTAGCGTGAAACAGCTCTTAGCCATGCTATCCACCGCCCATTGGATAACATTGCTAAGAACTGGTATTAGCAGGCGTTAGCTTTTGGAGATATTCACGCTTAGCGCAAATATTTCCATCGCTTCGCCTTTGTAGGTAATAGGCGATAGCGATGTTAGCATTATGTATTTGCCCTACTGCTCACTCTCATATCCTGGATAGGCTGGCTGATTACTAGTGTCACTTTGTTTTATAACATCTTGCTTGCTGTAACTTATTATTGTGTTTCCTACTGTATGCACCTGTTTTTCTGCAAACATGTCTTTCTGCACATTGGTACCACTATAGTCCACTACTGCATCCTCCCATACTCACCTAATCCTGCAACGCAACATGGACCCCATCGGCAAACATACATACAAAATCATCTACCCACCATCACTCACCAAAAAAGCCGCCAAACGCTTTAAACACAACTTCCTTAGGTCACACTCGGAAAAGCCCTTTGCTGACACCTACTTCTCACCGGTTAATGGATCCCTGAACACCGATATCATCTTCCACACCACACGCAGAGCTCAATGGAGAAAAGCGTTCTTCACCCTACTCACTGTCTCCTCGACTAGAAAATCCGCACACAGCCAAACTCTCTCCATCTCCCCATCCCTGGTCTTTCCAGGCAGAGCCACCATCACTATTTACAATACCGGGATTGTCCTATTACAATCCACAGACAAGAACCTGGAACTGCTAGACAACATGTTCCCCACCTTCAAAGAACACCTCTCCAAGTCACGGACAAACACGCATATCTCCCCCAATCCTACCAACCATGACCTCTCAGCTGCATACTTTTCAATCAGGGACACACCTACCACCCCTGACCTCCCATCCCCTACCCACAACCTCACTATCCCAACTCAGCACCCCATCACAGACATAGATCGCTCCCCCTCATACGCCGCCCTTTCCCCCGCCCCCTCCACCAACCTGCGGACCTCCACACATACCCTCAACACACCTATCACACCTACAGCGGGCATTAACACCCCGCTCGGCGCGGACAGCACAGTCCCCACACATAACACTCCCAACTTAGTCCAGCACCAGAATAACACGCATTCTGACAATTCCCCCCCTTTATCCCCCCCCATTCTCAGTCCTCATTACCCTCCAATCAACTGCGCAGAACGTACTCCCTCTCCTAATTTAACGCCCCCTCCCCTCAACAGGACCATCTCCATTCCCACTCCCCCTCCTACTCTCAGCCCCTACTATCCTCCTTCCAACACGGCTACCAGTCTCCCAGCCTACACGTTGTCCCCCCCGCCTACCGCCAATGCCCCCACCCATAACATCAATTTCCTCCCTACCCCATCCACTCCCCTCCCGTCCAGAACCTCTCACCTCCCTAACCCCATCCCGCGCTCCAACACAACGCAGACCTGCCCGAACACCAGCCCTCCCTCCCGCCTGCACACGAATTCCCTGGCCAGCCAACCACCCCTGACTGCCACTCCCACCCCCACCACCTACCCTACGATGGAATACATCACGGCCACCCTCACTCAGATCAAAGAAGACATTTAGGTCATCAAAGAACTACTCTCCACACGCCCCATACACCGCCCACCCACCTCCACCCCCCCTCCCAACCTGCCTCCTACCCCGCCGGCGGACCCCCACCCTCACCACGCCCCACACCAGGCTTCAATCCCTGCTCATAGGCGCAGCAATTCCCGTAGTCCCCAGCATCGCCCCTGCAACGCCTCACACATCCACACCTCCCCGCCAAATGTGTCCCCCACCTCTCAGACTAACTCTCGCACTCAGCTATGCCCCAATCTGACATCAATCCCAGCTCTTAGTCGCAACAACCGCCCTCGCCGCACCCACAACTCTTCTTCTGACCTCGACACACTCACCCTTCTCCGCTCCTATGAACCAGCCCCCCAAACTCACACAAGCACCCCACACCGCAACATTCCCACGATACACCCAAATCCCCTTAGACCACCCACACTAAACAGCAGATCCTCCATCCCCAATAACCTTAGAAAAGTCCCTCTCTCGCTAGAACAATCTAACACCCTCTACACACCCCGTCTCAAATGCGCTCTTCTCAACTGCAGATCAGCGACGAAACACTCAGCAGCCATTGCTGAACTCCTCTTATCGCAGGACCTTGACCTAATCATCTTGACTGAAACGTGGCTAACTGAATCCTCGACACCCATAATGGACATTCTGGTCCCTCCCAACTTCCACATTATCAGGCTCGACAGAACAGGCCAAATAGGTGGCGGAATCGCATGCATATACAAGAACAACCTCTCTGTTCAGAAAGTCAATTCCACATCCCTACCATCCCCAACATCCTGTGAATACATCTGCCTCGACATTATTAGTGAGGGCAAACCGATATGCTCTCTGCACAGCATATACCACCCACCCAGGGACAACCTCACCTTCTCCCAACAAATCATGGATATGATCTCAACCAATTCCGGTCGCCAGCTCACCCAAATATACCTTGGTGACTTCAACCTCCGCTGGAATGATAGCAACGACGCGGTGGTAAACAGTCTTAAAAATTTCCTCGATGCCCTGAACCTCACCCAAATATGCAACAGTCCGACCCATGAGAAAGGCTCTACCATCGACCTGATCATCTCCAAGGAGCACTCTATCCAACTCGAATCCATCCAACCCTGTGACTGGTCAGATCATCACATTATCACATTCTTTATCAACGAAAAAGTCAAAGTCAACCCTGTGCAACTCTCCAAGCCCAAGGTCTGGAAAAGAAACTCGAAAAAGCTCAACCCTGGCTCTCTGCCCCCTAACAGCTGCAATCTCCTACGCCCTCCTGCAGGCGCCTCGGACGTCCAAACTCTGACTGACCACTATCTCAACACTATGACTTCTATAATCAATGAGGCTGCACCTATGCAACTAAAAAGAGTCGCCACTAAAATCTCCAAACCGTGGTACGACGGGAGTCTCAACGAAGATAGAAGAGACATGCGAATGGCAGAACGGACCTGGAGATCAGCCCCCTCTGCAATGCACCTAAAAGAATTGAAGAAGAAGAGAAACGCCTACTTCAGGAAAATAAAACGCTCAAAATCGGACTTCTTCCGCCTCCAACTTAACCAAGCAAAGAACCGCCCGAGAAAATTGTTTGAGCTAATCAAATCGCAATCCAAAGAGCAACCACAACCACTCAACACTGGGCGTGTGGCACCCTCATGTGAAGACTTCGCTGCTTTCTTTATCCAAAAAACTGACAAAATAAAAAGCGATCTCCTCACTGACGCAAGCCTCTACTCCAAACCCAAATGCCCAGCACCCGTTGAACCAAAAAACAATGCGACATGGTCAACCTTTGACACATATTCGGAAGAAGAAATTGGCAAATTACTCAGCACCCTGAAACCATCCAATCACCTCACGGACCCCCTCCCTGCCTTCGCAGTAAAAGACTTTACCCCACTGATTCTCCCTCTCTGGACTAAAATCATCAACAGCTCTCTCCAACAAGGAAGCATACCTGACTCCCTCAAAGTTGGTCAGGTCACACCTCTACTAAAGAAACCAACAGCCGACCCCTCTGATCTCAACAACTACCGTCCCATCACCAATATCCCCACTCTCGCCAAACTGCTGGAAAAATGCGCACAACTACAATTGACTAAACACATTGAGCAATTCGATCTCCTCAACCCTCACCAGTCAGGTTTCCGAGCAGGACACAGCACAGAAACTGCTATGACTCACATAATGGACGACGCACTTCAAATGCTAGACCAAAATGACACCTGCCTCCTCATCCTTCTTGATCTCTCCTCCGCATTCGACACCGTTAAACATGAGAATCTACTAGAACTACTAAACAAAAGAATGGGCTTATCTGGAACTGTCCTCAAATGGTTCACTTCCTTTCTCCGCAACAGGACGCAGAAATTCAAGAGCAACAACCTGATGTCCACGCCAGTACCTGTAACGCTAGGCATCCCCCAAGGATCCTCTCTATCCCCAACTTTGTTCAACCTAGTCATGGAACCTCTCACCACTTTGCTACAAGAATCCAATGTACACTTTCACATGTATGCCGATGACACCCAACTTTACCTCAAACTGCAATCACCCAATGACATCCTGCTCCTGAACTCAACGATCAGATGCACCCAATCCTGGCTTGCCGACAATCACCTCAAACTCAATGCCCTGAAAACAGAGTTCCTTCTGATCGCACCTCCAGCGAAGATATCCACCACTCAACATTGGCTTAAACTCCTAACCGCACTCAATGTCCAACCCACCATCGTGGAATCAGCAAAATCTTTAGGCATAACACTCGACACCAATCTCAACATGCAGCAACATATCAGCAAAGCAACAAAGGGAGCGAACTTCCAGATCAATACTCTGAGGAAACTTAAACCCTACCTCCCAGCCAAAGACTTCCAAACAGCGGTGCAAGCACTAGTCATCCCACGAATTGAATACGGCATCACCGCCCTCTGCGGACTCCCACTAACTACAACCGCACCACTAAAAGCATCTCTAAATGCTGCAGCGAGACTCATCACGGGGTCAAAAAAGCACTCCCACATTACCCCTGACTTGAAATCCCTGAATTGGTTGCCGTTTGAAGCCAGAATACATCTGAAAATCGCCTGCATGACACACAAGGCGGTACACCTAAACTCACCCGGCTACCTTGCTCAGAAATTGACAATCTCTGGGGGAATCAGAAACACGAGAGGCGCAAACAATCTTCTGCTGAAACCTCGAAGATTCCGGAAGGAGAAAACATACAAGCGCTCTTTCTCAGGAATGGCGCCTAGGATTTGGAACTCACTACCTCCCGAAACCAGGCTTATCTCTTCCACTACACTCTTCAAAAAGGAAGTAAAAGCTATCCTCATGGCTAAATTCACCTGTACTACTATCTCGAACCCTATCAACACCCTGCAATGATCTGTATTACTTGCTTGACCCCTTATCTATTTATCTATTTGTACGAGCTGTCTTATCACCCACTTGATTGCTTTGCAGCCACCCAATTGTATTATTTGTACTGTATGTTCTACTGATTTACTTATTTGACTTTGTTCCCTCATGTACCCTTCTGTACTGTGTGAACTATCGATCTACCTATTTGACTTTGTTCCCTCATGTACCCGTCTGTGTAAAGCGCTCTGATATCTGCAAAGATCTTGTTCGCGCTATATAAAACTCTGAAAATAAATAAATAAATAAAGCGACTGTTTTCAGTCGCTAACATTTTGGCACGACCACTTTGCATGTCATTAGCGATAATTATCGCTGACATGCAAAGCGGACCCCAAAATGCTCGCTATCGCCTACAAGCTGTCGCAACTGGTGTTAGCAACAGCTTGGTAATGGGGCGATTACATTTTCGGCGCTTTAGCGGGAAAAAGTCACGCTAAAGCTGCGAAGAGGCCCTTGGTAATATACCCTCGGGGTATATTGCTAATAGCAAGTTATCTCAGCGATAAAAATCGGTGAAGCGCGGCGATAATAATTTTGCCGCTAACCATACTTAGCGATAAATATCGCTGTTTGTAGGTAATATGCCCCCTTGTTTGTTTAAAGAAGGAGATAAAAATATGCGGATTTGTACATTGTGTTTGTTAACATTTTTACAGAACGAAATAGAGGGTATTTATCACATTTCTTGCTATGACACGAACATTTTGAAATATGGAAACGACGAAGGGGGCTGCCCACACTATTTACATACAACTCCTGCGAAATTCGCAGCAGGCTATTTTTCCGAGCTGTTACAAAAATATGGAAGTTGGTTTAAAATGTTAGGATTTGCAGCCCTCCCTAGGTACGTAGAAAGCCGTTCAAGAGTAAGCCCTTAGCCGAATCTGTATGCCAATCGATTGCCGCTATTCCCCGTTCTTTGCCTGTGCAATTAGTCGTTTAGCATACTGCACGCTCAGACTTTAATTAACCTTGTTGTTACTGTTAAACGTATTTCTCTTAGCTCAAGTAAACAGTTTTGTTTGCTTCCTGTGTCAACGCTGTTTTCCATTTTGTCGTTCTTCTTTTGCAGAAGGTCACGCTTTTCTAAATATAAATGAAGCCTTTCTCCGTGGTGGTGTTGTTTGTTAGCTCTGTTTATTTGAAATGTACCAGCTAGTGAGTCTGGAATGGAGACTTTTTGTGCCTGGTTTTATGGTGTTGCAAAACTACAGCTTGTAGAAAATGGATTCTCCTCTCTAATAAACAGAAACGTTAAAACAGTGGCCTCTGAAATTTTATTTTTGGCAGACACAACGTAAGCACCTCATCCTTTTTTTCTCTTTTTCCAGTCCTTACATCATGTGGGTGAGCCATGTTAATGGAAAGGCAACAGAGCTATAGATATACACGGCCCGTAGCCGACGGTTTGGTTTGCTTAGAATAGCGCCCGGTGGCTGACCTCAAAGCTTCAAGGCTCCCTTGGTGAAACACGACAGCCGCCTAGAATCTCAGTACAAGATGGACAAACACAAGAAGGCAATGCAGAGACGGGTTAAGGATTGATGCCGGCTGAAACCAGTTCATTTTGAAGCCTAGCTTCCTCCTTGAACCTTACTGAGGGCCTAAAATATATAGGGGCAGATTTATGTTGCCTGACGCATCTCTGCAAATCGGCAGAGATGCGCCAGGAAAGATACGGCACGCAAGTTTATCCTTGCGCCACCCATGATGCACCGCATTTACAATGCGGCTCACCATGGCGCAGGAATAAACAGATGCATGTCGCATCTAGGGCGTAAAGTTGGAGCAGTGCTGAAGTTGTGTTGCGTGCGGCACGCAACTCCAGCACTATTCCAACTTGTCCTATCTCTAACGTGGTGCGTCAAACTTTACGCCTGCTTCAAGCAGGCGTAGGGTTTTGACGCATCAGTGTTGGGAAAGTCACTCAGTGAAATCTTGTAGATTTCACTGAGTCACTTTTCAGAGGCGTTCCTGCGACGGAACGCCCCCCCCCCTGTGTGGAAACGGCCACATGAAACCTGACGCAGGTTTCATGTGGGCAGGGCCTTACACTGTGACTCATCTCCATAGATGCTTCAAGATGTAAGTATGTCGCAACGTGGCGCAGGGTTTACGCCGCCGCTGCGTCACAGAAGTGACGCAACGGCGGCGCAAAAGTGCCGCAAGTCCGTCATAAATCTGCCACATAGTTGCAAAATGAGATATTGATCAGCTATTTAAGTATCTAGCAGTTGAACACAGAAGACTTTTTACCCTCTCGGATGGCTCTGATGAGGATGGTGCACCTAGACTGGAGACTGGTGCAGACTATGAACTAAAAGTAATGGGGGTGATATTGAAGGGCAGAGATTCGCTGCAAAAAAAATGCTGCAACATACCACACTTCACTTAGAGATTAACAGTTTAATAGGAACGAAAAATTGCCCCAGGACTCATTGCTGCAATTGGACATTTCAGCAAAGATTTAACAGACACAATAGATGTAGCTGTGCTGCGACACTTGCAATCACCAAATATGCAACAGGCTCTGGGAACAAACGAAGATGCAAGGGCTAACCACCAAGAACACCCTACCTTGACACCTATCTGCAATCTTCTCATCTTTCACTGATAAGAATATAAGGTGGATTCAGCCAAACCTAAGACCTCCCATCTGAAGACTCTACTTTGCAATCCATAGAATCTCAAAAAATTTCCTCAAATGTGCACAGTAATGGCAGGGGCGGAGCAAGGGATATCAAATTCAGAAGTTAAATCAAAATACCTTGTAAAACAGACACAATAGCAAGAGATGCTCACGATGGGTCTCTCTAGGAAATTTAAGGACATGGAAAAGCATATGTGCAGAAACTATCTTTAGGTTGTTGACCTTCCTAAGAGAGAAGGAGGGGATGATCCCCATGGCTTCACAGTGCACTTACTTCAACAAACTTTTCCCATTCACAGCAAATGAGATATGATCTGCCAAAATCAGCAGGCCCATCACTTCTGGTTTACAATATCAAAAGGTAGAGAAGATGACTCATGGCCTCGAGTTTACATGGTTAACTTCATTTCCCCCCAACTTTTATATCAGATCTCCCTTCTTTGAGCCGGGGCAAAGTTGGGGAATTGTTTACAGAGGCTCAGACTCAAACATGTTTGTCTCAGTGGACTCAGTAGTCTCTGAATGATAAGGGCAAGGCATAACGTATGTGATGGAATGATGTTTGCTTACTTTTTGTGTGATTTCTAGGGCTTTTGGATTTATAGTCTACACAGTTTAAGGCCAAAAACATTTAAATGTGATTTAGTAACTTCAATGGGTTACCCCTGTTTTCACTCCTAAGACGTGGAACCATGATAGGGAATGGAAAGGCTAACGAGGGCTGCCATCTCGACTTAGCCTTACAGGTATGGTAGTTCGAGGCAGCAAGGGTATGGTGGCAGGATGGGTGGAAGGGGGTGGTTGGGTGGAAAGGGAAGAGGCGGGGGGATGGCGTTTGTGGGCACTATTTTCGATTTTTGTACAAAACATAGATGGTACACTTGCATTTTTTGACATTTGCAGACTAGATGCTAATGAGTCACTCTGTAGGTAACCTTTATGCACAAGAATTAAACATATTAATTTGGATCTAGGGGTTGAGCTATGGTCACTCAAAAAAGCTGAAAAATCAAATCAGAGTTGTGGTGTATGAAGTCTGACATAATATGTCTTCAGGAGACAAACCTGACTAAGACAGAATCTAATAAGTTATGTTCATTAGAATATAATGTTATATGTGTATCTGATCATGATAAAGCAACTGAGGGGTAGCCAATTGTAGCTCATCAAAGTTGTTAACCTATTTAACAGCTAAAACAGGTAGGAAAGGGAGATGGACAACTGCTTGTTTTGAAGAAAATAGAGGTTGATTTACTTTGGGTATGGTATACTGAACTAAATAAGATGGTTCTTCCCTCTTTCTTGAGCTTCTCATGGAGTTATAGGGGTAAATTGGCCTGCTAACCTTGTGCGGAGTCTTCAATCAATCAGTCAATCAATCAGGGGATTGTAAAGCACAGCAAATCACCCGTGAGGGTCTCAAGAGCCTGGAGTTGCTAACTGCATTGTGGTGTTCTGTTCATTTGAACAGCACGGTTTTGAGTCCTTTCCTGAATTGCTATAGCAATGGGGCGGTCCTGTAGTGCAGGGGAGTTTGTCCACAACTCTGGCTGCCAGGTGTGAGAAGGAATGACCTCAGCTGTTGGCTCTGTGGATCTGGGGGGTGTCTGCGAGGAAGAGGGAGGTGAATTGTAGGAGTCTGGTCAGTTGGGGGAAGGTCATGCATTTGTTGATATATACTGGTCCTTCGTTGTGCAAGACTATGTATGCATGAGTCAGCTTCTTGAAATGACATCTATTTTGGATCGGGAGCCAGTGTAGCTTCTTGAGGTGGGAGAGATGTCTATTCATCTGCGGAGGTTGAGGATGAGTTGGGCCACTGAGTTTTGTATTGTTTGTAGTCTCTTCAGAAGGCATGCAGTGATTCCTATGCAGAGTGTGTTTCCATATTCTAGCCTGCTAGTGAGAAGGGCCTGTGTGAAGGTCTTTCTGGTGTTGAGTGGGAGACACCTTGCAGGGCATGCACACGGTTTGGAAGCAGGCCGAGGAGCCTACATTTACCTGTTTCCTTATAGACAGCTTGAAGGCCAAGGTGATGCTCACGTTGCACGTGTGGTCTGTTGGGGCAGGCAATGGGCCGAGTTCAGGCGTTGGAGGTGTTATTCCTGAAGATAAGGACTTTCATCTTGTCTGAGTTTATAATAAGACTGTTGTCCTTCATCCAGTTCACATCTTTCATAATACATCTGGCTTTGGTGGTAGAGGGATTTTCTGACAGCGAGAGGATGAGCAGGGTGTCATCGGCGTAGGAGATGATATTGAGTCTGTGTGGTCTGATGGTGTTGGCCAGGGGAGTCATGTATGTGTTGGAGAGGGTGGAGCTGAGGCACAATTTCGGGCCACAACACAAGCCGCAATAGGAATAGGCATATTTGCGACTGCTTGCACAGCGGTCGTAGTGTAACTGGGCTGTCGGGACCACCGATTCCTTGTCAGGCGGTCCATTGCCCGAAATAACGGCAGTCAGATCGTAATGAAGCCCTATGTTCTTTCGCAAGTATATTATTGAAAACAATATTTACAACAACACTATTCTTAACAACGACATTGCCTACCTGAAAAAATGATATTCTTGGCAACAATATTTCTGCATCACAATATTTTTTCGACATTTCAGCCTTCCTATATTTACAACTCTATGGGCCTCCTTATAGTGGCGGTCATCATTTCAGGAACAGGACCATCTGACAAGGAGTCGGCAGCCTTCTCGGCGGTCAAGTACTTTAGTCACCTTCTTTAGAGAGAATCAAGGTATGCTTCACCCAATATTATTATAGACGCGGAGAAGACCTTCTTAAGGGTCTTCAGGCCTTTTAATTTGGAGACACTTCTATTATACAGCTAGCACCAAGAATGATTAGTAGGATTATGCTGATCTACAAAAATCTGATCAGCAGGATTGTAAGCAGGGACAGGATTTCTCTATAAGCTATGTATAGGTAGAGGGAACCCTTTCCCTATTGTTGTTTTCTCTTTATGAAGAATCCTATCTGCAGTACCTTAAGATGTCTTCTCACCTACATCCTATCAGAATCAACTCTGCTGTGTTTAGTATAGCCACCTGTGTTGATAATATATTGGTAGTCACAGCTAAATCCCAACTATTCCTCATGAATCTGGAAAGGGACTCCCCTAAGTTTGGGTCACTAGCCAGATGTAAGTTCAGTAGATCAATCCATCCAAGACCCGAATTCTTGTTACATTCCCTAGCTATCTGGAGAACCACTTTATGTCGACTTGGAGATGTAATTTAATTAAGATGATGAGACTGTGTTTGTTATTGTGATATCTCTGCATCTACCCACTTCCTTTTTTCAGAATGCCGAAACTATGGGCCTTATTAGGAGTTTGGCGGTCTTCCACCATTGTGATCCCAGGAAGACTGCCAAGCCAGTGGTGAGCCTGCCTGCCGGGTGGGTGATGCAGTGGCGGTCTTACGGTGGCTGGTGTGTTAGGCTTATAGGAGAGCCTCAGCAGCATACCCAAATTGCACATAAACTTAGCCGCCGTGAGAGTGCCTGCAGCACCTTCATGCACGATGTGGTATGCACAATTCCAGTGGGGCACAACATGTGCCCCCTACAAACACCCCAGGCCCAGATTCAGCTGGGGATGTCCGCCACCCTTTTCATGGCGAGGTCTTACCATGAAAAGGGAGGTGGATATGCTTGGCAGTGCCAGCTTCGGCATCACCAGCACATTCAGGACATTTGCACATCGCCGCCACAGTGGGATTGTTGATTCCAGCGGAGGCCCGTCTCGTGACAGTCCCACCACCTCACTCATAATACAGCATCCTGACTGCTAGGATGGTGGCAGTTCGACTGACACCTTGAGTATGGCAGTCTCAGAACAGCCATACTCATAATAAAGCACTGTGTTATGGATTTTTAAGAGTTTTGTAGGTTAGCATTTATTTTATAATGTGCTTTTGGCTAATCTACTCCTTTACTGTTTAGGAAGAGTTTGACTTATACTGTCTACGTGTCATATATTCTTTTAGTTAGTTTGTTTGTTCTGTTTAGGTGCAATTTGGGTTACAGATTGCTCCATTCATAGCTGTTTGTAACTTTGCTCTTTTTGCAATGCTTCTATAAATGTATAGGGTGTAGTTTGGGTTCTGCCTAGTGTGGATTCAAAGGCATTATGCCATCCTTCCAAGGCATTGTTTGTATTGGCTTCCTGTGCCAAGGTACTGTCATAGACATTCCACCATGGTATTTGGCAATTTAGTCTGCCAAGTAGGTCGCTCCCCCACCGCACAACACCGCCTGTGTCTCCCTGCCCCAGCTTCCACTGCTGCTGCTGCTGAGGACGTTCGAGGCCCTCCACCACCTTCCGGCTACCACCTGCGCCTCATCCCTGGTAGCCAGTGGTAGGCCGTAGGTAGGTTTGTTCATGCTCCGCTTTATTGATTTTTACTGTATTGCCTGTATTTTAATTGTTGTGTCTGTGACTGCTGTTGTCTGTCTTCCCCCGTTGCCTGTACGTGGTCTGTGCCCCTTTTTCTTCCCTCTGTTTCCATTGCTGTCCCCGTGCTCTTTCTGCTTGGTATTTCCCTCTGTACCCTTTTCTGCCCCCCTGTCCCTGCCCGGTTCCTCTTCTGTTCCCCTCGCTGCCCCCGTGCCTCTCTGCCCGTTCTACCTTCTGTTCTTAGCTGCCCTTGTATTCCTGTACTCTGTATTTTGCCTCTGTGCCACTCGTTTTTCCGGTATTTCTGTGCCTTTTTTGCCATCTGTGCCACTCGTTTTTCCCTCGCTTTTGTGCCACTTTTGCCTTCTGTTCCACTCATTTTTTGTGCCCGTCTGCTTTCTGTGCAATTCGTTTTCCCTCGTTTTTGTGCCTCTTTTGCCTTCTGTTCTACTCGTTTTTTGTGCCCTTCTTCCCTCTGTTCCACTTGTTTTTTAGTGCCCTTCGGTCCTCGGTGCCACTAATTTTTTCCTAGTTTTTGTGCCTCTTTTGCCTTCTGTTCCACTCGTTTTTTTGTGCCCTTCTGCACTCTGTTCCACTAGTTTTTTGTGCCCTTCTGCCCTCTGTGCCACTCGTTCTTCCCTCATTTTTTGTGCCCTTCTGCATTCTGTTCCACTCATTTTTTGTGCCCTTCTGCCCTCTGTTCCACTCGTTGTTCCCTTGTTTTGTGCCCCTTTTGCCTTTTGTTCCACTCGTTTTTTTGTGCCCTTCTGCCCTCTGTGCCACTCATTTTTCCCCTTGTTTTTTCTGCCCTTCTGTTCCACTTGTTTTTGCGCCCTTCTGCCCTCAGTTCTACTCGTTTTTGTGCCCTTCTGCCCCCTGTGCCACTCGTTTTCCCTCGTTTTTGTGCCCCTTTTTCCTTCTGTTCCATTCGTTTTTATGTGCCCCTCTGCCATCTGTGCCACCCGTTTTCCCCTCATTTCTGTGCCCCTTTTTCCTTCTTTTACCTTCATTGCCCCTCACTGCCCTCGCCGCTTCATCCCGTGCAGCCCTGCCCCCCTGACTGCCCACTGCCCATTCGCTGCCCCTGCCTCCTGCTTCCCAGTTGCTACTCCATCCCACCTCCCAAAATATGCCAACCGCAGCATGGCCGTGCAGGGGCCGCGCGCGCGCCACTGGAGCATCGCTGGAGCCCTGAAGGCAAGCCCATCTGCGCCCGTCTGGGCCTGGACGCGCCCAGCGCCAGAACCCCTGACCCCGCACCCGCCATGACGACCGCCGCCAGTACGACACCAGCACTCTGCATGCTCTCAACTCCGGATGAAGCCACACCTGCTTCAAGGCCGCCCGAAAACGCACACACGGCCCCTTCACCTTCCAGAACTGCAGCTACACCAGCCTCAGAGCCAATGAACCACCCACCAAGAAAGACCCCAACCACCTCCGATACATACTACTGAACACCCGCTCCGCACGCAAGCATGCCGTCGAGCTCTGGGACCTGCACAATACAACATCCCCAGACGTCGCCTTCCTGACAGAGACCTGGTTTAACGACTCCTCCACACCCGATATCACCATAGCCATCCCAGACGGTTACAAGATCATCAGCAGAGACCGCACCAATGGAGTCGGAGGAGGAATCGCCATTGTCCACAAAAACAGCACCAGGGTCTCGACTAGCACCGACGGCACGCTCAGCACCGCCAAACACATGCATTTCCAGATCCTCACAGACCCTAACTCCACCCTCAGAGGCACCCTCATCTACAGACCCCCCGGAGCCTGCCCCCAGTTCAGCAACTCCATCGCCGACTTGATCAGCACTCACACCCTGACCTCCATCGACTGCATCTTCCTCAGAGACCCGAACTTTCACCTTGAGAACAACAACAACTCCACAACACTGATAGACAACCTCGCCAACCTCGGACTGAAGCAACTCATCACAATGCCCACCCACTCTGCTGGCCACACGCTCGACCCCGTCTTCTCCTTAAGCCTGCATGTCTCCATCAGCCATACCACCAAACTCGTCTGGACCGACCACCGCTGCATCCACTTCGCCTTCCAGAAACCCACCACACACCACCGCACCCAACAGTTCCCCCACCACTGCTGGAGCAAAATCACTGAAGACCAACTACATGCAAATCTCGCTCTCAGCCCACCCACAGAACCCTCCAACACCAACGACGCCGCCCATAGCCTCAGACGCAGGATCGAGGACTGCACCAACACCCTTGCCCCACTGAAGAAACCCCCTCCACAGAGATACCAGCAAGAGGGCCAGCTGGTTCACCCAAGAACTCCTAGCCTCCAAGCAAGCCTGCCAGAAACTAGAGAAGAAACGCTACAGTGAGCAAGCTCTGGACAGCCACGCAGCACACAAGTACGCCATCCACAACCACTACCAACTCATCAGGGTGGCCAAGATAACCTCCTTTAAAGACCGCTTCAACAACAATGCACACAATAGCAAGGAGCTCTTCAACATCATGAAGGAACTCTCCAACACCAGCTCCAACACCAACGACATCCCGCCGTCGCAAGCCCTGTGTGACACCCTCGCCACCTTCTTCCACTGCAATATAGTAGACATCCACGACAGCTTCAACACCCAGACAGCCCCAACAGACAGCAATGCAACAGACCCTCCGCATACCATCGACCATGACCTCCTCCTAGCCTGGGCCAGCATGAGCATCGATGACACCATCAAGACCATGCGCACAATCCACTCCGGCTCTCCGTCACACCCATTCCCGCACCACGTCTTCAACAGAGCAAGCAGCTCCATCGCACCCTACCTGCGCAACGTCATCAATCTCTCCCTCGAGGCCGAGACCTTCCCAGAGATCTGGAAACACGCCGAGATCAAAACCTAAGGCAGACCCAAGAGACCTAAAGAACTTCCGGACCATCTCTCTGCTCCCCTTCCCAGCTAAGGTCATCAAGAATACCGTCAACAGACAGCTAACCCGATACCTCGAAGAAAACAGAATCCTGGACCCTTCCCAGTCAGGGTTCCGCAGCAACCACTGCACCGAGACTGCCCTCATCGCCGCCACCAATGACATCAGGACCCTAGTGGACTACGGAAAGACCGCAGCACTCATCCTTCCAGACCTCTCCGCCGCCTTCGACACCGTCTGCCACCACACACTACGTGCGTGCCTCCACGCCGCAGGGATCCGAGACAAGGCTCTGGATTGGACCACCTCCTTCTTCTCCAGTAGAACCCAGAGCATCCGCCTCCCCCCATTCTGTTCCAGAGTCTCCGAGATCATCTGCAGCGTACCCCAAGGATCCTCCCTCAGCCGACGATGTTCAACATTTACATGGCCCCGCTCGCACACGTAGCCCGACAGCGCGACCTCAACATAATCTCCTACGCCGACGACACTCAGCTGATCCTCTCCCTCAAAAGGGACCCAATCACCACCAAGGCCAACCTTGACGATGGAATGAAGGCTGTTGCCGACTGGATGGCGACCAGCCGTCTGAAGCTGAACTCGGAGAAGACGGAGGTCCTCATCCTCGACTCCAACCCTTCACCCTGGGACGATCCTGGTGGCCGACGGCACTGGGGGCAGCCCCGACACCCACCGACCATGCATGCAACCTGGGAATCATCCTCGACTCAAGGCTCTCAATGACCAAGCAAGTCAACGCCGTCTCCTTCTCCTGCTTTAACACCATCTGCATGCTCCGCAAGATCTACAGATGGATCCCGACAGATGCAAGAAAGACAGTCACGAGGCCCTCGTCAGCAGCAGACTCGACTCTCTTATATACTGTAATATCTCCATTACTTCTATTTCTGTCTCATTTGGGGGCTGGTTGTGTTCTCTTACGTGATTTACAACATCTTCTTTTGTGGTGGCCCTCACATAGCATGCATAAGTATAATATGTGGTACATTTCAAATTCACATTTGCTGTTGATGTGTTTTCTTAGTTTTAGGCGTAGCCCATGTGATTAAGGGCCTGATTAGATTGCCAGTTGGACCACCCGTCCAATCGCCGCAGCCACTTTCTGAGGGCGGGAAAGTTCCATCCACCGCATTACCATTCAATCGCTACTACCGAAGAGGTCTCATCACCAGTGGTGCCAAGCTCCCTGGACATGTGGCTGCTAGTGGGTACAAATGCGCAGGAAACGTGTGCAGTTGTACACACATGCATTACACATGCTGTAGTCTGGCGATATGTGCATGGTCCAGTTAATAGAGCTATATGCCATATGCGCCTACCACGGGGTCAGCTGCTGAGGTGGGAGAATCCATGCCTGAGACCACTACAGAGAATGGGAATCAGCTGAGTGTTCACCCCTTTTTTTACCTTTCCAACAAATCAAGGCAGATGGTCGGACTGCTACGGTCAGGATGTCGGAAACCCACATCATAATCCTGTACAGCCCTATGGCTGTTGTCGTAGTTGGCGGTCTGTCTGAAGTCGGTCAGAGTACATGCTGGATGCATTGTAATCCTTCGGTCGGACCGACCACTTGCGATGAGACCTTCAAGGATCCAACCTCCTCTGACAGCACCTAGAAATGCGGTCCGATTGGCATCCTAATCAGACCCTTAGTAATTGGTTTCTTTTCTGGCATGTTATATATCTTGCTCTTCTGTCATTGTGTCTGAAAGTAGTTTATTAGTATAAATAATTATAATTTTATAGTGTTTATAGGCAATTATGCTACTACTTTTATAATTTGTACTTACATACATGATCTTCTCAGATATTTCACTTCTTTTCTGCAGCTTTTCCATTGGGTTGTGGAGCAGGTGCGTTCTTTTCTGTTGGAAGAAAAAAGAACATCAGTTTTGTTTGGTTTTATTTTAATTGATTGGATGAGTTTCCATTTTATAAATATTGATATTAACTTACTTTTTTGTGTCATTTTTGTCACTTGTGATTGGTGTTGTTTGTTTGCAGGTTAGCAATTTTCGAAGTGGAAGTATTTTCTTCTAGTAAGTACCTGCAAAGAGAAAGAAGTTGGAGAGTGTTTTGTTTAAGCCCGGGCGGTAAACTTTGCTCTGCTCGCTGAGTTTGTGGAATTCAGGCACTCCGCGCTCCGTGGTGTAATGTGGAATTCCTGAATTCTTTCCGTTCACACACTCAAATGTTCTTTTGGTGCTCAACCTCAACTCTCAAGACTCTCAGGCCACTCACAAGTGCGTGTGAGACCTCTCATGCCTCAAGCAAGAACCTGCAAGACTTTAAGCTCATTCGTACTGTTTCCGGCCGCAATGGCACCATTCTAGCATTCTTAGTGCCGATCACAAATGGAGCAGTCGAGCAGTTTGAGAATGCAGCTGAGAGGTTTTTAGAGTGGATTTTCTTCTCAAACTAGCCGTTGGAGTTATTGTTTTTTTTTTAAATTCAATTTTTAAAAACTTTTTTTTTAAACCAGAAGGAACTGTCCCAGAGACACCAACTTCCTGTTCCTGTCCAGCAGGCTCCTCCCAGTGCTTTTCCCCTCAAAGGAATATTTAATATTTAATAGTCATTTGCATTATAAGGCAAATCGTCCCTGTGTATAAAAATATACAGAGAATAGTTAGAATTAACCTTCTCTTGAAACTAAGTTTGGGCATTTTTATAATGCAAACGACTATTAAATTTTCTTTTTAAATTTCATGAGATTGTTGTAAGTTAGTTTTAAGGTTCATGGTACACATTTGGTTACCAACTTGGAAGATTTAAGCTTGGGAGCCTATCACGCTCCTTTCTAGTTTGATTCAGTTATTTTCATCGGGCGCATGACACAAACACAGTGTCTCCTAATCAGACATGCGCATGAATCTAGGGTTGATTTGAGACCGAGGCGACCATTACACTCATTAGATGTGCTTACAATTGAGCAGAACTCCCACGAGACTCTGGTCTCTTTCTATCCGCTCTAACTCTTAGGAAGCAAACTTTCAAAAAATCCCCTCTTTGTTTGTTAACAAGTAGTGACAACACGAACTATACGTCATCTTTCGCTGGATTTGTGTTACTGCGCATGTGCGAAAGAGCAGTGTCTCTTTTTCTCGCGCTTTTGCCCACAGTTTGTTGAATCTTAACGCCCATTTTGCCTCACTATCCAATTTCCGGCGGCTACAAAAGGGCTATGGGCGATTTGACTAACACCTCCACTTCCGCTCGATTCACCATTGGGGCACCGACGGACAGGTGAGTCTCCTGTTGGTTTTCTCGCAATCAGTTAGCCCCTATTGTGTAACTGAGTCGAGCAAACTCGTGCTGAAGAGTTTGGACGGCCCCACAAGCCCATTAGACTCTGGGGCTTATTGAGGACTTTGTGGCTTGATGTTTCTGGGCACTCGAGTAGCCCTTTACTATGGACAGTCCCAGTTACTATCCTTGGGGCATTTATTAGGACCTCCTATCAATAATTATATACTGTAATTCTGGGCAGGTGTTTAGGAGTTATTAAGAAGCCATTCAGAGGTAAACTTATGTATTCTTTCTACGTCTTATGACAAGAGAAACACTACAGCGTGTGTGTTTTTCAAGTGTCTTATGGACATCTGATAGTAGGTCAATTTTTTGGTTGAACAGTTGGGGGACTATCACACGTCTGTTGGGTTGGTGTGTAGAGCAATTGGCTTGGACACTGTAGAGTTGTGTGCTTATTGTGTCCCTTTTTTCTACACTGTAGAGCGGGGCCTCATACTCCCGAGCGGTCGCCGGGTGAGGTGAGGTCTTCACCCACACAAAGCTGGATGAGTAGCATTGTGAGGAAATGCCTCATGGTGACAAAGCTATTATGCTTGTTTATATAACGCTGAATGCAAATCATTCATGCAGGTGTGTTTTGTTTGTATGGTCTTTGTGTACTCATGCGGTTGTATGTGTGTAATATAGTGTTTTTGTAAAACATTTTGTTTTCTAGGAAGAAGATGTTCTTCTCTCCTCCCAGTGGGCATTCAAATGTGATGGTTCCTGGTAGATATATAACTTTTTTTCTCAGTACATCCTTTGTATTTTTCACTCAACACATTATTCATAGTTGCAGTAGCCTTTCTGTCTATGGTCCTGAAGAAAGCCGGGGCAATGCCCCATAGGCTGAAACATGTCGACCGTCCTGCACAGCGCCATGGGGTAGTCTTACTACTCGGCGTGTTTTTAACCTTTGACACATAGATAGCGTTTTGAATGTTTTACAGCGCCTGTGTAGTCAATTTTAATTTATCACTGTCATTTGAGCACTGCACTTTAGTAAATACCACTTCATGATGGACATCACGGCTAGATTATTGACATCCATTTCCACATCGGCACTACATGGTCGGTTGTGATATGGAATGATCAGCAAACATCCCACATGACGCAAATTCCACCATAAGGGTGGTCTGGTAGGATTTCTCTAGCCAGTGTTTTCAACAGCATGCGTTCATACATGCATCCACTGTTGCACATTCGCCATTACAGCTACACACCGTTTCCAGACCTGGTCTGCTCTGTTGTGTGTTTTGTATCTCAGAGTAGGGGAGCGAGCAGAGAGGTCACTAAATATTCCCCTGGACCCTCCACATACATTTTTAGTTGGCAATTTTGTGTAGCCAGACAGCATGCTTTCCCCATAAGTCTGCACTTATTCTTTGTTTGCGGCATTGCTTCCTTGCTGGTTATTGTTGTTGTGACCATGTGGCTGGTAGCCATTTTGTGTAGCCCTCCAGTGTTCTTTTGCCATGGGCCTGCATGCCTTCTCTGTTTGGGACCATGCCTCCTTGCTGGTTGTTGTTGTCTGACCATGTGGCTGGAGACAATTCTGTGTAGCCAGTCAGTGTGCTTTACCCATAGGCCTGCATGTCTTCTCTGTTTGTGGCCATGCCGCCTTGCTAGTTGTTGTTGTTCTGACCATGTGGCTGGCAGCCATTATTTTTGTAGCTAGCCAGTGTGCTTTTGCCATGGGTCTGCATGTCTTCTCTATTTGTAAGTGACGTCTCCTTGCTGGCTGTTGTTGTTCTGACCATGTGGCTGGCAACCGTTGTGTGTAGCCAGCCAGTGTGCTTTTGTCATAGGCCTGCATATCTTCTCTTTGTTCCACATGCCTCCTTGCTTGCTGTTTGACCATGTGGCTGGTGGCCACTTTGTGTAGGTAGCCAGTGTGACTTTGCCTTAGGCCTGCATGTCTTTTTCTCTTTGTTCCCAATGCCCTTTTGCTCTGTGTTGTTGTAGATGAGCATGTGGCAATGCCAGGCAGCCATTTTGTGTGTCCAGCCAGTGAGCTCTTGTTCCATAAGCTTGCATGGATGGTTGAGCAATGAGATAGCAGTTTAATAAATAAAAGTATATGCTTGAGGATAATGTCACTTATTGATGATAATTTTTTCAGTTTTAATTTTGATTTTTTTAAATAAATGTTTTTTAAATGTAATTTGTTTTGTAATTTATGTATTTTACTTCAACATGTTTCTTTGTCATGTTCCTATCATCTGGCATCAATGAATCAATCCTAAGTCTGCTATAGGTGCACAACAGCCTTCATTATGTAAGGCTTTTTCTATTGTCATTTGTCAGCTGCACCTCCTTGATTGCCACATAAAGCAAAAAGTTACAGTTGTATGTTTTGTTGTTGTTGTTGCTCTTTCTAATCCTTCCTGAGTGAACACCATGAAAGTTTATTTTGGTGTAGTTTTTCCATTTTACAAATGAACACTACATTTTTAATTATTTATATTAACTTAAGTAACCACACTAAATGATATTGTTTGTTTGTACTACTACTTGAATTGCAACAATGCCACATTTTAGTGATGTTTTTCTTGCTTGTTTGCTTCTAGGTTCTCAAGAGAAGAGAAATCACCCACAGTACTTACGCACAACATTACGCTTGACTGACTACGCAACACAGTCATCTCTTCAGCTCGTTGTGAAGCTAAATGCCACTGCCAACTGACAGCTTCCGGCTGGCCCCTAAAGAAAGGTGCGGCCAAGAAAGTGGCTAGTCGGGAGCAGAAGAAGCAGATTTCTACCACTGGGTACTGACCGCAACCTGTTTCACGAAAGTTGTGCCTGCCACACCGGCCTCCTGCAAGCAAGCTGAGAGCCGCACTCCTGCCTCAACAGTTCTACTCCCCAACTTAAGCTCAGGCCCATGTCTGTCAGTGACAAATGCAAAGAGAACATTTGATGGACAGAATGCATTCACCCTACTACCGAAATCTGGGCCTAAATTCATAATTTGTTTGCTCCCCATGCCATTCTAGTTTGAACTCAGCCATATGCAAATCAGTCTTGACCCTGCACCCAAAGGGAACAATCCAGCCCAAACTGCCAAGCCAGGTCCTCCCTGGACTGGAAACAAGCGTCCTAGTTTCGGGGTTTCACCCTCATTAGCCAGGATAGTCTGACACCAGAGGCATGGAGAGCATGGGATCTCTTGACTGGGTGTGGATGTTTGATTTGCTCTGCATTCCGACCATCACCTGTGTGTCTTTTGATTCCTCGCCCTTAGTGCCCAGGGTATGCCCAGACGTGGGTCCCAGGCTCACTGTGCCATTGGATTCAAGCTAACCTGGCTAATGAGAGGTGATGCCCAGAAACTGGTCCTAGGATGCTTGTTTCTGGTCCAGGGGGAACCTGGCCTAGAAGTTCAGGCTAGACTGTTCCCATGAGGCACAGGGTCAAGACTGATTTGCATGTGGCTTGGTCTAAACTGGGGTGGCATGGTGAGCAAAAGAATGGTGGATTTAACCCAGATCTCTTGATTGGGTGTTAATGTTTGATTTTCTCTGCATTCCATCCATCATATGTGTGTCTTTTGCATGTTTGTCAGTGAGGCAGTCAGTGAAATCATGTCAATGCCGATGAGTAGTGATATTGAATTGGATTTGTCCCTTTCGCAAAGTAGTACACAACCATTTCAGGAAACACAGCAACGTGGACAGCAGGTATGGTCAGCAATGGTACATTTGTCTGATGTTGGAGCAGAACAGGAGATTGAGATTCCTTCAGAGCAAGAAGTTGATCCTCCTCTTTTGGAATTATTGGCTGCCAGTTCTCGAGCAAGCAAAAGGAAGGGTACTATAGCACCTTCTACTCCAAGCACCACTTATGATGATTATGATAAAGACATGGGGTAGACCCCTATGGAGACCATGAGACAACAGGAGAGGCAAGGGAAAAGAAACGTTCCAGAAAGACTTAGGCTCATAGAAGGTGATGAATAGGATTATGACGATGATGAGGTAGTCATGGTGGAAGGATGGTTATTCAATCAGCTCCAAGGGATGTGGCACAGGTAGCACCGCCACCAGCTCCCATATTTGCAAAGCCCTGGCTGAGACCTGCACCAACCCCTGCCTTAGGAGAATCAGATTTGCGATGACATGCACACCTTCCTCCAGTTCTTCTTAAGGCATTGGCAGTGGCCTTGTAAAAAGGTATTCCTCCCCACCCAGTGTGAGACTTTTTTACAGTTAGCAAAGAGGGGCAGCACATTGCAGTATGCACCATTTGCCACACAAATGTTCTTTAAGGTAAGCCTGGTACACATTATGGTACTGGAGGCCAGACAACCCATATGAAACAAGCATTGACATAGCCAATAGGTCTCGCTTTTGGGACCTTCTAAGTATTTAGTTATGCAGCACAATATCCTTGGTGCAACAACATCAACTGTTGCGTGGCTAAACACTTATAAGGTCCCAAAGGCGCAACCTATTGGCTATGCCAATGCTTGTTTTAACAGGAGTTGTTTTTCCACCCAAGTCTAAATCAGGCAGTATGATGTTTTTCTTACCAGCTCTTTACCCTTCATAATTATTAATTGCTTGGTGTTACTAACAATGGAACATACTGGCTCCCACAAACTGTGCTGCATGTTGAAATCTTCATTTCCCTTAGGGGCTCATTACCAATACGTTTTGCAACTGTACATTAAGTTTATGATTTCAGAAAATGTTATTTAGTGACGCAGTTTCCAAATATTAAGTCACATGATCAGTATTTCGGGTATTTTCTGATGCTACATTCCACCATCAACTACGGAAACCCTCAAGTTTAGGGCATTTGCATTCTGGTAAGAATAGAATTAGAAGTGGGAAAATGGGTGTCCCCGAAAAAGGCGCAGAGAGTGATCAATGGAATCTTTTGAACACCTAGCTTGTCAGAACTTTATGGGTGTTACCCTAAACATAATTTGAATTTACGAACTTACTGATTTATCCCTCTGCTCTGAATAACCATTCATACAAATTATATTTATATTTTATCAGATTTAATTTGTGAAATGGATGCCCACCGATGCAGCTAGGATTCCTTAATAACCCTCTTTTTTTGGTGCTTCAATGACTGAATGTGGGGGCATATTATCAAGGGAGTTTATCTCCGCTTTTTTGGCTTTAAAAGCCAAGAAAGCAGAGATTAAATTATCTCCCTATTACCTAGCTGTCGCTAACACCAGTTAGCGACAGCTAGTAGGAGATAGCGACCGTCTTGGGCCCCGCTTTGCATGTCAGTGATATTTATCACTAATGACATGCAAAGTGGGCGTGCCAAGATGTTAGCGACTGAAAACAGTAGCTAACATCGCTATCTCCTATTACCAACTTTTGGAGATATTCACGCTAAGCGCGAATATCTCCAAAAGCTAACACCTGCCCTGAGCAGTTCTTAGCCATGTTATCCAATGGGAGGTGGATAACATGGCTAAGAGCATTAGCTCAGTAATGCATGAATATCGCTGACTTTTCAGCGATATTCATGCTTTGTGACGATTTTTATCGCATTTACGTTAAACGTTGGTAATACCAAGGTTTATTTGCGGTAAAAATCGCCGCAGCTCAGCGGTAAATTTTTGTCTCTAACCAAGCAATAGTGATAATTATCGCTATTGCTTGGTAATATGCCCCGTGTTTTGTTTAATTATGTAAAAGAGGAGAATTATGATGCAGTTGGCAATACATTCATATGCGAAATCTGGCCTTTGTAGAAACACTGCTACTGTGTCACATGTTCACTGGACGTCCCCCCACGGTCCTAACGTAAGAAGAAGGCCTATCTCCCAGGTGCAGAAACCCTCTAGTTACCTTAACCAACGTTCCATGAATCCGGTTATCAAGGCTTTGTGTTCCAGAACCAGGTAGTGTGCAGAAGATTACGCTAGTCAAAGTCACAGAGAACGCGCAGCGGTCGCGCGCAGCGAAGCGCCTGAGACGCGCCAGAGAGAAGCCCGTCTGCGCCCGTCCGAGACCGGACGGGCCCAGGGGCCACTCACTCTGTCCTTTTATTTTTATTTTGTATTTGTTTTTCTACAGTCACCGTGGCCTCTTCTAAGGACATTCGCGTTACATATACCCCACAAACCCTACTAGCTCTCCGACCTCAGAGACAACCAAGGTGTGCTTGTGATAACTGGCCTTTTCCTGAAGGACCGTTCTCTTGCATCCAATGTAGACTACAAGCCACTCCCGATTCCATCATTTCAGGACCTATAAGAACCTCTAACACCACTACTGAAATGAAAGGCTGGAAAAGCTTTCTATTAAACGTTCGGTCATTCCCTCGGCACTCTGTCGAGATCTGGGATACTATCCAGAGCTTCAAACCTGAAATATGTTTCCTTACGGAAACGTGGCTAAAACCCCACACAGTTCCTTCCATTACGCTGGGTATCCCCCAGGGATATAAGATTTTAAGACAGGACCGCCCCATAAAAACAGGTGGCGGAACCGCTATAATTTACAAAGATAAGCTCCATATTACTGTGCTAGAACAAATAATTCTGCCCACTATGGAAATTATGATTTTTAAAATTAACACCAGAACTAAGGATCACTGGAAAGGTGCCCTTGTATACCGACCCCCGGGCCCCAATGCTGGCTTTTCTTTGGCCTTAACGGAAATATTAGCCCCACATATGAGAGCCAAAGAAAACTTTATCCTGCTTGGAGATTTTAATTTTCACGCTGACATAGCTGAAGATCCTAATACTAAACTCCTTCTGGCCGATCTTGCTCTCTTAGGTCTCCATTTGAGAAACTGCGGCCCCACCCATAGAAAAGGCCATACCCTAGATTTGATTTTCACTAACCATCCTTCAATACAGTGCCACCCCCCCAAATCTATCAATTGGTCCGACCACAGTATACTGGAATTCTCCTTTTTACAATTAGCCAAACCCTCCGCCCCCCCTACCACTTTGAGCATTAAACGGAGACCTTGGCATAAAATCACCCCGGATTCTTTTGAGCAAGTCTGGAGAGAGCCCATTATTCTTAACTCTGACAACACAGACTCAGCTCTATCCAAACTAAACAATACCCTTCTGGACTCTATAAATTCTTTAGCTCCATAAAAGATAGTTAAACAATCCTCGACTACCAAAAAGGAAACATGGTACACCGAAACCTTAAAAATAGAGAAACAAAAATGCAGGAAGTTGGAAAAACAATGGAGAAAGAATCATTATCCTGAGAGTAAGGAACTTTACCTACAGGCAACATCTACCTACTATAAAAACATTAAAAAGGCTAGAAAAACCTGCCTACTATCCCAGCTTGATGAAGCCGGCAACTCAACTAGAGAATTATATAAAATCCTTACCACCTTTACCAATCCCTCAGCTTGTGAAAGCCCCGATACATTCTCTCAAGAGTTGTGCAATAATATTTCTCAATTTTTCGAGGATAAGATTGAAACTATCTATAATAAAATCCTGGCCAAACATCCCAATAATGTGGAAGACTATAATATCTCATGTCAAAGGACCCCCACAGAAACTTTTAATGAGATCCCAGAAGCCACGGAGAGTGACATTTTATCTCTGTTGAGCAACATGAAATCTGGCTCCCCTCATGATCTTCTACCTGCCAGACTGACAAACAGTTTGAGGAGAATACTATGCCCTACTATTCAAAAAATCCTCAACCTTTCCTTCAAAGAAGGTAAACTTCCACAACAATGGAAAGAGGCAGTTGTGAATCCAATACGCAAAAACACCACCTCCCCCTGGACGGAACTCTCCAACCTTCGCCCTATCTCTCTCCTCCCCCTCCTGAGCAAGTTGGCAGAGAAATTTGTTAACACCCAGATTTCCAGTTTCATAGAGGTGACAGGGGGCCTGGACCAATCTCAATCTGGGTTCAGGCCCAACTACAGCACCGAATCAGCACTCCTCTCCGTGACGGATAACATCAAAATGTCACAGGATAGAGGAGGCTCAATGATCCTGGTGCTGCTAGACCTGTCTGCCGCTTTTGATACTGTGTCCCACCAAATCTTGTTGAGCCGACTGCAAGGAGTGGGCATTGGAGGTCAAGCCCTGGCATGGCTCAAGAGCTTCCTTTCAGGACGCTCACAATCTGTCAGCCTGGGCCCCTATCATTCCATCTCTAGGGTGCTCACAAAGGGGGTGTCACAGGGCTCATGCCTAAGCCCCACATTATTTAATGTGTATGTGGCCCCCCTTGCTGAGATAGTGAGGAGGTATGGATTCACACCAGTGTCTTACGCCGACGACACTCAACTCCTCTACCCTTTCCATGCCCTTAACGCTAATGTTAGGGAAAATTTTGCGGAAGGCATGAGGGCTGTTTCAAATTGGATGGCCTCCAACTGCCTCCAATGCAATGTCGGGAAGACAGAGGTGATGCTCTTTGGAAAAGCTAGCATACTCTGGTCTCCCGACTGGTGGCCCCTGGACTTAGGAACTGTACCTTCCCCAAAACTGACAGTCAAAAACCTGGGTGTAAAATTGGATCAAAATCTAACCCTCAAAGAACACGCAAACGTGATCGCTGGTGCTTGTTTCCGTGCCATTGGCCTGCTCAGACGAGTTTTTCCTCTCTTACCAGACACCTATAGAAAAACCCTTGTGCAGACCCTGGTCATAAGTCGATTAGATTATTGCAACGGGCTCCTGATACAAGCTAACGAGGATGCCATCAATCGACTACAGGTGGTCCAGAACACGGCGGCCAGATTGATTTTGAATGCCCCCCCAAGAACACCTTCCAGACCCCTGCTGAAAGAACTTCACTGGCTTCCCATACGCCAGCGTGTTAAATTTAAAATCTGCTGTACTGTCCATAAGTGCCTGTTTGGAAACGACCCCAAATATTTAACCCAGAAACTACAGCATTACAAACCAGACCGAGACCTGCGGTCAGGTAACCAACTTCTGCTAAAATCCCCTTTCATTAAAAAGACCAGACAAGGCGGTCTAGCATTCTCCTTAGTGGGACCGACCTTGTGGAACAGCTTGCCCCTTAGCCTTAGACAGATCACTAATCATCTATCATTCAGGAAAAGGCTAAAAACCAACTTATTTGCAGAAGATTAAACCGCTGTAGCTCCACCTTTGCACCTTCTTTCATCTGCATTGTCCCTGTTGATCATCACCTTCTAAGCGATCTAAGCGCGGAGATACCCCTTTTGGGGTCGAGTCCTGCGCTATAGAAGAAATTAAATAAATAAATAATAAATAAAGTGAAATCTCAGTATTAAGCCATAGATTTTTTTTTATTATTTCACAGAAAAGAAGGGTTTAACCCTAGTAACACACTTGGTACTGTTCACTTGCTATGTTTTATAGAACAGACTGAATGAATTCTTTCCAACAAAAAAAACAGACTACTGTTGGTATGCGAGCTGTGGCAGTCTAACTCTACCGCCTAGTCTATCCCTCTACCGGGAGAATGAGTAGTGGTTAAAAAAAGAGCGTGCAACGGACACCCTACCACATCAAGGGAGATGGATGCAAATGGCAGACATCTAAAAATGTTTAAACTCTTTTGAGTAAGCGGTTTGAAGCCCTCTATGTGCAAAGTTCTGTTTTTAAGGTGAAAACCTTACTAGAATTGGCTACCTTTTTCTAAAAAATCCTCTAAGCCTGATGCACTGCATTCTAATGGCCAATGTTATGTTGCTTATGATTACCCTCTTGTGACTACCTCTGGAAACCCTTCTGACTCGGTGTATGGACTTCTATCTGCTCTGAAAAAACGCGGGTAAAAAGCTTGTGGGGTATAGAAGAAACACGCCCAAATATGGAGCTTATGCTGGTATAATGTTAATGAGGGGATGTCATCCTCTAGTCACCGTTTGTGTTTAGCTGTCACCATAACACCAATCTGAGTACATGACAATAAATGTAAATTGATACTTGTATAGCGCACTACTCACCCACAAGGGTCTCAAGGCGCTTGTACGAATACCGCTGTGGAAGCCATCCTGGCTTTCCCTGTGAGGCGTCCACTCCTGGGCACCACCAAGGTAGAGGCCAGGCATCCTTAGCGTTGTGGGGGCCGTTGTGGAGATTAAGCAAGCTATTGCCCAGAGTTGCAGAGTGGGACTCCATGATTGGAATAGGCACCGAGGCAAGAATTATCAGGTCCGTGGAATTTTTTTGAGCCCAAGACCCGCCGGGCCAGACCTTTGCATCAGGGTCTGCCGCTCTAACCATTGAGCCACACTTCTCCACTGCGCTGTGTTATTCTGTTAAGTGCTGTAATCATTGTGAAAAGCCTGTATGACTGGTTCTCTCTTTCTCTTTGTATTATTTGGTTGGAACATCTAAAATGCATTTAAAAAAGGTTTATAAAAAGTAGAGGCTGAACTTTCTACCTCGGTCCAAGTTCAATAACAATAAGGTGTTGTAGTTAGAGGGCTTCAGATACAGTTGCGTTGCAAATATGCGGACCTTGCTAGAACTGCCCCACAGGTAAAGGAGCGGATTATATAGATTTTATTTGGCACATTTGTCAATGTGTATCCCATATGTCAAACTTGATATCAAATCATACACTTACTCCCACTTTACTCTGTGTCCGAGCCCGTCACCACATATTTCTAACAAACTCATTTGCTAGGCAGTAACCAAGTGAAGGAAACTTGATTTGCTCTACTGCAGGGGGTAGGGTAGAGGGATTAGGCTGATAGGGTAGGGCTTTTTTATTATAAAATAGAGGGTCTGCTACACTGATCCATGATTCATCATCTTTGGCTTATTCAGTCCTGCTATCATTCAAAAGGGAAAAATCTGAACTATTGTAAATTAAATCTGTTATGGAAAACCATGATATATGTCCCGGAATCACTTCACATGGGTTTTGCATGTTTAAATGTTGGACATGCTGAGCATGGATTTTCCAATTTGTAGGCTGGGATGGAAGAACTTATGAAAAAATAATAAAGGAGTGAATTACTAAGAGGTGAATGAGTGGGGAAGGGACAACATACCTTGTGTTTTCAGTTTGCAATGAATTGAAAACATTATAAATGCCACATTAACTGAAGCAGACACACATTTCACAGCCAACACTGCAGTCACAAAATTGAATACCCTACACTGCACTTTGGTCATAATTGCCAAAATCTCCCATGGGTTGGGAGGGAGGAATAATGAATGACAAGTAGGCTAGATCTGGCTCACTTTTGAAATACAGCAAGTCAAGGAAGTACAACAAAGAATAAAAATAAATGAATAACCCCACTTAGAAGGACCATAGCTTTGAATGATAGTGATAACCCTACATAAACCATGTAAGCAGAGTAGGTGAGCAGCGGCACGCCACTCATGAGAACTGTAGAAGAGCTGCCTTGCTTATTCATCCAAACAATCCAAATATTCATTCATCATTTCATTCTAATTCACGCATAGCCACCATGATTAAGCTTTACTTTCTCTCATCTAGTCTTTAACCAAAAGTTCCAAAACATTAGCCACCCTTCAATACATAGCAACACTTTCTTCAAACCATCCTTTGGCCCATCTACGTGCACCCTTTCACCCACTCACCTTTTCCCTCATATACCATTTCCCTTCTTTTAATTTACCCTCCATTCTTTAATTCCTCCCTCAAGCCATCAAAGCGCATTATGTGAGAATTTTCTGCATTGCAGATGGAAGAAGCCATAATAATAACTCAACCACTGCTGTGGCTGTTAAAGCTGGGGGGGGTTCACCTCACAGTCATTTTTGTTGATGACGAGCGATGCCGTGGCAATAGCTAGTGAGCATAGTAATTGCAAAAAATGTGTGACTTACCAGGGACAATCCCTGCTGCCACTTTTCCCCCTCTAACTGACTCATTGCTGTTTCTCCCAGCAGTGGCACTTGAGACGGCATCACTGATGCTTTTTGCGGCTGGAATAAAACATTATATATAATTTAGATCCGAGATATGCAACCACAAGTACAACAGCCATTCAGCACTACAGCTCAGTTAGCTTGTTAGTATCTTCCAAATATCACTCTGGGCATTTTCTTGTTTGGTTCGCAAAGTTAGACAAGCCAGGCGTGGAATCATTGCCAATGAAAGACATATGTATATGTAGGTAACTTAATACTGGTCGGTAACGGTCGAAAATCGGTAAATTGGCCGTTACCGACTGGTATTTAGATTTTCCCAATGCAGGTGACTGGATTTAAGGATTCGGTAATTTACCGATTCGGTAATTTAAGGAATCGGTACATTACCAAATCCTTAAAATACCAAATCGATAAATTACTGAATCCTTAAATCCTATGAAGGGAGCACTCAAGTGAGTGCATTTTTGATTTAAGAATTTGTTATTTACCACCAACTACAAGTTGGTGGTAAATATCGAAAACCTTTAAGAAAGCAATTTTGTGCTTTTTAAAAGTGCCATGTGGCAGACATACTTGCCCTTAGGGCATGTATGTGTGCCACATGTGCACACATGCACGATTAAGGGGTTAAACAGGGTGTCAATGTGACACCATGCCACCCTTGAATATGTTCCCCCTATTACCGATTCGGTATTTACCGAATCGGTAATAGTGAATGGCTTCCCATTTAATGAATGGGAATTACGGAATCAGTAAATACTGAATCGGTAATACCAAATTTTACCGAATCGGTCGAATTTACCGAATGTTTACCTGCATAGTATTCACCAATTCTTAAATACAGAATCGTTAAAATTCGGTATTTAAGAATCGGTAAATAGAGATTACCTACATATGCCCCTAAGTGTTGAATGGCAAATGCAAAGGGAGTGGAACCTCATACTTTTTTTCCAGCCTTGCTGCACTGTCATTGGAAACTGCTGGTTTACTGTAACTATAAGTTAAAGGGTCTGCATCACACTACTTTGGGAGGGTGGTCCTTGATGACCATGGCCACTGTCTCATGAACTGAACTGTGCTAGAGATAGGCATAAGCAGGAAAAGGAAAGCCTTCTGAAGAAACATTTTTATTTAAAATACTAGCTTACTTGAGCCTGCTAGCTTAATTTTCATAATTCACAATAGATTGCACCAACATTCCAATAGACCAATAAATACCCCAAAATTCTATGGTTCTAAGAAGTCCACAACAATCATAAAAGGACTTATTGGGAACAGCAGAGCCCTCGACGGCGGTGCTGCTGGTCGGCACCAGCTGACCAGCTTGTCCCTGAGCCTCCGAATTGTCCCTCTTCTTGCCCTTGGGTGCTGAAGAAAGAACCTAATAAGACATATAAAAATAGATAAGTGATTCTGCTAATAATCTCCACAAAATGTTTTATGGAAAGCAAAAGCAGTCACTAAAATAGATCACCTGTAGTGGTTTCGACTTGGGTCTATCGACTGTCGTTACATCCATATTCCAAATCTCCTTAACAACAACTACACTTGGAACTAATGTATTGCAGTGAATGATATTTTATTTTATTCTTTTCCCATATCTCAACACCCATTATGAGCCAACTCAGTCTCCCTTTTTGTAATGCATAGATGCATACTTCACATCATCACTGTGAATTCAATTAAATACCCAGGAACTGTATGAGAAAAATAAACAAAGTCACACAGAGAACCCGCTACTCAGTGATTCCCTATAGTGACAGAAGAAACAGTCTGCAATGATTTCTTAATCAGCCAAAACGAGCGCCTGATATATGTGATTAGGTAGCAGTATCTGCCTAGCAGAAACTAGAAACTGGATCAAACAATAATATACCAGCATAAACTTTACTACATATAACTTACCTCTGAGTGTGAGCAGCATGCTATTCAGAATTGTTTTTCAGCATTTTAGAACACAAACACAACAAATAATTAATACTCATGAGCCACAGAATCTCGAGAGCCGAGCAGGTCAAGCAGGTACTGTTCCCAGTCAAGAATGTCCACCCAGCGGTGCATCAGCTTCTGGGCGATGTGCCAAACATGGCTGGTGCACCTCAGGCACCGGCGCACCGTACCCAAGCACCACCGACGCTTCCACAGCGGGTAGCCACCCCCGGCCTACCACCTGTTGTCAACATACAGGGAAGGTGGCACTGCACACAAAAAAACTAGTGATGCAACCCCTCCACTCCAAAGATTGCCCAGGGCTGCACACCTGGGCAGTGGCTCTGCCTGCATGGAAGTCGCCCCTCTGCCATGGCGCAGGATGGGAAAATAATAACTAAGAAGGGAAAGGAAGGGATAGTAAACAAGAAAGAAATAAGGAAAGAAGGTGAAATAAACTAAGTCAAAAAGTCACAAAAACACAAACAAATTTACAGAAAACATAAAATGCGCAAACACAAAAACATACACTATTGTAAAAAAAAAAATTAGGGATAGAAAATGAATAAAAGAGGAGTATTATAAAGATTAGGTAGAGATAACACTTAGGCCCAGCACCATCCCAGAGAGCAGAAACCAAGATAGCCGCGCCCATGCAGCCTCCGTGGTGCTGTTTGCCCGTGATTTAGAACACAAGCACACTTCAGGACTGTGTAGGACGGTTCACATGGTCTTGGAGCATGCAGATGCAATCCCGCATTCCCAATGCAACAGGAATGGGCATGCTGGCAAACTGCGCCCGTAACTAGAACTCCCTGTCGCTCGGAGGAGTCTTTTTGCGACTCCACAGAATTCCGCATTGTAGGACTCCGAGAACTCCCCCACCCCTAGTTTGTTTATTATATACTTTTTTACAATTTTAATTACAAGTAAATTGTAGTTTAAATATAAGTTTTAGTTACTTTGCAAGGAAGTTGTCAAGATGTATATATTTTTAAAGGTCTTTTCAGGGAATCCTGAAGAGTTTCCAGGTCTTGCATCTTTTGTAATTTTGCCTCAAGCACCTGCGCACTGTCCCCAAGCACCGCCGACGCTCCCACAGGGGGTAGCCACCCCCGGGCCTACCACCTGTCGTCAGCATACAGGGAAGGTGGCACTGCACACAAAAAACTAGTGCTGCAACCCCTCCTCTCCAAAGATTGCCCAGGGCTGCACACCGGGGCAGTGGCTCTGCCTGCATGGAAGTCGCCCCTCTGCCACGGCACAGGATGGCAAAATAATAACTAAGAAGGAAAAGGAAGGGATAGTAAAGAAGAAAGGAATAAGGAGAGAAGGTGAAATAAACTAAGTCAAAAAGTCACAAAAACACAAACAAATTTACAGAAAAACGTAAAATGCGCAACCACAAAGACATACACTATTGTAAAAAATAAAAACTAGGGATAGAAAATTAATAAAAGAGGAGTATTATAAAGATTAAGTAGAGATAACATTTAGGCCCAGCACCATCCCAGAGAGCAGAAACCAAGATGGCCACGCCCATGCGGCCTCGGTGGTGCTGTTCGCCCGTGATTTAGAACGCAAGCACACTTCAGGACTGTGTAGTGCGGTTCACGTGGTTTTGGAGCTCGCAAATGCAATCCCTCATTCCCAATGCAACAGGAATGGGCATGCTAGCAAACTCTGCCCTAAACCAGAACTTCCTGTCGCTCGGAGGAGTCTTTTTGGGACTCCACAGAATTCCGCATTGTAGGACTCCGAGAACTCCCCCACCCCTAGTTTGTTTATTATATACTTTTTTACAATTTTAATTACAAGTAAGTTGTAGGTTAAATATACGTTTTAGTTACTTTGCAAGGTAGTTGAAAAGATGTATATATTTTTAAAGGTCTGTTCATAGAATCCTGAAGAATTTCCTGGTCTTGCATCCTTTGTAATTTTTTAAGTATTCAGTTGATAAGATATGTGTGCCTTTTAAATTGTTAAACGTGTTTCTGTGATTTTTTTTGGTTAAGTTTGTTTGTAGTTTGATTTTATTGGTTAGTTTAGTTTTAATTTGATGTTTTCAGTTATATCCTTCTATGTTAAATGCTAATTTACATTTTATTATATATAATGTATATTATGTAGTTCGATATCTTTGAATATTATTTGATCTATATACATACATAGATATATATCTTAACATTCAGATTGTTGTATAAATGTTTCTAGTTTATGTAAAAAGAAATACATTATGTATTTGATTATACTTTTTGGGGGGTGAACTATACTCGTTTTGGTGATTTATTTTTTATTCACACGTTTACATTTTCATTATTGTAATTAGTAGTTTAGTGTAAAAAGTATTATTTTATATTTAATAATGATAAAGTAACTATTTTGGCTATATTAGTTTAGTCAAATTTGTACGAGGTAATGTTTTTGGGATATCATATGGTTTTTTGAAAGCAAAGATATCTTCGTTTCCAATATTTGTGTTTTTGACATAAGTAAAAATATATATTTTTAGCAGTATTTGTGTTCTTAATACTTTTGGTTTTATTAGTTAAGTATAGGTAGCTATATTTATAACAACATTTCTTTTCTGATATTTTTGTGTTTTGACATTGGGTACATCGATATTAGGTCAGTGATCTGTTTAATTATATGAGTAGAGTTGTAATTATTGTACATAACTATCTGTCACTTCTTATCTGTGATATGGTATGTCAAAAATCTCTGAAATGATAATTTGTCAAATTTAGTAAAGTATTTGAAGTTTCTTTTTTGTCTACAACAGGTGGTGTGTTTAAGATTTGTGGATGAGTTGATACTGACTGAAGTATTATTTGTTATAAGTATTGTTATAATTATTTATTTTGGTCACAAATGTGGCCAGAAATGTACAAAAGATAAGAGGCAGTACATTGCATATTTGAGGCCTTATTACAATGATGGGCAGACGAGGACTAGTAGTCGGCAGTTCCACCCGCCAGATTACGATACAACCACCAAGGGGGAGTTCAGAAACGTGACCGTTCCAATTTTGGCTTGTGCTCCGGCACTGAAAAGGGCAGCAGCACAATCCACAATTGAAAAGTAAATGTTTGTAAACATCCATACACTGGTATGCCTGGCACATGGTGAATGGATGTTTGGAGGGCACGACACATGCTCCCTTTTCCCAATAGGGGAGGCCCATGATGGCCCTGTTACAGGCCCCCCAACTTCACTTTCCGACTGCCTGTTCATGGCGGTTGGACCGCCATGAACAAACAGTCGGTAAGGAATATCCTAATCCCTACGAAGGTTCCTGCTCGAGCATCACACCATTGTAAGGATTAGGAATCCGTTTGACGTCCCAACGGGGTCCTTAAGCCTGTCTGAGGTGGCAGTCTTTCCAACGGCCTAACTTGCTCCGACCACCAGAATCGTAATTCGGCAGTCAGACCGATTGCAGAGATGTTTGTGGGACTACCACCGACAGCCTGTCAGTGGAGGTCCCACCAACATCGCAATGAGGGTCTAAGTGATAATTCATCTCAGGTAAAAAACAATCAGTGGTCAAACAAGCATTTAACATACATATATCTTATTTCTTATGTAGCCCCTCTATTAATTTCTCCTAATAAAAACAACTATAAAAGCAGAACACATAGATAAGCAGTACCATGGCGCTGCTATGGATGCTTAGAAAATTAAACAGGCCTAAAAACCAAGTAAAACAGCATTGCATTCCTTGTGTAATGGCACATTAAAGGAAAGCGTAAATATAGACACAGTTTGAGGGGGAATCCATTGTTTGCAAGCACTCCAAGGCAGCCAGGGTGGTCCAAATGCCCCGGTTCCTGACAGTTGGAAGCAGATACATCTTGCTAAATTCCTGATAGTATTTACAAAAAAAAAGTGTAACACGTTTTGAGATGACACTTGACCAGAAGGTCATATTGCAGTGTCAGCCACCTTGTACTGCCCCAATGGGAAACTCAAATACCATCTCACGAAGCCTAAGCGGAATCACGTGAGTAGCATTCTCTCCCAAGAGGAGTCAAACCAGGCAAAGTATTGTATCATTCCCAGAGTCGCATGCAGAGCAGAGTACTCCCTAACCTTGACTTTAAAGAACTCATTCAGTTCTCTGGTGATTTGTCATGTTTGTTTAAACAGGGACTTTACCCAGGCCATGTCTTGTTTTAACATCCTATTGGGCTGATAGAAAAGTTCCAACTCTCCCAGTTCACAGAATCCAGACTTCACGTATTGAAGCCAGGGGATGGGAAGTGCACTCTCATACTTCAGACAGTACTATTTTTCTAGTGAAGCCTGTATGTGGGTTTGCTCATATAGAACACCACAGCAACAGATGCACTAGATTGATGATGTCCTCTACATATTGCAGCCCTAGCGTCTGATGAGATATATAGGTAGAGAAAGTCAGTGGGGCCCTCAGGAGTCTCCTTAGTGCTCTGTTTTGTACATTTTGAAGGATTTTAAGGTTTGTACAGCCTCACAGGCCAGCGCCATATGTTAAAATAGGGAGACAATTTCTCCAATAGATCTCCAGAGGAGGGACCAAAGGCTTTTTCCCAAGCTAAAAACAAACACAATAGAACCAGTATATTGTCGCCTTACAGGGGAAAAGCAGGGTCCACAATTTCCCCTTGAGTCGAAAGCCACTCTCAAATAGGAGAATTCAGGGGTTTGGCCCACAGGTTGGCCCTGTGACTTGATGCTCCTCAACTTGTTTTTCCCTAGATTACACTTCATCATGAAAGTTTTTGAGCAGTTTGTGGTCAGACACAGTGATCCCATAAATTAAACAAATTCATTGATTATTATCTTTAAGCTATTGGGAATTCTGGCCATCAGGACCACGTCATCCACGTATAGCAATACAGGAACCTTTTTGACAGCTTTTGTGGAAAGAGTGATCAGACATATATTGAGCATTCTAAATTTGGTTGGGCCCCAGTTTGACATTAAAACATCCCCTATAATAATGTCATAACCATGAAGCAGGGGGCAAAAATTCCTCTAGGTTTGAGATAATATCCATGAGCTTTTTGAGGTTGGTGACATGATCTGGGTATTTTGTTTTTTAAATAAACTTAATTAAAAGGATACACATACCATTTGCCCACTTGGTTAAAATTGCTTGGAGGAGACTGCTTGGAGGGATCACTGATATACTACAATCCAATATGACTTTGAACCACGCATTCAGAAAAGGGGGTGGTGATGGACAGAGTATCTGAATTAAGCAGAACACTCCTACCCAGTCAACAGATCAGGGCTTGATCCATCACTGTTTTTTAGCTCACTGCACCATCCCAGCTCAGAACCTGGCTACATGCAAATTAGTCTGTCCCTGGCCCAGTGCATCATGGGAACAGGGCAGACCAAACTACCAAGCTAATTCTTTTACTGGAAAGGAAACAAGCTTCCGGGGACCGGTTTCTGGCATTACAGCCGTCTTCGGACCGGCTTGCTTGAATCCTGATGGTGCAGTGAGCAAGGGACTCACATCTGAGCATTCCCTTCCACGCTTATGGTGGACAAAACGATTCAGAAAAGGGGGTGGGTGATGGACAGAGTATCTGAATTAAACAGAACACTCCTACCCAGTCAACAGATCAGGGCTTGATCCATCACCGTTTTTTAGCTCACTGCACCATCCCAGCTCAGAACCTGGCTACATGCAAATTAGTCTGTCCCTGGCCCAGTGCATCATGGGAACAGGGCAGACCAAACTACCAAGCCAATTCTTTTACTGGAAAGGAAACAAGCTTCCGGGGACCGGTTTCTGGCATTACAGCCATCTTCGGCCTGGCTTGCTTGAATCCTGATGGTGCAGTGAGCAAAGGACTCACATCTGAGCATACCCTTCCATGCTTATGGTGGACAAAATGATTCAGAAAAGGGGGTGGTGATGGACAGAGTATCTGAATTAAGCAGAACACTCCTACCCAGTCAACAGATCAGGGCTTGATCCATCAACGTTTTTTAGCTCACTGCACTATCCCAGCTCAGAACCTGGCTACATGCAAATCAGTCTGTCCCTGGCCCAGTGCATCATGGGAACAAGGCAGACCAAACTACCAAGCCAATTCTTTTACTGGAAAGGAAAAAAGCTTCCGGGGACCGGTGTCTGGCATTACAGCCGTCTTCGGCCCGGCTTGCTTGAATCCTGATGGTGCAGTGAGCAAGGGACTCACATCTGAGCATACCCTTCCACGCTTATGGTGGACAAAACGATTCAGAAAAGGGGGAAGCTTGTTTCCTTTCCAGTAAATGAATTGGCTTGGTAGTTTGGTCTGCCCTGTTCCCATGATGCACTGGGCCAGGGACCACGGTACCCTTGCGTTTACCTCTGTGTTAGCACTAAATTTAACTGCCTAGCGCCAACGCAGGCACCCTTTGCTCATAGTGCAAGGGTGCCTGTGTTGTGGGTAATGATTGTTTATGTGCAGAAAGGGTCACCTTCCTACACATAAACAATCATGCATGGCGTTTTGCTGTTTTTCTGTGTGTTGCACTATGCAGCACACATAAAAAAGGCAAAACCGAGGAGAAATAGAGCATTTCTACTTGTTGCGTCCTGTTAAGACCAGGTATTTCCTGGTCTTAAATGTTGGCGCTCCACCATATTTACGCCCCTCTTGTAAATATGGGAAGTGTGAAAATCAATGGATGTTGCGGCGGAACGCCAACCACAACACCTATTGCCCACCCCTTACACGCTAATTATAATTTGAAAGGTTGCCTTATTTACAAGGCCTTGTTAAGCCACATTAGGTGGCTTAACAAAGCCTAATAAATAAGGTGAAGCCGTATCGCCACCACAACATCCAAAAAAGTGACATTCTGATGGGGCGATAAGAACTTGTAAATATGCCCCCAGGTTCTCAATTGTGTCCACCAGGCTAATCCTATCTACTACAGCAATATTAATAAGATCAAGATGAATGTGCGATTGAACGTGAGAGGAATGAAAAACTGCAGAAAGACAGAACTGTTTTGCAGATCTGATAAAGCCTGCTTCTGGCATTTTGTCAGTGAATTTTCTCTAAGCTTCATTCTTGATTTTTCCCCATTACAAATGTAGAAAGGTGGGAACCATCAAGTATTTGATTTATAAAACCCTCACAATACCATATATTTGGCATTCCTTGTACAATATTTAAAGGGCGGCATGTAACATGGCTCTTGCTTTAACCTAAATTCATTGTACTCAAAGCCATGTGACAGGTCCCTTGCAAAAGTCATGGGCACATTTCATCTTATGTCTTTCGCTCAAATACTGTTTTGAAAAGCAAACAGCAGAAATCAAATGAAAAACGTAGCTTCACTAGACATCACCTGAATAATTAAAAGAAACATTAATTACAAAACAGGTTTGATGCCTTACAAGACAAAATCCCTGATTATGATTGTGCTGGATGAGGGTGAGGTATTTTTTGCACCTGGCAGATTTCTAAAAGCATGAAGTGTTCGTATTTAATGGGTGGAGTAAATAGCTAAATGCATTCACTTCCAACTTTTCCTCATGAACCTGACAAATTATATTTGGAATTTGGTAGTACTTTCCACATCAAATTCCGCAAGTTTTGGATTTTACCAAATGTTTCTGTCCAGTAAAACCAAAAGTCACAATGAGGGGATTGTTATTTCATGTGCTTACCCTCACAGCTCATTAAATTGTTGATACAGGTGCTACCTGTAGCATCTTTCCAGCCTAGGTACCCACCAATAACCATGTCACACAAGGAGCTTTTTATTATACATTTTTATTCTGCTGAGGAAAAGGCTGATGAGAGGCAATACACAAGATCAGCAAGAATACAGTACACACAAAGCAAAGTTCAATTAGCAAGCGTTGTGGGTTTCTGTTGCAAGTCTTTCTTTTTCAAAAATCCTTTGCACACATGTAGAAACAGCCAACGTGTTTCAACCTTCACAAGGGCTTCTTCAGGGCAAAGATAATGAAAATGTGTGTGTCAGTATAATGAATCCAGCAATAAATGTGCTAACAATGCAATTTTTGGGTGGATGGGTACAAATCATACAGTGTCCCTGCACAACCATCCCCATCAGGTAGAGCAAGAGAGGCTCTTTTAATGCTAATTTCACTTAAACTGTCAGGGGCTCATAGCATGGCGGATATGGGTTCTCACAATTGTCTGGCAATTGAATTTACTGCTTACATATCAACCAAAAGTCTTGTTTGTTAATGTTTATAATTCAGGTGAAAGTATTTTTTAAAGTAACATTTACTCAAACTGAAATGTTTTTTAGAGGTGTATCAATCGAAGCAGACCACTTATTACTCAATCATAATTATGCGCGATTTTAATATTCATGTACGTGATTCGAACTTTCAGGGAAAAGAATTCTTAGGGCCGGGTAATTCCCCAATGCCACTGTTTGAGCATGCACAGAATGGGGAATGTTTGGAGGAGTTGTTGGCAGCTGTTGATCTTTTTGAACAGAGCTTTATTGACATTGAGAGGATTTCTACTTTTAATGCACGAGGGAGGGACACTAGCATAGATTTTATATTTATCTCCCTTACCCGTCTTCCACAAGTAATCTTCTATAATGCCAAGTTGTCTCATTTTAGCGACCATAACCTGGTTACCCTTGTGTTGGACAGAGGCTGTGGCCTAAAAAGGAAATCGGAAAAGTCAGGGGCTGAAACCTGTTTAAAAATATCTGATCAGGGACGGAGGCTAAAATGGGCCAAAGTACTCCCAGACCTCTTTTTCCAGGACCTCTGTGTGAAGGCTCAGGACAAGTTTGCAACCTGTCTTGATAACTCCAAACAGGGGCCGGGGGTTCTCTTAGGTTTCGAAGGAATTTGTGCGCAGGTAGCATCAGATCTCACCTCACCAATAAGACCCAGGCATACTGTAAGAGAGAGGTGGTTTGACAGTAACTGCTCTAAAGCACACCGATAATTGATAGCAAAATTGAAAAGGACCTCACAAGACTGAGACTACATAGCTTGGTTAAGAAAAGAGTACAAGCTTGCCCTTTCTATATGCAAAAAGGAAATTAAAGAAGAATCTTGGAATGCTTTATCATCAGTAGAGGTTATAAAAGATAGCTCTAGATTATGGGCCATTATTAACAAACCCTATTGATCGATGGCTTTCTCATTTTGAAGTCATATATGAGGCTGCTGACAGCTTGGAAGTATTAGCTAGTTCTGAACTTAGGAGGGCTACTCCCATAATATTTTTAACGAAGGTGAAGTGGAATCGTCAATTACACAAATGACTAGTAAAAAGGCCCCCGGCCCTGATGGTGTCCTGGCGGATTAATATAAACAAAACCCATCCTTCTGGGCCAAAATCCTGACTTATGTTTTTATTGTGTCAAATAGTCAGGGTTTCCCGTCATCATGGGCATCTTCTACCATTATTCCAGTTTTTAAAAAGGGTCAGAGAGGGAACCCACATTGCTATAGACTGATATCTCTAATAGACTCTGCAGTTAAAGTTTTAGGGCAAGTCATTTTAACTAAGCTAATGGATCGGTTGGATTAGAATGAGGTCTTAACTAATTTTCAATATGGTTTTAGAAGTGGTAGAGGTACTTTGGATCAGTGACTACATTGATATTTATTAGCAGGTAAATATATGATAGCTAAAGCGAGGACATTACAGCTGGAATTTATGGATCTTTCGTCGGCTTTCAACTTGGTAAATTGATCCATGCTTTGGCTTATCCTGCTAGACATGGACATCGATCCAAGTCTAGTCCACTTCCTGGCTGACCTACACATGGGTCTCACTGCAAGGGTGAGAGTCAACCAAGATGGAAAACACACAAGGCATTTTACATCTGGGAGAGGGATTGGCCCAAGATGTATTTTAGCACCACTACTTTTTACTTTAAATATTAATAATTTAGGCAAGGTTTTAGACTCTGCAAGTTTGGACATACCGCGAGTAGGGGGCAGGTCTATTCCTGTGCTCTTATAGGCAGACAATGCCGTCTTATTAGCCCGCACAGCTGTAGGAGTCCAGAGGCTTCTAGATTCCTTTGGGACCTTCATGAAATCTCTGGACCTAGTGGTTAATATAGCCAAACCACACGTTATGACAATGGGTCGGAAACATAAAAAAACCTGAAATATTCTACTGCGAAGGTGCAGAATTGACCAGGGTAACCGTCTTTACTTATTTAGGGGTACTTTTTGATGAGAGGGGCTTGTGGATTCCCCAACAGAAAGTAAAAGTAAATGTGATGCCAAGGTCAATGGTCGCTGTGAATGGATTTGCACAGCGACTCGGGGCCAAACCAATAGACGTCATGCTCAACAATTACAGGTCTAAATGCATAACCATCGCAATATATGGTTCAGCTATCTGGGGTTACAAGCCAATGGAGGGGATACAGACAGCTGAAAATAAGTTTTTACGTACTCGCTTGTCTGTCACCCAATCCACTCCTACTTTTGTATTTCACCAGGAGGTAAGTGTTGGTTATGTGACAGACAGGTTGTGGCTAGCCCGGTGGTTTGCTGGCTTAAATCTTGGCTTAACCCCCAATTAAGTCTGAATCATAAGATCATGAGGGATTGTGTCACCCTGGAGCGAGTAAATAATATCCTGTGGCTATAAAATGTCAAGAATACTTTAACTAAGCTTGGGCGTCCAGAACTATTTGATTACCCTGACAAAATAAGAAAAGATGACCTAATTTGGGTAAAAGCACAAATTTGGAACCTGATGTCGGTAGAGTGGAAGGAGATTGAATTAGTGAAACCATCAGTTAAAGCTTATTTTATGTAAAAAACCTCCTCTGAAATTGAACCTTACTTGAGGATCGTCACAAAGCCGTTCCACCACCTGTTTTAACCAGATTTTGCTTTAACTTAATTCATTTCTTTCTGGGTAATTCAAAAGTCTTGAGTAGGCTGTATGAGTTAGGTCCCTGAACCTCCGACAATTTTTCGACTCAGCACACAATGCGCATTACAATGTTCTGTGACCATTACAGTGCTATTCGCAGGAGGTTCTTAGTTCCAATCCTAAAGGGAAAAGGTTTTATACAGGTTAAACCCACTTTACTGTACCATCAGCTGCTTAATGACCCATGGGAAATTTTTAATATGGCACGTTTTTTAGTCGCAAGGGTGAGACTTAGGAAAATACGGTACCCAATTTTATCTTAGGAGTATCCACTAAGTCCTTGTTATTATACTCTTAATATTTGCCTTTTATGGTTTTTATTTACTGAATAAATTGGATTGATTTGTAGTGTAGTTCCTATATTCCCAATAGGCTCTGCGCATTGGAATAATATATCCTATAGGTATGACATAGGACTTCGGTCAGTAGGTCTCTATCGAATATACTGAACTTAATTTTGAGTGCCAGCTAGCTCAGAGTTCACTAGAAACTTTCTCGAATTCACAAGAAGGGATTAGTTTCTGACAACCGCATAAACATGACAACTTTGTTTACCTAGGACTGGAATAACTATCTTCAGAGTTGTAGAAACAATAGATAAGTGTTTCACTAAGTCAATGGTGCATGCTTCGTTTCTACAGAGTTTGTAGAGAAATAGTGAGACGGACGTTTTCAATAAAAGGTTTATTGAACAGCCTTCTTTCTCATGCAAGAGAGGCAAACTGCTACACTTGTTGGTCAGAATGAAAAGTATAATGCGTACAGCAAGAATAGTATTATAAAATAATACTGTAATAGCATTGTATAGTTTCTAAGCCATATAAAAATACATACATAAATAACACAGGCTAAAATACTCAACTGGTGCTTCTAAAATACGCCTACCCCATTGTACCTAACCTAGGTCTAGCACGAGGGAAGAAGAGACAGGCGTTTTCAATAAAAGGTTTATTGAACAGTTTTTTTTCTCATGCAAGAGAGGTGAACTGCTACAATCGTTAGACAGAATGCAAAGTATAATGCGTATTGCGAGAATAGTATACTGTAATAGCATTGTATGGTTTCTGAGCCATATAAAAATACATACATAAAAATAAAAATGCAATGGTACTGGAACCTAACCTAGGTCTAGTATGAGGGAAGAAGTAAGTATGGTCTGTAGCATAGGTTTAGTTTTTGCCATGAATCTACCAAAGGTTTCTCTAGGTTCTAATCAGCTCCATACCTTAGAATGAAAGAGGTCTGGTATCTCTGTCTCAGGACTCGATTTCCCAACACCCCGCAAGGGGAGTCAGAAACACTGGAGCTGGATTTCTCAGCAGAGGAGGGCAGCTTCCTGATCAGTGCGGCAGCTGTAGAGTCGGCTTCCTTCGGCATTTGCTGTAGCAAGCTGCGTCGGGCAAGTAGGTGGTTGAACTGCTCTGAACCACTGTGATTTGCCATAGCAAGTGAAGGTATATTTATACCTTGAAGGTGTTTATGAATGCCAACATTGACGTAAAGTCGGGCATATGAACGTCATGAATGAACCCCTGGGGAATAGTTGTTCATTGAAAAACTAACTGAGTTCTTGGAGAAATCAATAATTAAGCAAGGGGATGTCCCTAACGGCTTAAGCTGGTTTTCAAAGAAATCGTTTAGACGTTTGGTGAACGGATGGAAGTAGCCTTGCCTGTATTTGAGTTGCATGGGCTATGCCTAAATAAGGGCTTGATTTGTATGCCTATATAAGGGCAACCTGAATTGTACCTATATAAGGGCACGAATCGGGAAAATCCATTTGGAATCCAAAACGCCATACAACACCCACTCCACTTTCCTATGTACGACATTACTAAGTTCTAAACACGTTAAACATATCTAAACATGATGTGTTATAACCCACCCAAAATACATAAAAATGCAATGGTACTGGTTGTACACAAAAGCTCATTGGTGCTGTACGTATTCGCAGCAAGGTTTTATTCTAAGCATAAAGTTGACATTTGTAAATGCTGTCTGAATGAATCATGAAAATGCATTAATGAAATGGCTCGTTAATACAGAATAAAAAGGTGCCAAAACCATTTCATATCATATTACATATAACTGTTGGTATAAGGACAAGGTCAAATATTGTCTTTAGAAGTTTTTCAAAGAATTCTAGTTCTCTATGAATAGTTCTACTTTAAGCAGATCACGTTGTGACAAAAAAGAGTAAAATTACAAATTTGGGGGGAAAATAATTATCATAGGAAAAAGAGTTCCAAAGGTAGAACTTTGTTTTGAAAAAATGAAGGTCGAATTCAGAGTCTCTCAGAACACTGTGTGCCAAATCAAAAGTCAGTGTTATTGTTTGGAGAAAACATAGAGGGCCCGATGTAGGTCACCAAATACCGGTCGGTAAAGGCCGAATTCGGCCGTTACCGACGGATATTTGGTGATTGAGATGTAGGGGCCATTATTTTACAGGATCGGTAAATTTACAGAATCAGTAAATTTACACATTCTGTAAAATACTGAATCGGTAATTTTAACGATTCTGTAAATCCCAGATGTAGATAGCACTGTTTACAGTGCTACAGGCCTCCAGAATTCGGTATTTTATCACCCAATACAATTGGGTGGTAAAATACCGAATTCAGGTGTACATGCACATCTGTGCATGTACACCTGTGCCATGTGACACACAGACATGCCCTTAGGGCATGTATGTCTGCCACATGGCACACAAGCCTGGAATTGGGGTACTACAGGGTGTCAAATTGACACCCCGTTCACCCTTGCAGGATTCGGTATTTACCGATTCGGTAAATACCGAATCGGTATTTCCCATTGATTCCTATGGGCTTCAAGGCCCATAGGAATCCATAGGAAATACAGATTTGGTATTTACCGAATCGGTAAATACCGAATCTTCTAAAATAAGAATTACCTACATCTGCCCCCTTCCTATTTACCTACTCTTAAATACCGAATCGGTATGATTCGGTATTTAAGAGTAGGTAAATAGGAATTACCTACATTGGGCCCCAAATCTTCTAAGTCTGTGAAAAAGTAATCTACCATTGTAAGTGAGAGTTGGATTACCTGGTTAAGAAGATCAACCGCACATAGATGTGAAGCATCGCTGTCAGCATTGGTCGCATTAGCAATGTTCGTAGTGGATGATACCTGTCTGCCTGTTTCCTCTCGTACCTCACCATCAGCAATTTGTGTCTGTGAGATCTCAATGAATGCCGTCATCAGAATTGGTAGCCGCTGGGGACAACACAGTGCATTTGCCATTAATGGTTCAAGCAAAGTATCAACATCCATTGGCATGACTGATGGGAGTGTCAGACATGTGTCTAGCACGCATTCTTCTTCTCATAGCAGGCAGCGCTGAACAGGTAAGATGCAGTCTTGCCAAATTGGTCTGAATGATAGAAACCATGTGGAATTTATTTCTCTTAGACAAGGTAGTCCCAAAATGTGAACAATGAGCTCACGACACTTCATCGCCAGTAGAGTTTTCTCCATGGTGAACTGGGTGTCACTTGTGGATTGACTTGCCATATCGCAGCAGTAGGAGCAAAAATAGTATCCCTGCAGCGAGTCCCAAAATGAGAGGCAATTCGTCAAACACAGAGTTCACGAAGCTAGGAACTATTCCTAGGACTGCTTCAAAAGGTGCTAACAGTCCAGAAAATAGTGCCTTAAATACATGTACAATACCACTCGTATCAGACATATTTAAGATACGAATTAACATTCCAAGAAATGCATAGGGCAATTTGTAGTTAAGAGGGCATGTATCTCTGCAGAAGTCCTTGCGACTTGCAGATCATAGGTTTCTTTGGCCGAAGTCAGTGGCACAGTTTTCTGTAAAAGAATGGCTTTCATTCTGCTTAAAGTATCGATTTGTATAGAAGAGATGTTCAGTGAAGGCCATAACGGCGACTCATGGTCTGTCTTGGTTTTTGAAAATAATACTTGCATACAGCAAGTGACCCTGGCTAACATAGTTAATAGATAGGGTAAACCTGGCAACATGCCACAGCCGCTGTGATCGTTCAACATAATGTAACTACAATTTGAAAATTGTCCAAAAAGTGGATCCATCACAGCAGCTGGAGAACCTTGCAGGTGGCAAGATAAGTTGTTAGAGGAACCATTGCAAGCCCCGTGTAGGCTTATATCCTGACAAAGGAGGGAACCGCTTAGTGCATTTTCACAGTTTTTTGCTAAGAAACACTTCCGAACCCCACTCCAACATCTGTAAATGTACAGTAATTCCCAGGATGTCTTGATGTATTCTTTACCCAACCTTTCATATGTGCCTGCTGGTATGTGTTTTAGGCAATATTGAAAATGGAAAATTGTAACAGGCAGAGTGATTGTTCCATGTATAATCCATTCTGTTGCTGGCTTTTCAGCGACAGTAAACGGCAATCTTTCCAGTTTTTCAATGCTCATCACCGTATAGTCTGCTCCACTCTGTGCCGGTGGGATTGAATTCTGAAAACAGTGACGTAGTATTGATTGAATGCCAAGGCACATAACCTGAACATAGGTTTTGTAACGTCCAGCCTAATAGCATGATAGAATGTAATTGCGACTACTGACCATGTTGCAACATGACCAAGTCCTGTTCCAAGATGTCTATGGCAGAAGACACTATGCTGTCCAATGAATATATTCTGGACGACTGAGTTCTTAACCCATTGTCAACTACAGAGATAGTTTTCTCTAGATTAATACGATCAATTTCTCGTAGTCTTTCCGCAGCCTCTGCTTGCGTAATCTTTAATGCTTCATTATAAGCAGCATAGATACCGAGATATATAAAATGTTTATGATGCGGTGTTCTTGGTCCTAGCAAGAATCTTTGATCTGACCTAGTGAATGTGAAAAACCCTGTGCTTTGTTCAGGAATCTATCTCAACAATTGTTTGAGTCTGTGGGCCAGATTAAAAAAATTCCAATCTGGATCTGTTCTGTTGTGATACCAAATAGTATGTACGCGACCTGCCCCTCTGAAGTGTTATCACTAACAGGTGTAGGTGTAGGTATGGAACGATTGTTTAGGTCTTTTATCTTGGCTAATCCAAGACAAGATGTCTGCTGGACGGTGTCATAATTTGTTCTGGGATGATGCTGGTTCTAAATAAAGCTTCTATCCCCTGCACTTGCTAATCTTTTGTGCCCCAGACAGTTTTTGTCTCAATGTTGTCTTTCCAAAAGTCAAAACCTAGTGAAAACAAATGAGCATAAAAGGCTGCAGAAAAAAAATTCTTGGTATTTGTCAACATACTTTTCATTCCTGTCTTATTAACATTTTTAAAGTTGAATGATTCTGGATTGGAAATATTAAAACCTGAAAAGTATGGAAATTTTCCCAAAAATGTTTTTGAGCTACCTTTTGGTGGCCTAGGACAATGTTTCCATTGGTTATACATCAGTACATTTCCAGGATTTCTAGATTTGTGCAAGAAATGATGACCATAGTGATTATAACAATACATTTGTTCATAATCTGATGAACCTTCTAAGTATTCATGATTTGTAAATACAGCAGACATTTCTAAGTCTGACATCATGTTATTAACAGTCTCGAAGTCCCAATCATCAGAAAAGGTACTAGATGAAACAAAGTCATTTTAGGAAATCTTGAACTGGTGTTGAATCTTCAACAGCTACTAGGACGGGCCAAAAATGTTATAGTCAGTTCTGTCTCAAGCTACCCCACAAGGTATGGGAATGGCTGTGATGTTCACTGATGACAAGTCTCTTTGTTCACGATGAGATGATTTGTGTGGTTTGAGTAGTAAGTTGATGTTCTTACTTGCTGTGTCCTTTTTAACATATCTTCCATTTATCAGCATTCCCAAAGTTATTACCAGAGTCAAATAAAATAGTAGAAGAAAAAGCACAGCCAACATAATCCAAAGTTCAATCTATGGTGAAACCAGATAAGACTTTTCCAAGTGATGAAAAAGGTCTGTTGCTTGTTCTTTCAAAGTTCTTTTTACTGGCAATGTTTCAGGTTTGCTGGGATCCTCGGAAAACGTATCAAAGTTAATCAAATAGCCAGAGCCAGTTCTGTCAATTGTTGGGATTGATTCAGGATTTGTTGAAATTGCTTGAACCACTTGATCACTTGATAAATTTGTGTAGTCTGATGTTACCGCGTTATAGACAGTTGTTTCTAGACAAACTGGTATTTGGGTCTCAAGAGGTACAATTTCCATAGCTTTATTGTATAGTCCTTCATTTCGCACTGCAGATTCTTCAAGGGTGATGAGTTTCTCAGTTTGAACCTCTTTGATAGTAGCCAGGGCTGGGCGTCTGCTACATTGGCGGAGTCCACTTGTCCTACTGCTTATTATCGGCCAAATGATGTGGTATGGCCAGGTCGAGGGATACAAACCTGTTCTCCTTTTTACCAGCAAGGGGCAGCAGTAATACTGTTCTTGATCCGTGGATTGCTAGGACAGGTACCGGTAGTCTGTAAGAAGGCCCAAATTCCTTCTTGTCCGCGATCTTCTCTCTGACTAGATATCCAAGCTTAGGAATCCAGTCAGGCCTTGCTGGGACCGTTGGTTTCTCTTCAGTGATGGTTGGCTTCAGGAGCACATTACTTTGTTTCGTTCTTATTTCATTTAAGTCATGTAAAACAGCCAAACGGTCTTTGATATCACTGAAGTCTAACAATCGAGTTCCGATACTAACATTCTGGTCCCAAAAAAGACTTCATATGGAATGATACACCCTAGAGAACTTCTTGGAAGATTGTTAGGACTACGGTGGACACTTATTAGATGTTTGACCCACCCGTCATCCGAGCCTAATACCCAAGCTGTTATAGATTGCTTAATGTCCCGGTTTTTTCTCTCAACTACAGAATTTCCCTCAGGATGGAATGGACTAGAGTACCGCAATGCAACGCTCAATTTGGCCATGGCCTCCTTGTAAGCTCGAGAGCTAAACGCAGGACCCTGGTCAGAATGTAGCGTGCCGACTGCGCATGTGCCGATAAAGACACACAAATCTTTTATAACAGTTCAAGCGTCAGCCGAGCGCTGAGGCCACATCCAAATGAACTTTGAGCACAAATCTACTGCCACCATGATATATTTATTGGGCCCGATTCACAGAATGAACTTAAGACTCAATCCTAAATTTACTACTATTTTGGTATTCACAGAATGCACTTACTACTTTTGGCATTCACAGAATGCACTTACTACTTTTGGCATTCACAGAAGGAACTTACTACTTTTGGTATTCACAGAAGTTAGGATTTTGTCTTAAGTTTGTCTTAAGACAGACTTAAGACAGACTTAAGACAAACTTAAGACAGACTTAAGACAGACTTAAGGCAAAATCCTAACTTCTGTGAATACCAAAAGTAGTAAGTTCATTCTGTGAATACCAAAAGTAGTAAGTGCATTCTGCGAATGCCAAAAGTAGTAAGTGCATTCTGTGAATACCAAAATAGTAGTAAGTTTAGGATTGAGTCTTAAGTTCATTCTGTGAATCGGGCCCATAGTTACCATCCCTCTGTAAGGGACCACAGTGATTCAGGTAAATGCAAGCTAATGGTTTATCTGAAATTAACAGTGGCGTCTGCGCAGGACGTTTCACTGTAGAGACTTTCAACTTTTGGCATATTTCACATTCCAAAACATAGGGCCAGATGTAGGTAAGTTCCATTTACCGCTTCTAAAATACCTAATTTTACTGATTCGGTATTTCAGAATAGGTAAATGGTATGTAGGTAAGTATTCAGAAAAGTTTACAGAATCGGTAATATTCGGTAATTAGCGATTCGGTAAATACTGAATCGGTAATTCTCATTAATTTTTATGGGCCTGGAGTATCATAGGAATAAATGTAAATACTGATTCAGTAATGGAGGAACACATTCAAGGGAGGCAGGTTGTCACATTGACACCCTGTTGCACCCCTGAATAGTGCATGGGTGCACATGTGGCACACATACATGCCCTAAGGGCATGTATGTCTGCCACAATGCACTTTTGAAAAAGCACAAATTTGCTTTTTCAAAGGTTTTCAATATTTACCACCAACTTTTATTTGGTGGTAAATACCGAATCCTTAACCATGCAATGCACTCATTTGAGTGCTCCCTACATTTCAGATTCAGTAATTTACCAATTCGGTATTTTAAGGAATCTGTAATTTACCGATTCCTTAAATTACCGATTCGGTAAATTACCGAACCTGAAATGTAGCCACCTACATCTCACTAGCCTATTACCGGTCGGTAATGGGTGAAATTCGGTCATTTCGGCCATTACCGACCGGTATTGGGCTACCTACATCTGACCCATAGTTTCTGGTTTGTTTCCTCATGTGCGGCCACCAGTATCTCTGTTTTAATAATGACACTGTGGCAGAAACACCTGCATGTGCAGACTCAGGCAAGCTCTTCATGTGCTGCTGAGATTAGTCCTAATATATGTTCTATGTTTGGAATTACTCTATTCCCCACTCCAGGGATTCGAGCAAACGGAACATTATTTGCATCAGTTATGTTTGAGCATTTGAGTGGAATACCTTTTGGTAATGGTTTACCACTGTCTTTGCTTGAAGTATTGACAGTTTGCATTATTTCGCCGTCTATTTTTTTTTTTGAACGAGTGATTGCAGCTACGGAAGCCTTTTGCACAGCTGCCTATGCGGCTTCATCAGCCAATGAATTCTCTTCAACGTGAACGCCATCACATTGATGACTCAACGTATGTATCACATGAGTGTTTTGCAGTCCCTGTCGTAACTAAACTACTTGTTTCCAAAGCAGTTTATGCTTGATTGTGCCACCTGTGTGTAATCATTTTGAATCCAGTTCTGCAAGTATTCATTGAAAAATTTAACACAATAATACGAATCGCACACTATGAGTGTGGGGAATTTGCGATCTGTATTTTCAAGTACCAACTTAAATGCTTGTATTTCAGCTCTCTGAGCTGTACAATCTCCTAGAGATTGAGTTTTAGTGACCATTGGTCTGAAATTGTCATTGTGCCAACGACCTTTAACGATCGTGCATGCCGCTCTATAGGCTTGTTTGCCCTCCGTAGCAGGTTGAGCTGATCCGTCAGTATAAATTATACATTCATACTGCTCTAGAGGCAGAATTTCAGTAGGCAGAGGACATTCTTGTTCGTATTGCAGAAATGCTTGTGTTTTCAAATAAGGGTCAAAAACGTATTTAACGTCTGTTGCAGCAATATAATTAACCCATTGTATCCATCTTGGATGTAAAGATTTTGCATTTGGAATGCTTGCTCATTTCTCTAGAAAGTTTGCTGCCAGGCTTTTGCCTTCACTTGAAAGTTCATATCCTAGAAAGAGGACCTTTAAATAGGCAATTCTAGATTTTTTTGAAATTGAATTTGTACCCTTCAGAGGTGAATCCCAATATAATTGTATTCACCCTATTCAAGTGCCTATCCAAGTCATCATCTGTCAGATAGGTGTCATCGACATATGATACGCCTTCATCATCATATGTTTGTAGTAACTCTGTTACTCTAGCTGAAAATAACCCTGGATTATTCTTGAAACCCTGAGGGAGACGACAGAAGTGAAGCTTTGTCCCCATAATTGAGAAAGCGGTCAAATACCCACTTTCTGGTGCAATGTTTTGACAGAAGAAACCGTTAGAGATATCTAATGTGGTGTTATACTTTTTACGCGCAATGTTATTCATTAATGTTGCACTGTGTAAATTTTGTACTGCAAAAGTTTTGGAACAAGAGTTTAGATGTCTGTAATCTAATACTAGACGAAACGTATTGTATGGTTTGGACACAGGAAACAAAGGATTGTTCATGGACGAGGTGCATGTTTCAATCACCCCCTGGTATTCAAGTTGATCTGATATCTCCCTGACCTGTTTTTTAGCTTCTTGCTTAACTGGCTACTGCCTTTGTGCAGTTGGTTGATTTTTCAACTGGATTTTATGGTGAGGAGAATCCTCATCCCATCCTACATGATTTTTGTGTAATGCAGGAGCTTGGGCTACTGCCCATTTCCTGGCATAGGTATATTTTAAATGAATTGGAATGTGGTTGGAAAAGGCTGGCATAATGATTTCTTCGCCATGTGGACACTCCCTGACAAATTCTGGTGGCCAGTCTTGTTCAGCTAGAAGAATGTCATAACCCTTAGAAAGTCGCTCCCAAAAGAGTGCTCTCACTTTTCTTGATATGCCCCCTCCATCCGGAGTGTTATTTCATATAATTTATATGGACAACTAAGCCTGGTATCTGCAGTTTCAACTTGAATAAATTCATTCAAGTCCATTGTCTCCAGATGATCCTTCAAGTTCCTGCGAGCTATGGTGACTTCTGCTGCGCTGTCCAACATTGTCTGAGCCCATTCACCGTTCTTGAGTTGTGTCCTCAAGATCCTCAGCATGTCTGATTTTTAGACCTGCTACCTTCTTTTTAGTGAATTGAAATGTCTTGTTTTTCTGAACGTGCTGATCGTCTATGGACTTCACACATTCTTCCTTGTTTTCTGACCGTCCTCTTCTTTCGGATTTCTGTGATGAAGTCTGAAAGGTACAAGAGGAAAGTGTATCAGTATCTTGATATCCGTCAAGTTTTCTAAAATTATCCCTATTCCTGAGGTTATACCTCCTTTCAGAGGGCTCCTTCTGAGGAAACTTACCTCTGGATTGAGAACGCTTCTCTTCAGAAGTTTGTTTAGTGTTTTCCCACTTCTTTTCAATAGGAGTAGGAGTGTTTTTAGTAAAGACCTTTAATTATGTAATTCTATTAATTTTGGTATATTATTAAGTAATTGTTCATCCGACATTGATTTAATGTCTGGGTCAGGTCTGTAGTTGGCTAAAGCTAGCCATGTTGCTCCTGGTCTACCTAGAGTACCGAGCCTGGTAATGTGATTTATATGTTTTAGGGTGCCTTTAAACCAGAGCGCATGCTCCTGGTAAGTTAGTGGAATTTCTATGTCCTCTATAGGAATGTATTCTGTTGGTGGTTCCTCTTTTTTGTAGAAGTGAAACACATTTGTTACTGGATTTGCTTCAGGGAAGACTATCCAAGAATAGAATACCTCTGTCTGGTGATATTCATGTGCCTCTATCACAAAAACTGCCCTACCACCTCTTGCTAATAGGCCATTTTTTAATAAGTTTTATAGTGATGGCTCTCCTAAAATTTGGAGGAATGATAATAGCATCATCGTCTGTTTCTTGGAAACCTGAAATGTTAAGAGCTGCATCAGCTGGATCAGCCGCAGCTCCACCGTTCTCGGTGTTGTTGCCGTTATTCGACATTTTTGTTGACTGAAAGTTTGCAGAGCAAGTTTCAAGGAAACAATTATAAGGTGCACAATATTTTGGAACACTGTATCCGTCATTGTTGAACAAACCAAAAACTAATACATAGGATTTTTGTCCTACTCAGCTATGACGGATATTATCCTTTTACCCACTCCCTACATCTATTGGAGTATTACCGAAAAAGGGGTCTCTAAGAAAAGCACGACTGAGTTACTTTAGTATCTAGCATTAAATTAGTGCCTTACTAAACGTTGGGCGCCATGTAGTGTAGTTCCTATATTCCCAATAGGCTCTACTCATTGGAATATTATATCCTATAGATATGACGTAGGTCTTAGGTCAGTAGAACTCTATCGAATATACTAAACTTCATTGTGAGTGCCAGCTAGCTCAGAGGTCACTAGAAACTTCCTCAAATTCACAAGAAGGGATTAGTTTCTGACAACCGCATATACATGACAACTTTGTTTCCCTAGGACTGGAATAACTATCTTCAGAGTTGTAGAAACAATAGATAAGTATTTCACTCAGTCAATGGTGCATGCTTCGTTTCTACAGAGATTGTAGGGAAATAGTGAGACGGGCGTTTTCAATAAAAGGTGTATTGAACAGTCTTCTTTCTCATGCAAGAGAGGCGAACTGCTACAATGGTTAGACAGAATAAAAAGTATAATGCGTACAGCGAGAATAGCATTATAAAATAATACTATAATAGCATTGGATGGTTTCTAAGCCATATAAAAATGCATACATAAATAACACAGGCTAAAATATTCAACTGGTGCTTCTAAAATACGCCTACCCCATTGTACCTAACGTAGGTCTAGTACGAGGGAAGAAGTAAGTATGGTCTTTAGCATAGGTTTAGTTTTTGCCAAGAATCTACCAAAGGTTTCTCTAGGTTCTAATCAGCTCCATACCTTACAATGAAGGAGGTCTGGTATCTCTGTCTCAGGACTCGATTTCCCAACACCTCGCAAGGGGAGTCAGAAACACTGGAGCTGGATTTCTTAGCAGAGGAGGGCAACTTCCTGATCAGTGCATCAGCTGGAGAGTCGGCTTCCTTCAGCTCTTGCTGTAGCAAGCTGCGTCGGGCAAGTAGGTAGTCGAACTGCTCCGAACCACCATGCTTTGCCATCATTGGCGTAAAGGCGGGCATATGAACGTCATGAATGAACCCCATGGGGAATAGTTGTTCATTGTAAAACTAACTGAGTTCTTGGAGAAATCAATATTCAAGCAAGGGGAAGTCCCTAACGGCTTAAGCTGGTTTTCCAAGAAATTGTTGTGACGTTTGGTGAACGGATGAAAGTAGTCATGCCTGTATTTGAGTTTCAGGGGCTATGACTAAATATGGGCTTGATTTCAATGCCTATATAAGGGCAACATGAATTGTACCTATATAAGGGCATGAATCAGGAAAATCCATTTGGAATCTAAAACGCCATACAACAGATTGATTGATTGATTGGTGTAAATCAGTTCTCCGTGTACGTACCAAGCCTTTAACTACTTTTTACTTGTAGACAGCACTGTGACTCTTTCAGTCTTTTGCTTTGGCTTATTATTTATGCTCTTGGCTGATTCACTTTGGCCACCTCTGGCTGATCTTTCAGCTTGCTCCTCAGCCCTGGCTGCCGTCAACACTCGCTCCAGACTAAAAATGTTTTTAGCATTTGATGTCTGAATGATGGCATAGCTTCCCCATCAATAAATTAATTGAACTTACAGTGTTTGATGAGCGCAACAAGTCTCTCCACAAATTCATCAATGGTTTACCAACTCTATGCGGTTCATGACTAAAAATATATATTTTGCAATCAATGTTTGGTACTGGATTGAACTTTAGATGTAGTGTTTCTTTATTCTGACAATAAGTAATTTCTATCAGTTTGCAACATTTTCCTAATGACTTATTTCACGCCATGACCAGCAAGATTTTTTAGATACTTGCTAATCTTTTTGTTTTCTGTCTCTTCAAGAGCATCAACGAAATCATAAAATGTCTCCATCCATGCATACAACCTGTTGTCAATATTTTGCTTTTTGACTGTATAGAAAAGTGGTGATGGTTTCAGGAATGCAGCAGCGTTGTAGACCAGAGTGGACATTAATGACACTGCAGGTCGTTCCTGGGTACTTGGGGCTAGATGTAGGTAAATAGTATTTACCGAATCATAAATACCGAATTTGAACTATTCGGTATTTACAAATCGGTAAATGCTATGTAGGTATTTTTACCGAATAAATTACGAATCGTTAAAATTCGGTAATTACCGAATCGGTATTTACCAAGTCGGTAATTGCCATTGATTCCAATGGGCTTTGAGGCCCATAGGAACAAATGGCAATTACCGAATCGGTAAATACCGATTCGGTAAAATTACTGATTTGTCAAGGGGGACAGGGTGTCACTCTGCCACCCTGTTGCACCCCTGATTCAGGCTTGTGTGCCATGTGACACACATACATGCCCTTAGGGTATGTATGTGTGCCACATGGCACAGGTGTGCATGCACAGATGTGCATGCACACAGGAATTAGTTATTTACCATCAAATAGTATTTGATGGTAAATAACGAATTCTTAAAGGCCTGTGGCACTGTTTTCAGTGCCACCTACATCTAAATTTGACCGATTCCGTAAATTTACCAATTCGGTATTTTACTGAATCGGTAAATTTACCGAATCGGTACATTTTATGCCCCCTACATGTCAAAAACCAAATACCGGTCGGTAACGGCCGAAATCGTCCGTTACCGACCGGTATTTGCCTTCCTACATCTGGCCCTTGGAGTTTGCAATTCATCTGTTAGACCTTGCGACGTGCTGGCCTCTGACTGATCTTTAATGAGAACTGAAAATGTGACTTTCTTCGCAGCCATTTTCAAAATGTCACTATTCCAAAATTCATTAATGGATCTCTATTCTTCTAAGACCTGTGAAGATGTTCTGAGCCCCTCTTGGCAACTTTGTGAGCGAGCCACTTTGGTTATGGCTGGCTCCGTAAGCACAACTCCAAACCATTCTCCTTGAGCCTCCTTCACTGAGTGTGGTAGTATGAACACTCTCTTCAGGACATTCAGTGAGTCATTTTTTCCTTTTTATCTGAAATGTCAATCGGCTTTTTGTAACACCTGGTTGATCTCCACCTTGCCGTGTTTCTGTTTGCAGTGTTATTTAGTATGTTATAATTATCAGTGGCTGTACTTCGTAAACTAGGTTGAATCTGCTTTCAGTGTTAACAAACTGTATAATGTACAACTATATCTTGTGTGGCAGTGACGTGCCTCTATGTATGGTTTGACAATTAGGTTCTCAACTATCAATGTGTAAATTCATTGCACTACTTTGATTGTCTTCATGTGCTTTCAGCGGCTGAAATTGTGCTTTGACTCCATGTGCATAAAGCGTAGACTCTGATCTTCTACAGCAGCACATGTGGTATGAACAAGCAGTTTGCCCGGACCACAGCAAACTCTCTAGGAGAGCACTTTCCTTCTTCAGGTTACTTGACCCCTATCTCGTCGCCATTTGTAGCATCTTCCCAGCTTGGGTACCCGCCAATAACCACACCACACATGGAGCTTAGTATTACAGGTCTTGATTCTGCTGCATGTAACGGCAAACTCAACATTCTAAAACAAGCTTTCATGTGATTGCGCTTTGACACCTAGGTCTCAGATCTACTGAGTCCGTAAGGAGGCAAAAAGGTTCCATTCTAAAATATCGTAAGATACTACACTACCTATTTGAAAGAATGATCACATTTATGAAGAGTGTCATCATCCCAAAAGAGCTAGAGTAAGGCAAAGTAAGGGCAACTCAGGACTGATGAAACCAGTTTCTCAACTGTGCCTAATTTCTAATATGCTGCAAAGCAGGGGGATGGTATTCCAGGCTTTAGCTAATAATCAAAAGACTACCTCCTCTTTTAGCTAGCCTGACCCTGGAAATTTTAAGTAGGTAGGCTTGGAGGATAACAGCATTCTCAACGGTCAATAAGCAGTCAGCAGTCATTAAGGTATCTTGACTCAGCCTTGTAGAATGCTCTGGAGGCCATAAATAATTACCTTAATATGTTTTTTCCGATTTAGCAGCAAGTGTTATTATCTTTCATATTTCAAAATGATCTGGTGTTGAGGTATCTTTAGAATTAATCTAGCCTCTGCATTATGCACAATCTGGAGCCAATCGATCAGGTAATTAGGAATCCCCAAATATAGTCAGTTTGCATAGTACAATCTGGGTTTTTTCACGGCATGTAATATCACTTTGCGTGTCTCCACTAGTAAAAAATCCAGTTTAGTTTTTAGAGATCATAAAAGAGAGATGCATGTGCCTATCACAGACAGCATTTGAGGTTAAAAATATAAATCTGTGTCTAACTTGACTCCCAAACCTTTGGTGACAGCTGTTGGGAGGAGAGGAGTTCCCCAACCAGAAATTTCCAGTTATTAGACCATGTCTTGTGTGCATTTCCATACAAAACAAATTTGGTTTTGTTTGAATTACATTTCAGATAAATCTGTTTCATCCATGATATGCAGAAGAGAAGACACTGATGATGTATGCTTGAATGCTGAAAACAAGTGGAACCATATCTGCATTAAGCAAGGTAGGACTGAGAGAGGTTATCTGCTGAACCTCATATTTGAATGCTTTGCAACCACATGAAAAGGCAGAGGGAGACACAGATTGTCTCTACTGCTAAGGAAGGATTGGAATCACCTCAAAGCCAAACCACAAACACATATATCTGCTGACCACTGACGAAGTACTGTATGCGTCTTTGAAATTAACGCCAACAATAAGTCCAACAATATCCGGGTAGTGCTCTGTCCCTGATCTAAACTGATTTTGATAAATTCTGATAACTACCACAAATTGGTTTTTGTGCTGTTTCTAGGTCTTAAGCCCAACAGGTAGAAATGTAAGAGGACATACTGCTATAGTTGTTTATTAATCAGCTTCTCCAACATTTTGATGCAGCTGGAAGAAGAGAGATGGGCCTAAAGTTGGAAGACCTGTGCCTGCTTCCATGGAAAAGGAACTGTGACAGTAATGAGTGATAAATTAAATAACGCATTGAAAACAGTGTTGGTAAAATCTACAACCATCGAGAGAAGACGAGGTAGGCATAGATCACAAGGGGAACGCAATTCAAAATGGAGACTGGCCTGTGCAGACTCCTCCAGTGTCATGTGCTTAAACTATGGTAGAGTTATGTTTAGAGTAGGGATGGGGTGAATCGCGTAGCTCACAATTAAAGAGGTAGGTAATAGAATCAGAAAAAATCCGAAGCAATTTTTTTATTAGTAATAGCCGCACAGTAACTTTAAGCAGGAGAGAGAAACGCTTTGACAACTTGGAATATTTCACGCATGGTGTTGTTGGCTGATCAGCGAGGAAGAAACTGCATTCAAGGACCGGCTGGACAACCACGCACACAACTGCAAGGAACTCTTCAACATCGTGAAAGAGCTCTACAACCCCAACGCCGGAAACAACAACATCACCCCATTGCAAGACCTCTGCAACTCCCTACTTCCACAACAAGATCGCGGAAATACACAACAGCTTCAGCATTCAACCGACGCACGCCACGACCGCAGCAACGCCGCCCACCACCACCCTCCGCGCCTGGACTCCGATCAGCACCGAAGACACCGTCCACATGATGAACTCCATCCACTCCGGATCCCCGACCGACCCCTGCCCTCACCACGTCTTCAACAAGGCCGAGGCTGTCATCGCACCCCACCTGCGGGACATCATCAACACCTCCTTCGACACCGCCACCTTCCCGGAGAGCTGGAAGCACGCCGAACTCAGCGCTCTACTAAAGAAACCAACAGCGGACCCCACCGAACTCAAGAATTACCGCCCCATCTCGCTCCTCCCGTTTCCAGCCAAAGTCATCGAGAAGACCGTCAACAAACAGCTGGCCGCCTTCCTCGAGACAAATGGATCCCTCAACCCCTCACAGTCTGGCTTCCAAGCCAACCACAGCACAGAGACCGCCCTCATCGCTGCCACCGATGATTATCCGAGCCCTGATGGACAACGGAGAAACAGCGGCCCTCATCCTCCTAGACCTCTCCGCGGCATTCGACACTGTCTGCCACCGCACCCTAGTGCAGCGCCTCAGCAACGTCGGAATCCAGGAGAAGGCACTGGAATGGATCATCTCCTTCCTCGACGGAAGAACACAGAGAGTCCGTCTACCACCGTACAAGTCAGAGGCCACCGAAGTCATCTGCGGCGTCCCTCAAGGATCCTCGCTGAGCCCCACCCTCTTCAACGTCTACATGAGCCCCCTCGCGGCCATCGCACGCCAACACAACCTCAACATCATCTCCTACGCCGACGACACCCAGCTGATCCTCTCCCTGACCAACGACCCCGCCGCCGCCAGAGCCAACCTTCACGAAGGGATGAAAGATGTAGCCGAGTGGATGACGACCAGCCGCCTGAAACTGAACTCAGACAAGTCCTCATCCTGGGCTCCTCGCCCTCCGCCTGGGACGACTCCTGGTGGCCCCCCGCCCTGGGCACCGCACCCAAACCGACAGACCACGCACGCAACCTGGGCTTCATCCTGGACTCCTCCCTCTCCATGACCAGACAAGTCAACGCCGTCTCCTCGTCGTGCTTCAACATCCTGCGCATGCTACGGAAGATCTTCCGGTGGATCCCCACCGAGACCAGGAAGACGGTCACCCAGGCCCTCGTCACCAGCCGACTGGACTTTGGCAACGCCCTCTACGCCGGAACCACCGCCAAGCTCCAGAAGAGACTCCAGCGGATCCAGAACGCCTCAGCCAGACTCATCCTCGACATCCCACGAAACAGCCACATCTCCGGACATCTGAGAGACCTGCATTGGCTCCCCGTCAACAAAAGAATCACCTTCCGCCTCCTCACCCACGCGCACAAAGCCCTACACGATCAAGGCCCGAGCTACCTCAACAACCGCATCAACTTCTACGCTCCCAAACGCCACCTCCGATCAGCCAGTCACGCCCTCGCCGCCGTCCCCCGCATCCGAAGAACGACAACAGGAGGAAGGTCCTTCTCCTACCTGGCCGCCAAGACCTGGAACTCCCTCCCTCCCGACCTGCGCCTGACCCAAGACCACCTCTCCTTCAGGAAGAAGCTCAAGACCTGGCTGTTCGAGCAGTAGCAGCAATAACCCCCCCCCCCCCCCACTCAAGCGCCTTGAGACCCTCCGGGTAAGTAGTGCGCTCTATAAATGTTATGTTATGTTATGTTACTATTTGTTTTGTAGAGCGCTCAGCTGCTCCAAAGAGCGTCCCGGCGCTAAAGATCATCACACCAAAATACCAGCAACTAACATAACGTCATAGCGGCACCATGATTAACCAGAACAGCAATTACAGGGCAAAAAGATAAGTTTTAAGTCCCTTCCTAAAAACAGAGAATGTCAATGTAAATGTCTTTGATTGATTGATTGATTGATTGATTGAGGAAAACTCAGCTTGCTTTAATTAATTTGCGGTATGATTGTAAAGGTGTTTTTTGTACGCCTTTTTGTCCCTGGAAGCACATCTTCTTTCTAGGTTTTAGATTTCAGTTTTTTTTCCCTCGCTTCCAGGCACCTGTCGTCCTTGAATCGGGCTCTCTAATCATCTCCTCCAGCCACGAGAGTTAGCGCCGCACATATGGCGCCTGTTTACTTAGTGGAGAGGAGGGGTAAAACTGGCTGCTGAAACCAAAGCGCTCTCTCCTCAACATAGGCGAACAAACACCTCAGTGCAAATCCCACGCAAAAAATTCAATTAATCGTTAAAATCCAAGTCAAAATAGTTTTAAAAGGAAGCGTTTAATATGCAAAGTGGCTTGTAAATAAAGCAATTGCAGAAAAACTAACAGTAATACCACATCTCCGTTTACAGGCTTACACCTTTGACACACTTTGTATCACCTTTATTGCTGCTTCGCAATGTTCTTTCTCCCTGTCCATCTGTGTCAGATGAACAGTAGCAGATTACAGATATATTTTGGGGTTTTACTTATTTCTTTTGACGTGAGCCCCTAGATCCCTGGTTGTTTTTATTTTATTTGAAATCCTTTTACGGGGGTTCTTTTTTTCTTAGCTTTGCAGAGTATTCCTGGCTTAAAGTGCATTCCAGTAAATATTACTGATTTCATAATTTGATGAACGTGTCTCTTTAGCATTTGAGAGTCATGTGCCAGCCCACAGAACACCATGGTTGGTGTAACATAAAGTGAGGACAGGGAGTTTCTGCTACAGTTTTGGGCTGACTACAGGAGAAGCAGCACTATTTACCAAAGTGGTAAATGGTTGCTGCCATAGGAACTTTCCAGGCATGCTCTGCTTTTGGCTGGAAATATTCCATCACTTGTTGACATATCTAAAGTAAGCTTCTGAACATAAAGCAGTAGCATACAAAAAGCAACGTAAGAATTCAATTAAAACACAACAAAGCAGTCGAAAAAGGATGTAACAGAAAAAAACACAATACAACGCAGCAAAATCATATTGTAATACTGCAGCACAGAAACAGAGTGCATGAAAACAACAGAACATGCCACCACTGCAACAAAATGGGCCACATCAAATGTGCACAAACACTATCGTCACACATCACCACCTCCAAAATCCCGTTTTCATAAAATAGTGGGCAAAGGTGTTTGGAGCAAGCACTGCCTTAATTTACCTCCAAGAACATGAAATGGCACCAGTCAGAAATGTTTTGTGGCCCAGTCTCATAAAACGTTGACAGTTGTGCCAAAGGCACACTTAAGTTAGATCAAAGTTAATCTTATCTGCACATGCATGTTCCTCAAGCACTATTGATCTGTGATGCCATGCGCAGATATTAGATAGTTAGTTTGTTTTAAACATTGGTTCTTGACGTTTCGGTTCACATTTACTATGATTTTGCAGTGGGGTTGTGTCACTTTTGTGGCACAGCCCCGGCACAATCTCATTTTTGGCATTTACTAAGTCACGCAAATCCAGTCGGCTAAATGGAGTTTAGTAATACAAAGTAGCTCAGCACAGCACATAGCGCTGCCATGCACTCCCTTGTGTTACTTTGCGACAGATAGCCAAAACATAGGTGAAGCATAGGACTTCTCATGCATCAACCCATGTATTTCAATGAAATCCCAGATTTACAAAGACTTGTAAACCTGGGTTTTCCACCAAAATGGTCTGCCTACCCAACAGAGGCTTAACAAGGAAAAATGTCTTCTATTTCTCGTTTTTATTTCTTCTGTGCATGTGTGCTGCAATAGTACAAGGGGCGTGCAAACTGCAAGCAGCAATGCTGTGAGGGTGACGGCTGCCAACACCCACCATTCCTGAGCAAGATCCTAGAAAAACACGTCCTGAGCTCATTAGCCGGTCATCTGGAGGAGCACCATCTCCTTCATGCCAGGCAGGCTGGGTTTCGGCCCCAACATAGCACAGAATTAGTCATGGCCTCGGTCGCCGATGAGCTGAGAGTCAGGGCAGACAATAAACAGCTATGCGCCCTGATTCTCTTAGACTTATCGGCGGCTTTTGATACGGTCAGCCACACCATCTTGCTGGACCGTATCGCGAAGCTGGGGATCACAGGCCAGGTGCTTAAGCAGCTGGAATCCTTCCTGTCAGGACGAACTCAGAGAGTGCAGCTGGGAGACCAGTTGTCTGGGATCAGTGATGTGACTTGGGGGGCGCCCCAGGGGTCGGCATTATCCCCCCTGCTTTTCAATATCTATTTACAACCGCTGGTGGAGGAGCTCATGCGTATGAACTGCGAAATCTTCAATTACGCAGATGACACCCAGCTATTGGTCCAGCTGGAAGACACTAAAGAGGCCCAGGAATCAGTGAGGAACCTGCTCAGTTTCACGGTCAACTGGATGATTAACAATCTGTTGAAAGTGAATGCTGATAAAATGGAGGTGCTGGTGATCAGCAACCGAGAGAATCCCTGGAGTGACCTGTATGGGCCCCCAGAATTAGGAACCACTCCTTCTCCTGGGTCAGTGGTAAAAAGCCTGGGGCTGACCTCTCGATGGCCCCTCAAGTTTCTGCTGTGGTCGGATCTTGCATAGGTGTGTTGAGGCAATTACAAAAGCTAGTCCCCATCTTATCTGCCTCCACCCTGCAATCGATCGTATCTGCCACAGTCATCTCGAGACTCGATTATGGCAACGCCTTATATCTCGGCCTGCCACAGAAGCTGTTGAGGAAGCTGCAGGTAGTACAGAACAACGCAGCAAGGCTGATCCACTCCCTGCCCAAAAACTCGCACGCAACTCCCCTGCTTCAGAAGTTGCACTGGCTTCCAGTGAAATTTCGAGTTCAGTTCAAATATCTCTGTGTGGCCCATAAGGCACTCTTTGGGAAAGTCCCAGAGTACATTAGGCAACGTTTGAAGAGGTACGTTCCTGGGAGACCTCTGCGCTCAGGAAAAACTTCCAATCTGATTCAACCCAGGTTCAAACTAAAAACCAGAGGAGGCAGGGCCCTGTATGTGCTTCTCCCGCAACTGTGAAATGAGCTCCCGGCCATTCTGAAGGAAGAATCACAGCTACTACCCTTTAGAAAAAAACTGAAAACCCATCTATTCAGAAAGGCATTGATTCCAGTTTAGGCGGTAGAACAGCTGAGGGTTTTTTGGGTACCAGTGTGTTATGTTCTTCTGTTAAGCGCTTAGAGACCGGCGGTGATAGGCGCTATATAAATAATCTATAACATAACATAACATTACACCTCCTTTGATCACAGCCGTGAAGGAAACAGCGCATTGACCTGCATTTTCGGATTTCTGCTGCCCTGGTACCACTGTGAGGGGAACAGCCAAGCCAGAACTACAGGTCCCAGCAGGACTTGTGTGGCGCCTGTTGAGGGCGTCATCGCAGGGTGCCAGGAGGCCCTGTAAAGCCAGCGCGGCCCTCCCGCAGCGGGGGACGTGCAATCAATCAATCAATCAAGAGTATTTGTAAAGCGCGCTACTCACCCGCTAGGGTCTCAAGGCGCTGAGGGGGTGGGGGGGCTGCTACTGCTCGAAAAGCCAGGTCTTGATTTGCTTCCTGAACGAGAGATGGTCCTGGGTGAGTCATAGGTGGGTGGGGAGGGTGTTCCAGGTCTTGGCTGCCAGGTAGGTGAAGGATCTTCCTCCAGTGGTGGTTCTGTGGATCTGTGGGATGGTGGCGAGGGCGAGGCTGGCGGGTTGGCATGTAGAACGTGAGGCGGTTGTTGAAGTATTCGGGGCCCAAGTCATGGAGAGCCTTGTGTGCGTGGGTGAGGAGTCTGAACGTGATCCTTTTGCTGATGGGGAGCCAGTGCAGGTCCCTCAGGTGGGCGGAGATGTGGCTGTGTCGGAGGATTTCCAAGACAAGTCGTGCTGAGGCGTTCTGGATCCACTGGAGTCTTTTCTGTAGTTCCCGTAGTCCAGACGGCTGGTGCCGAGGGCATGGGTGACTGTTTTCCTGGTTCCAGTGGGGATCCAGAGGAAGATCTTACTGAGCATGCGGAGAGTGTTGAAGCAGGAGGAGGTAACAGCGTTAACTTGCTTGGCCATCATGAGGGAGGAGTCAAGGATGAAGCCCAGGTTGCGTGCGTGATCCATAGGCTTGGGTGGGGGGCCCAGAGCAGGGGCCACCAGGAGTCGTCCCAGGCGGAGATGGATGGGCCGAGGATGAGGACTACCGTCTTGTCTGAGTTCAGTTTCAGGCGGCTGAGCTTCATCCAGTCTGCGATGTCTTTCATTCCGTCCTGGAAGCTGGCTCTGGTGGAGGTGGGGTCGTTGGTGAGGGAGAGAATCAGTTGGGTATTGTCGGCGTAGGAGATGATGTTGAGGTTGTGCTTGCGTGCGATGGCTGCGAGGGGGCTCATGTAGACATTGAAGAGGGTGGGGCTGAGCGAGGAGCCTTGAGGTACGCCGCAGATGATCTTGGTGGCTTCTGCGAGGAAGGGCGGGAGACGGACTCTTTGGGTTCTGTCGGAGAGGAAGGAGGTGATCCATTCCAGGGCCTTTCCTTGGATCCCGGCGTGGCGGAGGTGGGTTATCAGGGTGCAGTGGCAGACCGTGTCGAACGCAGCTGAAAGGTCGAGCAGAATGAGGGCGGCGGTTATTCTGTTGTCCAGCAGGGTCCGGATGTCGTCGGTGGCCGCGATGAGGGCGGTTTCGGTGCTGTGGTTCGCTCGAAATCTGGACTGCGATGGGCCGAGGGAGCCGTTCGTCTCCAGGAAGGCTGTCAGCTGTTTGTTGACGGTTTTCTCGATGACTTTTGCAGGGAAGGGGAGGAGCGAGATGGGGTGGAAGTTCTTGACGTCTGAGGGGTCTGCGGTGGGTTTCTTCAGGAGGGCGCTGATCTCTGTGTGCTTCCAGCTCTCCGGGAAGGTGGCGGATATGAAGGAGTTGTTGATGATGTCCCGAAGTTTGGGTGCGATGATGGATTTGGCTTTGTTGAAGATGTGGTGTGGGCAGGGATCGGCTGGGGAGCCCGAGTGAATGGTGTTCATCGTGTGGATGGTATCTTCCGTGCTGACCTGAGTCCAGGCGCCCATGGTGGTGGTGGGGGGTGTAGGTTCGGTGGTGGGGTACGTGTTCTGAGCGCCGAAGCTGTCGTGTATGTCGACGATCTTACGGTGAAAAAAGGTGGCCAGAGAGTTGCAGAGATCTTGAGAAGGCGTGATGTTGTTGTTGCTGCCGTTGGGGATGGAGAGCTCTTTCACGACATTGAAGAGTTCCTTGCTGTTGTGGGCGTTGTTGTCCAGTTGTTCTCTGAAGGATGACATTTTGGTGGTGCGGATCAGCTGGTGGTGTGTGCGGGTGGCGTTCTTGAGGGCTGTCATGTTGTCCGTTGACTGGTTGTGGCGCCAGGCTTTCTCGAGGTCACGGCAGGATTTCTTGGAGTCTTTGAGATCGTTGGTGAACCACCTGGCTTTCTTGCTGTTGAGGTTGCTGGGAGGGTTTTTCAGTGGAGCAAGGGTGTCGGCGCAGTCGGTGATCCACAGTGTGAGGTTGCGGGCTCCTTCGTTGGGGTCCGTGGTGTTGGTGGGAGGGTTTAGGCGCAAGGAGGTGGTGAGTTGGTCGGTGGTGATCTTGCTCCAGCATCTTCCGGGGGTTTGTTGAGGGAGGTGGTGGGTCGTTGTTTTCCTGAAGTTGAAGTGTACGCAGCTGTGGTCGGTTCAGTGGAGCTCGGTGGTGTGGCTGAAGGAGATGTGGTTGCTGGAGGAGAAGACAGGGTCGAGCGTGTGGCCGGCGTAATGGGTGGGGGTGTTGACCAGTTGGTTGAATCCGAGGCTGGCGAGGTTGTCTAGTAGGGCAGTGGTGTTGTTGTCCTGGTCGTTCTCCAGGTGGAAATTGAGGTCTCCTAGGAGGATGTAGTCGGGGGAGGCGAGGGCGAGTTGGCTGATGAAGTCTGCAATAGCCTCGCTGAAGTGTGAGCGTGGTCCCGGGGGTCTGTAGATAAGGGTTCCTCTGAGGGTGGTCTTGGGGTCGGTGTGAATCTGGAAGTGCAGGTGCTCTGCGGTGGCGAGGGTGTCGTCGGTGTTGGTCGTGATGCGGATAGTGTTTCTGTGGGCGATGGCGATGCCTCCTCCGGTCTGGTTGACGCAGTCCCTCCAGATGATCTTTTAGCCATCCGGGATGGCAATGGCGATGTCGGGGGCTGAGGAGGCGTTCATCCAGGTTTCCGTGAAGATGGCGACGTCTGGTGCCGTTTTGTCCAGGAGGTCCCATAGTTCGACGGCGTGCCTGTGGATGGAGCGGGTGTTGAGCAGGATGCACTTGAGGTGGTTGTTGTTGGTGGCTGTTTTGGCTGGCGCGGTGCAGGACCGAGTGCAGGTGAAGATTCCGTGGATGCGTTTCGGGGTGGCTTGGTAGCAGGCTGGATGTCGTCCGGTGTTGAGTGCGTAGAGGGTGGCGGCGTCGTAGCTCAGTCGGGTTGGCTGGCTCCGGTGGGGTCCAGGGGTTCTGGTGCTGGGCGCAGTCCAGGCATGGACGGGCGTAGACGGGCTTGCTTTTGGTGCGCCTTTTGCGCCCAATTGGCGCGCCCGCTGCGCGTACACATGGTCCCCGCCATTTATGGCGAAGTGGGAGGGAGGAGCAACTGGGAGGCAGAAGCGGGCGGCGAATGGGGAGCGGGAGACAGGAGAAGGGGGCGGGCCGCAGAAGAGCAGCGGCGGGGAGCAGAGGGGGGGTTGGGAAGAGCGGGAAAGCGGAGCGGGGGAGAGTGAGGGCAAGCCTGGACAAGCCTGAAGAGTGAGGGCAAGCCTGGGCAAGCCTGGGGAGCGAGGGCAAGCCTGGAGAGCAGGGGCCCTAAGGAGAGGTGGCAGCAAGATGGCCAAGCTAGCAGCAGCAGCAGAATCCGGGCACACGGGGGCCGTGCGGTAGTAGAGTGACCGGGTCAAGGGTCACCAAACTGCAAGAAGCAACGCCGTGAGGGGAACGGCTGCCAACACCCACCTCCTTGAATCACAACCATGAGGGAAACTGCACATTGACCTGCATTTTAGCATTTCTGGCACCCTGGTACCGCGGTAAGGGAAACGGCCATGCCAGAGCTTCAGGTCCCAGCAGGACTTGCGTGGCGCCTGTTGAGGGCGTCATTGCAGGGCACCAGGAGGCCCTGTAAAGCTAGCGCGGACCTCCCACAGCACGCGCAAACTGAAAGCAGCAATGCTGTGATGGAACGGCTGCCAACACCCACCTCCTTTGATCACAGCCATGAGGGAAACAACGCATTGACCTGCATTTTAGCATTTCCACCGCCCTGGTACCGCCGTGAGGGGAACGGCCAAGCCAGAACTACAGGTCCTAGCAAGACTTGCATGGCGCCTGTTGAGGGCATCCTCGCAGGGTGCCAGGAAGCCCTATAAAGCCAGCACAGCTCTCCCGCAGCACAGGACGCACGTGGGCGTGCCCGGGCAAAGCCCGGGCCAAGGGCATGTGCATCAGCGCCCGTCCAAGCCAGGACGAGGCCGGGCAGGGCCAGCCCTCTGACCTCTGCCTTCCATTTGCAGCCCTGGACATATAAGGTACTGTTATTCCATGTTCCCATCGTTGAATCCCTACAACGCCTCATTGCATACATGCTCTAGTCCGTTCTGAGCTGGGAGGAGGAGGCAGGGCTGCCCCCTCCTTTTTCTTTTGTTGTTCAAGACACTTTGAACTCTGGACAAACTTCAAAGTCATTTTATTGTCTCATTGTTATATTTTCCCTGATTTATCTGCTTGTCTAGAAGGTGGTATTATATATCGAGGCACTGGTCATGACTACCAAACGTACGGCTATAGGTCTGAGGGCTGGGGGGAGTAGTGGGAGCCTTGAATGTTTTTGACAAGGGCTGAATCAGCTTTAACTCATGAAGTATAGCTTACTGAAAAAAAGGCTCTCTTTAGGCACCTATGCAGGGCATAAAAGATCATCCTTGTGGGCTATAACCTTAGCCAAATCTGGCCTGGGCACTCTGCACATCTCGGACCATTTAAGTGTGGATGCACTAGTTGCAAGTCCAGTTGGGGTGCCAGTTGATGGCTCAGCTTTCACCACCTAGGCACTTTGGAACTTACCCATAATCGAAGATTGAGCTTACCCAAGGGCTTGTTGGTTACTTCACTTGGGGAGAAAACAGATTTGCTTGCGCCCCCTGCCCCAACTTTAGCACATACCCCAACTATGACAAGTGTAGCTCAAGGTGACCCTGCTAATAGATCCAAAAGAGTTGCCAGGGAAATGGAAAGTGTGGCATGCTTTTCTAAATCCAGGTTAGGAGGGGATGGTGAGGGCGGCAATGGTGAGCCACCTGCAAAATGCACAAGGAGAAGTGTGGCATTGAAGAACAAGGCCCAAGCCAGACTTAAACATCAAGCTCTAGGGACACGTGAGAATCACTCCCTGAAATACAATAATGGCACGCCTCTTTTTCCAACCACTGACCCCCACACCATGGCGGATCTTGGAAGTGATCTGGACCAATGGAAACATTTGGATACTTTAATATCTGCTCTCTTAGCGCCTTTTTAAAGTAAATTAGAGGTGATCGAAGGGAAGCTGTCACACCTCTTAAAATCTAGTAATCAGCGAGTTAATCAGGAGGTATGCAGGTGCCAATGTGCAGCACGAGGGGCAGCTAACATACCCATGGCCACGGCTATGCCAGAAGCCATTGGCCAGGGAGGCTTGGGGATAGATGGCAGGGTTAAACCCTTTTGTTCAGTTGATCAGTTCCCGCCCCAGCCTGTGGGCCCTTCGAGACCACTATCTATTGATCAGGCCAAGTCTACTATGAGGGTTGGTAATCATCATAGAGACTGTCCCACTGAGCTGAAGGCCGCAAATACTATGTGCTCTGGAGATGTGGCAGATCTGTCCCCAGCCGCATGTCCATATGTTTTGGTTCTGCCCGTGTTCCACCACTTAGACCAGACCAAACTGAATCTTGGACCCAACTGAGCAATAAAACCCTAGACTGGTAATCTAAACATAAAGGTTTTAGAGTACCCATGAGCAACAATATCATAATGGTACGCAGAGTTGGGTGGGTGGGACGATCACCAAAGAACTTTGAGGGGGATTGTGTGGTCATTAATTTCCTAAATCCTGCGGTTGTACAGACAATTTTAAGGGCGCATTATCCGTGAGCTATGTTCGCCACTTTCTTCTGGGGCTTGCATTTGGGATACTTTTATAAGCCTTCTGTGAGAACCTTGACGGTTCCCTACATCCCCATGTCCAACAGGTTTCAGGCACTTTCTGGTTTAGATGCTCAAGATTGACTACCTGTCAGCAACGCAGTACCCATTGTCTCAGACAATTTTGTAGAATTACTGGACGATGTAGTGCATGTTCCCATGGTTAGTATATAACATTTTAATCCATCCTCTCCCTTGAACCACCAGACTTCATCAGCTGGTATAGTAAAACCAACTTCTATCTTAACAATAACTGATTGAGGTATAATGAAAGTTTTAACATGGAATATTGCTGGTTTAAGGGCAAAAAAGGGTGACACCAGTTGGGAATTCTTTCTTGCCACACATATTATAGCCCTTCAGGAAATGTGGGAGGCCAATGAAACCTACTATTTGGATGGGTTTATATCTTTTTGTAGACTCGCTACACAATCCAGTATGGCTAGAGCAAGGGGGGGCTACTATTGATGATTAACCTTAAATTGACGTATAAAGTAAAGTTCATTGAATCATGTTCTCCCCATATCTTATTAGTAAAGCTGACAGGGAAGAGCCTGCCAACTCTTCCAGTGGTTAATATTTATAATTCTTTTACTAGAACTGATGAGTTAGAGGATATTAGAGCTCTCACTGTTTTTTGGGCAAATATGGTGACAGTAATGAAAGACACTATGACACATTAGTCCTGGGAGATTTTAATATACATGCTTGCCCTACCAATTGCTTAGCAAGGCTGGAGGAGGATCATGGCCGTCAGGGGCTGACCCACTTTGAACATACCTCGTCCGGCATCTTTTTAGAAAGTTTCTTATCAACCCATAACTTGATCTGCCCTGTGCAGTCGGACAGGATAGTTCCTATACCTACATATGTTGGTCAGGGCTGTCACAGTATAATTGATTATATTCTGGTCTCCTCTTCATTGATGTCGACACTAGGCACATTAACTGCAACAAAAAATTGTCTTAGCGAACACAATCCACTAACATTGGACCTTAATATACATGATGTTAATAATGGTATTACCATGACCCAACTTACTAATGCTAATATTGCACCTATAGATCAAGCATGCAGAATTAGGTGGGATAGGATCACCCCAGACAGTTTTATTGACAGACTAATTACCAACTGTGCGCAGGAGTTTGGGATTTGTTCAGACCAGGACTCCCAGCCACTATCGCTCCTTGATACCTTTGACCGAATCACAAAGTAGGTTGCCTTGAATTTAACTGCATCCTGTAGACCAAGGCCCCCTAAATTTAAAAAATGGTTTGATGAAACCTGTATGAAAACTTATAAGGAACTTATGCAGGAACTTAAGCAAAAACCTAATGGATCAATACGGGTAAAAAATGTAAGGATGGCATGTAAACTTGTGGTGGAAAGTCGGACAAGGCGATTAAGGGAGATGACGTGGGAGGAGCTTAGCCAGCCCAGTGTGCTGGCCAACTGTTCTAGATTCTAGTCTGTTGTAAATAGTCCATTGTTTGATGATTCACCAAACTCTAGTAAAGACTGTTTAGTTCCTGCTGAGAGGTGGGTGCAACACTTTGGGAAAGTGTACAGCAACGTAACCCCCGGGACTCCTGTAGGGACATTAGTTAGTGATTGCACATCCCACCCTCTTGTCTTTACCATTGATGAAGTCAATAAAGCGATTACATCAACCTTAGGGGGGGTTAGCACCAGGTCCCAACGGAGTACCGGCTGACCTTTATAAGACAGATTCTAAACTATGGGCTAAGATGTTAACTCATGTTTTTAATGCAGCCTGTCTGTCCGGTTTTCCCCTGTCCTGGGCCAAGACGGGTATTATACCAATGTTTAAGAAGGGAGCAAGGGATGACCCGGCTTGTTGTAGGCCTATTTCTCTCCTGGACTCTGCGGCCAAAATTATGGGGAAAGTTGTCCTGGCGCGACTAACAGAGTGACTCGATCGAGCAAGTATAGTTGCTGATCTCCAATATGGTTTTAGGTAGGGGAAAGGTACGCTGGACCAATGCCTTAATCTCCACTTGGTGATAGGAAGTATACAGTTGCAAAGCACAGGGACCTCAATCTGGCCTTCATGGATCTAACCTCGGCTTTTGACCTTGTTAACAGATCAAAACTCTGGGTGATCCTCCAAGATATAGGGCTAGATGTCGATTTGATCTCATTTCTGGCAGCCATCCACGAAAATACAACTGTGGCTGTGCGCTTTAATGAAGATGGCAGCCTGACTGATTCATGGGCAGTTAAAAGAGGGGTCCAGCAGGGGTGCATTTTGGCCTCCTGGCTGTTCACCCTCTATATTAATAAATTAGGGGATTCTTTTATCTCTTGCTGTAAAGATATCCCTAGAGCTGGCACCAAAATGATTCCCACACTTGTGTATGTTGACGATGCAGTGTTGGTGGCCAGGACTGCAAGGGGGATGCAAATGCTTTTAAATTGTTTTATAGATTTTAAAGAGTCACTGGACCTCAACACTAATTTTAATAAGTCACATGCTATTTCCATAGGCTTGAGGAGGGCAGCAAAGGTAAAATTGCATTGCATGTGCCTAGAGTTAATAAAAGTCCCAGCTTTTCCATACTTAGGGGTACTTTTTGATGACCGGTGCTTATGGAGCACGCAGCATGCACACAAAAAGAACTTTTTTAACCAGAGCATCAGGGGCTACTTTAGACTTTGCAAACAAAATAGGATCAAATCTACTCCCTGCACTTAAGAAGATCTATAATGCTAAATGTTTACCTATGGCGACTTATGGGAGCGACATCTGGGGTTATACAGACGTCAAAGAAATCCAGGGGGCCGAAAACACTTTTTTGCATAGGCTGCTTTCGGTCTCTGCTTACACGCCAACTTTTAGCATACAAGAGGAATTAGGAGCAGGTTTTATTCCTGAATAGATAGCGGTTGCTGCTTTATTGCATTGGTTGAGAATTTGGGCACAACCTACTCCAAATCTTAACCAATTGATCATCCAAGATTGTCTCACCCTGGAAAAGGTGTTAGTCATTCCGTGGATTAGATATATTAAGGACCAGATGGGAATCCTTGGCTGCCCCGATTTATTTTTGAGCCCCACAGCATTGGGTAAACCGGCCATCAGAGACCTCAAGCAGCAGTTCTTACATAGATAAAGGGTACTAGGGAGGAGAACGACTTGAAAAAACCCATGGTGAGCAGATTTGCTATACTGAGCCTGGGACGACAAATGCAACCATATTTATCTTATATAAACAAACCGTACCATCTCTTTGTTTTGACAAGATTCAGGTTGAATATGGTTCCCTGGCTCCTTGCTTTTCCTAAAGGGTACTTTAAAGAAGGAACATTAAGTCCTTGTCCTTGCGATAATTTCTCGGACCAGAACACTCTTCACATAATATTCTCCTGTGCATATTACAATTCACTGCGCAGAGAATTCATAATTCCCTTGCTTAGAGGTTGTAACTTTGAACAAGTTAGGCCGGCACCGGGATACTTACAAACGCTAGCTTCACCCATGGTCTGCTTTGGGGTAGCAAGTTTTCTAACAGGAGCAAACAGGCAAAGGAACCGGTCACTTATGAGCTCCTCTGTGGATACAGCATTGAATCAAGTTATCTAAATTTTATTTTTTCTTGTTTTTTTGTATGTAAAGATGGATAAGTCTGAGTTTGGGCTAATTTTAGCTTATTTATTTATTTACTCCCAGTCCTAATTATGTGTTGGTGGGCTGTATTGTCATTTTTGTGGTTATCTTCCCTTTTATGGATCCGAGAGGCGTGCACATTCTTGTATGAATTGTTGTATTACATGATGGAGTGTATTTTATTCTAGTGCTCCCTATGGGAGTGGTAGTTAATGAACACTGAGTGTAGCAGATCTCTATGAAGATTGATGATTGTCTCATGGTTTTTTACTCTCTACGTCTGTTACATGGAAACAGGACGGGGTACATAACTGATTTTATACTTATGTATTTTATGAATGTAGATTTGATCTGTCCTGTTTTGTTATGTGTACTTTGATGGCATTAATCAGCCGAATAAAGTTAATTTTGACTGACTGACTGACAAGGGTCCCTGTGTTGGTGCTAGGCAGCACACTGTGCGCCAGTGCAATACGAGAGCAGACATGCTTCATATCTTTGTAAATACAGAGTATTTCTTGTCTCTTCTTTTCACACAATGTAGTACAGCAAGTACCCTTGCTGCACCATCATGTTGCGGGACATATAAGTAAGGGTGCCCCCTAATGTTTACCAGACACTTCCCTATCATTTACATTTTCAATGTGGTGGCACTGCAATTGTCATTCAACAGGACTTGGACCCACCCCAATTACAAGTGGGCCAGTTTGTGTCCCCAGTAAATCTCCAGGATAACATATCGGGGTTATATAAATTTAAAAAACATGAGGAAAAAGATGTTTCCTTAACAATTCTCACATGTTCTTAATTTACAAGCCGATATGTACTTCGGCATTTTGCCACCATTATACCAAAGAAGTGTTTCAGATGAAGAACTCAGACTGTATGGTGTTGCCTCATTAATTGTAATCCTGATGAGGCTGGTTACTAAGCATGGGCGAATTTTGCGAATTGGCAATTCGCGAATTTGCGAATTGGCAATCCGCAAAATTGGCGCGAATTTTTTTATTTTTGCGTGTTCGGGGGTGTTCGCGAGGCGCTTTGCGTGTTCGCGGGTGTTCGCAAGGCGCTTTGCAATTTCGCTGGGTTTTTTTCTTGCCTGCTTAATCACTGCCACCCTCTTGTTTTTTATGCCCATCTGCCCTCTGTACCACCTGTTTCTGTGCCCTTCTGCCCTCTGCTCCACTCATTTTTTGTCCCCTTCTGCCCTCTGTCCCACTTTTGTGCCCTTCTGCCCTCAGCCCCACTTAGAATGGTGCCGGCAAGCTGCCAGGGCCATTCTAAAATAGCTAGAAATAGCTTCAACAGGAAGCACTAATAGATAAAGTAAAGCAGGTGCTCCAATTGAAGGTCAAATTAAGTTACACAATCATTAATCACCCCAAGTTTGGGGGTGATTAATGATTGTGTAACTGAATTTGAGCAGCACCTGCTTTACTTTATCTATTAGATCTTCCTGTTGAAGCTGACTTTTGTAACTATTTTAGAATGGCTCTGGCAGCTTGCTGGCGCCATTCTAAAAGAGTTACAAAAGTCAGCTTGAACTTTTGACCCAATCCCCGTTCGCAGATTTTGCGGGAAATTTGCGAATTTCGCGGATTGCGAATTTACCAAAAATCCGCGAAATCCGCGAAATCCGCGAGCGGAACGGATTTTCTGCCCATGCTTACTGGTTACTCCACTCACAAGCTCCAGTGAGACTGAAGGGGCACTTGTAATGAGACCCAAAGAGGGGGAACAAGATCCATGCTGTGTAAGTTGAAGGAACAAATACTTTGCTTTATCCTACAATACAAGGAACCTTACTTCTAATTATTAGTTTAATAGATAGACTGACCAATTGACTAAGCTGGTCATTTTACACTGATTAGAGAAAATGTTAAATGTCTACGTCTGTTTTTGTTTTATTTTATTTTTTATTGGCATTTAACACTTATACATCTTAAAATGTATCCTGGAACAACAATGTCAGCATACAAAGTGTACTTTTCATCAATTATTTGAATTTTGATCTGTTCTCAGGCCGTTCTATTTGGTGGTTCCAGAGATTCTAACATCCAACATTTTCATCTTATTATATATCTTTTGAGTATTCTCATACAGTGAATCACTAATAAACATAACATACCATTAACAAATCCCCCTGAAACACCCCCCCAATCCCATCCCATTCAGTGTCGGGCCGGAGTCTCAAACCTGTACAAATGTATTTCAGTTTTTTCTGGATTGTTGGATTATTTATGTGCCACACAGTTTGTCTGATGTAGTTACGTCCCTTCCCTTCCTGCGTTCTCTTAGGAGACGGACTCCAGTCAGTCCTTTTCAACCTTTTTATCCTTTCTTACAAATCTCATTCGCACCATCTCTGCGGTTTCTCATCACTCATATCTCTCATTCAATTTGTAAATTTCGATGGTTGAGGGTGCATCCATTTTATTACTATATGTCATTTGGCTAAGATCAAACCCAGATTAACAAAGCATCTGCTTAGCTTTTTGTTTTTAGACGTGGGCAGTAGTCCAAGCAGGTCCTGTTTATATGGTCCAGCCTGCCGCTTCTCCTAGATGACTCAATACCTACTCCCAGTAGGAGGGTAACAATGAACAGTGCCAAATCATGTGGAGGAAATCTACCCTGTGCCCTGGAGAGTAGAGTTTTTATTATGTTGGTGGTGGGGGAGTTCCTCTGGAAAGCCCTGCCATAGCTACCACGCTACACTGGAAATTTTACCATATTGAGAAACTCGCCTCTCCTTAGGTCAAAGGTGTCAAGGGCCTCTTCCCAGGAGAGGAACTGTCCATTTGCATAACGATCTCCCAACAACTGGCAGTCTCCATCTTTCTAGTGACAAACCGACATAGAGTCTGCTATGGCTGCAAAGGGCCGGATCAACCAAAGAGGCTTCTCAGGTGCATACAGTGCGGGGCGCACGACTTTTATTACCACATCCTCCCACACTGTCACCACATGTCGTATTATATAAGGATATTTCTCAGGAACTTGTGCTCATAGCATTAACAGCTCGCACAATGAGCTACCATCATAAGTGCCGGCTAATAGCTATCTCTCCCAGTTTTCATCGTTATCTAACCAGTGGACTGCATGTTGCAGCTGGGAAGCCATGTAATAAAATTCAAGTTGGGGCACCTCCAGACCTCCTTGCTTCCACCTTCTCTGTAGGGTCGTTAAATGCACTTGTCTGCATTCTTCCCCCATAGTAGGTCCCTGATGAGACTTTCCAGTGTGAGGAAGTAAGATCAAGGAACTAGATGGAGGGAGTATTGCAATGTATGCAGACAACGGGGCAAAACAATCATTTTAATGATTGTGATGTGTCCCATAAGGGAAAACGGCAACTCCATCCAGAGTTTAATCGATCCCCTCAAATCCTGTATTACACGGCTTATGTTAAACTCATGAAATGCCTTGGCCGTATGTGCCAGATGGATACCCAAGTATCGTTCTCCTTATTCTGCCCAAGATAACTCGATAGGCGTTCGCAACGCTGATGAAATCTGAGCAGTCCTACCCAGTGGGACGATCCTGGACTTTGCTCGATTAATATGGAGTCCTGAGATCATCCGGAAGCTTTGAATTTCTGATAATAGTACCGGAATGGATCTATCCGGCTGTGTCAGATAGACTAAAGTGTTGTTTACATATAGCAAAACCTTGTGAGTGGTATCCCCCCACCTGGATTCCACATGGTTCCATTGTGTCTCTTAATCGAATAGCCATTGGCTCCATCGCAATTGTGAAGAGTAAAGTTGAGAGCGGGCATCCTTGTAGGCTGCCAAGTCGTAGTGCTAATTGTTTTGATACCATTCTTTCTATCCATACTCTAGCCATGGTCGCTGAGTAGAGCAGCTGAATCCATTGAAGATAGGTGTCACCCACTCCCATTTGCCTAAGGACTTGCCATAAATACGGCCACTCCACAGAGTCAAACACTTGCTCGATATCTAAGAGCACCACAGCACTGTCCATCTCTATCAGTCTAGGGGCCTGCCATATGTGTGCGAGTCGACTCAGGTTACAAGTCATGCTCCTGCCAGGGATAAAGCCTGCCTGGTCAGAATGGATTAATTGCGACACCATTGGAAGGAGTCGATCCGCTATAATGCTGCTCAATATTTTCATATCAACATTCAACAGCAATATTGATCTGTATAAGGATGGTTGGACAGGATCTTTAACTTTTTTTAATATCATAGCCATGAGTGCCTTCCCCATTTTAGGCGGCAACATACCTTAATCCAAGCACTCATTATTTACTTCTAGGAGCCTGTCCACGAGAAGAGGGGCAAACATTTAGAGAACTCTGCAGGGAGATCATCTAAGCCCGGACTCTTACCCATTTTGAGATAGTCTGTAGCGCTAATGATTTCACCTTTGGCAGTCGTGGCATTCAGAATGTCTTGGTACTCAGGCGCTAGGGACAGGAGGTCTACCATGTATAAATATGATATCAATGCATCTGGGTCCAGTCCAGCTCTACTAGTGTATACCTTTTGCAAGTAATGTGCCAAGGTGTCGGCTATCGCTTTTTGCAAGTACACTAATACTCCATTCTCAGTATGTGTTTGTAGTATCTGAGCTACTGGTGTTCCATGTCTTATGAGCCGAGCCAACAGTGCTCCGGTTCTGTCACCCTCTCTGTAAAGTTTCTGTCTTTATGTTGTGTGGACATGCTTTTCAAGTCTGTGAAGATCTGTTATAAGAGCCTCCCTAGCTTCAGTCCATTCTGTCAACTTCTCTGGGGTTTTTGCTGCCTCCGACACTAATTTTCCCAAGACGATTTCATGTCTACTCACATCTCATTCCAATTGGGATCTCACACCATATGTTGTCTTAATGTATATGCCTCTTATAACTAGCTTTATTGGCCCCCAATTCACTTTCACGGCATGAGGCTGACCCCTAAGTCTGTGAGGGCCTCACTGTTGAGCCGCCACAGGGTGTCTCCGAACTTGTGCCTCTATCCCCCAACTCCAACAGAACCGGAGAATAATCCACCAGGTACATCTGCAAACACGATATCCCCTCCACACTCCAGCCAAGATCTACAGAGAGGAACCAATAGTCTAACCCACTGGAGGTTCCAGTGGCGGGAGAGTAACATGAGTACTGTTTTGTAGTAGGATGACGCATATGCCATACGTCTTGCAGGTGTAACCCCAGTAGCACACCCAGCAGTGCTACAGTCATTTTAGGTTTAGTATGGAATGCCAGTGGTTCCTGATCAAGAGACCCAAGGAGTACACAATTAACTTCTCCTGCCCAAAATTATTGATGTTTCCAAGTAAAGGGAGGCCGCTACCAGAAGATCAGCAAAAAAGGAAGCGCTATCATAATTTGGCGCATAAACATTGATAATACAAATTTCTGAGCAGTCCATTCTCCCATGGAGGTTTACATATCTCCTGTCCGGGTCAACTACATGATGTAAATATTGAAACGGAACATCGAGGGCTATCCATATAAGTGCCCCCCTTGCAAATCCAGAATATGAGGTGCATATATTTGACCCCTCCATCTCTTCCGTAAGCACTTTATGGAATCCTCCAGATATGGGTCTTCTGAAGACATGCAACTGCCACCTTATATATTTTTAAGTAGACAAAGATATGTCTACATTTTTGGAAGGCAGCAATGCCCCGAACATTCCACATAATTAATTTACTCATGGTGACCTATCCGACTTGCTATGTGTGCCCTTTCGCACGTTTTTGATTTTTACGTGTGTGAACTGTGATGCACATTTCCATCCTGACTTTTAATGTTCTGAATTTCCCAGGCTGACACTCATATAACAGGGATCCCATAAAACATATTGTAAATTCCCGAACTTCCCCCTACCCTCTGGGCAATATCGCATTTACCTTGCCCTCTGAACTAAACTGGCCTAAGGCTTACAGATGTCACCCCATTCCCCTAACAATACCCCACAATTCTAACCTTACATACATCAACAACAAAAATATACACTATTGACCATTTCCCTCCCCTCCCACTCCATTCAAAAGAAGTGACTAGTTCGCTAGCAAGGTGTGAGGACGAGCCTCTAACTCCTTAACCAGGTACCAGGCTCTAGGGGGCACACTCCCACCATGTATCACAGTTCATGTAGAGTGTCCCATTATAAAATTAGTCTCTTCCTCTTCCCTCCCAGTGTTACATCTCGGTGCAATTTCACAATTACCAGTTCTTTTCTCATATCTTCACCTTGTGTCTCTGCTAGGCATCAGAGTCTTTGTTTGAGTTGCTGTTCAAGGCATCTGAAGACATCCGATGCCTGTAAGGTTCACTATGGACAACCACTAATTCTGGTCCGGGTACGGCTTTTGACACTGTTTTGTGATTGTAAATGTTGACCCTGGTGTCTAGGTTGCCTGTGACACCCAGACTTCCTCGATGTCATCGTTGAGGGCACCAAACAGGTCTCATGTGATCCTCTTGTGTCCAACCAGTCACTAGCTTCCTTCGCTGAAAAGAAGAACAATGGTTTGCCCCCACACTTAACTCTCAACTTCGCTGGGAATAGGAGATTGTACTTAAGATTTATTTCTTGCATACAGCGTTTACCCACCAGGAAGGAGCGTCTTTGTCCCTGTGCACTTTGTGTGTAATCTGAGTATGTGGAAATCTGAGGAGCATCATGTGTTAACAGGCCATGGCGTCTGGTAAGCTACAAGATAAGATCCCGATTCTGGATATTGAGAAACCCTGCTATGAAGGCCCTTGGAGGTGCTCCTGGCCTGGGGGGGACCAATGCTCTGTGGGCCCTCTCTAGAGAGAAGAACTTGGATTGTTTCCCTGGGGCCAATACACGGGTCAGCCAAACTTTGATGAACAGTTGTGTGGATGAAACTTCCATCTTCTCAGGAAATCCCACAAAATGGAGATTGTTTCTTCTCAATCGTCCTTCCACATCATCAGCTCGATGGTGCAGGCATCCCACATTTCTCTGTAGACCAATATTTGTATCCCTCAAGGTACGGAGTTCTTTCTGGAGCATGTCCACCATCTGTTTGGTAGTGGTGACTCTATCTGAGACCTTCCAAAGGTCGCATCGCAATAAATGAACATATATGGTAACTGAGTCAATTTTAGCTGTTAACTCCTCTCCCGAGGAACAGATGGCTTCAAGCACCTTTAAAATATAGGGGGGTCGATCGGAGTCCTGCGGTTGCTCAGCTGTATTAGTGGCCAGAGCTGGATTTGGGGGCTTTAACCTGGGGGAGCAACTGTGCATAATTGGAAATTGTGTTCGCCTGGGCCGCCTTGCTGCCTTTGTCTTTCACCATATTTAATGGTGTATGTATGTCCTAGAAAGGGTGTAAGAGAGTACGCGAACCAGGGTACACGTTCAGATTTACTTATGTGGTCATCACTCAGTATGTCACCAGGGTTTAATTGGGCTCTAGTCTCCTCCGGGTCCAAATTACAAGGGTGTCCGCTCTCCACTTGTTAGGTTCCTCACTAAGTGCCTACAGTCTTTTGTAACTGCACTTGGTAGGCTTGGGGGTGTAGCTCCTATCTGGGGGTATCATGAGCCTTCCCCATACAGTGTATGTTGTGGGGGGTTCCTGGTATCTAGTCTGGGGTCATTGCTGAAATCCTCGTAGTAACGCCCCTCCTGAGGCGTACCACTCCTGTCTCACTATTATTTCTGCTTTTGTGTATCGAACTTCCAGGGGAAGGCGCCTCTAGTCGTGCAGCCACACGACCCACAACACGATTCACAGGGGCGATCCCAGGACCCACCAGACGTCAGTTCCAGCACAACAAGACAGTGAAATATGCCCTCCAAGACAATTGGGATCCTCACTCCCCTGGCGGTCCTCTCAGGCCATATATATCCCCAGCTGGGCCGTTCTCATAGTTTCTTTTCAGCCGCCTGATGCACATAGATACAGGCCCACGTCACATGTCCTCCAACCAACACGGCTCCAGCATCTCAGAGGCCCGGTGCAAAGTCTCACTCGCGTCCCCGGCTTCAGGCCCTACTGCAGTTATTCCCAGAGTGAAGAAGCCGGCGAGTGTACCTTTTTTTCCCAATGTGGCATTGACCAGGGAGCTGAAACCACGACTACAGGCCTCAGACGGATTCCTGTATTCCCCCCCCTGTGGGAATCGTGATCTCCAGCCACCTTTCAGGACTGTTCGTTGTAGCCGGGTCCTCCGCTGAAAATCCCAAGATGGCTGCACAACTCTGTCCTCTTCCTCTCGGCTCCCCCGGCTGTGGGTCACCCTGGAGCGCCGGCCTCTATTTCAGGCTCACATCGAGGGAGGAGAGGTATGTCCTCTACGTATTTTTGTGATAGATTACGCTCTATCACAAACAGGATGATTATGGATGGCGGTAGCTGTTTGCACACACATCTACTCTGCCATTACGATTAGCCAAGCCCCCATGTCTACGTCTGCTGCCTGATTCTTCTACAGGCTATTCCTTGGATTTTCTAAATGATCTGGTTGTTTTTCGTATAAATCCTGTTGAACTTGAACACAAAAGCTACATACTTATCCGATCACCTTTCAGATCCTGTACCTCCAGGAGACTCGTTCCTTTTATTTCTTGATCTATCTTGGAGTTCATTTCAAATCTGTGTGCTAGATTTAGCTTGAAAGGATTTAGATACAGTTCAATGTGGAGGCCATCATTGGCTGCCTCCCAAACCATTTATGGAGTTGAGGTCTTTACCAAATATGGTGGATCCCAGTGTCTATCCAGATACATTGAATAAAGACCTTAGTGATGACTTAAAGAAAACTTTTACCATGTCAAAGAAAAGAATCATCTGCCAGGGTGTGTTGCTGGTGAAACAATTGGTTTCACCCAAAATGACCAAGATAAACTTTGAACTATTCCCGCCTTGAAAGGGAGATACATTATTCTACCACATTTAATGGTTTTCATTTCTCATGGATTCATTTATAAAGACCAAATCAAGATGGCTAAAAATGTATATTTTTCCACATGGGTACCATATGCGCCTAATACCGCAAAAGAACTGTACAGAATCATTTTAGAGTATTAAATCCCAGTTGCAATGCAATCTACTTTATCACCTTTTACTAAACTGTTTGAAGAGATGTCTTTGTTTTTCATCCTTCTTTTTTCACAGATGAGTCATAGGATTCATTCTCACACTGAATGTGATGTCATTTCTGACCCTTCCGAAGCCATGCTAATCTCATAATCATAGTCTTTCTGGCATTTAGTAACCCATTTGTTTAGTTCAGGTCCTTAGGGTAATGGCGATAGTCATCTCTGGCTTGACATGTAATTTCGTTTAGAATGTTGACAAATCTAAACATGATGCATCTGTCTTTGTGCTGAGGTGGATGTTTTTGTTGATTTCAAACACATAACATGATAACTTCATCTGGACATATGCTCTATTGTTTCTGACATGTTTATTTGTTACATACCAATACAAATATATCTAAACTATCTTTGTTCAGCAAGGCACACTTACATATGTATGATAACACCTTGATTAGTGGACTACGAGACTTCATACCCCTTATGGATTGCCTGCCACAGCACACCTCATCAAGGGCTTTAAGGAATATTACTGCATCACCCCAACCTGGGTATACCTCCACTGGCACCTCTTGCCAGCCTACATCATCTTAAAAGCTAGCTGATCATCTACAAACTAACACAAGTCCCTGCACCCAGGGCCGGACTGGGAACAGAAACCGGCCATGGCAAACTTCTCAGCTGACACCCCCTGGGGTGGGGGTGAGTGCAGCTGAGCAGTTTGCGAGCGCCGGTTTTGGGCCGATTTTGTTACAGGGGGCCGATATTGCCGACCCCCGTTAACAAAAACGGCCCCTCAGGGGTCCAAAACAGGCCCCCACCCTGGCGGCCTACCGCGGTAACGCCTGGTGCCCGCTATGGCCAGTCGGGCCCTGCCTGCAGCCCCTCCAGTGCAGGAGGGGCAACCTCTTCAGGGGGGCCCATTCAGCCCAAGACCAATGAATATCTATGACATTTGGCAAACTCAAGGACCTCCTCGCATTCTGTAGAGGGGCTGCTACATTTTTTGTTATGCTGCTGCTCACCATCTCTGGTGGCTCTCAGCACACCTGCAGCCAAAACACCATAATGCTATGGACAAAGAAGAGCAAAAACAAAAATAACAAGATGCCAAGCCATCTCCATCATTGCACTAAGGATCTGGACTATCACTTGTATGAGAGAAGGTTCAAACTAAAGGAGGGTATAGCTCAAGTAATTTGCTGCAGCCTTTTTAAGCAGAATGACAGTGAAATTACATGAGATTATGTAGAATTGCAGGAGGGAAATACCCCATGCCTTTAGTGCTATTTTCTTAGCACAAAATGCACCCTTGAGTTTAAAATGAACCTGAAGATGAATTTTGCTCTAAGAAAATAGAATGAACTGCAACAGAACAGGCACAGCAGCAGCCAGCAGATGCTTGCACTCTATTCCTGTGCTCTTGCGTGTGCATTTTTATCCCAAATTATGGGAACTGGCTTAATTGCGTATTTTTCAGTAATTTTGTGTCACGAGAGTTACAAACAATTAATGACATAACTCCAATTAGTCTGGAGAAATAAAAATGTCCTACTTTAAGGATCTTAACTGTAAGTAAGTTACCATAATGGAGTCTCACTTCAGGGACTCCGGAGTTCAAATGGACTTAAACTGTACCTACCAGTGCCTACCTTTTTAAATATGGTTTGCTGCTGTGTAACTGGGGTAAGAGAGTTTGCACTAGTTATGCGTGAACAGGAGTATACAAGGTTGTGCACACATACGCAGGCTGAACAAGAAAGACTCTGGTCTGGTATGTCCACACACATAGCCAGTGGCAGATGGGAACCCAAATAAATTGGTTATCTCCTGCCTAGGTCTTATAAGGCAATTGGGGATCCCCAAAAAATATTCCATTTTTGTTCCGATACATTTATAAGGCTTAACTGTTGTCATACTTTCGGTAAAAGTTGCTTACCATGACCATTTTAATTGGCATAATCTATAACAGCCATTGGAATGACTTTTTCTATAGTTCCCTTGGCCTGAAGGCACACTTTGTTTCAGTTTGGGCCTATGTACATCTTTTTATGTATTTACATTTTTATTTCCCTCAGTCAGTGTTAGACTTGGCTGTCTCTAGTTGGCAGAGGTATACACTTCTTACAAATAGGGGCTCACCTCCTCTAGTCAGGGCAAGGGGATCACACACTTAGATAACCCCTGCTCACCCCCTTGGTAGCTTGCAAAGCAGACAGGCTTATCTCAGAGGCAGTGCGTTAAGCATTTATGACCACATACAGTAATAAAGTGAATACACTACAAATGGACACGACACAGTAGTATTATAAAAATAAGGGTTTTTACATAAGGCTTAGCACAAGACCAAATAACGACAAACATATACCACAATCTTAATAAATACTCTTGGAAGGAAAAATAATAGTTCAATCGTAGTTTCTTCTTAGCACACAGTCTTTAGCAACAAAAGCAACTCTTCTTCTTTAGATCACAGTTCTGGCAACAATGTAACCCACACGGGAGTCACACGACGTCGAGGCAAAGTTAATCCAAAGGTTCAGCATCGACCGAGAGGAGCGCTACGTCGAGCCCGGAGTCACACGGACCCCCCACAACACAGTACCGTGGAAAAGCGAAGCACACGATGATCAGCGGCGTCGAGATGTCCGGCGTCGCGTCTTCGGCATCGATCAGGTACATGTAAAGGGGATCCCCGTAAAGAGAAAGGGTGTTGTGTCAACAAACCAACACTAAATGATACAAACACTTTCAAAAACTAAAGCAAAACATCAAGAAAAACATCAGAGTTGTCTTTCTCGGAAAGTACTGTAGTTTATTTACAATACCTTACACTGTTATTTTAAGAATTTTTTTTTTTCAATTGTAATAATAAGTGCCCCAGAAAGGAGGGGGGTGGTGAGGAAAGGGAGGGGAAGTGCTCAAGGGAGTGTAAGGGGATGATGAACACAGTTGGAGAGATAAGTGATAAATACACAAATTAGCAAAACAATCAACAAAAATACAAATGCAAAAGCCAAAAATTCTAGGCATACAATAATTGATTATTTCGCATGATAACTTTCAACGGACACACAGTCAGTACAGAACTGTAGAGGGTAGGTGCCGGAAGTTGTATAAAGAAACACCGTCGACGTTTCGACCCCTATGTGTAGGCTGAATTCAGTCCTTAAGTGGGGTCTTCATCAGGACAATAGTGGCAAGGGAAGTGAGGGGCAACCCTGTTGAATAAATAAATAATGGTAATTTAATAAGTGGTGCAACATAGTCAATAGATTCAGACTATGATGAAACTCAAATGGTAATAAGGCAAGTTTACCATGGGATCGTGGCCACGTAGAGCTCACGACGTGGAACAGCAAAGGACTGTGCGTAAATCACCAGTCGATCGCCAGAGGAATGAATCTCAGAAAACTACAGAGGAGGGAGGAGACAACCAGTAAAACAAGAGCAACTCATATGAATGGACAATCAATTAAAAGGCAAGTTAAAACGATCACCTCTGATGTGGGATCGACTAGATTATGTACGTCAACAACTCCACTATTGTAAATGTGGAGTTGAGGGACCTATATCCATGATATAGATCAGTCAGTGGATGTTATGCCTATGAGGAACCGATAAATAAAGGTTGAAATGGCCCATTAGATAAAAGGGCTGAAAAGGCATGGGATGCTAGGGGGAACCAATTCAAATATTCCACTTTAGTCAATCCAGAGATCGTCCAAACACACATTAGCAAGATAGAAGTTACAACATACCTTAGCTGACAAAAAACAAGACGGTTGCACGCGTCAGGTATAACCGTTACTTGATCAACGTTCACTGCACTGTATTTGAGAACAATAACTCAAATATCAATACGGATCGTGAATCTAAAAAGAAGTCGAGGAGGAGTGAGTCAAGCGAGAGGGAAATAGAAATGCTGAAATGACAATAAGTGATGCTTCACCAGCATAAAAGCCTTGCGTGGCGCTACATACCTTAACTCACAGCAGAGAGGCAAATCAAATTTCAAAGTCAATTTCGGCCATTATCATCAAATGCTGCCTGCACTCGGCTGGCTACAGGGTCAACAACATGCGTCAATCTGAAAAAAAGGGGTCGAGGGCGAGCGAGTTAGGGGCATCACTACCGGGATGGAAAGAGTTACCAATAAGTCCACCTCTTTAACAACCACGTAGCTTTACGCTGCGCTACATACCTTCACATGAAGGAAAAGGGCAAATCGATTTCACCATCAAGTACAGCCGTTAACTTCAATCGCACAATGTGCTCAGTTGGCTCCAATGACATCAACAGGCGTTAGTCTGAAAGAAGTCGAGGGAAAGCTAGTCAGGGGCATGGAAGTAACCGTTCCGTAATGGAAAGAAGTTGCACTTGATAAGCAACATACCGCTTTTCAGCTAGTCAGTCCATAGCCTAGAACTCCGTGAGAACTGCTACGCGGAGTTGTGGAGGGAGGGGCCTAGCTGAGATAGATTTTCAGGTATGGAAACAGAAGAGTTACTTTGAGGTGAACTCCTGTTAGGATCAACCAATTTAGAAAAAGGGGATTACGAGTAATAGGGAATTACATTTCAGAATTGACATAAAATTCGATGTGAGAGGTGTGGAAAGACCGTCGGTCATTAGAAAATAATTACACCAAAATAAAAATAAATATAAATTAAAATTAAAACGAGCTAACTCCATATGTCTCAGTCTGTTGGACAATATGCGCAACTCTCGGAACTTGTGGTTAAAGCGGGTCCATAAGCATATCGGTTGTAAGCACATATAATAGACATTTGGACAAACCGCGCAACTCTCAAACATGAGGTTGAAGGTGGGGCCATATGTGTGTTTAGTGGTTGTGCAGCATTTGGAAAGACCAAAAAATTAAAAATAATACAAACAAATGGCAGGTTAAATCAAAAAACATCATTGGAAAAAAGGCAACCATAATCATTGACATGTTCACATCCCAATAAAGAATGACTGAATGTGTTCCCAACAGTTTGACACTCCGCGCAACTCTCGAGAACATGAGGTTGAAGGCGGATCTGTGGATGTATTAAATGGTTGTGCATGAATAGGGAGAAAAATAATTTCATGGAAGTAACCATTTGAAAAAGTACCTCTAACAATTGACCTGCTAGGTGTTACAGATGATTAAATTCTACGTTGGTTCAAGATACACATAATAGAGTATCACAAATATTAGCAGTACCCCTGCAACTCTCCAACATGAGGTTGTGAGGGGAAAACCAATGTGAACTCACAGCCCTTGGTATATAAAAACAGACGTTTATGATTGTGTGATGCACACGCCCAGTACAAACCCATCCCATTGTGCAGGAGGGGAAAGTGAATCTCATAGTAAGTCTTTATCATCAATTAGAAACAGTTAACCCAAGGCTGCCAACTGTGCTAAACTGCTATCGTGCTCGTTTAGGCCATTTTTAATTGAGTCCAAGAGGGACATCCATTTAGATTCGCGGGTGTTAAGTACTGCCAGCAGATTGCCACCTCTACGGCCCAAAGAGACCTTTTCGATCACAAACCATCTCAAGTCTGAGACAACGTGACCTGCCTTTTGCCAGTGATCAACTAAAGGTGCACCGACAACATTGCAGCGTAACCTGCTGCAGTGGGAGGAGATGTGTGACTTGATCTTTTGTTGTGTTTGACCTACATATACGTGTCCACAGGGGCACAGGACAATGTAAATGACAACACTTGAATTGCAGTTGGTGTGATGTTTTAATTTGTAAGACCTTCCACCATGGTGAAAGGTCTTAATTTGCAGAGTGGTCTCACATGCGGTACACTTGCCACATCTGTAGTGTCCAGATAATGGGGGTAGGTTCCAAATGCTTGTAATCGTTGGCTGGCTCACTGGTTCCAGATATGAGTGAACCACCATGTCTCGTATGTTTTTAGACCTCTTAAAAGAATGAAGGGGGGGCTGGGTCTGCATGATCTCATCAGATACCATGGGCCAGTTCTTATTGATGATGCGTTTGACCTCATTACTCCGTGTGGAGAGGGTGGTCACACAAATGATCCGATCAGTTTTGGATCGTTCGGTATTATCCGGTCGTAACAGAGATTCACGAGGGTTATACCAGGCCCTTTTCCTGGCCCGTCTAACCATTCTCGATGGATATCCTCGTGAGATGAGGCGTTTGCTTAGAATTTCAGATTCTTGGAGATAATTTTCACGAGTGGAACAGTTTCTCCTGATTCTAAAGAATTGGCCGACTGGAAGGTTGTCTTTGAGGCCTCGGGGGTGATGACTGTCATATTGTAGTAGGGAGTTCCGCTCCGTCGGTTTCCTGAACAGGGTGGTCAGCAACCGGTCATGTTCAACATAAATTGAAATATCAAGAAATTGAATTTTTTCATTGCTAGAGTCCATTGTGAATTGTATATGAGGGTTTATGGAGTTCAACCATGTGTGAAAGTCCGAGAGGAGTGTCTTACTTCCTTTCCAAATGCTAAGGACATCGTCTATATATCTAACCCATAATGTCAAGTTGTTATGAAAGGGATTGTCCATGGAAAAGATATATTGCTGTTCAAAGTGATCCATGTAAATAATCGCCAAATTCGGAGCGAAGGTAGCCCCCATAGCTACCCCCTTTGTCTGCAGGTAAAACTTCTCTTGGAAGATGAAAAAATTCTGTCTCATTGCAATGCTGAGTAGTTCGATTATAAAGTCTGTCGGAACCTGAACAGGGGCTGGTCGATTATCCAAGGCTTGTCTCATAACTTCCAGAGCATCGAGTTGTGGAATGCTGGTGTATAGCGAGACAATATCGCAAGTCACCAATAATTCGCTCGCTGGATTGAATGGCCTTTCATCAATGAGATTGATGGTTTGTGTTGTATCACGGAGATACGTTCAGGTATTCAGGGCAATCGGTTTCAAGAAAAAATCGACATATTTGCACAAAGGTTCTAGCATGGAACCGCAGCCTGACACGATTGGGCGGCCAGGGGGACTCTCTACGTTCTTATGTACCTTGGGCAAGGTGTAAATGGTCGCAAGCCTGGGAAATTTTTGGTTAAGGAATTTAAATTCCTGCTCACTGAGAAAACCAGCGTCTAGTCCTTTCTGAGTAGCTGCCAGAATAGTAGTTGCCAACTCACGTGAGGGATCGGTTGTAAGTAACTGATAGCTGACTCCATCCGATAATTGTCTATGGATTCTTCTTTGTATTTGCAAAGGTCCTGTATGACAAATGCCCCGCCTTTGTCGGCGGGCTTGATGAGGACTTCTTTGTTATGGCATAGGTTGGTAAGGGCTTTAATGTTAATGTTAATGTTAGCCACACTTTTAGAGCGCACGGCTACCCCAAAGGGTGTCCCGGCGCTTTAGCAAAGAGGCCCCTAGAAACAGAAAAACCAAAAGGTAAGCAAACTGCAGAAACGCGGGTTACTAGGTGAAGAGCAGAGTCTTCAGCTCCTTCCTGAAGGCCAAGAGATTATTTGCTTTCCGGAGGGAAAGAGGGAGTGCATTCCACAGGCAAGCTGTTACGTGTTGGAAGGAGCGACCTCCCATCCGCACACGTTTGACCACAGGCACCTCCATTTTGGCCAGGTCCGCCGACCGCAGAGACCTCCGTGGCACATAGAAAGCAGTGCGCTTCCTCAGGTAGAAAGGGCCGGTCGCATGGAGAGCTTTAAACGCCAATGTGAGGAGTTTAAATTTAATTCTCTCCGCGATTGGTAGCCAGTGAAGCCTGGCTAGGAGCGCTGAGGCTCTTGCTCTCCTCGGCAGGCCATAGATGGCTCTGGCCGCCGAATTCTGTATGACCTGCAACCTAGATAACAAATATTTAGGTAGGCCCGCGAAGAGCGCATTTGCATAGTCCAGGCGTGAACCCACCAACGCCTGAACTATATTCCTGCGGTACTGCAAAGAAAGCAGGGGCAGAAATTTTCTAAGCATCTTGAGGATGCTGAAGCATTTCCCTGCAAGTCCCAAGATGTGGGGACGAAAAGACAGATCATCGTCGAACACCACTCCGAGATTTTTTACCTGAGCTGATGGTGTCTCAGGGGGAACATGTCATGGGGCCACCACGACTTCCAGTCCGGGTCTGGGGCACAGCCGAAGAAGAGCAGCTCAGACTTGTCTGAGTTGCATTTCAGGCTGTGCCGCTGAAACCACGCAAAGACTGCGCTCAGACAGTCCTTAATTCTGCCGCCGTTGAAGACCTCTCCCTTCCTGCAAGTGAACAAAAGCTGGGTGTCATCAGCGTATGAGATGACCCGGGCCCCGAACGCCTCCGCTACCTCCGCTAGAGGGGCCATGTATATGTTGAAAATGGTGGGGCTTTCTTCTCTGTTTTGGGCAAGTTGAGTCTCACAAATTTGCGTTGGTCCAAAGCACGGTCAACTGCGCTGGTCACAATTTCCTCAAATGCCAGAATCTTGTGGCTCATGGCATATGTCGGTGGGAAGAAAGTAGAAGGTTCTTTGAGCCCTGTGACGGAACTGTGTAATCTTGTGGTCTGATTACGGAAAAAATATCTTACTCTGATTTTCCGAAAAAAACGGTACAGTTCCGTTTTCAGAAGAAATTTATTAGGTGTAGCCAGCCGAGTGCAGGCAGCATTTGATGATAATGGCCGAAATTGACTTTGAAATTTGATTTGCCTCTCTGCTGTGAGTTAAGGTATGTAGCGCCACGCAAGGCTTTTATGCTGGTGAAGCATCACTTATTGTCATTTCAGCATTTCTATTTCCCTCTCGCTTGACTCACTCCTCCTCGACTTCTTTTTAGATTCACGATCCATATTGATATTTGAGTTATTGTTCTCAAATACAGTGCAGTGAACGTTGATCAAGTAACGGTTATACCTGACGCGTGCAACCGTCTTGTTTTTTGTCAGCTAAGGTATGTTGTAACTTCTATCTTGCTAATGTGTGCTTGGACGATCTCTGGATTGACTAAAGTGGAATATTTGAATTGGTTCCCCCTAGCATCCCATGCCTTTTCAGCCCTTTTATCTAATGGGCCATTTCGACCTTTATTTATCGGTTCCTCATAGGCATAACATCCACTGACTGATCTATATCATGGATATAGGTCCCTCAACTCCACATTTACAATAGTGGAGTTGTTGACGTACATAATCTAGTCGATCCCACATCAGGGGTGATCATTTTAACTGGCCTTTTAATTGATTGTCCATTCATATGAGATGCTCTTGTTTTACTGGTTGTCTCCTCCCTCCTCTGTAGTTTTCTGAGATTCATTCCTCTGGCGATCGACTGGTGATTTACGCACAGTCCTTTGCTGTTCCACGTCGTGAGCTCTACGGGGCCACGATCCCATGGTAAACTTGCCTTATTACCATTTGAGTTTCATCATAGTCTGAATCTATTGACTATGTTGCACCACTTATTAAATTACCATTATTTATTTATTCAACAGGATTGCCCCTCACTTCCCTTGCCACTATTGTCCTGATGAAGACCCCACTTGAGGACTGAATTCAGCCTACACATAGGGGTCGAAACGTCGACGGTGTTTCTTTATACAACTTCCGGCACCTACCCTCTACAGTTCTGTACTGACTGTGTGTCCGTTGAAAGTTATCATGCGAAATAATCAATTATTGTATGCCTAGAATTTTTGGCTTTTGCATTTGTATTTTTGTTGATTGTTTTGCTAATTTGTGTATTTATCACTTATCTCTCCAACTGTGTTCATCATCCCCTTACACTCCCTTGAGCACTTCCCCTCCCTTTCCTCACCACCCCCCCTCCTTTCTGGGGCACTTATTATTACAATTGAAAAAAAAATTCTTAAAATAACAGTGTAAGGTATTGTAAATAAACTACAGTACTTTCCGAGAAAGACAACTCTGATGTTTTTCTTGATGTTTTGCTTTAGTTTTTGAAAGTGTTTGTATCATTTAGTGTTGGTTTGTTGACACAACACCCTTTCTCTTTACGGGGATCCCCTTTACATGTACTAGATACCGCCCAGGTCCCCGTGACTACTTGGGTAAAACCCCCCCTTTTTGTAATGTTCGGCATCGATCAGGCCTCGGAGTCGGGGCGATCTGCAACGGCGTCGACAGATGTCAGGCAGGAGCAGCGCTCACGAGGTGAACCCGGATACGGCGTCGTCGTCGATGTCGATGATGATGTTGCAAGAGTGAGCAGCGCTCACGGCGTCGAGAGGGCTCGGGGTCGAGGCGTCGGCAGCGGCTTCACTACTAGTGTCGATCGGGCCCAGCGGCCGGCGTCGAAGGTGCGGGACACGGGAGCTGCACTCACGATGTTGAGCTGGATTCGGCGGCGTCCGTCGGACTTGAGATTGCTGGATTTCCTCAGAGGTGCTGGACTTTCAGGTTCCAGCGACAAGCACTTTCAGCAAACGATGAAGTCCTTTAGCCCTGTGACTTTAACAGGAGGCTGGCACTCTTCCAGCCCTTGGAGATTTCTTGGCAAAGCTTGAGAGTACACACTCCGTTCCTCTCTCCTGGTTCCTTGGCCAGAATAAAGAAGTGACTGCAGGATTCTCCCCAGCAAACAGCCCTCAGGCATATGGGGTAGGCAAGTCCTTGGATCAGCAGGCTTCTTGTCCTTGGTTCAGGGTTCCTTGTCAGAATTGATCTAAAGTCTTGGTTCAGGGGTCCTTCTCTTATACCCCTTTTTGGCTTTGATCCCTTTGTCCATGCAGGGGAACTCCCCTCATCCCGGGTTTGTTGTGGGTGTAGCCAGGCAGAGGCACCTGGCCTATTCACTGTGCAGGGCAGGGTCCTCAGACGCCCAGCAGGAGGTGGAGCCAGTTTTTTCACTGGCAGGAGCAGGGCCATCCGTCGCCCGGCTGGAGGTGGAGCCAGCATTGTATCGGGCAGGGCCGGCTATCAGGAGCTACTCTTCCCCTACTCTCAATGCAAATGCCTCACTCATCCCACACTGACTCATTCAGAACTCTGGAGCCACCCAGCCCCTGTCACACACACACCAAACCAGCAGAAACCAGAAATTGTTAGACAAGAAAATAGCCACTTTCTAAAAGTGCTACTTTTAAACCCAGAGTCCAAAAACCATCCACCCAAACGGATGTGTTATTAAACCCCGAGTTCAGGGATACCAAACTCGACATTGCACCATGCTCCCCGAGCCCGCTAGGATTATACCATTAATAATCCCGGCAGCCCATTCTAACTGATGGAGAGCAGGCGACCTTGCAATAATGAAGTACGACTATGGCGGTAGTTCACTATTAGGACTTGCCGACTTCGTCAGGCTTGTCCTACCTTATGCTTACAATGCACCCTGCCCTCGGGCCTACCATAGGGGTGACTGACATGAAGTTTAAGGGAAGGTTGGGGACTGGCAAGTAGGCGTACTTGCGCAGTCCGCGTGACAGTACCAGACTGCACGTAGGTCTAGCAATGGCAGACCTTTAGACATACTTTTACTAGGCCGCTCTTGTGGGTGGCACAACATGTGCTGCAAGCCCACGAGCAGCATTTGTAATTACAAGCCCTGGCACTCCTCGTGGACTAGACTAGGGACTGACAGTAAACCAAATAAGCCAAACATGGAATTCAATCAATACAGTAATTTTACATAGGGAGCACTTGCACTGTGGCACTGATCAGCAGTGGCACAGTGCCCAAAGCAGTATACCAGCAAAAACATCGTAAACAGAGGAGGCAAACAGAAAAAAATGGAGGAGAGACTCAGGCCAATGATGTCAGGTCTAACAGTCAGCCTTAATAAAATGTAGGTTATGGACTGCCTTCCTCCACTTAGTTTCTCACTTTGGTGGTTGGTTTCCACCGCATGATTAAGGAGATCTATGACAGCTGCAACAACCTCAATACCCAAGGCCCTCTCACTCCACTCGCAACCACCACACCAGACCCCAGCAGACCCAGATCAGTTGGAGTCCACTCGCAACTGACGACACCCTCAAGATCATGAAGATAATCCACTCAGGATCATCTCGAACCCCTGCCCCTGCACCACATCTTCAATAGAGCCAGCACCTCCATTGCCCCCGGACTCTGCTGCACCATCAACTGCTCCATCAGCTACACCACATTTCTAGTGGAATGGAAACATACAGAGATCTGTCCCTTGCTGACGAAACCCTCTGCCTACCTGAAGGACCTCAAGAACTTCAGACCCATCTCTCTGCTCCCCTTTCCAGCTAAAATCATTCAGAAGGCAATCAATGCCCAACTTTCAGAGTTCAACGAGGCAAACCACATCCTGAACCGCTCTCAAACTAACGAAGCAACCAAAAATTGTGGACACCACCCTCCTTGCTGCCACAGATGATATCTGCACCCTCCTTGACTGAGGTGAAACGGCAAACCTCATCTTCCTGGACCTCTCGGCCGCCTTGGACACCGCCTCCAACCACACCCTATGCACAAGACTCCACAACGCCGGCATCTGTGAAAATGCCCTGGAAAAGATCAGATCCATTTGGAACTTACTAATATGAGATGTGGAGTCCCTCAGTGCTCCTCCCTGAGCACCACTCCCTTCAACATCTATATGGCCTACTCGCAGCCATTGTCAGGAAGCACGGGCTCAACACTGCCTCCTACGCTGATGACTGCCAGCTGATCCTCTCCATCACCAATGAACTCAGTCGCCAAGAGCAACTTCCATGACAGGATGAAGGCTGTCGCTACCTGGATGGAGGACAGCCACCTCAAGCTAAACTCAGAGAAGAACAAAATCCTCATCCTGTGCTCCACCCCCATTTCTTGGGATGACTCCTGGTGGCTCACAGATCTCGGACATCCCTGCACACCCACAAAGCATGCACAAAATCTCTCCATTGTCTTTGACTCCTTGCTCACCATGAACCACCAGATCAACGCCATCTCATCGTCCTGTTTCCACATACTACCCCTGCTCCAAAAGATCATCAAGTGCATCTACACTGAGTCCAGAAAGACAGTCACCCAGACTAAGCATAAGCAGCAGAGTCGACCATGGCAATGCACTCTGTACAGGTATCACACAGAAACTCCTCAAGAAACTGCAAATCATCCAGAATGCCTCCACTAGGCTCATCCTCAACATCTCCCACCACAGCCACATCACCAGCCACCTGAGAGCCCTCCACTGGTTCCCAGTCAACAAAAGAACCACCTTCAAGCTCCTCACACATGCCTACAAAGCCCTACATGACATGCGACCTGCATAACTCAACCACTGCTTCTGTTTCCACGTATCCACCGGAGACATACGCTCTGCCAAACTGGCTCTGGCCGCCATCCCACGTATCCACTGATACCCTTCTCCTACCTCAGGGGAAGATCCTTTCCCTACTTAGCAGCAAAGACCTGGAACACCTTACCTCATCCCCTAGGCAATCACCATCAATGCCCCAATTCAGGAAGGACCTCAAGACCTGGCTCTTTGACTGAACCTCAGTGCCTTGTGACAGGTCTACAGTCCCTCCCCACCAGTGTCTTTAGACCCTTATGGGTGAGTAGTCACGCTTCACAAGCCACTTGATTGATTAATTGATTGATTGATTGGGTTGCAGTCTAAAGCCTTTCCTTGACCAATATGCCCACCATTTGTAGGGATTAGCCTTCTCCTGGAAGAGAAAATACTGGATCTATCTTCTAATGTGATTAGCTACCTCGCTCTGGCTAGACTAGACATGTTGTTCTCACAGTAACGAAGGGAGACACAGCAGACCTGTGTTACCAGGCACCCCAGGGATTCCCTTTGAAATATTTAAGAGAAGAAACCAGTTCTTGCTGATAGGAGTGAGACACAAAAGAGATGACTTTCCGTACTGAGGCTAAAATCCCCAACATAGAAATTCCTAGGATGTTGTGCAGTAGAGTTGGCAATCCTGTGGAAATGTAAGAAAATATCAGTCAGAGGTAGAGGGTTGTGATGACTTCTATGGATTTTTTGGGGACTCACATATTGTAGAACCCCTCACTTCCATTTTAAACCCTTGCACAAGGGAAGGGACTAAGAGACCACAGAAGAGGAAGGCACAGGCCCATACATGTGGGTGTATCCTTATCTGTAGTGTAGGACCCACTCTGTATGTTTATACATGGAGTTTGGTGGATCATGTTGATAGAGCTGGTGGCACTGGCTTCCTGTCCACCTCTGGGAGACAGTGGAGGGTGCACTGTTGTGACCCTGAGGGAACGGGGCCCTTTTGAACTTCTGTGTACTGGCTGGTGGTGCCTCATAAGGGTACCTCAGGATTATTCTAGACACACAGATACCTTAAAAGTGGCAAGGAAGACTGGGTGTCTGGGGAGTGAAGGCAGGAAGGATATTCTTTCTTGAGGGTCATGGGGTTCTGCTGCAGGAAGTCCCCAGGCAAGGATACTGTCAGGGTCATGGACAGGAAGACAGGTTGCAAAGCTCTTTTTAGCCCACTGCCACTGAAAACAAGGCCGCAATAGTGTCCAGTGGTTGTAAGAATCTAAAAAACATTCCAAAAGTTTGGAGACCAAGATGCCTTAAATCCATACTTCCGGTGACTAAGGCCTGCCCGAGGACAGAAAGAAAGCAAATCCTATTAAAGTTGTCAGATTATGAGCCACAATCTCCACTTTTTGTTTGGCCCGTCATATGTAGCAATTTCAAAAGCCACTGGTCACACACTGTGTTAGGAACATAGACAAAATATGCTTTACTTTTGGTCAAAGTAGGAGAGGTTTTTTCATAGGGGCTAATCAAGGGGGATGAACAGGAGCATGAGGGACATTTATGGTTTGTTACCTTTAATCATTGAAAAAAAAATATATCTTGAATATTGAGCCTTACCTTGTGTGTGGGAGCAGCCTGTTCTTCGCCGACACTGCCGAGAGTCATATATCCTCAAGAAGCGTAGCGGGGACCTTTCTCCAATGCTACCGCCACAGGACGCCACCACCACCAGCGCATCCGCCCCGGGACTACAATTCCAGGCATCCTCAGCAGCGGCGCGCACCACTGACACGGCAGCAGCGCCAGGAGGCACATTTAGAAGCGCAGACATCTGCGTCGCGGGACGCGCCGGGCGAAGTCTGGGCCAAGGGCGGGCCCGTTTAAGCCCGTTCAAGCACGGATAAGTAAGGGAAGGGCCACCCCCTTAACATCTGCATTCAAGGTCAGTGAGTGCCCGCAACCCTATTTTGGCTGTCAGAGTTTGGTGTGGGGTTTATATATATATTATTGGAAGAGGAGCTAGCCTCACCCGTTGCAAATATCATGGCCACTTCCCCAACTGTAGGAGGGAATGTTAGGAAATCCACTGGCGGAACTTTAATGGGCACTCTGAATAATTTTCTGATAAGAGTGTCAACAGCTTTGGCCAAAGACACTGAACTAACTGAAAAGAGACTATTATATCTTGACACCCCCTTTGACAAGTGATCCTCAATGGGAAGTCTGGCAAGGGCTAGGTCACCTGTCCCTCAGCAGGTTGATATCCAGGATGCGTTGTCTTCCTTGGGGGGGATGAGAGACGTTGTACTTCACAGCCAGCTGGGCCCCTGGTACCTCTGGAATCAAGACCTAATTTTCCAATGGACTAGACCAACCCGAATATCACCTTGAAGAGACTGCCTTCATCTAATATCAAGACCAGGTCAGCCAGTAATGCAAAAGCGGGTACAGCACAACATCCGCAGCATCTGACATCAACAAGAAAACGTCCCGGGGAGCAAGTGCGAGTAATAGGAAGAAAATCAAAAAGTGTAAAGGAGGCTGTGCCCATGGAGAAACCCATCCCAAGCACTTCACCATGCCTTACACCATCGCTACCAGCTAATGAAGGGGCCAATTTATTGCCAAGTGCAGGGGTGAAGCATCGGGCGAGCTGGGCACTTCCTTCTGGAAAAAGCTGGAATGTACTGTCAAGAAGATAATTCACCCGATATACGATAGACTGGACTCCATTGAAACCAGACTTGTGTGCCTGGAACTTTCACTTGCTTCAGCTCAGTCACGGGTGGGAAATCGGGGTAGTGGTCCAAATTGTACACAGCTAAATGCGGCAGGGCAAAGTGACGTATCTGTAACTCCTTGAGACATGATGCGTCATACATTAAATATGACGCACCAGGATTGTCGCAAGGAGTGCGCACTGAGAAGTGACGCATCGCTGCTTTCACGCAGCGATGCGTCATTTCTCATAAATGAGGCCCCAAGTATGTATTGGTGTAAAAGAGCTTTTTGACTCGCTTTATCAATAGGATTGTGACAGATTTGGCAAGGATTTTTAAAGAGTATCTGTGAACCAAGGCCCGGAAGGTTTGGTTCAGCTCTTAATTGTCAGCCGCGTGGTAATAGCAAGGGCAGTTCCAATCCAATTCTGAAAACCTTCCGCCGTGAGATCAGGCAAAGTATCTGCAGAAGTTTGTGCTGTGTTAAGTGCCTGTTCAAGGCCTTGAGTAGTGACTTTGCTCCAGTTCCTACCAAGAAGTACACTAGGTTTAGCTGGTACCAAACCCCCACCTGAGCAATTAATGATGGGCAGCTAACTTTAAAGGTGACAGGATAGTGATTCTCCCAACTAAGCAGGTGGCTGCATTAAACACCAGGAAGGGAAAATTTGGAAAGATGCCATTTTAGAGTGTGCCCTGCTAAATGAGTGGGGGCTTTCACCACTTGAGTAAAGCCAAATCTCAACATAGATTCTAGTGAGGTCTAGGAACCCTTATGAGAGAGGCCTTATAAATGAAAATTTGAAATCGCCAAGAATGGCGAAATTTTGATGGACCAAAAATGTCTCTAACACCTCACAGCAGGCGTAAGACTGACGCAGGCCCTTTCACATGGGGCTTGCCCCATGTGAAAGGACGCATTGCTGGAGTTGCGTCACTTTTGTGACACACTCCAGCAATGCGTCACTTTTGCGCTTACAGATACGTCAGAAATACTGACGTATCTGTAACTCCTTGCGACATGATGCGTCATACATTAAATATGACGCATCAGGAATGTCGCAAAGAGTGCGCACTGAGAAGTGATGCATCGCTGCTTTCACGCAGCGATGCGTCATTTCTCATAAATGAGGCCCATAGAGTCTTAAGTATTGTGTTTCTTCTGTTCCGTTCTGCAACCTATGTCAATACCGCACTTTTCATTGCACTTACCTATGCCTCGTCTTTCATATATTTTGATTACGTTTTGCAGCCTCTAATCATGTTGGAGTAATGTTCCTTGCAGGTGTTCTTCTAGGTATTATTCTCTTTGGGGCAGATGTACTATTCGGCACGACACAGCAAGAGAACTTGCTACACTGTACTGCGTCAAGTGGAGAGGGTGGGAATGTACTATATACACTTAGATATGCTGCTTTAAAGTCAGGATTGTTTTTGTGAAGGAAGGGACACTGTACTGCACACAATCAATCCTCTGAGGCTTTTTCCTCTCTCTATGTGTGCACACACAGAAAGATACAAAAACGAGGGGAAATAAACATATTTCTCCTTGTTGACCCTAGTGTTATAAAATGTGGGAATGTGTCAAAAACGATGGCTGGGAACCTCCATGCACTCCCATGGAACGCCTGCCAAGGGCAGAGTAACGCAAGGCAACGACTTTGGCTGCTATGCATTCCTCCAGATTTACTATGCAACTCGGATCTTGCATACCTCTGCGTGACAGTAAATCTCGCTTAAGGGCTTGCGTTGCCCTTGTGTCACCTGGTGCGATGCAAGGGAAATACAAGCCCTTGATAAATTTGGCCCTCTTTGTCCATGTTGTTTTTTTCTAATTCCATGTAAACTATAAATGCTATCGCTGATATAGGAAAGGGTCAGTATATTTGTATATGTATACTTTATGGTTGTGACAAACCAAATAAAGTTTATTTTTGACTTTGAATTTGTATATTTGTCACAATTAAATTAGGATTTTTTTTTTTACTGGAACTGGACCTCTCTGACACCAGTGCAAAGTAGTGTATGGGCAATGAGGAGTTAAATAATCTGTCCGTTCTTCTCGATTGCTCATCCACTGTATGCAATAACGCGGTCAAAAATGTTCTGCAAACGCGGGTCCTTGATTAACGTTTTAGCTTCCGAGCTCTTCTGACAATTTTTTCCTAAGTAGTTGATTTCTTGGGAGTCCTACCCAACATTTTGCACAATGAGACTTTTGTGGGTGCGTTGGCAATACTTCGCTGGAAGCACTAAAATTGTGACTATATTCGAAATTCCCTGCTTGGAAAGTATGTTCCCGGTATTCTTCGATCGACTGAAAGCCTTTTTGTGTTGCTGCAAGTTCTGATGCGCCCACGGTACATTGCCAATGTACGACGAAATTTGCTGCATCAATATTGCAAACAATAACAAAATAAAACAAGCGCCTGAATTGTAAATGAATTACACAGTGTGTACATTTATATTTTTGCTGTGGCAAATTTGCACCAGCATTTTTTAATTTACAAATAAAATATATCTTGCAGAAGGGCACAATACTTATAGAGGCACTCGATAACATATTTCATGAAATATAACATCAGCTAAAATGTCAGCCTTTTTTCTTGGAATCAATAATAACTCTGCTGCTGCCGTGTATCACTGAGCCATGTCTCTATTTATGGATCTCATATTCAGCACCGACCTGGAGATGTCACCATTCCCAGAGGAGCTGGAGAGCCTTCATGTACTCTGCTGATGGCTTGGAGGGGAATTACAGGCGACTAAGCACACTGCTCTGAGCTCCTACAGTGTATACGTGTGAATGTAGTCTTAGGGGAGTCTGACTGCTGACTGTTATGTGTTTGAGAGGTTTTCATAAACATAAGAGATCATTTACACTGGTTATAAATTACGATATAGGCCCCGATTACAAGTGGAAGGGGTGAGTGATGAATTAGAACTGAGCGCAATAAATACCTCCTATGCCCTGTGGCGGCTGGCATGTCCCGAAGGTGTTGAGGCGGGTGGAACATAAAAAAAATAATACTAATTAAAAGCACTTACCTGCAGTATGACGCCCTCTTCGATGGTCTTCTCTCCTCGAGGCCGGCTGGCAGTCAGGCTCCAAACTCCCAAGCCAATCCTGGCGCTGCTCTCACCAGCAATACAGCAACAGCTGGATTTGTGTGAGCAGCTTCTATCAGCACTCAGAAGAGCACTGTAGGCTTGTGCTTTCTCTAACTCAGCTGTCTTAAGACAGCTGGATTCGAGAGGTTTAAAGTGAACATATGTGGCTGGCTGTCCCAAGATGGCTAACCAAAAAGACAAGCACACTTTAAACCGAAAGTGCCCTGCTCTCTCTGCTGTTGCCAGTCAGCAGCAGCACTGCCCACGTCTTGATGCTCCGTTCGGGATGGGGTGACCAAAAATAAAATTCTAATGAATTAACTCATTTACCATTTTATTTTGTGTCTCGGGGGCATTTCAGTGGGGAGGCCCGGACTGGCCTTAGCGGCCTGTTTTGGGCCACTGGGGACTGTTTTTGTTAGAGGGCCGTTTTTGCAAAATTTTCCCTGTAACAGAATCGGCGGAAAACCGACCCCGGCAAAGAACTCGGCGGCACCCCCAACCCCCCCCCACCGCCAGGGGGAGGGGCGGCCGAGCACTTTGCCAGGGTCCGTTTTGGTTCCCAGTCCGGCCCTGCAGTGGGGTGACGTTCCTCCCCTCAAACTGAGTAGCCAGGCCTATGATGAGTTGCTTATTTGGAAATAAGGCGCAACATATGAAATGAGTATTTAAACCACTGCATTCCAAATGTTTCGTTTTCTTTCTGGGCCTTTCTCAACCACCCACCCCTCCCAACTGTTTTCCTTCACCTCCCTCCCATGAATTTCTGCAAACTCAACCAACGGAATTCGGTCAGGGAAAACATGGGTAAAAAGATCATTACATCCCCTAACTCAGCCCAATGAGAGATCGTCTGCTACTGTCTGAACCTGCCCAGGCAGAGTTTCCTATCCAAAGAGTGCCATAGAGCAGGGGAGAAACGATACGACGATACCAGATATTACATGGCACCGTAAAGCTCAGAATTCAACCTCAAGCTTGTAATCAAGGCCATAGATGTATACTGGGTGCAATCGAAAGCTTAATCAGTGCAATTGGTTTTGTATCAATGTTGCTCTTGGACCTAAGTGAGGCCCCCTAGTATACTAATGTCAAATCAAATGCGTGAAAAAAAATGCAATATTGTTTTTCCATTGATTGAATATTGTTACACATGGCACAACATATTTTCTGAGAATCAATCTCCATTCGTTTTGGTACAGAAGTTAAGGCATAGCAGTGTAGGATGTAAGACAGGGGGAACCACCCTTTTTTTTAAATTTTTATAGAGCATCAATAGACAGCTACTAAAATTGATAAATATTACAACGAAAGTGCATAGTCCATACATTGAGTACATACATAATCTGTTACATTAAGAAGCCAGCACTACAGACCTAAATCCCCATTATTAATAAAAATATGTTTTAATCATAATCAGATTCCAGCTTCAGATTTATAAACATCTCCATTGTAAATTGCATTACATAGGGATACAATTGCCATGTATTTTAACCCAATACATACAGTTTTTAAATCTTCTAGTCCGTTGCAGTTGATGTACCAGTTCTTCAGCATGTTTTATATCCTGTGCTTTCTGCACCCATTGTAACATTAGCAGGATAGGGGTCTTGCTATTGATGGGTGTTGGAAAGTGGATTGCTAATAGTGTTAAGAATGCACCTACCACTAATAACAAGGCCTCTAACAGAGTATAGGGTCCAGTAAATATCTCAATAAATTAGCTCAACCCTTTGTAGCTGACAATGAGCAGTCAAGCCTAATTTTAGAGACAGCAGTGTAAAGCATTTACAAACACCAATACATCACATATGTAAGACTCAACACACAGTAACAATCCCACACCAATTACATGAAATAGGAAATATCTTTAGAAACAGAGATCAAAAAGAGAAAAATCAAATGTAGGGACACAGAGATATGAATGTCTAAAGATTAACTAATTTATAGTGCTTTAAAACATAAAGCGCCACCCTGGGACATCTGGTTGCTCTTGATTGAGACAAAGTCAAAGTTTGTGGCTGATCACAATGGAGCCCTGGTTGGCTACACTAAGAGGTAGGTCCTGGTCAAAATTTTACCTTCTCACTTAGATCCTTTTCTGAAGCTTTTCCTTTCGACGCCATTGGACCGACGACAGCAGGCGGGATTTGGTGGGGGTTTGCTGGCTTGACTTTCCGCGAGTCCCCGGTCAAATCCTAGAAGTCTGGAGCTGCAAAGCTTTCAGTCCGACAAACCTGAAATCCTAGTCAGGTCACAGTTGAAGGTGGTCGGCTTGACTCTCGAGGTCGGGTTGGTCACCTCATGGAGCCTTTTCACAATAGTTCTCCAGACTTGTGGAGGTGGTTCCTGAAGGTCTCCGTGCAGGTTCAAAGTGTCCAAACCACCAATCCAAAGGTCTGGAATCTCTTAGTTGGTCCTTGGGATGACTGGCTTCAGTTCCCAAAATGCACCTGGCCAAATCCTTAAAAGCCCACTGGACGCACTCCAGGATGGGGACTCTCGGTGGAGATGATGCAGGTGGGCTCTGTTAACCTGTAGCTTGCAGGGAGTTCACTCCCTAATCCTTCGTGAAGCAAGGCACAGACCCCAGGGCTGTAGTAAAATATTGTGCAGCAGGTGCAGTCATTCATAGTGCAGGCCTGTGAGTGCAAATCCATATTCCACAGGGCAGTCCTTCTTTTCCTTGTAGTTTCAGGCAGCAAATCTGAGAGACTATGCCTCTCTCACATATTTATTCAGTGTTCTGTTGTGACAACAGGGGGCACCTCTGTACATTAAGATGCTGCGTGCCACCCAAAAGCAGGACCACTAAAGATGAGTTGCCACACAATTTCGCTTTTAAAGATAGTCTGGAAAGCCAGGCCGCCGTTAAAATGACAGCAGGCACTCAGCCGTCAATGCACACATGTACATGCAGGAAATCTGCTGGGCCTCTAAACTTGCCTTACCCTACTATATACTAGGGACTTATAGGTAGTTTAACCTCCCTCGCCCTTTAATATACTATGGACTTATAGGGTCTGTCAATACTAAGGGGTCCACTAGGATGTCGGGCGGTGGCACCACCCAGGACACAGGACAGAAACCGTACAGAGGCACAACGCCATTCCGGCCAAAGGTCCGTGATTAATTCTTGGCACCCCTCCAGCTCCGTGAATAAATACTGGCGCCCTTTCAGCTCCGCTGTGAAACACGATTCAAACAAACCTTCCACAAACATATTCAAAGAAATCATTGTGTCAACGTCCGGTGCCTTTCCCAATAGTGTACACTCATACCAAAGTTATGAGGTCCTGATGAGAACCCCCCCATCCGCTAGGGGTTCAAAACGTGTAGACCACCTATCAATACCATAAGATTGTCATTTTCAAATAGCATATTTCAAACCGGCAAAAAATAGGTTATCCAACGTTTAAAAAAACCTCTGTGGTGTTTTTTCAAAAATTTACTCTGTGACATTCTAAATTGTAAATATTGATTTTTGTATGTATGGTATGTGTGAAGTGTGAGATTTGAATGTGTATGTTGATCAACCACGTATGAATGTTATTCACCCACTAATGTGTATTTATATGAAAATGTCATTTTTATGAAGATTGTATTCTGTATTGTTTGTCCTTGCTACTTGTTTTGAATTTTTGGTGAACTTTAACCAACAATTTATCAAAAACTTTCATAAAAAATAAAAGTGATTTAATCTGTGAAATTTGTTTCAACCCGCACTTAGTTCAATTCATTGCGCGTGGAAATTCAGGTCAAATAGAGGTCACAGTACTGGCTCTTGTGTTGTTGTTTAGTGCTAAAGAGGCTTGGCCTTACTGTGGAAAGCCCACACCCAGTGTGGTTTTCTCAACACCGCGGTGCTGGCAGGGCGGAAAAATGCCTTTTTCCGCCCGCGAGCAGCGGTACTCACGTCCTCCATATTAGTATAGCAAAACATAGGTCATTTCCCATCCACCACGGAGCGACGTGTAAATGTAAATGTAAATGTAAATGTAAATTGATACTTGTATAGCGCACTACTCACCCGCAAGGGTCTTAAGGCGGTTGTACGATTACCGCTGTGGAACCCATCCTGGCTTCCCTGTGAGGCGTCCACTCCTGGGCACCCCCAAGGTGGAGGCCAGGCATCCTTAGCGTTGTGGGGGCCGTTGTGGAGATTAAGCAAGCTATTGCCCAGAGTTGCAGAGTGGGACACCATGATTGGAATAGGCACCGAGGCGAGAATTATCAGGTCCGTGGAATTTTTGAGCCCAAGACCCGCCGAGGCGGGGAATTGAACCCTGGTCCCGGGCCAGACCTCTGCATCAGGGTCTGCCGCTCTAACTATTGAGCCATCAAAGTGCGCCCGCCACCGCGGCGGTGGGAGCCAATCGAGACTCACCGTCGTGCGGAATGACGTCCGCCCTGCTCTACAAATTAGGATGGCCCAAACAGGCAGACGCACCGCAGGGAAGACACCGCCCAACCACAGACAGTGGAACCTCGACAGCGGAGCGTGAGAGCAGAGACCCGGTCCTCTCCACCCGGTCATGAACGCCATTGACCCAGCCCTACATATGCATCCGGTGATGTACCTGCTACAGCACTATCATCAAATGGGCTGCCGCGGACGTCACCACAGGTACGCAAATACACAAATACAACACACAACAAACGGGCTGACACAGGGTCCAAAACCCTAAAAGACACCATACATTGGGGTTACAACTCATCCACAAGGGCACCCACACATGACCCACCTGCCACCAAGTCACCCCTTTGCATCCGGGACACACCTCGACCGCAAACTAGCAGCAATGCTCCGTTCCTGGTCACGTCACTGCCGCGGTCAACACATGCGCAAAATGCAGAAGGCAGGGCCTGTCCAAGGCATGGGCAGGGCACAAAGACCACAGGGACACACCAACCCCAACCACACTTCCACAAACCCCATCAAGTCACAGGCCAGGTGCCCATCCTGTGCACCCCCATGCACACCAACAACCAACAAGCATGGCAACAAGCAAGCACAATACACACCCTGCACCACACAACAAACAACTAGGGAGACAGCCACAGCAGGAGTGGCTGACAAGGAACACACAACACCAGTGCCTCACACACTGTAGGCTACCAATACTTCCCAGCACATATACACACAAACAAACACACCCTGGGTGTAGCCGCAAACAGAACACACACACAAGGAAGCCTGAACAGATGCCTGACCAAAAAACAACACACAAACACCACAGGAACACACACAGAACCCCAACAGAAACAGACATACCCTGTCAGCCAAACTGTGGAAAGGCAATGGGAGCACAAACACAACATGAGTACACAACATCATCACTCAAGAACAAAACACACACCACATACCTTAAATCACACAAGAAGTGCACCAGCACAGAACTACACTTCCACATCAAACCAACCACACATGCACATGAAAGCAACAATGAATACACACACCACAGGACATCAGGGGATGCACATCAGTCAATGTCAAGCCCACATACACACAGCACTGTATGCACAACAAGCAGTCTGTGCACACCAAGCACAACAGCTACACACAGACATGACTGATACAACCTCAACACACACACAACAAATCAGCACAGCACAAATACAACAGCACACACAGGAAGTGAAGCTATACCACATCCAACACGCATACATCCAACACAACAACAACAGGATGCACCACTCTGGCATACAATAGCAGAACCATCTTCACCAGGGCACTGGGCACCACACACTGCTGAAGTGCACATGAACCATCCTCACTGATAAATAGCTCAAGAACATCACACATAAACCATTGGCGCAATGTCCAGAGTGGGACATCACTCTTGGCCCTAGAACTGCACCACAAGGCACAGTCTCACAAATGAAGTGATGGGGAGGCACATGCACATGTAAACCAAGGGGACAGCTGACATCCAAGTCAACTGACTAGCATGTCAGGAGTAGACATGTAAGGGGTATACCATACACAAATAGAGGAAGTGCAGACCCACAATGGCTAGGCACAAGTGGCACACATAGGTGATGGCATTACATCACACACACCATGCCATACAGGAGGAGAAAAAGCACCATGTGCCTGCAATGCATGACAAACACAAACACAATGCCATACAGGAGCAGCAGGACCACACAGTCTAAACAAACACACTCAAGACAAATTGATGATCAAACAAACACAAAACTGATGTGCAAGTCACACACATTGCACACTCATGAGTGACCAAAACAACAGGGAAGAGTCACACAGAACTGCATGGACACACCAACACAGTACACAACAGACAACTCACACAAGTGCATACAATCATGTACACAGGGCAGGACAATCCAAACAACAGGTACACAACTCCTGGGTGACACATGTATGGCTATCACAATCCAGGGGCACACACCCATCCACAACCACTACAAAGTCACACCCTTCACAGTGCACACCTCTTCACCACCCAAGAGCACACATCTGATGTAGGCCAGGGGACCAGGACTAAGAGCCAACACAAAATGCCCATACACATACACAGCTAGGCACATATACAGGAATAACACACATACATCATGGCATTGCCCAGCCTGCATGCAAACCTGTGCACAGCATCACACCCTGTGCTGGCAGTGCACCCCAAGCTGACATGGCAACAACGTAGACAACAATAGCAAACTACTAAAAATAGAACTGCATGACAGGCAAAAGAGGCAACACAGATAACACAAGTATCAGTGTCTGAATGGACTGAAGACCCTGTCACCCCTGTTTAAAAATGTGATGCGGGCAAAGAGCTTGGCAATGTTGAAGTGACACATAGAGCATGAGGAACAGGCAACTAAATGCACGCACCAAAAGAACTTTAATCAGCAAGGACACTGACAAAACAGACAACAGGAGTAGCTGTCCTTAATCACATATTGCACAGATGGGACAGTAGAACAACAGTAGACAAGAGCAAGGCACAAAATGCTGATAATATGCAATATAATCTGCCCAGGCAAACTCCAAACAGGAAGGTCAGTGTCCATGGCAGTTGGCACAGCAAGTACATGAGAGGCTGCACAGGTGAGAGTACAACATAACAGAGCAACAGGGCCAGTGTACATGGCACAGGTGAGAGTGGAACACAGCGGAACAACAGGCCCAGTGTCCATGGCACTGGTGAGAGTACAACACAGCAGAGCAACATTGCCAGTGTCTCTGGCACAGGTGAGAGTACAACACAGCAGAGCAACACGGCCAGTGTCCATGGCACAGTTCAGAGTACAACACAGCAGAGCAACAGGGCCAGTGTTCATGGCACAGGTGAGAGTACAACAAAGCAGGGAATGACAATTTAAGTTGCCAGGGAGAAATGCGGAGTCAGGACTTGATAAGTTGCACAGTGAATGTGTTTGACTCTACCCTTCCATGACCAGCAACAAACCCAGGTGGCAAACAATGGGCAGGACTAGCACACCTGTATGAGTGACAGGTGTATGAGGGGGACTGCCAATCACAATTGGCTTTCAGGCGGACTTGGAGTTGGCTGTGTGTCGGTGACAGCAGGAACACTTGACTGGGGAGACAGAAGCCCAGGTGATGTAGGGCTAGCAGTGGTTTGACAAGCTGGAGGGCTGTTTGGACCAGGTGGTATAGTGGCACGTGGAGGTGGAGTCATGCAGACCTGTGACACAGTGTGGGTGGGAGAGGTTGGAGGGGTGCCCTTCCACTTCTTGGGAATACGAAATGGCTTCCCTGTCTTGGGGTTAATGGGAACTGGGGATGAGACAACAGGCACACACATCAACTGTCCTGCATCAGGTGCAGACCCTGGCACTCCCTCTGGTGACGTACTGGATCCCGCGGAACGCTTTGTCTTGCTGCACCTCTGGATTACCTTCCCCTGCTTGCCAGGTGTCCCACTTACAGTCCCCTCCTTTGCCTCTTTGCCAGGGGTGGCCCCAACAGTGCACTCCTCCACCATCTTCACTGGGCTTGGAATTGTAGTTGATGTGGTGGGGGGATGTGGCCCTGTGCTCTTCTTAAGTGTACCCTTGCCATACAACACCTCCTCAGTCGGAACAGACACGGCACGCCTAGCTCTGCGTGAAGATTTTGGGAGAGTAGAGTCCTTTGCTGGTGATACATCTGAGGCATGTGAGCCTGATGTCAGCCTCATTGCTTTTTTGCCCTTGCTCTGCCCTGACAGGCTCTTGTCTTTGCATTCTGGGCTGGCTCTGCTCTTCTGTGGGGATGGTGTCTGTGGGCGGGACCGCTTGGGTTGTGTCTGCTGTGTGCTCCTTGCGCTGTATCGTGTCTTTGATGCATGCGAACCGTGGTCACTGTCATCTGATGTGGCCACTGACTGGGAGGTAGACAAAGGCACCTGAGCAGGAATGGGAGCATGTGCCTGTTGAAGGGCAGACGTCACTGCGGATGACAAATCCTGGACTGTACGGTGTAGCCCACCCACATCAGAGTGCATGCCCTCCATGTAGGCAACCACCTGGCCTAATTTCTTGTCATGGTCACTGAAGGCATTGAGCAGGGTGGTGTGGCCCACACAAAGCTGGCGCAGGAGCTCTACAGACTCTGCACTGAGGGCAGCAGGGGGGACAGGTGCAGGCTCAGCGGTGCCAGGTGTGAATGTAAATCGCCCCTCTTACTGACACGGATTCGGGCAGCACCAGATGAAGTGGATGGGAGGCTGGGCACAGGCCGCTGTGTGGTAGATGATGTTGCAGACTCCCCATCCCCTGTGCCTGCCAACATGGAAGCATCACTGCTGGCATCAGATGATGTAGTACTCTGTGTCTCAGTCACGGATTCCTCCTGCATACTCAGGTCCCCATTAGATGCGCCGGTGAGCTCTATTTCACTGGCCTCTGGTGCAGCTGTGGTGCTACTCTCGCCACCACTGGTTTCCGGCTCCTGTTCCTCCATGTCCAATGGCGATTCTGCATGAAAGACAGATCCAGGGTTGAGTTAGTGTCATCATCAGGACAAAGCAATCCAATCAATGCAGTACAGGAGATGCCCAAATCGACATGGTGACCACCACACCCTGCAATCACATTGCAGCAACACACTCCATAGACCACAACAGTTCCTGTAACACTGAATCTCTGCCATGACTGGGCCATTTTGAGGCCACACAGCACAACACCCTGCCCGTGGATGAAGTGTACCAGACACACAACTTGCCCTGCCACACCTAGGGACATGATGTCGGGACAACACTCGTTGCCACTGACAGACCTTCAGGGAACAGGAGGGGACGACACACACCTATTAGGACCTGACAGTCCACAATGCCAAGTAGGCCATACCAAGCACCATGTGGTACTCTGGGGCACTTTGTTGTCAGATGTGTGGGCCTCACCGATCATGGTGCATGCAAAGTAGGCATACATGATGTCACACTCAGATAGTGGACCCTGCTGTTCACCCCTTAATAGATTCCCCACACTATCCCAATGCTGAATGACCATGTAGATCCTGGCTATGAGAAAGCACAGCAGGGAGGACAGCTTTGTACGGCCAGTTTAGCCCATTGCCTGACACTGGCACACATCCCAGCAGCCACTCACATGACACAGCACAGCACCACCACACGAACATCACATGGGCCACCGCTGCCACAGGCCCTGTATACATGCATCCGCTCCCAGTCAAAGTCACCCTCCCCAAATACTCACCCCTGCCTTGCTGGAGATGCTCCTTCAGACGTGCATCCAGTTCCAGATGAGTCACTGCCAATATGCGGACCATCAGTGTTGCTATGTTGTGCTGTGACAAACGCCCAGTGCGCGGTAGCATCCCCAATATCGTCTCTGCCACGTTCTTTGCCAGCCGGCTGATGTCGTCCCACCTCCTGTGGCAGTGGGTGCATCATCAGTTGGATATTCTAGGGCTCGCACCTTTGCTGCAATGTCCCTCCACACGGCCTTACGCTGGTGTACCTTGAGCTGCAGGTATGGGAGAAAAGAAGGGTAAATAACCAGTTGCAGTGTCATGTACCAACATCTATCAGTACAGTAGCAAGACACAGACTCAGGACCTAATGTAATCTCCCTCCATCCCAAACTGGGGACACCTCACAAGGGCACTCTGCATGGGCCAAACAGATGTGATAGCATGCATACATGAGGGCATAGAGGGTCCATGATAATCTCACACACATGCAGGATGACTGCACTGAACCCCCTCAGTGGCTTGCAGACATCACCAATCCCATGCATGTCTGCCTACTACATACATCACATATCTACCTGTGACTGTGTGTAGAAGTACTGTGCGCATGACAGGGCAGCATTCAATGAGCATGTCCTGTGAACATATGTGTTTGTAATGTGTATGACCTCAAGGCACATGGACTCACCAACAACTTATCCATCTACAGAAGTAAGTCTGTGTGCAAATATACAGGGCTGAGATGTTGCATATCTACTATTCAGCGTGAATGAACAAGAGCAGAGACCATGTAAGTTCGGTAATGTGTTCTCGTTTGGGTGGGCAGGCACTGGGCCTAGTCTCTGGGTTCCCACTGAGTCGGACATCAGTGGCACACAGAAACATTCACCCGAGCAATTACTGTCCTAGCACCTACATGTCCAACATCCTGTGGCTCTTGATGGCTGATAATTTCTTTCTTTATTTATTTAAGAAGTTTTATGTAGCGCTAGCGTGACCAGAGGGTATCGGAGCTCTTCACATTGGTTACATACCATAGGAAAAGGTAGCAGCACAAAGTACAGTAAGGCAGGACAGTTCAGCAATAAAAGTCACAGTGCCGAAGCAGTGGAGTGTCCATATCAAGATCCTGACTAACATCGGAACCAGGGAGGGAAGTGTGAATCTCAAGGCTCCAGCTGCTCCTATCTGTTCGTCAGGTATCGGTCAAGAAAAAGGATTTTGAGTTTACTTTTGAATTTTGCAAAGGATGGAATAGTTCTGATGTGAGGGGTAATAGAGTTCCAGAGTTGCGAAGGACCTGGCGGGGGTTTTCTGTTTTCGTGATTTTAGCGGGATGAGAAGTAAGGTGTTGGAGCTTCAGAGGGTCCTGTTCTGGCCAGATTTTTTGAGTTTGGCCACCAGATATTCGTGTTTGCCTGTGTGAAGGGCTTTGTGGGTGAGGCAGGCTATTCTGAAGTTCACCCGCAGTTCTATAGGAAGCCACTTGAGATCTTTGAGATCAGGAGACCGTTCTGGCAGCCGCATTGAGAGTTGTTTTCAGGGGAGCAAGGTGTGTTTTAGCTATTCCGGAAAGGACTACGTTTCCATAGTCTAGTCTTGACAGCACCAATGCTTGGGTGGCTTGCTTGAGATCATTGGGTGGGATAAAATGTTTTATTTTGTTTAGAAGCTTAAGGTGGAGGAAGGCACTCTTCGCTGAGATCTTAATGTGCTTGATCATGTCCAGTTTTGAGTCTAGAGTAATGCCTAAGAATTTAACAGAGTCAGCCAGGGTGAGGTTCCCGTTGAGCGCATCAATGGCTTCTATCCACTCGACCATTTGTGGATTATCTTCTTTGTTCGAAATGAGGAGGAGTTCGGTTTTGTCCGGGTTTAGTTTTAAGTGATTATTGGACAGCCATAGTTGAACTTCTCTTAGTGACTCGTTAAGTCTTTGATTGTCTTTGGCCGAAGAGATTTCCAAGTAAATTTGAGTATCGTCAGCATATAAGTGGAAAGGGATGTTATCTTCCCTGAGAAGGGTGGTGAGGGGTTCCATGTAGATGTTGAAGAGTTGAGGGGAGATTACTGATCCTTGGGGAACTCCCTTGTTGACGGGATGGAGGTTGGACCCAAAGCTTTTGATTTTGATTCTTTGGAAGCGGTTGTGGAGGAATGAGGAGAACCATTTGAGGACCAGCTCGTCTAGACCAGCCCTCTCTTCGAGGGCCTTGAGGAGAAGTTTGTGATCTACTGTGTCGAATGCTGCTGATAGGTCTAGGAGAATAAGTAGGCAGCATTGGTCTGAGTCCAGTGATTTGTGAATGTCATCTATTATGTTAAGGATTGCGGTTTCAGTGCTGCAACCTTTCCTGAATCCCGACTGATGAGAGTCGAGAAGATTGGTGTAGTCCAGGTGTTGTGTTTGTTGTTGGAGTACACATTTTTCAAAGATTTTGGAGAAGAGGAAGGTTGGAGACGGGTCTGAAGTTATTTAAGTCATTTATGTCTATGCCTGTTTTTTTTAGCAGTCGGTGACTTGTCCCACTTTCAGACAATCCGGGACGATACCAGTTTTAAGAGAGCTATTAATAATCCTGCACCAAAGAGGGGCTAGAGAGAGATTCAACTTTTTAGTGTGTTGAGCAGGCAGGGGGTCTAGGGCGTGTGATGAGGGTTTGGAGGTGGAGATGAGTTTAACTATCTCTTCTTCTGGGATGGACTGGAAAAGAGACCAGGGTTTGGAGGTAAGAGAGATAGCATTACCCAACACCTCACCCTGGCTGCTATAGTGAAGTGAGGCGTGATTGGTGATGAGGGATTGTTCGATCTTGGAGATCTTATCATTGAAAAAGTTGGCGAAGTTATTGCACCGTTCTTTGGAAGCCAGCCCTAGGGACGTATCAGGTTTGGAGATTTGGCGTCTGATGATATTAAAGAGCTCCTTGGGTCTGTTTTTTGTGCTATCAAGAGTGGAGCAGAAATACATGGATTTTTTATTCTTGATATGTCTGTTGTAGTTTTTCCGGACTGTTCTAAGTTGATCGCGATGAATGGTGTTGGGCATGGTCCTCCACTGTCTTTCTCTAGCTCTTAGTAATCTCCTTTCATAGATGAGGCCGAACCATGATCTGGACGGAATAGGACGACTTTTTTATAATTTCCGGGGAGGAAGTTGGTCAAGCAAGGTTACCATGTTTGCGTTATAGAGCGAGATGAGTTCAGTTGTGGGGAGCTCCGTGTCACTAGGTAGGAGCAGATTTAGCCTCTCTTCCATGACATCCAGGGGAATCTGGGAGAGATTTCTGTATCATTTGAGGGGGTCAAGGACCGGAGGCAGAGATACAAGTCTTTGGTTGATGAGGAATAGGATCAAGTGGTGATCTGACCAGTCCACTGGAAGAATATTGTCGATCCTAATTGCATCCTGATGGGCGATGATGGCATCCAGGGTTGCATTTCGTAGTGCGTTTCTTCTGAGCAGTGTTGGGAAAGATTATTGTTACAGAGGAGGTTGTTGATGGATTGTATTAGTGAGTTGTTGGTCTCATTCCAACGTATTTTGAGACTACCCAGGATTAGGACGTCAGTGTCTTTGAGTGCACACTGGGTAATTAGGTCGGATAAGTGTTCCCCAAATGTGGGGATGGTCCCTGGGGGATGATAGAGAAGATGGCAGATTATGGGGCTGTTGTCAGGCAGGGAAAACAGTGACATTGGGACACACACACTCCCTCGCCCTGGAGACAGCTTGTTTGTCAGTGGATGACACAACCCCACACCCTCAGGCATATACTGCAGTAGCACAACTACATGTCTGACCCCCCCTACCTTTAGCTCCCTTAATGATGACTTACCACTAGATTGGGGCCACCATACAGCCTTGGGTATTGTGCCAGCACCTTATCCACTAAGACCTCCAGCTCCTCGCTTGTGAATGGACTGGCACGGATCCTCTCTGTCCTTGCCATCCCTGTGGACATGGAACACCTGTGGTGGAAGTGAGTGGTGAGGGGTCCCAGGCAGCAGGCACTTGAGGCGGTAGCAGGAGAGGGTCTCAGGCAGCAGCAGGAGAGGGTCTCAGGCAGCAGGAACTTGAGGCAGCAGCAGGAGAGGGTCCCAGGCAGCAGGCTCTGTGAGCATTGGAAAAGAGAGACTCACTCCCACAGATTTATAGCCCCCAGGGGTCATTTGTGAGGTGCAAAGCTGCAACAATTGGTTGTCCAAGTCTGCCTCATTCAAAAGCATCCAATGACCGCCATTTCAAAACTGCCTCTTGCCACCGCAATCATCGCTCTCATTGGCTGTAGGCAATGCTCCATGGCGATGATGCACCGCAGGAGCCCAGGGTGCTCTACCGCGATGGTGCATTGTTCAAAAGCATTCAATGACCGCTTCCGCGGTGGCGGAGCATGCTTTCCACGATTTTCAAAACTGCATCATGCCACCGCAATCATTGCTCCCATTGACTGCAGGCAAAGCCCCATGGCGGTGTAGCACCATCGGGGTCAGGTGGTAGCTTCCACGATTTGGGTGGCGAGCATGCCCACCGCCATCTAGCCATTCCTCCATGTCAATGGCTACCACACTTGTGAAACGGGTTGATGCTGGTGTCACACCACCGGGGCCAGGCGGTAGCTTCCACGATTTGGGTGGCGGAGCATGCCCACCGCCATCTACCCATGTCTCCATGCCAATGGCTACCGCACTTGTGAAGGGGGTAGCGATGGTGTCACACCGCCAGGGCCAGGCAGTAGCTACTGCGATTTGGGGCACATGCAATGGCAATGTCCATCGTGAACACTGCATCAGTACACAGCAGCAACATGGTTAAGGGCACATCATTGGGCACACAATGCCATTATTCCATATAATCCACAGGTGGACGCATGTTATGTGTGACGCACATTGGTCTGTGATCCCTGCCATGTCACTTATGCATTGGATGGTTGATGATGCTTCACAGTGTTCAGCTGGTGTCAATAATGTGTAAGAAATCATTGTGTTATTGGTTAGTGCTGACCTTGGAAAGGCTTGTCTCACTCTATGGTGTTGTTACTTACTTGTGCTTTCATATCAGCTCATGCACACAACTGACAGTTTTCCAGCTACTGTGATCATTGGGTTGTGGATGTGTGCCAAAATTCACATGATGCATTGAGGTGTGACAGGTACAGCAGATGGGTATGTGACAGTCCTGGCCGTTTTACACACATTGGTGGATGGTACGGTACAAGGGGTACACATGTGAACTGTGGGGTTCAGTATGTCTGCATTCACATTGACCTATGTGTTGTTTGCGGCATGTGTGTATTGTAAATGGAGAGGTGTACCCTCTGTGTGTCTCAAATGTCCACCCATGTAACTTGATGTGCCACGCATCTCTCATGGCAGTCTTTGCTTTTCAATGACATCCTTAACGGTGTGTGCTGTGGCCATCTTATGATGGTTGTCAGTGACATTTGTCTATTTACATCTCAACTAGGAGGAGGCCTAATCTCATACGTCACTTGACAGTGCTGGAGGACATGGAAGATATAGCGATCATTCGCACATTCCGCCTCGACAGACCAACACTGAAGACCCTTTGTGATCTGTTGGAGCCCCACCTGCAGCCTCATCGCCACTACCGAACAGCATTCACACCCACATACAAAGTGATGGCAGCCCTCCACTTTTTGGCAACTGGTTCCTTCCAGGAGGCCATGGCCAGCTCTGCAGGGAGGTCACAACCCATGTTCAGCATGGTGCTAAGGGAGGTTCTTGCAGCCATGATGTTATATATAAGGATCGATACATACATTTCCCCAGGGGAGCAGAATTGCGAAGGGTGACTTCTATCCCCTTGGGCACATCCCCCATGTTGGTGCCATCGATTGCACCCATGTAGGTCTGGTGCCACCACAGGCAAGTGAGCACATTTTTAGAAATTGTAAACATTATTATTCAATCAATGTGCAGGTGGTGTGCCTTGCAGACATGACCATATCACATGTGTGTGCAAGATTCCCCGACTCAGCCCATGATTCATACATCCTGACAAACAGCATGGTGCCCTGGATGATGGCAAATCTGCTTCCCGAGCGTGCTTGGATTGTGGGTGAGTATGGCTAGTGCTATGGTGTGCTGTGTGTGTTACCTGCTGCCCTCTGCCTGTGCAACATTGCAATGTATGTTTGTCATTCACAGGTGACTCTGCAAATCCCAGCCGTCCATGGCTGCTGAGCCCACTACGGAATCCCAGTACCCCGGCTGACTTCAGGTACAATGAGCCCCATGGCAGGACCCGACGTGTCATTGAGCAGACTTTTGGCCTGCTCAAGTCAATATTCCGCTGCCTTGACAGGACTGGAGGTGCACTGTCATACTCGCCTGCGAAGGTCTGCAAGATCATTGTGGCATGCTGTATGCTGCACAACATGGCCAATCACAAGGGGATTTCCCTGCTCCTGGATGATAGTGAGGTCCCAAGGCCCCCGCCTGTTCAGGGCCCTGAGTCCAGTAATGAGGACAGTGGAGAGGAGGAAGGAGTTGACATGCGTCAACAGCTCATCACCCGATTCTTCACTTGAAGGTGGGTGACAAGGTATGACTTGTACATTTTCTGGTGTAATTGCTGTTGTTGTGAAGGGCTATGCGCGGATGTTACAGACAGGCACATGTTGAGTCACCTGTGTGTGGAAATGTGGCAGTGGCATTTCACATGTGAACGTATACAGAACTCTGTTTGGTGACACTTGCTGCACATTGTGTTGTCTGCCTGTAGTCTTATGTGGATGTTTTGTGTAGTGTTATGTCTGTTAAGCCACACTAATGCCTGTGACTGTTGTTCTGTTGTGTCTCCCTAGGTGCCTCAAAAATCTCCAGGCCTACTTACTGTACATCTTTTGGATACATCATGGACCTTTTGAAAACTGTAGATATTGCAGTAAAAACCAAACTGCACAAATTCAAGTGTGTAAGGTATTTTATTTACAAAGGTGACATGTGAGGGGTGCGGGCATATTTACATGAAGGTGGTGATGGAGCAGTGAGTTTACAGTCATGGTAGATGAGATGCAAGAGTAGACACCACATGGACGTGGTGACCCAGTCCAACAGACAGGTGCCATTCACAAGGCAGTGTGGGGAAGGACAGTCCAAACAGTCAATGCAGTGGGGAAGAGGGTTGCCATCAGGGCTGACTTTGTGACTGGCGTGTGGCTGGTGCTTTGCCTCCAGAGACTCCCAAGCTCGTCTTTGGACACCCCCTTTATTGCTTTGGCGGGGGGGCCTGTTGCATGGCCAGCGGTGTCTCAGGACTCACCCCTCTCTGTGGCCACAGGGGAGGATGGTGTACTGTCTTCCTGTAGCACAACAGAGGGGGGTGGAGGTGTTGTTTGGGACTCAGGCCTGTCCCTCAATAACGCCACTTGCTGGGCATGAGGTCCACCATTTGTTCAATGCATGTGTCGATGGACCTCATCAGCAGGATGAGCTCACGCAATAGTTGGTCAGACCGGCCACTTTGTCCCTGGACCTATTCATATGCCCCGATGACTCTGGTGAAGTGGTCCAGGGATGGTGTGCCAACCGCCTGAGATCTGGGGGTGACCCTGGCCCTCCCACCTGCCATGCTGCCACGGACCTGTTACCTCGCCACTGTGGATCCACGCACAGTCTCCCTGCCCTCCACAGTTGTTATTGTGTCCTGGTCATCCCCTGGGACAGGGAGGGTGCTGCAGGTGGTACTGGTGGTGGTGGTGGAGGTGGCGGAGGTGACAGCGGTGGAGGCACAGGCCGTGACTGCAGGGGTCTACTGTGCTGTTGTTGTTGCAGCAGCCAAGGTGGTGGGGAGGATGGAGGCCTGGGACCTGTTGGTCCCTGGCACACCAGATGGGCCGGTCTGGAGCTCATCGTCCAAACTATCCTGGGAGTCAAGATCTGAGAGTCCATGTACCAGGGGTGGAGACTGGCTCTGCTGGTCGTTGTTGTCCTCAGCAGCGAGTTCTTCATCACCTGTGGATTACATGGGGAATGTTCATTGTTGGGCACTGTGCAAGTATTCTGTTTGCTGCATGTCATCGACTGTCTGTACACTACACAATTGAGAGATCTTCTATTATCATTAAGTGCAATACTGGGTGTAATTACATGGTGCAGAGGAACATCAATTACTCTTACATGTCATGTATCGATTCATTGCATTCAATTTGTGCTGTGTGTAGTGATGCAGGTCTCCCACCCCCAAACAGCCGGCCCAGTGAAGATGTCTACCTACCTGTAAGTTTGTTTGTTGAGCAGTGCAATGGCTTCCAGGTTCTCCTGGGTGGGAGGGAGTGCTCCATGCTGCTGGGGTGTGGGACAGGGGGTATGGTGGGAGTCGTGGTACACGTCTTCCACCCCCAAACAGGCATCCCAAGCTGAATGGCTACCTACCTGTTAGGTGAGGGTGCACAGTGCAATGGCTGACGCATGCTCCGGGGTGGGGGAGGCTCCATCTTGGTAGGCTGTGGGACAGGGGGCATGGTGGGAGTCGTGGTACAGGCCCCCCACCCCCAAACAGGCCTCCCAAGCAAAATGGTTACCTACCTGTTAGGTGAGGGTGCACAGTGCAATGGCTGACACATGCTCCGGGGTGGGGGAGGGCTACATCTTGGTAGGCTGTGGGACAGGGGGCATTGGGGAGTTGTGGTACAGGCCTCCCACCCCCAAGCAGGCCTCCCAAGCAAGATGGCTACCTACCTGTTAGGTAAAGGTGAACAGTGCAATGGCTGATATGCTCCTGGGTGGGGGAGGGCTCTATCCTGCTCAGCTGTGGTACAGGGGGCATGGTGGGAGTCGTGGTACAGGCATCCCACCCCCAAACTTGCCTCCCAAGCAAGATGGCTACCTACCTGTTAGGTGAGGGTGAACAGTGCAATGGCTGACACATGCTTCTGGGTGGTGTTGGGGGAGGGCTCCATCTTGGTAGGCTGTGCGACAGGGGGCATGGTGGGAGTTGTGGTACAGGCCTCCTACCCCCAAACAGGCCTCCCAAGCAAGATGGCTACCTACCTGTTAGGTGAGGGTGAACAGTGCAATGGCTGACGCATGCTCCGGGGTGGGGGAGGCTCTATCTTGGTAGTCTGTGGGACAAGAGGCATGGTGGGAGTTGTGGTACAGGCCCCCCACCCCCAAACAGGCCTCCCAACCAAAATGGCTACCTACCTATTAGGTGAGGGTAAACAGTGCAATGGCTGACACGTACTTCTGGGTGGTGTTGGGGGAGGGCTCTGTCTTGGTAGGCTGTGGGACAGGGGGCATGGTGGGAGTCGTGGTACAGGCCTCCCACCCCAAACAAGATGGCTACCTACCTGTAAGGTGAGGGTGAACAGTGCAATGGCTGACACATGCTTCTGGGAGGTGTTGGGGGAGGGCTCCATCTTGGTAGGCTGTGGGACAGGGGGCATGGGGGGAGTCATGGTATGGGCCTCCCACCACCAAACATGCCTCCCAAGCAAGATGGCTACCTACTTGTTAGGTGAGGGTGAACAGTGCAATGGCTGACACATGCTTCTGGGTGGCGTTGGGGGAGGGCTCCATCTTGGTAGGCTGTGGGACAGGGGGCATGGTGGGAGTCATGGTACAGGCCTCCCACCCCCACATAGGCCTCCCAAGCAAGATGGCTACCTACCTTTTAGGTGAGGGTGGAAAAAGCAATGGTGTTTGGGCTGTGCAAGGAAGTACTTATCAGTGTGTTGGTTAACATTTTTTTGTACTTGCCAGCCTCCACTCCCCGTATACTCTGTGAGACTCTCAGGATGCAGTATGGCAAGCACCTTCTCCTCCCATGGTGTGAATAATTTCGGTGGGATGGGAGGGCCACCGCCAGTCTTGTCAGCCAGCTCCCGGTTCTTGCTTCTCCTCTCTTTGACAACCCTCTGAGATCATGCTACCACTTCATGATCTCCTTCTTGGATCGCGGGGTGGTCCCTACTGCATTGAGCCTTTATAATATCCTTTCCCACATTTAGTTCCTTGTGGCTAATGGTGTCTGTTGGACCAGGCTACCAAACAGTTGTGGTTCAACTCTGACTATCTCATTGACCATGAATGTCAACTCACTCTCTGTGAATTTGGGCATTTTCTGTGCTGCCATGGTGTGTGGTGTTTGAAGTGTTTGTGGGTGCAGGAGTTTGTGTGGTGGGTGTGTTGTTGATGTGTGAGGTGTATTGTGTGCTGGGGGATAGTTAGTGCTGATGTGATGGTGGTAGTGATGGTGGTAGTGGTGGTGGTAGTGGTGGTGGTATGTGCTGTGTTCTTTTGCCTCTCCTGTCAGATCTGGTGTATGCCCTTCTCTTATGGAGTGTTACAAAGGTTTGTGGTCAGTAAAGGGGCTGGTTTTATACTCAGCTGTGTAGGTGTGTCCAAATGGTATTTTGATGTCAGATGTGTTGTGGGTGTTGTCTATGGAATTGTATGTTTTTTTGGGCATTTGTTTTTTCAGTGGTATGTGTTTTGTGTATTTGGAAGGCATGGCTACTTTGATTTGTGCAAAGTTTGTCATAGTTGCAGTGTTTTGGCATCGTCCACCATGTTTTTCACTTACCGTCCACTGGGGTGGCTATGCTGCAGCTCTTCCGCTGTTTCTCCCATTTACTCCTGTGTGCGACCGCGGCAGTCGGGAACAGTGGATCATACCGCGGGACAATCGGGGATATCCTAATTTCCCGTGCGGTGTCTCAGCTTTGCTTACGACGGGTTGAAGCTTTTCCGTAGCATTTCTGACCACTGTGGTCGGTTTTTGGACGTCACCGCCCACGTCGGGCGGTTTTGGTTTGCCTGCTACTGTCGTGGTCAGTCTTTTTTGGCGGTTGATCCTAATTTGATCGCCGGTGTATCCGCGGGACCGGTGTGCGGTTGAGTTCCGCCTCCATGGCGGTTGGGGTGGTTTTCCGCCTGCTATCCTAATGGGGACCTAATTGTCAGAATTTACTTTTAAAGACCGGCTGCAAGGCAAGGGTGCCTTTATAGGGACAGCAGGCACACAGCAGTGCACACATACAAGTGCAGGAAATCTGCTGGGCCTCCAAACCTCCATGCCCCATTATATACTACGGATTTATAGGCAGATTGCATCTCTTGGTTCTTTCATCTACTAGGGACATATACAGTCTGGCATTGCCAATTGAAAAAGTACCCTATTACATGTACCTTTTTAAACATAGCACTGACCCTGGGCCTCCTTAGCAGAGCCCAGTGTACAAGTCAGGGTCAGTTACCATCAATATCATTCAGCAAAAAACATAAATGGGGGTGAAATGGGCAAAAGGATGACTTTCTACCAACAGGCAATATTCCTGAGCTCTGGCATATACCGTAGCATAATCCTTCCATAATCCCACTCTACATGCTTTCCAATGCCAGCTAAGATTTCTCTAAATATGGGTTGCCAGACTGGTTAAGGAAGAGAGCATGAGGCAAACAGGTGAAATCGATCTGCATTTGGAGAATATAGGATAGAGGAAAATCAATTCATCATTATGGTTTCCGCTCTGGATTGTTTTTATAGAAAAATCATAGAGTTTCTGATAAAGTTGGCATCTATCATATCTGAAAGGGTTTATTCCTCAAAGCAGCAAAATCCATGTGCTGGGGGTCTAGGAGCCTGTGGTTTAGGTTTATAAAATGTCACCTTATTGAGCTGGGATGTGAGAATCTCTGGACTACCCCTGATATCACATAGGGGATCTGGAGTCCACCCTCAAGGGTTGCTCTTTAGGACTGGGAGGGTAGGATCTCTTACTTCTGCCTTACATGAGTTTAAAGAAGTTTACTCCTTTGAGGTTTTTCTGGATGAGATTGAGCCCCCTTTCACCACAACACTTTATGTGAATTTCTAGTTTGGGAGTTTACCAAAACATTCAGTTACAGTGAAACAGCATCTTACTTTTTCTGATTCACATGAGTCCTGTCCATTTTGTCCACAGGTTACAGAATCAATCTATCATGTTGCCCTAGCAATTGTCAACTCAAACCAGACCTTTTCCTCCAGACGAGCTCCCTGTCTGATCAGCACAGTATGATGTTTCTCCTAGTTTTTTGACAATAAAACACTTTTGTATTATTTTATTGCTTAATTGCTGAGGACCATGATGTAGAGTGAATCCTTGTATACTTATTTTTAAGGTATCCCAGGCTGCTGACAAAAAAGGTTAGGCAGAACTCACCTCTACAAACTGCCAAACAAACGCCTTAATTTTGAGGATAAAAAATCATTCTCGAAATAGTGAATGTTGAAATGTCCAGACAGGACGTACATAAATAAACTCAGATATCTGCAAATTCTAGCTAGGAGGAACATGGTCATTGACCACAATAGGATGGAAAGTAACTCTTTGGTCTTGAACAAGGCTTTGCTAACAGTAAAAGTATCAATTTGTGAATAGCGATTCTGAATGAAAGAAACACTTGGATGCTTTTGTTAACATGGAACGACTAAGCATACAACCTCAACCATAGATTTTATCGCTAGATGCTTATTGATGTAAATGTAATGTAACTTGATACTTGTATAGCACACTACTCACCCGCAAGGGTCTCAAGGCGCTTGTACGAATACCGCTGTAGAACCCATCCTGGCTTTCCCTGTGAGGCGTCCACTCCTGGGCACCCCCAAGGTGGAGGCCAGGCATCCTTAGCGTTGTCGGGGCCGTTGTGGAGATTAAGCAAGCTGTTGCCCAGAGTTGCAGAGTGGGACTCCATGATTGGAATAGGCACTGAGGCGAGAATTATCAGGTCCGTGGAATTTTGAGCCCAAGACCGCCAAGCGGGGAATTGAACCCTGCTCCCGGGCTAGACCTCTGCATCAGGGTCTGCCGCTCTAATCATTGAGCCACACTTCTCCACGTATTGATGGAATACATAGGTAAACACATGATATGATTAAAATCCCTTGTAAAACTACATAGGCAGTTACCTTCACCTATGAATCTTGATAGATCACCTGTGAACCAATAGTAAAGCCAACAAGAGCGGAAAGGTTGATTTCCTAAAGACCACCTCAGATTTTAAGCAAGATCCTCCACTCACCGGACTCTGCAGCAGTCAAGACAACCTGGCATTGAAGGTAAAATAACAAAATAGCATTCGCTTTGATTAAGGCAGTTTGAGAAAATGCACAAAACTATTTTGCCCAAAAATGTATGAATAGGTGCTTATCTTTAGGTGAGATGTTGGTATTTGGTGCAATTTTAATTTAACTCATGTGTATTAAGAACAAGAATACTCTCTTAACACTGAGGGTTACAATTATTAAAGCACTAGACATCTGACTTAATATACTACTGTGATCACATTTTCTTTGCTACTGCTCATTTTACTTAAATACCAGTGTTGACCACTTTCCTCCTCTGCCACTTGGTCCCCTAACTACCATCATGCATGTGAGTAGGACTTCACACTCTATCTAATATGGGTGTGTAAATGTGCATCTAAGGCATTCTTGAAGCATGGTAGCCGTTCTCCACTTGCCCTGAATCAGAAAGGGAAACAATATTATATGAACCCTACACTTAACCACACACCACTCTGCCTAGTGAATTGTACTTCAGTTACATTAAATATCAACTCTTATAATGATCACTCAAAGCCCCCAGTCAAGGGTTCAGGCTATCATGCCAGTCCTTTGACCACTCATGAGCCCCTTCCTGTCAGACTCACTAAATGCTTAAAGGCTTGTCTAGCTAGCCAATGAGACAGATGTCTTTTTTTCATTGCTAAGAGGCAGCTGACCAATGTCCAGTCAGGAGGGATACTATTGAGGTGTTGTGCTACAAATTGCTCAACCTACTTTGGTTTGGAAAATGCTTGAAAACTCATCTTGTTGATTCAAATAGAAGCTCCAGCTCCCATAGAAGTGGGTGGTTGACATTGTCTGCAGTCCTGCATGCTGGTAATTCGCTATCTCCTAGGCAGGATCAGCGTAGTGATTCCATCTTTGCAGTGATAGGTCATGTATCCTGGGTGAGTATTTTATCCTTAATATTGGTGCAAGGCATTACCCCTTCCATGGGGAGATGGGACATCAAATGGAACTCAGTGAAATATCTGCATCCAGGTCTAGCAGATGTTCTTTCAGTGTAGTACTGATCAAGTGTACCATGTCAGGTTTTGGGCCTTTCAGGCCTTCTGAAATCCACACAATTCATAATTTGTAGGACTGAGACCTGATCTCCAGGTGCTCATAATTAGAGAGCCCTAAACTGATTCTGGCTGTTGATATTTGTCTCATAAACGCACCCTTGGCATTCACACAAGATTCAGTGCTTAAACAGGTCTCCACATAAGTGAGCTAATCTCTCATCAATAGCATCAACTTGGCATTTAGCAGCTCCATTTTAGAAGCATGCTCAATTAGAAGATTTTTAATTGCCTTCACCTCTCAGAATGGTCTGAAGCATTTCTTTAAATTATGCTTCAGTAGACATAACAGAACAAGAGCTGCAAGATTCATCTGGTTCATTCAAGTATTAAAGGAGTTGTGGTCTATTTTAGAACATATACTGTGCTTAGAGTTTCATATGGCATTTAGCATATAAAACATCCTATTGTGAGCAATTCTTTAATTTGTCCAGTCTCTAAGAGGTAGCAAATCCAAGATACTTTGCGTATGGCAGCGAACTATAGTTTTATATAGGGAGCAGCCCTTGACTCTTCCAGGAAGGTCACTCCCTCTCCGCACAGAACCACCTGTACCTATTCTCTCCCTCGCTGCCCCCGTGTCTCTCTGCCCGGTTTTTCCTTCTGCTCCCCTCGCGGCCCGTGTCTCTCTGCCCATGTTGCCTTCTGTTGCTTAGCTGCCCCTACATTTCTGTGACCTTTCTGCCCTTTCGTGTGAGCTTTCTGCCTCTGTGCCACTCGTTACCCCTATTTTTTGAGTCCTTTCTGCCCTTTCTTGGGACCTTTGTGCCTCTGTGCAACTCATTTTCCCCCGTTTTTTGTGACCTTTCTGCACTTTTTTGTGACCTTTCTGCCTCTGTGCCACTCGTTCCCCCTGTTTTTTGTGACCTTTTCTGCCCTTTCTTGAGACCTTTCTGCCTCTGTGCCACTCGTTTCCCCCCCGTTTTTTGTGACCTTTTTCTGCCCTTTCTTGGGACCTTTCTGCCTCCTGTGCCACTCGTTTCCCCCAGTTTTTTTGTGACCTTTCTGCCCTTTCTTGTGAGCTTTCTGCCTCTGTGCCACTCGTTATCCCCCGTTTTATGTGACCTTTATGGCCTTTCTTGGGACCTTTCTGCTTCCTGTCTAATTCGTTTCCCCTTCTTTTGTGACCTTTCTGCCCTTTCTTGTGACCTTTCTGCCTCTTTGCCACTTGCTTCCCCCTGTTTTTTGTGACCTTTCTGCCCTTTCTTGTGAGCTTTCTGCTTCTGTGCCACTCGTTTCCCCCCATTTTTTGTGACCTTTCTGCCCTTTCTGCCACTGTGCCACACATTTCCCCCCAGTTTTTGTGACCTTTTCTGCCCTTTCTTGTGACCGTTGTGCCTCCGTGCCACTCGTTTTCCCCTGTTTTTTGTGACCTTTCTGCACTTTTTTGTGACCTTTGACCCTGCCCGCAGGCAGGTCGCACCCGCGCCATTGCTCGTCACCTGACTGTCTGGTTCCTGCCTCCCTGCGGCCTCCTTGTTTCCTGGCTTTTTCCCTCCCCTTTGCCCTGTGCGCCGGTTCCCCCTGCCTCCTGGCCCCGATCTGGCCCTTTGCTGCCGCTGCTTCCCTGCGGCAAGCCCCCCTTGCACACCCATTAGTTTCCCTGCTCCCGCCTCTCAGCTGCTCCTCCCTCCCAATCCACCTCATATAGAGGCCGAGAAGCGGCTGTGAGCAGCGGGCGTGCTGCTGGCGCGCCGAAGGCACGCCTAAGGCAAGCCCGCCTGCGCATGTCCATGCCTGGACCACACCCAGTGCCAGAATCCCTGGCCCCGCGAATGCCACGACACCAGAATCCACTATGACGCCAGCACCCTCCACGCACTCAACGCCAGCCGAAACCACACCTGCTTCAAGGCCGCCCCAAAACTGACCCACAGACACTTCTCCTGCCACACCTGCAGCTTCACCTGTGACAGAACCACTAAACCTCCAAGGACTGGACCCAACCACCTCCTCTGCATACTCCTCAACACCCGCTCCACATGCAAACACGCCGTCGAGCTCTGAGATCCGCTCAACACCTCCGCGCCATACGTGGCCTTCCTGACTGAGAACTGGTGGAACGACTTCTCGGTGCCCGACATCTCCGTAGCCATATACAACATAGAAACCTAGGGGTCTCAGAAAGAGGATATTTAAGAACCTCTGCGTAATTTTCTGGATGCCTAATAGTACATCTAGATAGAGTCAAGACTAACTAGTTTTGACTTAGGACAAGGATTTGCAAAAAAAGTGTACCACCAGTGATTGTAGAGGAGGATCATTTCGGATTCCCATCAAAGGCATGTATGATCAATATTATCACTTGGTTATCCTTTAAGGGTCATGTGTCTCTAGATCATTGAGACATTGCTCGTACCCTTTATCAAGAAATGGGTTCCGACCCACAATCACTTTAGGACCATGTGACTCTGATATGATGGGATCAAGTGCAGTGCAAAAATATATATGGAAGTGGTGAATTTAAAATAGGATAGAGAACCACCAGGAACATTTTTATTGATAGAGGGGCCTCTTCCTGTTACAAACAAGAACAGTGCAGAAATATATGTACCTTGCAGTTTAACCGAATACCTGCATGGGTGCCAACATGTTTCAGCCTTATGGGAGTAGGACCCTAGGCTTTCTTCAGGGCCTCTGTTCTGACTGATAAATGCTACTGCTTGTAATGCATAATGTGCAAAAATAATTCAAAAATAGTGAAATACTATAAGATAATCACAAAAAGGATATAATTTTTCGTCATCTGTTAGTACTTCTCCGTGTCACCTGGAGTATCAGAGATCTATAACAACAAACACATGATGGACACACTATTAGAAATAACCTTGTACCCATTACCCTGTCCAGGAACATTAAAAACGCCCTATAGGACAGTATCTACTCACCCAGTGTGTCCGGGGAACAGACTTCACCTCTCCTGGACCTGGCTCAGGAACAGTGAGACCCCGCTCTGTGAAGGCAAGATATCCTGGGTTTTAGAAACAGCAGAGAGAACAAGCCAATCCTGCTCTGTCATGTATATATAATATGCCAAGGCTTGAATTCTCTTGCCCTCTGGAGAAAAACTTCCTCCTCACCTCCTATTCCTAAGAGACTTAACCATTCAGGTGTGGCCACATCCCTCTAGTTATGTCAAGACAGTGCCTATAGTTTATGCTTGTTCGACAGACAGTCGTTAGACATATTGCTTAAAAAGAAAAGAAGATGCTGCTAAGCGAAACTGTACAGGAAAGCTGTGTATGTCTACAAGCCAAAAGCCCAAACATTAAAGACTAAACAACAGGAACAACCCAGCTTACCTGTCCGTTGTTGCCTCTGGCCAGTACCAAGTCAGGGGGAGGCAACGAACAAGACAGGAAGAGCCAAATTTAAATGCTCAACTTGGGAGCCAATCAGACAATCATTAAAAAGTAGATCTACACCTTGCTGGTTTACAATTGTGAATTACTAACCGAGACCCGACAATATTAGGATCCGTTCAATCGTACAGCATTAGAGGTCGTCACTGAGAAGAACTTACTTTTATATATGATGGTGCGTTCTTCTGTTTACAAAAACGAGCCCTCCTCTGTAAACTAAAGTCGCGTACTCTCGCGAGGATAGTCATAAACTACAAAGTGTCGTCATCCGTTGTCACAAGTAGTTCGAGAAATGCGAGAAGCTGACTGTGGAGAAAACAAAAGAATATTTTCCATTTCTTCAATTTTAATTTTTGGCGCACCGGGGATTGGCGCTCCACACAAGTATCGCGAGAAAGACAAGAACAACCCGATTTCGTCAGCCACATCACTTTCGTAGTTTATTGTTTAATTCTCTGACTTTTGCCGACTGCCTGAGCAACATCTCCTATCGTGCACAACGCTCAATGCTCAAAGAAGTGCTCAATGGGTCAGAAGATAAATATTAGAGTCCAAAATGGAATGTTTAACTGGACCACTATTGGCGACATGAGAATTGCTGAAAGTTCTTGGGAACTTAGAAGGAACTCCACTTCGTGAGGACTATATAAATGTATATCTGCCAACAGTCCTATTGTAAATTAGTACATCTCTGATATACCTCGAGTGTCACCTCAACAAGAAGTATATAACCTCTCCACACAGAAAATTTCCTTTTTTGATGCTGAACTAGGGTATTTCGTCATTTAACCCTTGGCTGTCTGTATGCAATTCATATACCCATTTCTGTTCTTTGTAAAACAGAAATTTAGATACATCACTTATATGAGAAGGAATGAAAGGTTTCTCAAGGACCGTCCACGTGAAGTCTGATTCTCCGTGGACCTGTTGTATGAAGTGTTTAGTCAATTTGGAGACGCTCTTTTTGCACCGAAAAGTACTCTTGTGTTCCAGCATTCGCGTTCGGACTTTTCTAGTAGTCATTCCGATATAGCGCTCATTGCATGGACATTTCAATTGATAAATCAAATTGGAGCTGTTGCAATTGGTGAATTGTCTCAACTCCCATGGTTGATTAGAGCCAATATCTATACTGGTAGTTTTAGATGTCTGTGAGCAAACCGAACATCCCCCACAAGGGTGGTGTCCAGTTACCACTGGTAAATCTCACGGTGTTCCGATAGTTCTTCTTGGTGACTCTTTTGGGCGGGTGTGTACTAGATGATCTCGCAAATTATTTGAACGCTTGAAGGCAAAAAGTGGATATTCAATTTTATCATTGCTACAGTTGAGTACACGCCAGTGTCGTCTAACTATTTTCTGTATGGCGTTATACTCTGTGTTAAATGTACTAACAAAGGTGAGGCGGGCCAAAGGTGGTTTTTCAGTTGGGGGCTCCAGAAGTGTCTCACGACTATTGTTGGTTGCTCGCTTCAGAGAGCGTCTAACCAGTTTTGCCGGATAATGTCTGGCTACCAATTGGTTGGAAAGATTAGCTGCATATTTTGAAAAGGTTTCCGGGGTGGAACAGTTCCGCTGGACCCGGAGGAACTGTCCAAAAGGTAAATTGTCACGTAATGACTTCGGATGTTGACTCTCATAGAGAAGGAGTGAGTTTCTCGCCATAGGCTTTCAAAAAAAGTATACTTTCTAGGCCTGTAGGAGTGGTATAAATGGAAAGGTCCAAAAAGGAAATCCTTTCTTTGCTGGTCTCGATGGTAAACCGCAGGAAACTGTTTTGGCTATTCAACCACTAATGAAAGTGAAGGACAGATTCAAGGTCGCCTCTCCACACGACCAGGACATCATCAATAAAGCGCTTCCACCATGTTATTGATGTAAAGAAAGGGTTTTCAGCTGTGAGCACGGACTCCTGTTCAAAACTATGAACATAAAGATTTGCCAGGGATGGAGCAAAAATACTGCCCATGCCAGTCCCTGAGGTCTGGAGGTAGATAGTATCCTCATATCTGAAGTAATAGTCCTTCATGGCGATTTTAGCTAAGGCCATTATAATGGGAACTGGAGTAATGGAGTTGAGATCCAACTCCCCCAGGATGGACCTGATGGTATCTAAAGTCTCATCCTGGGGGATGGAGGTATATAAGGATACGACATCCAGGGAGACCAGATAATCCGTCTACTGATTGAACTCTATTCTGGGGATCACCCTTAAGACATCGGTAGTATCTTTAAGATAAGTGGGCATGGTCTGCACCATGGGGCTTAAGAAGTGGTCTACGAAAGCCGAAAGAGGCTCCAAAACCGATCCCTGACCAGAAATGATCGGCCTCCCAGGTAGCGGTCTCTGGGCCTTATGCACCTTAGGCAAGATGTAAAAATAGGGCATAGTTGGCTGTTGTGCTTGGAGAAACTGTGCCTCGAGGGAAGTTATCCAGCCATCTGCCAGAGCTCCTTCCACCAAAACCTTGATCTCACTAGTTAGTCTGGCGGTAGGATCTGTTGTCTATGGCTGGTAGGAAGATCTATCGCTCAATTGTCGTAAACACTCATTCCTATAAGTGTCGGCTTCCTGAATCACTATGGATCCCCCTTTATCAGCGGGTTTTATGATTATTGAGGAATCCTGTGTGAGAGTTTTTAATGCTTGTCTCTCTTGTCCTGACAAGATGTTGTAGCCGCTCGAGTGTGAAACCCAGATTTGATCAATATCATCCTTCACAGTCGATTCCTACAGGCCTAGAAAATGAACTTTTTCGAAAGCCTATGGCGAGAAACTCACTCCTTCTCTATGAGAGTCAACATCCGAAGTCATTACTTGACAACTTACCTTTTGGACAGTTCCTCCGGGTCCGGCGGAACTGTTCCACCCCGGAAACCTTTGCAAAACATGCAGCTAATCTTTCCAACCAATTGGTAGCCAGACATTATCCAGCAAAACTGGTTAGACGCTCTCTGAAGCGAGCAACCAAAAATAGTCGTGAGGCACTTCTGGAGCCCCCCACTGAAAAACCACCTTTGGCCCGCCTCACCTTTGTTAGTACATTTAACACAAAGTCTAACGCCATACAGAAAATAGTTAGACGACACTGGCGTGTACTCAACTGTAGTAATGATAAAATTGAATATCCACTTTTTGCCTTCAAGCGTTCAAATAATTGCGAGATCATCTAGTACACACCCACCCAAAAGAGTCACCAAAAAGAACTATCGGAACACCGTGAGATTTACCAGTGGTAACTGGACACCACCCTTGTGGGGGATGTTCGGTTTGCTCACAGACATCTAAAACTACCAGTATAGATATTGGCTCTATTCGACCATGGGAGTTGAGGCAATTCACCAATTGCAACAGCTCCGATTTGATTTATCAATTGAAATGTCCATGCAATGAGCGCTATATCGGAATGACTACTAGAAAGTCCGAACGCGAATGCTGGAACACAAAAGTACTTTTCGGTGCAAAAAGAGTGTCTCCAAATTGACTAAACACTTTATACAACAGAACCACGGAGAATCAGACTTCACGTGGATGGTCCTTGAGAAACCTTTCATTCCTTCTCATATAAGTGATGTATCTAAATTTCTGTTTTACAAAGAACAGAAATGGGTATATAAATTGCATACAGACAGCCAAGGGTTAAATGACGAAATGCCCTGGTTCAGTCTTAAATAAGACAGTTTTCTCTGTGGAGAGGTTATATACTTTTTGTTGAGGCGACACTCGAGGTATATCAGAGATGTACTAATTTACAATAGGACTGTTGGCAGATATACATTTACATAGTCCTCAAGAAGTGGAGTTCCTTCTAAGTTCCCAAGAACTTTCAGCAATTCTCATGTCGCCAATGGTGGTCCAGTTAAACATTCCATTTTGGACTCCAATGTTTATCTTCTGACGCATTGAGCACTTCTTTAAGTGTTGAGAGTTGTGCACGATATGAGATGTTGCTCAGGCAGTCGGCAAAAGTCAGAGAATTAGACAATAAACTACGAAAGTGATGTGACTGACGAAATCGGGTTGTTCTTGTCTTTCTTGCAATACTTGGGATTCTTGCCTGATCACATTTGGCCCGACGGGGAATGTTACCTTTTCCCTGTACGCTATTTTTAATAGCTGTAACTCAAGTGTGGAGCGCCAATACCCGGTGCGCCAAAAATTAAAATTGAAGAAATGGAAAATATTCTTTTGTTTTCTCCACAGTCAGCTTCTCGCATTTCTCGAACTACTTGTGACAACGGATGACGTCACTTTGTAGTTTCTGACTATCCTTGCGAGAGTACGCGACTTTAGTTTACAGACGAGGGCTCGTTTTTGTAAACAGAAGAACGCACCATCATATATAAAAGTAAGTTCTTCTCAGTGACGACCTCTAATGCTGTACGATTGATTGAGATCCTAATATTATCGGGTCTCGGCTCGTAATTCACTATTGTAAACCAGCTAGGTGTAGATCTACTTTTTGACGATTGTCTGATTGGCTCCCAAGTCAAGCATTTAAATTTGGCTCTTCCTGTCTTGTTCGTTGCCTGCCCCTGACTCGGTACCGGCCAGAGGCAACGACGGACAGGTAAGCTGGGTTGCTCCTGTTGTTTAGTCTGTAATGTTTGGGCTTTTGGCTTGTAGACATACACAGCTTTCCTATACAGTTTCGCTTAGCAGCATCTTCTTTTCTTTTTAAGCAATATGTCCAACGACTGTCTGTCGAACAAGCATAAACTATAGGCACTGTCTTGACATTACTAGAGGGATGTGGCCACACCTGAATGGTTAAGTCTCTTAGGAATAGGAGGTGTGGAGGAAGTTTTTCTCCAGAGGGCAAGAGAGTACGAGCCTGGGCATATTATATATACATGACAGAGCAGGACAGGCTTGTTCTCTCTGCTGTTTCTAAAACCCAGGATATCTTGCCTTCAAAGAGCGGGGTCTCACTGTACCTGAGCCAGGTCCAGGAGAGGTGAGGTCTGTTCCCCGGACACACTGGGTGAGTAGATACTGTCCTATAGGGCGTTGTTAATGTTCCTGGACAGGGTAATGGGTACAAGGTTGTTTCTAATAGTGTGTCCATCATGTGTTTGTTGTTATAGATGTCTGATACTCCAGGTGACACAGAGAAGTACTAACAGATGAGGAAAAATATATCCTTTTTGTGATTATCTTATAGTATTTCACTATTTTTGAATTATTTTTGCACATTATGCATTACACGCAGTAGCATTTATAAGTCAGAACAGAGGCCTGAAGAAAGCCTAGGGTCCTACTCCCATAAGGCTGAAACATGTTGGCCCCCATGCAGGTATTTGGTTAAACTGCAAGGTACATATATTTTTGCACTGTTCTTGTTTTTAACAGGAAGAGGCCCCTCTATCAATAACAATTTTCCTGGTGATTCTCTATCCTATTTAAATTCACCACTTCCATATATATTTTTGCACTGCACTTGATCCCATCAGATCATAGTCACATGGTCCTAAAGTGATTGTGGGTCGGAACCTCATTTCTTAATAAAGGGTACGATCAATGTCTCAATGATCTAGAGACACATGACCCTTAATGGATAACCAAGTGATAATATTGATCATACATGCCTTTGATGGGAATCCAAAATGGTCCTCCTCTACAATCACTGGTGGTACACTTTTTTTGCAAATCCTTGTCCTAAGTCAAAACTAGTTAGTCTTGACTCTATCTAGATGTACTATTAGGCATTGAGATAATTATGCAGAGGTTCTTAAATATCCTCTTTCTGAGACCCCTAGGTTTCTATGTTGTATATGCAGCTGTTGTGAGGAATATAACCTAGGCTGGTCTGTAAACATTCCTCAGGCCCTCCATAAAAGTATTGTTGCTTATATCTCCATAGCCATCCCAGATGGCTACAAGATCACCCGCAGGGATCATGCCAACGGAATCGAAGGAGGAACAGCCATCGTACACAAGTCCACCCTCAAGGTCACCACCCACGCAGACGAGACCCTCAACACCGCCGAACATCTGCACTTCCGGATCCACACGGACCCCAACACCACCCTCATCTACAGACCCCCTGGACCCTGGGCTCAGTTCAGCGACTCCATCGCCGACCTCGCCAGCATCCACGCACTCTCCTCCACGGACTACATCCTCCTCGGGGACCTGAACTACCTCCTCGACAACAACATCAACGCCAACTCCGCTACCCTGATCGACAACCTCGCCAACCTCGGCCTCAGACAACTCGTCACCGCACCTATCCACGCTGCCGGCAACACTCCGGATCCCGTCTTCTCCACAGGCTCCCACGTCGCCTTCGACCACACCACGGTACTCCACTGGACCGACCACCGCTGCATCCATTTCACCTTCAAGAAACCAACCACGCACCACCGCACCGAACAGCTACCTCGCCGCTGCTGAAGCAAAGTCACCAAAGAACAGCTGATCACCTCCCTCGTCAAGAACCCACCCACAGACTCAACCAACACAGATGCCGCAGCCCGAAACCTCCGACAGTGGATCAACGACTGCGCCAACACCCTCGCCCCGCTCAAGAAACCCTCCAACAGCCACGCCAACAAGAAAGCAACCTGGTTCACCGACGAACTCCGGACCTCTAAACGAGCATGCTGGAAACTAGAGAAGACATGGCTCCACGAAAGCACACCGGACAACCACGCAGCGCACAAGGACGCCACCCTCAAACACCACCACCTCCTCAGAGTAGCCAAGAGATCCTCCTTCAAAGACCGCTTGGATAACAACGCACACAACAGCAAAGAGCTCTTCAGCATCGTAAAGGAACTCTCAAACCCAAGTGCCAACGGCAACGACATCCCTCCCTCACAAGAACTGTGCGACTCACTAGCCATTTTCTTCCACCGCAAGATCGCTGACATCCACAACAGCTTCAATACCACGACCGCCCCAACTACTTCAGACTCCACCTCCCCTGTGAACACCACCAGCGCCAACCGCCTGACCTCCTGGTCCAACATCAACGGCGACGAGACACGCAAGGTCATAAACTCCATCCACTCAGGATCTCCGGCTGACCCTTGCCCACACCACGTATTCAACAAAGCACCCCAACTACGGAAGGCCATCAACATCTCCTTCGAAACAGCAACATTCCCGGAAAGCTGGAAGCATGCCGAAATCAACGCCCTCCTCAAGAAGCCCAAAGCGGACCCCAAGGACCTCAAGAACTTCCAGCCCATCTCCCTGCTCCCGTTCCAGGCAAAGGTCATCGAGAAAATCGTCAACATGCAACTGGCCCGCCATCTGGAAGACAACAACATCTTGGACCCGTCCCAGTCCGGATTCAGACGAAACCACAGCACTGAGACAGCCCTCACCGCCTCCACAGACGACATCAGGCGACAACTAGACAACGGCAAAACATCAGCCCTCATCCTCCTGGACCTGTCAGCTGCCTTGGACACGGTCTGCCATCGCACTCTAAAGACACACCTCCTAGAAGCTAGAATCCAAGAGAAGGCTCTTGACTGGACCACGCCCTTCCTCTGCGGCAGAACCCAAAGCGTCCACATTCCACTATTACGATCCAAAGCCACCGACATCATCTGCTCATCCCTCAGCCCAACACTGTTCAATGTCTACATGGACCCCTCGCACAAGTGGCCCGCCATCACAACCTCAACATCATCTCGTACGCTGACGACACCCAGCTCATACTCTCCCTCACCAAGGACCCACACACCGCCAAAACCAACCTTCACGAGGGAATGAAGGCCGTCACCGACTGGATGAGGAGCAGCTGTCTGAAGCTTAACTCGGACAAGACGGAGGTCCTCATCCTCGGACCCACCCCCTCAGCCTGGGATGACTCCTGGTGGCTGACCACACTGGGAACAGCACCAACACCCACCGACCCTGCACGCAATCTAGCATTCCTCCTCGAATCCTCCCTCTCCATGTCTAAGCAGGTCAACGCCGTCTCCTCCTCCTGCTACAACACCCTCCCCATGCTCTGCAGGATATACAAGTGAATCCTGACCGAAATAAGAAGAACAGTGACACAGGCCTTCGTCAGCAGCAGACTGGACTACGGCAATACATTATACGCAGCAATCCCAGCCAAACACCTACAACAACTACGCCTCCGCCCGACTGATCGTCAACGTCCCCACCGCAGCCACATCAGCCCAACCTGAGAGACCTACACTGGCTCCCCGTCGACAAGAGGATAACTTTCAAGCTCCTCACCCATGCGCACAAAGAACTCCACCACGCAGGACCAGCCTACCTGAGCAGCAAACTCAGCTTCCACACCCCGACCCGCCAGCACCCTCCACCAGCCTCGCCCTCACCACTGTCCCCCGCATCCAACGAATGACCTCCAGTGGCAGATCCTTCTCCTACCTCGCCGCCAAGACCTGGAACACCTTCCCTACCCACATACGGCAGACCCAAGACCTACTCGCCTTCAGAAGACTCCTCAAGACCTGGCTCTTCGAGCAGTAGCAGCACCCCTATCTCCCCTCAGTGCCTTGGGACCCTCACGGGTAAGTAGCGCGCTTTACAAGTACTCTGATTGATTGATTGATTGTTAAGAGCTATGATACTAACTATGGCATTTGTCATGGAAACAGAGCATTGAGGTTCTTTCTGTCCTGGGGAGGCAGGCTTCTGTCAGGTTTAGCTAGTATTCATTTCTCCACTGAATTTATCAGTTTAGGCTGTTAGGATGTCATTACTCTCACCCCACACACACCGAGGAGCTTCATGGATTAACCAGGATCCAGGGATTATTTATTTAGCTGATCTTTTGGCATCTCAGGTAATGAAGACACAGCCTCAGCAAATGGTCAGTCTGTCCATCGTCTGCCAGAAACACAGTTAAAAGCATTGTTAACTTTAAACCTGGTACTCAAGACCTTAGGGGGATAATCTCCCATTATATTTATACCATTAGTCATTAATGAGCCTAGACTACCTGGCCTCCTTAATACTACAAGTAAAAGAAAATAATGCACAATATTGGCTATAGATGATTTCGCTCTATATTCTCTTGAAGTGGAAAAAGTAACTCTATGAAGAAGGTGTGAAGCTATTCCAGGACAAAGCAGTGGAAACAAAAGCCAGCACAATTTCAAGGGATTTCTTGACACCATCAGTGCTAACTGGCACACTGATTGCAATCTATTACATTTCTATAGAGTACCACACCTTCTACCTGTCTCTGAATATTAGGATGGGACTCACCCCTAGTGGTTGCACAGCAACAACAAATATTTCTTGTACTCTTTCTCTTTTTGGATGAGTGTCAAATACTGTGAGTTTGTGGGTATAGCATGCAGAATGGTAGTGAGCAGCAGTATGCACAGTCAAATGCCAGGACCTATGTGGACATACCAAACAATGAGAGCCCCTAGTGGACAGAAACACCACAGCTTTTTAGAGCTCCCATTTGTGCTCTATCCTTTGTCTCATAAGAAGAGCTATCAAGTGGGAAGTCCGTGGTTGTGAGTATTTATTTGGGCTATTTTGGAGGAGTGGGGATAGTTGCCTAGTATGTGCCACATGATAACTGATTCACAAGCCACTTTCTGGGGCATTCCTCATCTTCACAAACTTGAACATCCAGAAACCATGCATGTAAATATTTTGGGTACCATCAGTGCAATGAGATATCATATTCTGTGACCCTGTGCTCCAATGAAGATTTTCTACAGTTGTGCTGGTGGCATCCCTTGAGAACATGTTAGATATGTTGCACTGATTAAAACCTGCTAAAAATCAGATACACAAATGGTACCAGAAGACCCAGCAAAGGTGGGGAGCACTGAGGGGGAGACATGACTGAGGAGTGGAGCCAAGGAGTATGAAGCATCAGAGAAGTGACAGAGGAGCTAAGTGTGGGCTTCTGCTGCTGGCACATTGAACCGGGAAAACCTGCTAGATTGCCAGGAGGAAAAGCCGGGCAGAACCACTAACACTATGGTCCTGGCTGTACCAGCCATTCATCCCATGACTGGTGACCAGCCGGGGATATCGCCAGTCCTCAGCCTGCTTGGAGCATAAGGCAGTTCTCACAGACATGGAGCACCAGGAAGTGGTGCGGCTAATGAAAGCTGCTCAGGTGCATGTGCTGTGACCTGACTGCAGTGGTTCCCTTCTCCCTGATACTCATGTCCACTACCCACTTCTCTCACGGCTGACTGCCAGGATTGCTCTATTCAGCCTCCTGCCAGCAACGTGGCCCTCTCTTGGAGGCAAAGGCATCCAGTGAGTGTTGGCTATATTGCGTGTGGTGTTGGGGGGAACAGGCTGCAGGCAGTAGGAGTAGGTTGGGAGAGGAGCTGAAGGGAGCGCATCCATCTGGGTGTTGGGCAGCTGGCGGATTGAGTGTGGATAGTGAGCAGATGAGACGGCAGTGGCAGTGGCAGCTGCATCTCCAGTGGTTTCCCTAGCTAGGTTATGGACACAAGCCTTAATCTCTAGAATTTATGCACTCAACAATCAACCATAAACCCTCAATGAGATTTCTTCATAGAAGGCATAGGAAGCACTGAAAGGACAGGGTGGAGTAGAAGGTGTGCAAATATTGTAGTAACGACTGCAGATAACATAGTTGTGTTCAATCCCCTTGGAACGGTAAAGATAAAGAACTAATGCCCACATGCATCAAGCATTTTTGGAATCGCAAACGGTGCGATTCCTTAAAATCGTCCGTTTGCGATTCCAAAAATGCTTTTTGGGATGCATCATTGCTTTTTGATGAAAATCGCTAATTTTGCGATTTTCAAAAATGCGATTGCATTTAAGGAATCGCAATTTTGCGATTCCTTAAATGCAATGCATCATTCTTTGAACAAATTGCGATCTTGAAGATTGCAAGCTCAAATTACCACGAGGGTGAACCTCGTGGTAATTTGCGAAAAATGTTTAAAATGCTCAAATTAGCATTTTAAACACTTTCATGTTACAGACACACATGTCCTTAGGACATGTGTGTGTCAAACATCCATTTTACAATACGTTTCAGGGGTGCAGGGGGGGGTCCTTTGGACCCCCCCCTGCACCCATGGAATGCATCAACATTTTGCGAATTCCAATTTGCGAATTCGCAATTACCATTGATTCCTAGGGCCTTTTGGCCCATAGGAATCAATGGGAATTGCGAAATCGCACATTTGAATTCGCATAATATTTGCGATTCGGTAAAAATTGCGATTTTTACCGAATCGCAAATATTATCCACTTTCAGTGATGCATCCCGTTTTGCGAATCCATATTTGCGATTCGGTAAAAATCGCAAATTTGGAAACGCAAAACGGGAGTTTGATGCATGTGGGGGTAACATTGGTAAAATTAGCAAAAATGCACCAAACCAGAGCTAAAGCCAAACTGTAAAAGTGGGTCAGCCTTCAACAAAAATCCAGGTGTAAGGCATCCCTTAAAATGGAATGGAAATGCACAACACCCTTATCTCTCAAAACCAGTAAGAAAGTAAAAGACACTTCTTTAGTGAGAAAGCAACATCAAAGTGAGTGGGAGATGGGTGAACTATCTTCCCAAGTGTAAAACTTGCAGACCACCAATAAACATGGAGTGGTTTCTACTGGAGGAATAACCTGATCTGTTGTATCCTAATTATTGTGGATGAAGGCAAAGAAACAACACTATATGTCTCAACTGAAATAGCAATAGAACTGGCCCAAAGGCCCTGATGAACAAAGTTGTGAAACCAAAGTTGGGACAATTACAATGATCCCACATTATTCTGCCCCAGGATACCACGCCTGAAGAAGTCAGCACTTCAGCAGCAACATCCAGTTGAATGGGTTTCTAATGCCAATTTGGATCTCACTGGAAACACTGAGCTGCTGTCAAATGTCCATAGCACCCTTGACCAGTTTTTTGTCAACGCCAAAGTGCATAATACGGACTCCGCACAAAAGGCGTTGACTTATCCATGTGCAATTCTATAGGACTGGGATGGCCTTAAAAGCACTAGCTGGAGCATTAACAAATTTGACAACTTGAGGCCTGCATATGTTCCAAATTGTTTAAATGAAAAGCCATTGCAAGAGATAAATGCCACAGCTTCTGCCAGACCAGTACATTTTTTAGGCTTGCCTTCAGATAGTAAATAGAATCAACCAACAGAGTAGTAGTAGTAAAATACCTTATTCGGCCATAGGCAAATAAAAGAGCACAGTAAAACAGTTAAAACGCAATATTTTGATTTCATAAAACAATACAATAAACGATGGCATCATATATTTCACTGTTGACCTGGTTTCTCCAAAGATAATCAACAAATGTAAACCTTAGACAAAAACTGAAATGGTCCGCCATTCCTAAAAGTAAGGTTCTTGCATGTAATAAGACAAATGACAGCTTAAACTAAGCGCAATATCAGACCAAGTAAACAGTTAACAGTAAAATGAAGAACACCAATAAATTCATCAGTAAAAATATAAACTTGCATGGATAAAATTCATGGTTCTTTGGCTAAAATATAACTACATATAGATCACATAAACTAGCAGATGGCAAAAATGACTCTGACACAACAACACTGATGCACCTGCGAAACATGCACAGTCCCGTCTGGCAATCATAATAGATGAGGTGCAAGTGCTCTGTTACTCAGGCAAAAGGCCACATTGCTTCCTGATCCCTACCACTGCCAGAAAGACCAAGGTGAAAAACTCTAGTGTTATAGTGAAGGATGAGTCAGTGCCTAATATCAGCCACTGCCAGTAGGAATCTGCATAGACAGATAATAGTTATTCTACTTATGTCAGAGCTCAGGATTTGAAAGGCAAATAAAAAGTGATGGAACCTCAGACACTGACAATAGGATTTCAGCCATCATGCCTGCGCTGAGGAATGCATTGGACAACAGAACAAGATATGTTCTATGGTTTCCACCATACCCAGACATATGGGACATGATCACGTGTCCCTCGCATCGGGGCTTGTCTTACACATATGTAACTGCTCACCACTGAAGTACCAAGCCTGAATTTGATAAAAAGCATCTTCGCCCACTGCAGAAAAACTTTGTCAAGATAAGGTTCGAATTGAGGAGAGGATTCTATAGACAGACACCTCCCAGTAATGCTGTAATTATCGGCTTCCTGTATGCACTCACTTTTTATATGTCCCCAGAAATACTTTCTTCACAAGAGCCTTCTTTGAGGGGCTGTTGGCAGAAGGATTGGTCTACATGATTGCCAAACCCAGCCTGAAGAGTCATTTTTTAATAGGAGCTAGCCAAGAAACAGTCTTGTGATTTTCCAGAAGAATATATTCATGAAGGCCTTCCCTATACGACGAGAGCTCAGGGCATGACCATACCCTAACCGCAGCATATCAAAGGTCTCAGAGCAGCTAGATCACCAATCCGCTTTAAAGCCAGGTTGAGATACAAGGGGGCTAATGATGTGGATTGGGCAACGGATAATACAGATCTTATAAAAATGATTTTCTCTAACTGAGATAGTATCCATAGGGTATGTATCCCAAACTTCAGTCCTGTTCAGCCAACTTGAACGCAACCTTGTAAACCTCCTCTTCTGGATAGGCTGCTCTCTGGGTAGAAGCTCCATGCATCCTTCTGATGGCAGCTGATTAGTGTAGTAAAATAGCCTAAGACATCTCAATGTGGAATGACTATGTCATGGAACTGCTGAACCCTATGCCAAGGTAATCGAAGTGTTTAACTTCCTCAAGTACCTCAGACCCTAATATTAGCTTCCTGTGGAAGGTCCTATGTGGCCTAATAGCCATGAATTTGTTTTCTTTGCATTAAACTCGAGCCCCCATTAATAGAGAACTCCTGCAATTTGTTTAACAAGTTCTGGATCCCCACAGATATTCTAGAGATAAGGAGCATGCCATTGGCAAACAACTGTCCAGGGATGGTGACACACCCAACTTTAGAGGCATCATTAATACAGTCATGGAGGTAATTAGGCATGTCATTGATATAAAGGGAAAACAGTGTTGGTGCCAGTACACAGCCCTGACGCATCCCCATAGTGACAATAATCCTCTCTGTTAGTGTCCCGTCCCTTCCCAAATGCACTTGGGCAAAGTTGTTGTCATGTAAGCTTTACAGAAATCCTACCAGAGTTGGAGGTCCTACCATTGACCTAAGAGTGTCCTATAGACTAGTTCAGGGAACCAGATCAAAAGATGCCCTCAGATCAATGAAGACAACATAAAGGTGGTCCTTTAAAATCTTGATATTCTTCCACAGTATCAACAAGAATCTAAAAATTTGATCCACAGCTCAACCTTCAATATAAACCCGGGCTGGAACGGTGAGAGGACATAGAAGTTGGTGGCCCACACTTGAGGTTTGGCCAAAATCTGATAGCAAAACACTTTCCACAAGATGTCAATAATCCCAATAGGCCAATAATTGCTTGGGTCAAATCTGGCACCCTTTTAAAAATTTGACTTATTACTGCTCCTCTCCGTGAATCAGGGAGAGGGATAACCAAGACAATAGTTTCAAACTGGATATTGATATAAGGGCCCAGAACTCTGTCTCAGAATGGTAAAAGTCGCTAAGAATGAGGTCTAATCCCAGTGCTTTCCCCGGTTTTAGAGACAAAATTGCTTCCTTAATATACCCTAGCGAAAAAGTGATATTATCAAGCATCACTGAATATGCAATGTCCTGCGGATGCAAAGCAGGACTTAAAGGCAATTGAGCTCAGGAAAGTGTAGAATAAAGATGGTCAGAATGTTTGACCCAGATCTGCATTTGAATATGGTGGGTGATAGGAGTTCAAACTTCCAGACTGCTGTAGGTGATTATAAGCAAAAGGAGGAACCATCTTTCCTCTTTGAGGCTTTTAGCAGATCCTGCCAATTTTGCTCCTCCGAGCTCTTCTTACTAGCCTCTAACACTTTTTTATATAAAGGCCATGCCTCACAGATCTGCTGGTGCCATAGAGATCTGATAGCAGTGAGTAGACTTGCTTTGGCCTGTCTGCAGTCCGCGGAGCAGCAGGGGGGCAGATTTAGAGGTAGCTCTCTTGTGGTTATTAGTCCCCACCTCCATGTCAAAGAGACAGATTAAGGATGAGAAAAAGTGGCCATGAATGGTGGTAATGGGAATGTCCTCTGTATGGACATCCTTGTATGGAGAAAGAACTATACCTTAAAGATTGTAGATAGAAGCATCCCTGAGAGGCAACAATACATTTTGGCCACTTGAGGACTCTCATTGAATTCCCAACAATACATACCCAGGTAATCTGGACTGATCCAACATCTCATTCAACCCTTCCTTAAGTGTTGTTAGATGGAGAGAATTGTTGTCACTCTTCGGCCTGTCAGTGACACAGAAGCCCACCGACCATTCCCATCAGTCTAGAGATAACAATAAATAGTCAATCCTGCTTTCAGTTAGGCAACTAGTGAACGTGTAAGCCCTGATCTGATCGGAATCTGTCCTGCCATTACATGTCTGAACCCTATGTGCAATAGTGAACAGCGTCAGTTGCGTGGCTACTGCAGGGCATGTTTTTAAGGGAGATGAGGGCGTTCAATCGAAGGATACCCAAAGCTGAGTCCTCCACTTCGGTTATCAATGAAATGTAATCTAACAGCTCAAAGGTGGTGTTAAAATCGCCCCGATAATAATCTTTGGTTTATATGGCAAGGACTCTAAATGCTTATCAAGGGCAGACAATATTGGAGAGGTTGTAGATATTATAGATATTAAAAGGGGACCTTTGCTAGCCCTTACAGACAAACCTAAGACATCCTACAACTCTATTTAAAGAAGCTCAATATTCTAATTGAGGGAGATTTTAATTAGAAGGCCCCCCAGAGGGGCGCCTAGAATACGAATGGTGTGCGTCTGCTGAAAATGTTGCAAAGCCAGATCTATAAAGCAGCTCTGTGACCCAGTGCTCCTAGAAGAGGCAAAAAGGGAAATAATTTATATAATCTCCCCATATGGATCAACCATCTTACTTTGTTAGCCAGCCAAATCCTATGAGAATATCTGCAGTTACCCACGGATCTTGATTGACCAACAGAGTAATACCAGAGATAATAAAAAAGAGACCCAGAACAAACCAATGATCCATAATGGACAATGTAGAGGAAATGATACAGAAAGCAAATAAAGTCTACTTGAAAGATGGAAAGTTTGAAAAGATCGAGTAACCTGAAATAGCCAGTAGTGGCTTATTAAGAGAATGTGTAATCCAAAATGAACCCCAGGTTTGGTCACCATGAACAATTCTGAACATATCATGCCTAGTTAGCCTTGATGATGACACAAAACCAGAAAGGATGACAGAAGTAAAATCTGACCTATTAGCAGTGACATTAAAATTACAAGACAACAATATTGTCCCTGATTGTGGAGTCTCTGAAAACACAGTTTCTCAAAATCAATACTAAAATTATTATTTTATTATTTAAAATATTTATAGAGCGCAGCTGTCACCTGGCAGGTATCCTGGCGCTAGTAGCTACTCCTGGGGTTTATTGCCGGGGGGAAATGAACTGTGGCTAGCTGGTTTAAAGGGGTAGAGGAAAGAGCCATGTTTTGATTCGTTTCCTGAAGGGGAAAAGATGGGAGATTTGGCCAATATCGACAGGCAGACTGTTCCAAAGCTTGGCTGAGGCTACTCTGAATGATCTTCCCCCCATCCTGGCCTTCTTACATCTGGGCACTCTCACAAGGCTGGCAGTTGTGGACCTGAGTGTTCTGGTGGGAGTGTACCAGGAGAACAGACGTTGAAGAGGTCTGGGTCCTGCGCCATGTAGTGCCTTAAAGACCAGGCAAAGAGCCTTGAAGGCGATGCGTTTCTTTAGAGGCAGCCAGTGCAGCTCGGCCAGTGCGGCGGTGGCCGAGGATCTCCTGGTCCAGCCAAGAGCCAGTTTGGCTGCTGCCGACTGGACTCGTTGGAGTCTGTCCAGTAGTGTCGCAGGAGATTCTATATGTTCTTTTGACAATAGCAATACATGAACTGGATCATAAACAACCGGAGGAGATCTCAACGGGGCTAGTATTTAAAAAGAAAAATGGGTTAGGAAAACACTGCTTTGTGGTGACATTACAGAAGAACTGAGGGCATTACCTAGCCTTCTACACACTATTATTTTTTTGACTTGAAGGGTGATTGAAAGGGATATTAGAATGCATGCGATGGACAAAAATAAAGGTCCTAACCTCAAAGGAAGAAGTAATCACTCACAACCTGTTGAAGGTCAACATGGAACAAAGCGATGTGAGGATATCAAATGATGGGGAATTTACCTCACTCCTCAGGTCCCTGTGTGTTATAGAAAGGGAATACGCAATTTGTATAAACATCCTGATGGGACAGAAACAAAAAAACAAAAAAAGATGGCATGCCTGAGGGGGGGCTGGAAAAGGAATGTCTCCTGAACAAAAAGCAATGAACAAGCAAGACATGACACTAGAGGGAATTTATATGCCTAAGTATAATGAAATTAAACAATCTCTTTCATGGATAAACAAAAACAGATTAAAGAAACTTTCTGAAAAGGAAAATAGCTATGTTAATAGCAATTTAGTACAGTATTTCTCAGAAGAAACAAGAACACTTCAGCAACTAGACCTGTTTACTACATAATTGTTAATGATAACAATTACTCCATCTCTTGTGGCTGAGAATTTAGGAAAGTAATGGAGTAATAGACTTCCCCTGATGCAACCTGAAAGGATTTAGATGGAAGCATGCTATGGAAAGAATGAAGACGTTAACCTAGATGAGGATTGAGAGACGCTAAGCAAAGTTAAGATACAATGTAACCCTGTAGCATCATAGAGGCGGAAAAATATGAAAATATTCAAATTACATATAATGAGTTAAAGTCCTCTACAAAACAAAATGCATGCACTCATTGCAAAATCAAACTGGAAGTGCAGGCAGAACAGTTCGTCCTGAGCAGCAATCCATCAAAAGCTACTGAAAAAAATATAATATTGGAGCCACAAGGACAGACACTTGGACTCCAAATTGGTTATGACAAAGAAATAATTCCAAATGGCCTTCATTCTATTAAGACAAAGATAACCCTGCATGCGTCTAACATAAGACAAGAAACAACAGTAGAAATGACAAACGAGGGAGAATCAACAAGTAGACAACCCCACCTCTTTAACCAGAGGTATGGAGGTATGGACCATTGCTCAACAGGCTAATGATCAACTAAAATTGCGTAAATGTTGTATTTATGATGATTTCAGCAATAATCAACAAACGGAACCTGTTAGGAAGAATGTACTATAATTTGTTCCACAATATCCAAGCGAAGGCCAGCACAATGTACTTAACAGGGTGTGAGAAGTTTACCTGGTATATGCTGTTAAATAATTGAAGTGGGCACCCTATACCAGTCCAAACAACACTTATGGTGATTCAAGGGGTCAAAGATAACCTTAGAAAGCTAGCCAAGTGGTAGCTGTGGAGAGCAGCCTTCAAGCTTAGTCTTGAAGGAATGTTAAGCAGCTTGTTTTACCATAATGTATTGGTTAAATGGAAGGAGAACCACACAGTAGTTATAAAATGTGTATTTATTATTATAGCGCATTTTAAATACCCCACAGTGTCTGCTACATGCAGAAAAACACAAATTACACAATACTGTAGCACAGAAACAATTGTAAATGGCACTAATACACAGTGGGCTCCAGGGGGACACCAAACCATATACTAAAATAGTGGTATAAGAACCACGACTCGAGTCAAGACAGCGTCTAGAGCATGTAGAATCACTGGGACCCAAGGAACTCAGCCAAGGTGAGTAAGGTGGGACCCCACGGAGGACAGGTGCAGTGTGAGAGCACATCTGCGTGCTACGTACAATTCAAAAGGAGAGTCGCAGTTTTAAAGTTTAAGGACCCTTCCAAGTAGATGACGAGGACACCCTCTGGATCATAGGAGGTTGAAGAGCCACTGCACCCCTGGATACTATACCCAGAATTACCAGAGTTACGCATCCCAGTAAAGCCTGGAGGATAGTTCTGTAGTGATGTCAAATCTAGGGTCCTACAGCCAGGTAAGCCCTTTTGTACCTCCCAGGAGAGGGTCAAGACAGTAGGGAGAATACTTAGCTGTCCTTTTTCCACTTTCGTCCCAGAGCAGGAGCCAATGGCTCCCAGGACTGGTTTGAACTGGACTATGTACAGGGACACCAAATGTCCCCCTCATGCAGACTTTCGGTCGCTGGCAAGCGCACCCACCCAGGCCTAATACACCAAAGCCTGTCTGGGAGGTAGTCACACCTCTCCTTGACAGGATGCCTATTGTTATGCCTTCCCCTGCTCGAGCTTGGCTCAGCAGCAGGAGGGCAGCAATGTGTCTCTGCTCAGCAGCAACCCTTTATCGATGCCCAGGACTAGAAGGCTGGTACCAGGAAAACCAGGAACCTCAAAAAGCTTGTTTCTGAGGGTGGCATAATACCTCAGTGCGGGGGTATGATTCCACAATGTTTGATACCAAACACAATAGGGTTACTTTTAGCCGTTTTAGAGTTGGTCATCACGCGGTCCCATAATGCCACTCTATATGTCGTAAATGGCTGTAGCTCTAACAACCTGGGAAAATGGACTCTGCTGGCTGCAGGGGCACCCTCTCACTTAGAACCGAGCACCTTGCCTTCAGGATTATCTAGTTCTGCTATAGATGTGACTTATAGGTTTTAAGTGTAGTGACCCTTAGAAATAGTAAACCTATGTCTTAAGTAAGTGGTGCATTTAGCAACTTAGACAGGCTGCATTGGCAGGCCTGTAGATCCATTTTGCACAGCCTCTCCTTGGTGGCATAATACATGCTTCAGCCCATGGAAGGCCTCTGGGGTACCTATGCCCTGGGTAAATGGGTACCATATATGAGGGACTGACAAGGGTACTCCAGTATCCAATATGGAGTGTACCTAAGTAAATGGCATAACATTTTAGGGAGAAAACAGAGAGACTGATTAGCAGGATCCCAGTCACAAGCAAAAAGTGGGGGTGACCATAAAAAGCAGATCCTATTTCCTACATAGGGGGTCTCTCTTCTAACTTTGCAGCAATTCTAGCATTATCTAAAATCAAGTCTAGCAAAATTGAATATGCAGAATTTATTGGGAATAGTAATAAAGTTGGACGTGTACAATTAGAAATAACTAAAATAAACTACGACAAATTGAAATTTGCAACTCTGATTACATTTCAAGAAAGAAAATCACATCTCCCAAGAGGCAGTGAATAAATATCCTGAACCATTGAGATGATCCACAGCTGAATGGGTCTGTATTGAGAAAAAAAGGGGGACAGATAAATCAACCATCCTGAGGCTTGCACACAGAGCACATTACAGTATCAATCAGTTAGAGAACGTGTCAATTAATAAAAAAAATATGATGGGGAAAGATCACCTGTTTGCAGAGTTGTGTACTTTGAGGAATCGCAGTCATCAATCCTAGAAGAATGGGCATTGCTTCCAGTAACATTAGCCCCATCAAGCAAAAAGTGCTAACTAGCCAAGGAGAACCCCTGGATAAAGGTCTTGTTTGCAACCAGCTGACAATTCTATCATGAAACATAGGAGGAGTTACAAAACAAAAAACAGAAACCAACCTCAAAGCCTACCTAACCAAGTTTTCACTCATCTCCCTGCAAAAAACTCAGTCTAAGAGTGAAGTACCTTTTTCAAAGGCCTTAATGTAAACATAAAACTAGCAGTACAGTTTGTTTAGCACAGCAGACTTTTGGGTGGCTTGGCAACATACATCAGTTCTATGGTGAATAATACAAGGGAAACGCTGGAGGCAGCCTCAAATAATGTTCTAGTAAAAAATATATATTTCAGAGTGTCAAGAGTCCTGAAATTCTTCTCTACAATGAGTACGTTCCACCTGACCCAGTAAGAAAAAAAGGAACTCAAGACACATTAATCAAACATAAAAAACCAACAGTTGATTTATCCGGATTTTTAAATTATCATTACAGGGGATATACATGAAGTGATCACATCGGAGTGTTGGAGCATCGCACTTTATTAAATATTTGGTTTACTTTACAGAATTCGTACCTCATCGTACCTGGAAATAAAGTCCCTTCTCTTACTGGGCCCTATGTCTACGGACCTTTGACGTAGGTAAAGAATCATTCAGAAGCTGCAAATTCAAAAGTCACATTACACATCACGATTAAATACCAACTATTGGGAGTCAATGAAAAGATTTTGGTAAGAGTTTAAAGGGTTTTATTAAAGTCTTTTTGTAAGTATTTTCTTTGTTTGTCATCAAGGGGTAATAAATTCATCAGTAACGTAATAAAGAACAATTGCATGAAGCGTGTTCCATAAAGGCAAATCCCTATTCTAACTCAATAAAATGAGAGAAAGCTATCTTCTAGAACCCATAAAGAGTTCCAGATCAAGAAGTGAAAGCATAAAGCTTTAAGCAATTTAAGTAACACTACTTATGAAGAGAAGTTCAGGAAATTCAATGAAGTTTCAGAAATACAGCATAGATTCTGGCAAAGGTAATGATTGGGTCTCAGCTTAGAGGGCAGAAAGAAGTTTGGGGCTAAGAGCACAGAGCTTTAGAGTGTCTGAGTAGCTGTGAGAAGAAAAAGCTCTACTCTGGTATAGAAACACGCACTAATATAACATTTCGATTTCCACAACTAAAACAAATGCTGCAGCTGTCGTTCCTTCTTGGTCAATCGTACCAGGAGTTCTTCAGGGGAATGGAAATCTACCACTGTCTACACCATCTTGAAACAAAGACTTACACATTTTAAGTGTTGCATATAACATGACTAACAAGACTGTACAAGTCATGGTTTTGGTTCCCACTGACTTTGTTTCTACAAAACAAATCAATTCACAGTTAGGTTGGTCATTCCACAAATAAAATAATCTCTTTCCCACATATTCTAACTTACAAATCATAGTGATGTAGAAACATTTAAGTAAAATGCAACTACATTATTTAATGCACTATTGAATTCTATGAAAAACCTCTCTATCGGAATGTTGATTAACCATCTTTTTCTATTGGAACATACTACTTCAGCACCTATCATCACTGAATTCTTCCCTTCTTCACATTACTAAGAATATTTATTAAATGTCATTAAAAATAGAAAAAGAAACTGTGTTCATAAGCATTCTAACTTAACATCGGCAGATATGATAGCCTAGTGCTTCCATCTGCCTTTTAAAAAATGTGACTTCTCGTTTTAGGTCTACACGTTATTTCTACAAGTTAATTGCATTAATTTGCATTTATTAAAAATGCTCTCTTAACCTCCCCCATTTGATAGTTTACAACCATCATAACATTCACAGAATAATTCACAATTTACTCTTGTACTCTGTTCAATCCTGACTTCCTATTTTGAAGTTTTCTCTCTCCTTTAGTTTGTTATACTCTTTGTTAATGTGGTCAGTTGGTCCTATATTCTTTCTAATTTTCCTATTTCGTTCTCTATTTCTTATTATCTGTAGCACGGTTTTAACAGCTGTATATGCTCTTATTGAATTCAGGAAACAAACAACTATGATTAATACAGGTACGAATATTGCTTTTAGGATTCCTCCTCCTGCTTTTGCAATCCAATTACCTATTGTTGAAACTCCCTGTGTGAATCTTATTACTATACAAGAGGTTTCTAAGGGTTCCAGGTCAAGTTTGATATTTGTAATATTATTTGCAAACTCTTCATTTTTCTGACTGTTATCAGGTTTGTAGGTGCACCAATGTTATGAATGTTTGCAAAACCATGGATCTAACCTCTACCAATTCTGTTTGTGAGTAGTAAAGCTCCACATTTACTTGTAGGAAGCCTCTCCACTACTTTTGAAAGTTCTCTCATTTTCTCTTTTAACCTGCATCTATTTTTAAAATTGTATTTAACATTCGTTGCTGACTTTGCACAAAGAGAGGGAGGGAGGGATAGAACCCGAAGGCCTGGACCTGCTAACAGGTTAGCGGTCTAGTGGTGGAAAGCAGGGCTACTGAAGACGCATGCTGACGCGGACGCGCAGCTTGGTCTCCGGCGAAGCCGTGTTCAGAGCTCGCTCAGTGAGACACTACGTAATTTTGGGAGTTTATGTAACTGTTCTTTTAACCTACATCTATTTTTAAAATTGTTTTTAACATTCATTGCTGACTTTGCACAAGGAGAGAGAGGGAGGGATCGAACCCAATGGCCTGGACCTGCTAACAGAGGTTAGCAGTCTAGTGGTGGAAAGCGGGGCTACTTAAGACTCATGCTGATGCGGACGCGCAGCGGACGTGCGCAGTGGGAGCACCGCTGATGCGCCAAAGGCAAGCCTGTCTGCGCCCGTCCGCGCGCAGTCCGGGCACAGGGCCTGTCCCCCTGGCCGTTGCTCTCCAAAATCAAAACAAATCAGCTATACTTTGGAGAAACTACACAAGCTGAATCCTGGCAAGGGTTTGTTATGTTGCTCCCTTAATTTTCGGACCATCACTGAACGAGGCATGGAAAGCACTCTCTGCCCCAGTTGCGAAATACAACTTCCCCATGCTTTAAATTTGACGATAGGTAAGGCCAGAATCCCAGTACCCAAGAGGTCGGATTTAAACACTACAGGTGCCCTGAAATGTGTTTTAATAAACGCCAGATCGCTAGTCAAACACAGTGTAGAATGCGCTCTGCTACTAGAGGAACAGAAGATTAAACTAGCGTGTATTACTGGAGCATGGACAGACCTGGCCTTTGGACCAGATTTAGTGAAGGCCACTCCTCAATGGTTTTACTGTTACACTCTCGATAGGGTGCAAAAAAGGGAGGAGGTTTGGCGGTTATATATCATGCCTCCTTAGAACCCCACTTCCTTCCGATCTCCAACGATACATGTGAAGCCTTAGCCTTTCACTTTCATTTTTTGAGTCATAGGATTTTCAAAGATCTTCTCCTTTATCGGCCTCCTGGACCCAAAAAAGGGTTCCTGGAGACAGTTGGCACCTTAATTGAAGAAGGGTTCTGTCTAGACTCATATACAGTAATGGGGGATTTCAATTTTCATCTAGAAAATCACACTGATCCTGACACAAAACAGCTGGATCAGATCATGGAGGCAGGCCATTTACATCAGCTGGTGACTACCCCTACACACGAAAAGGGACACACCCTAGACGGGATATACTCAAGTAACCAAGATCTGGGCAATATCTCAGTTTATCCCTTATCATGGTCAGATCATGACGCTATACAGTTTGAGCTCAAGTGTGGCAGACATCAACCAGTTAAAAGCAAATCAGACTAAGGTATTATGACTAGAGCTTGGGGAAACTTAGACATCAATAAATTTGAGATCTCTCTTATTAGCTCGCTACGACCTCTTCGCAATGAAGTGGAAACTGCGGTCACCGATTACAATCAATGGCTTGCCGCTTCCTGTGATCTCCTAGCCCCCAGTAAAAAGTGGCTTCCCAAACGAGCTACCCCCACAGCCCCCTGGTACTCAGAAGAACTTAGAGCTAGGAAACTGGAATGTAAACTATTAGAAAGGGCCTGGCGCAAAATGTATATGGATACAGATAAGGTTAAATACAAACAATCCATTACAAGTTACAAACAAAGCGTATTTGAAGCTAAAAGACAGTTTTTCTCTAAGCAGATAGCATCAGCCAAGTCCAATTCTAAGGAACTGTTTAATGCCATTAAAAAATTGACCTCACCCGCTAGTTCTTAGAGTTATAGCAATCTTTATTTCTGTAATGAAATTGCCGATTTTTTTAAACAGAAAGTGCAAGCGATATTCTCCTCATTGACTGAGGCTGACGAAAATACAAAGGCAAGCAACAACATTAGCGGACTGGAAAGCAGAGATCTATTAAGATCTTTGGACCAATTTACACCATTGGAGACTCCAGAGTTTATGAGGGTGTTGACCCACATTCGATCAGGAGCCCCTAGTGATCCCTGCCCTGCCCGGATCATCAAACAAATACCAGAGGTTATAGGAATGGCCCTGATCCTCGTGTTTAATAACATTTTTGCTTCTGGGATTTTTCCCAAGATCTGGAAAGCAGCCTCTGTCCTTCCGCTTCTGAAAAAGCAGAATGCAGACCTCAAAGAACCTAATAACTATAGGCCTATCTCACGGCTTCCTCTCCCTGCCAAAATCCTTTTGAAAGGCTGATGAACTCCCAGCTCAGTGCTTTTCTTCAGCTTAAGAACTCTCTGGACCCATCGCAATATGGGTGTAGGGCCGATCTTAGCACTGAGCTGGCTTTGCTGAATTCTACGGAGGAAATAAGAGAAGCCGTAGATGGAGGAGGAAGTGCCGTCTTGATCCTGTTAGACCTGTTGGCGACCTTTGACACGGTCCATCACAAAATTTTGATGGACCGGTTGTCTGGGATTGATGTGGCAGGGCTTGCATGGAAACTCACACAGTCCTTCTTAGCCGACAGGTTCCAAACAGTAGATCTAGATGGCAATACATCTAAGCCATTCTTACTCCTGTGCTGGGTGTCACAGGACTCATCTCTGAGCCCTACGCTCTTTAACATATATGTGGCTCCTGTCGCTGGAGTTATTAGGGCCTTTGGCTTTCAGCTGCTCACCTCCTTTGCTGACGACACACAAATTGTGTTGTCTATAAGCAAAGGTGGTGAGAAAGAGACCGGGGAGCACTTTCATGAGTGTATGAGTGCCATATCCCATTGGATGTCATCCAATTGTTTGAAACTGAACTCTAGTTAAACTGAGGTGATAAAGCTTGGGAACAATCCCTTGGTATGGACACCTGACTCGTGGCCAGAAGAATTAGGGCTTTGTCCCACACCAACCAAGAAGGCTAAAAACCTGGGGGTAGTGGTGGATGATAGGCTTATCATGGGGGACCAGATTATCCAGGTGACCTCAGCATGCTTTATGAGTCTCAGAATCATAAGGAAAATACATTTCTTTCTGACAGAGAACAGTTTGAAGACAGTGGTCAAGGCCCTGGTAACATCACGGCTGGACTACTGTAATAGTCTATACCTGAATCTGCAAAAATGTCAGATGTATAGACTTCAATTAGTTCAGAACGCAGCAGCCAGGCTGCTGTCTGGCATCCTCAAATTTGCCTCGGTCAAAGGTGAGCTTAGGAAGCTACATTGGCTTCCTATAAATCAAAGATCTCGCTTTAAAGCGCTTTGCATAGTCTTTAAGGCCATTAAAGGTATTGGTCCAAAATTCCTCAGGCATAAGTTCCAATGGTATGAGCCTAGGAGGACACTGAGATCTACCAGTGCCAAATTAACACAAACTCCCAGGATAAAAAAACTCAACTGGGGAGGTAGGAGCTTTATTTACTGTGCCTCACAACCCTGGAATGAAATACCATTGTCTCTTAAAAATGCTCCAAATCTCCTTATGTTTCGGAAGAGCTTGAAGACGTGGCTTTTTTCACAGTGATATCTCAGCTATTTTTCGGAGGCCAAAGCTTAGCGCCAGGATACCCAAGGGTAATCGTGCGCTCTATAAGTGTTAATAACATAACATAACATATTGCTTCCACATCCAGTATAATAGGCCGCAATATGTCTCCCACCAATTGTGTACCCTCATTTATACCTCTAGTGTATCTGTGTGCAGGTGTCATTGTTAAAGCCTTTCAACTATTCACATGATACATCTTAGGAATTCTAAATAGCAAATATCATCCCAATCAGCTGGTAATTTAAACTAAGCATCTTGTCGACAGATAAAATAAACTACTGGTGTTTTTAGTTTGTCACCTTATAAAATGTACTATATCCCTTTTGATAATTCACATGTATGTTCACAATTAATTTTCCCTATATGTCTCTTTCTATTTTGAAATGTTCTAAAAATGCAAACTGACCCTTTTTGTTTTTTATTCAGTCTTCACTTTGGGTATATCATTTTCTTTGCAAAGTCATCTTCTTCCTTCTTCCATACATACTTTAAAAATATCGTAATTTCGATTCTTACTACTTGCAATGTGTGCTCTCCTCTCTTCTAATATCATGATAAATGTCTTCTCTACAGGTCTCAGTAAGCATGTCAAACTATTTTTGTAAGCCTTGACAATGTAAATAGGAAGGTAAGGTCTAAAATAATGCCAAGCAGTCTCCATTTCTTTCCCTTATGGGTGTAAATTTCTGCGGTTCTGAAAAGATACTTTTGAAAGAACCATGTTAAAATTGGAATAATAATATTAAACATGTTGATATCTATAAACTTAACAAAGCAATATGCGGCATGAAATTGCATAAGACCACAGAAGGTTTTGGTATGTCACCTTCTCCTCTGCTAGGACGGTAAGTGTGCACACACATAACAATCCTTAGCATTAATAGCCTGGGTATAGTCTTGCACTAATCTAGAATGAATGTTAGTTGAATACTTTTATTTCAGGCAGTCTACAAATGAGGTTTTCAACTCATCCTCGTCTAGATCACGTGAAAGTGCCATGTTAGTTAATGAAATTATAGTTTCTCTTTGTCAGGTATAAAATGTATAACCAGTAATATTGCTATGGCTACAAATTCTACTACTAAGAATGTAATCCCTATAATGTTCTTTCATCTAACTCGGGTTACAAAATACATGTTTATCTAAAATCAGACCTCTTAAAATGTTGAGTGTAACAGCAAAGTAGTATGTGCTGTTTCTGTTGTACAACAGCCTTTATTTTTATTTTTTTATTTTTAATTGATATTTTCTGGCAACTTTTATTACAGTAGTCTTCATATAATCTTTCTTGACCCTTTTCTGTGTTCGTTTAAAATGTTGTCCCTACTTTTCAGATACAGACCACCCCTAAATCCACATTCAGAGGAACGCTCAACTACAGACCCCCGGCCCCCGAATACCATTCGCCACCACCATCACCGACTTCATCGCACCCCACTGCCTCAACAAACTACATACTCATTGGAGACCTGAACTTCCACCTCGACAACCCCAGGGACCCCAACTCCACTATCTTTTGTGACAATCTCAACAGCAGCGGACTTAAACATCTCATCAACACACCAACCCACAGAGCAGGACACACCCTTGACCCTATCGTCGCAGCAGGAAAGAGCGTCCAATTCAGCAACACAACGCAGCCGCCATGGACCAACTACCAATGCATACACTTCGCCATCAACAAACCCAAGCCACCCAAACCAGCCCCACGCCCCCCAGGAAGGAACTGGAGCAAGGTTACCGACGAGTAACTTAACTCCACCCTCACCCGAGACAATGACACCAGGGCACCCAACACAAACGATGCAGCCAGTGACCTCCACACCTGGATCTCCAACTGCGTAGATGAGCTTGCCCCGCTGCGCAACCCAGACAAACATCGCCCCAGGAAAGCCGCCAGGTTCACCACCTCTCTCTAAGAAGCCAGACACACCTGCAGACGCCTGGAGAAGAACTGGAGAAACACCAAGACAACCGATAACCACACCATCTACAAGGATGCCATGATGGACTACCACAACCAGATCAGAGCCATCAAGAGAAACTTCATCCACTACAAAATCCTGGCCAATTATACCAACTCCAAGGAACTTTTCAGTGTCATTCAAGAATTCACCAACCCATGCAGTAAAGCCACAGACATCACCCCATCCCAAGACCTCTGCCACAAGCTTGGAACCTATTTCACCTCAAGATCAAAAAACTGTACGACAACTCCATTGACCATCCACCAGGTGCCACAGTGCCCCCCACCCCAGAAACACCAGTCAGCCCTACATTTCCAACTGAACACCAAACACAGCCAAAGACACCACCTCAACCATGAAAAGCATCCACTCAGGCCCCCCACCTACCCCTGCCCCCCTCACATCTACCACAGAGCTGCAGCCGCCATCACACCCGAACTACAACACACCATCAACACAACCTTCAAAACAGGCACCTTCCTAGATGACTGGAAGCGCGCAAAAGTCAGACCTCTGCTAAAATAGTCCACAGCTGACCCCACTGACCTCAAGAACTATAAACCCATCTCGCTCCTCCCCTTCGCAGCCAAAGTTGCAGAGAAAACAGTCAACAGGAAACTGACACGATTCATTGAAGAGAAAGCCGTCCTCGACCCGTCTGAATCTGGATTCCGAAGCAACCACAGCACAGAGACCGTCCTACTCACCACCACAGATGACATCCGCACCCTCCTGGACCAAGGCCACTCGGCATCCTCATCCTACTCAACCTATCAGCGGCCTTTGACACTGTCGCCCACCACACACTAGTCACCATGCTAAATGATGCAGGCATACAAGGAACATCCCTGGACTGGATCCAATCATTCCTCACCGAAAGAAGCCAAAGGATCAGACCCCAACCTTCTTCTCTGACCCCACAAAAATCACCTGCGGAGTCCCAAGGGTTCATCCCTAAGCTCCACCCTCTTCAACTGCTACATGGGCCCCCTCGCAGCCATCGTTCGAAAACACAGGCTCAACATTGTATTCTATGCCGACAACACACGCTCATCCTCTCCCTCACCAAAGACCCCACCACTGCCAAACTCAACTTCCAGAAAGGAATGCAAGACATCGCAGTCTGGATGACCAAAAGCTGCCTGAAGCTCAAAGCCGAGAAGACAGAAGTCCTCATCCTCGGTACCACCCCTTCTGTATGGGACAGCACCTGGTGTCCGACCGCCCTCGGAAGCCCACCTACCACCTCGAACCATACCAAGAACCTAGGCATTGTACTCAATTCATAACTCATAATGAAATGACAGGTCAACACTGTCACCTCCAGCTGCTTCAACACCCACCGCATCCTCCGCAAGACCTTCAAGTGGATCCCCCTGAGTCAAGGAAGACAGTCACCCACGCAGTCATCAACAGCAGACTAGGCTATGGAAATGCACTCTACGCCGGCATCAAAAGTCCCTACTCCTCAAACTCCAGACAATACAGAACACTGCTGTCCGACTCGTCATCTGCATCCCTCGACACGAACAGATAAGTCAACACCTACGAACCCTCCACTGGCTCCCCGTGGAGAAAAGAGTCACTTGCAAAATTCTCACACACACCTACAAATGCCTACACAACAACAGACCCAAATACCTCAACGACAAAATCAACTTCCAGGTATCCAAAAGAAACCTCTGATCTTCCAACCTCGCATTGGCCGAAAGGCAGAAGATAATTCTCTCACATTATAGCCAAGACCTGGAACGAGCTACCGGCAGACATCATACGTGCCCACTTCCTGAACACCTTCAGGAAGACCCTCAAGACCAGGGTCTTCGGCTAAGCAGATCTGCGGAACAGCCCCCCACCCCCCCTCAGCGCCTTGAGACCCTCACGGGTGAGTAGGGCACTTACAATTCCCTGATTGAGCTGCTAGGAAGAGTGATCAGTGTACTGGAATTCAAAGTCTGTCACATTTTGAACTGTATATTTGCATAAGCTACAATGTTTGGCTCTTATCTGTTAGACCTGCCATCCGTAGGGTGGTCTACCCAAAACCTTTGCGTGCTTACCTTCTCTTTTTTCAAATTATTTTTGTTAGCCTTAAGATACCTTTACCACTGCTTACCAGTGCTCAAGTGCACTTGCTTCTCCTCTAAACATGGCAACATTGGTGTATACAGAATTGGCATATTTGATTTACTTGTAAGTCCCATTTATAGTGGTATACCATAAACCCAGGACCTGTAAATGAAATGCTACTAGTGGACATTGGTTGTGCCACCCACATTAGTAGCCCTCTAAACCTTTCTCAGGCCTGTCACTGCAGAGTTTATGTAATTTCTAATTTAAAATATTTCTAGAGCGCAGCGTACACCTTGCGGTTTCTTGGCGCTAGGGGGATTGGCAACTGAGGGAGAGAGACCAGAAGAAAGAAAAGGGGGAGGTATTTAGGGAAGTTTACGAAGGGAAGGCCTGGCTGAAGAGGAACGTTTTCAGATCTCTGCGAAAGGAGAGGTACTGAGTGGCAGAGCGGAGGTGGTCAGGGAGTGAGTTCCAAAAGGTTGGAGCCAGGGTGGAAAAACTGGCCCGCCCCACTTTTTTCGTGTGAAGCGAGGGGTCTGAAGAAGAGACTTGGAAGAAGACCGAAGTTCTCTTACTGGTACATACGGGTGGATTAACGAGGAGATAAAAGCGGGGGCGGTGCCCTGGCGGGTCTGGAAGGTCATACAGCCGATCTTAAAAAGGGAGCGTTCTTTTACAGGGAGCCAGTGAAGCTCCCTGAGAAGGGGGGTGGAATGGTGATAACGAGGAAGGCCATACACCAGCCGGGCTGCCTGGTTTTGAATAATCTGGAGTCTACGCAAGCTGTACGCGGGGATACCATGGTAGAGAGCGTTTGCGTAGTCCAATCGCGATATCACCAATGCGGCCATGAAAAGAAACGGGAAATAGTGCGGATAGTGCGGAGAGTGAGGAAACAAGAGGATACCACGGAGCTAATTTGTGAATGAAGAGTAAGCTGGCTGTTTATTTTGACACCGAGTGTTTTGACCGAGGTGGAAGGGGTAGGAGAGGGACCAAGAGAGGGGGCCAAAAGAGAGAGTTCCAGGGGCTGGATGAACCACCCGTGAGAACCAGCTCGGTTTTATCCGGGTTCAGTTTAAGATGGTTGTGGTTCATCCAGTCCCTGATGAATGTCATAGTGGACTGGAAGTTGGAAACAGAGAGAGGAGAGGGGGACAGATCAAAGATGAGCTGGAGGTCATCCGCGTAATTATAAACGGTGACCTCCAGCTGCTGGAGTGCGAAGATGAGAGGAAAGATATAGAGATTAAAAAGCAAAGGGGAGAGAGAGGAACCCTGGGGAACACCGCAGGTGACGGGAAGAGGAGTGGCCGTGAAGTCGCCTAGCCGAACCGCCTGAGTGCGGTCCCTCAGAAAGGAGGAGAGCCAGACCAGTGCTGAACCCCCGATACCAGCCGCCTTGACACGGGTAAGTAAGATGGTATGGTCCACCGTGTCAAAGGCGGCGGAGAGATCAAGGAGGACCAGTGCCTGGTGTTTGTTCTCGTCCATACCCTTTCTGAGGTTGTCTAAGACCGCGACCATGACTGATTCGGTCGAGTGCCTGGGGCGGAACCCGGCTTGGCGGGATGCCAGTCCTCCATTTGCCTCAACATGGGCGCTGAGTGCCGCGGTGACGTGGCGTTCCATCACCTTGCCCAAGAAGGGTAGCAGGGAGATGGGGCGGTAGTTGGCCGAGATGGAAGGGTCCGCGCCAGGTTTTTTCAGGATGGGCACTATTGTAGCTGCCTTTAGCACAGAGGGCACAAAGAACTGTTGAGGAAGGCGATGGGGGGGTCAGGGCAGCTGGAGTAAATTTGCTGCAGGACTCGTGCCGGGCAGACGTCCGCAGGAGACCCTGACTTCACTTTGGGGAGTATCTCCAAAAAAGAATCCTGAGTGAGGGGAGGGATGGAGGTAAAGAGGCATCGGACGGAAGAAGGGGAGGGATCAACGAAGGCAGACGAGGGTGGTGGGATGTTGGTCTTGATAGTAACAATTTTCTCTACGAAATAGGTATTGAGTTGATCGCAGAGAGGCTGGGAAGGAGGGATTTGGGACGAGGTTCGGTCTGAGAATGCCAGGTCATTCACTATGCCGAAAATTTCCCTGGTTTTGTTTTCTGCAGAAGTTATTTTTGAAGAGAAGTAGGAGGTTTTTGCATCCAGGATTGCTGTTTTATATTTAGCCAGTGCTGATAGGAAGTGGGTTTTTGATGAGGGACTGTAATTTATCCTCCATTTCCTCTCCGCCCGTCGGGCGCTCAGTTTAAGATCTTTTAGGTGGTCATTGAACCATCTATTGGAGTCCTTAGGTCGGCGGATGGAGATGCGGCGTAAGGGCGCCACTGAGTCGCAACCTCCAGCCAGCCAGGTGTTAATGGCCTTGGCTTGAGAGGCAGATGGTAAGCCAGCGAGAATGGGAGAGGAGTTGCGGAGTGAGGAGGTCAAGGAGGGATAATCCACTCTGTTCCAGTTCCACGCCCAGGTGTTTTTGGTGAGCGGAGTTTTGGGCATCAGGTTTCGGAGAATGGAAAAGGAAATGAGGGAATGGTCGGACCATGGGCACGGCGAGACAGCAGCCGAGGCCACAGGGAGGTTAAGGGACCAGACCTGGTCCAGTGTGTGCCCATGGGAATGAGTGGGGACGGAAATGTGTGACACAAAATTGAGGGATGAAAGAAAATCGGTAAATTCTTTAGAGACTGAGCACTCATGAGGGTCTGAGGGCCAGTAATTGAAGTCCTCTAGTACCAGGACCGAGGCGTAGTTGACCACCAGGTTGGCTAACAGGTCTTGAAATGCCGGCAAAAATAAAGGCGAGGCCTGAGGAGGGCGGTACATGAGGAGGCAAGTGATGGGGGGGGAAAATGAAAGAGAGCGGACTACCAAGAAGTCAGCAGGGGGAATAGGGGAAAAAGGGAGTGGTTGGAAATTCAACTCCGACCGAGCGATTAAGGCGACCCCACCACCAGCCTTGCCTGTCGGCCGGTCAGCCCGTAGGGCCACATAGGAGGGGGGTAGGGTGGCCAGGAGAACAGGAAGGGAAGAATCACAAAACCAGGTTTCGGTCAAGAGCAGTATGTCAGGTTTCTCTGAGTCGAGTAAGACAAACAGCTCGTGATGGTGCTTGACCGCTGACCTGGTATTGAGTAAGAAGACAGACAATGCCGAAGAGTAGGGGGGAGGGTCAAGGGGTGGGGAGCGAGGTGACGGGGGGACGTGCTGTGGATGCAATGGGGGAAGAAGGAGCAAGGTCTAGTGAGGAGATCAGATTGCGGATGGGATCCGGGAGTGGCCAATGGCCCTGGAGGGCAGTGAGGTCCTTGGTAGAGTAAAACATAGGTTTGTCATGGAGTCGTGCCCCTGGCCCCGTCCGTCCGCGGACGGGCGCAGACGGGCTTGCCTTAGGCGCGCCTTCGGCGCGCAAAAGTCGCGCCCGCTGCGCACGTCCGCTGCGCTTCCTGCCAAGACACATGCTTTATGCAGGCGGGTTAGGAAGTTGGGGGGGCGTGTCCAGCCGAGGGGGCGTGTCTCGCCTCGCCCTCGGGAATGGCGGGAGAAGTAGGGGGATCGTTGCAGCGAGTAGCGCTGTTTGTAGCAAGCAAGGAGATGCAGGTAAGTGAAGATTAAAAAACACAGTATCAGTGACAATGATTTTAAAAATGAATAAATGGCCCTGCTCCCGGCTTTCCGCCTCAGGAGCCAATCGAGAATGCGACGCCCGTCAGCGGCGCGCTCTATTTATAAGTCTGGCGGGGGGCGTGGCCAGCCGAGGGGGCGTGTCTCGCCTCGCCCTCGGGAATGGCGGGAGAAGTAGGGGGATCGTTGCAGCGAGTAGCGCTGTTTGTAGCAAGCAAGGAGATGCAGGTAAGTGAAGATTAAAAAACACAGTAATCAGTGACAATAATTTTAAAAATGAATAAATGGCCCTGCTCCCGGCTTTCCGCCTCAGGAGCCAATCGAGAATGTGACGCCCGTCAGCGGCGCGCTCTATTTATAAGTCTGGCGGGGGGCGTGGCCAGCCGAGGGGGCGTGTCTCGCCTCGCCCTCGGGAATGGCGGGAGAAGTAGGGGGATTGTTGCAGCGAGTAGCGCTGTTTGTAACAAGCAAGGAGATGCAGGTAAGTGAAGATTAAAAAACACAGTAATCAGTGACAATGATTTTAAAAATGAATAAATGGCCCTGCTCCCGGCTTTCCGCCTCAGGAGCCAATCGAGAATGCGACGCCCGTCAGCGGCGCGCTCTATTTATAAGTCTGGCGGGGGCGTGGCCAGCCGAGGGGACGTGTCTCGCCTCGCCCTCGGGAATGGCGGGAGAAGTAGGGGGATCGTTGCAGCGAGTAGCGCTGTTTGTAGCAAGCAAGGAGATGCAGGTAAGTGAAGATTAAAAAACACAGTAATCAGTGACAATGATTTTAAAAATGAATAAATGGCCCTGCTCCCGGCTTTCCGCCTCAGGAGCCAATCGAGAATGCGGCGCCCGTCAGCGGCGCGCTCTATTTAGAAGTCTGGCGGGGGGCGTGGCCAGCCGAGGGGGCGTTTCTCGCCTCGCTCTCGGGAATGGCGGGAGAAGTAGGGGGATCGTTGCAGCGAGTAGCGCTGTTTGTAGCAAGCAAGGAGATGCAGGTAAGTGAAGATTAAAAAACACAGTAATCAGTGACAATGATTTTAAAAATGAATAAATGGCCCTGCTCCCGGCTTTCCGCCTCAGGAGCCAATCGAGAATATGTGTGCCCCTTTTACTTGCCATTAAAAACCCTTTGTCAATCCCTAAGCTTCTCTTTCATTATACACAAGTAACCCCTAAGTTTGGCCCTAGGTAGCCCATAGGACAGTGTGCTCTTTAAGTAAAAGGTACTGCATGTCCTTTTAACACTCCAATTTGTTTTTCACTACTGTGAGGACTACTCCTCTCATAGGCTAACATTAAGAATTTCTTAATAGAGTTATACGCTGTAATTCCTGTCTAGAAAGGAGTAGTTGTATCATGTTTTATATCTTCTTTGGAATGCTAATGATAAACACTCTTCACTGGTAAAGATGGGTTTAACATTGCTGGTTTAGAAATGCCACGTTTTTTCTGGTCTTACAGCTCTGTATGCCTGCAGCTTGTCTTCAAAACGTGTCTGGGGTGGGCGACAACTTCACTTTCGGCATTATATCTAGACAGCCACAAGGCAGGAAGGCTTGGTGTGTCTGAGTAGTCATCTGCATTCTGATGGCTCTTCCTGGGCAGAAAGGGAGGGAGAAACTGACACTTACACCTGAAAAGGCAAGGTCCTGTCCCCACACAAAGGGTTGATTACCCCATACAGAGTCTGGAGCCAGGGCGAGGAAGAAAGGTTTTCTGTGCATTTCAAAGACCCTTCTTTGAAGTCACCCCTACTTCAAAGGCACAACTGGGTGTAGGACTTGGCCTTTTTGGCTAAAGTTCCCCAAACTTTTTGCTTTCCCCCTAGATCGTTTTCCTGCATGAGAGTTGCCAATTTAGATGCTTTGGGTACTTTGCCACTGCTGATCAGTGTAAAAGTACAAGTGTTCCCTGTGTAAAGTGTAATGGTAATTGGTTGGCCAAGATTGGTATGTTTGTCTTACTAGTTAAGTCCCTAGTGATGTGCACTGTGTGTGCCAGGGCTATTAATGTAAAGGCGCGCGGAGAAGGGAACTCAGGCCTGCAGTGTAGGGCCTGCACGCAGTTTGCTAAGTTAGCATGTTGTCCTGACAAGTGCAAGCACTTGTCAGTCCTGACTTTCCCTTTTGTATACAAATTGGGCACCCCTGTGGTAGGTCCTGGGTAATCCCTGGGCAGGGTGCAGTGTAGGTAAAAGGAAGGACATATACTAAGTTGTATGTTATGTCTTGACAGTGAAAAACACTCCATTTAGTTTTTCACTGCTGAAAGGCCTTCCTACCCATAGGATAGAATGGAGGAGGCTGGGTGTTGTGTTTGTTAGCCTAGTTTCCTGTAAGTTTAAAATGGAGAGGTCAGGTTTAGCATGTATGAACTCACAGTATGAACTCACAGTGTCATAACACATCTTTCTGTGAAGGTGGTTTTGTCACTGTGATCAGAAACCACTCTTTTAGAAAGTGGCTGAGTTTTGTGCTTTAAGCATTTCTGTGTTTCTCTGCTGAAATGTGGATTGTGTGTCTGGATCTGAGAGGTGAGAGGAGTTGGGAGAGGTCTTGACCCAGGGAGGGGTTGAGATGGCACCAGGATGCCCTGCATCTGGAGAGTAGGGTGATAAGAAGCCCAGGAGGTGAAAAGGCCTGGGCTGGTGCTATAAACTAATTGACCCATCTCCTGCTGAGTGATTAAGGATCCAGATCCCCAGTATCAAAGGGAGAAAGGTGACACTGGGAGGGAGACACCCAGAACTGATTTATGGAGGGGTCAGGGACCCCTGAGCACAAACAAACTTCAAAGACATTCAGGGGAATAACTGTGAGAGATGAAACCCCTGAACGCTGAAATGAAACAGAATTGAATTAAGACTTGAAAGGCTTGGACTCAATCTGTGGTCAAGAGGAACCTCTGCTTAAGATGGAACAACTGAAGAGACTGCTACCCCAAGGGACCGAGGTGAGATTACTCCCTGTTAGGAAACACAGGAACATAAAAGTTTTTAGAGAAGTCCCAAGCAAAGCTGTGTGCAGGTGCTTTTGAAGATTGTGAACCTCAGAAGTTGTGCCTTGTGATCGTGGGCACGCCGGAGTAAGCTGAGTCTTGGATTCGCAGGGTGGGTATCGTGATGCAGGCCAAGGCACTGGTGAGGAGTGCCCGGTCGTTGTGTGCACGTGGAGACGAGGTGAGACTCGGACGCACAGAATGCTTGTTGTGGTGCAGCCAGGGCATTGGTGAGGAGCACCTGGTCGTTGTGTGCACTGAACAAAGAAGTGAGTCTCGGACGCGCAGAGTGCGTGTTGGGGTGCAGTAACAGCATTGGTGAAGAGCACCTGGTCATCGTGTGCACCGGGAGAAAAGGCGAGACAAGGACACGCAGGGTGCGTGTGGTGGTGCAGCCAAGGCATTGGTGAGGAGCACCTGGTCATGGTGTGTACCGAGTAAAAAAGTGAGTCCTGGGCATGCAGGGGGCCTGTAGTGGTGCAGCCAGGGTGTTGGCGAGGAGCACCTGGTCATCATGTGCACCGGGGGAAGAGGTGAGACTCGGACGTGCAAGGTGCGTGTCGAGGTGGAAGCAGAAGTGTTGGTGAAGAGCGCTGGGTCATTGTGAGAACCAGAGAAGAGGCGAGTCTCGGATGTGCAGAGTGCATGTCGAGATGCAACCAGAGGTACTGGTGAGGAGTGCCTGGGTAGTGTGTGCACCGAATTCGAAGTAAGTCTCCACAGTGCCGAGAGCAGGTCTTGGTGTTCACTGAGACTGACTGAAGGAGGGCCTAGTCATTGGGCCCTCGGAGTAAAACAGCAGCGGCCTGGACCGGCAGCTCTGAAGGAGCTGAGCCTCCGGCCCGAGCTCGCTGAACCCATTGACGGAGTTCTGTCTCAAGGCTCAAATCGCTGAAGGAGAAGAGGAGAGTGGTGTTGCACCCCCCCAAGTAATGTGGATCACCACCTGGGGTAGGGTGTGTGCCCGGAGGGACACTCTCTCAGCCTCTTGCTCTGTCAGCTGCGCGAGCCTGTTGCTTTGGCTCGGATCTAGGCCCGTGCTGGCCCAAGGAGGGGCAGTACTGGGGCCGGAGTGAGAAGCAGTACTTTTGTGTCATCATCGATCCATATTGGGGCCACTGTTAATGGGGCACCTAACTGTTGTATTACACTTTGCATTATTGCTGCTAACGAACTATGGTATGACACCTGACCTCATTTGTGCCTGAAGAACTACATTCTTGGTGCGCTACGCACTGCATTATTTTTCCATTGCAGAGTACATGATTGTAACGTGGCGCATTGCATTATTTCTCCAGCGCACAGTACCTGATTGTAACATGGCATATTGTATTATAGCTTCATTGCCCAGTACATGATTGTAGCGTGACACATTACTTTGTTTCTTCCTGGTACAGGGTATGCTGGTAGTGATACACACTGCATTATTCCTTCTATTGCAAAGTACATGACAGTGGCGCTACGTATGGCATTGTTTCTCTGTTCCATAGTACAAGAGAATATTGTACGCATTGTAGTACTTCTTTCCTTTTGCAACGTGTGTGATTCTAGCAATACGACTTGCCTCACCTTTTGGAAACAGTTAGAAGTGAGCTTAACTGTTGGTTAGAAGCAGTGGTTGGGATTAGAACCTACCAACCCACCGGAAGGAATACTACCCATTCTTACGTTGTTGGTTTTGTATTGGATGGTCATATCGTATAACTTCTTATATAAAGATTATACTCATTTTATAAACACTCATGTGGAGTCTATTTGTGGTGACATCATCGGGTTGTTGTGAGTGTGGTTGCACATATTGTACACTTGTGCCTTGGGCCTGGCTGCTCGTGCCAAGCTACTAAGGGGGTGAGCAGGGCTATCTAAGACGGTGTCCTTACTTAAGACGCACTAAATTTTAAGTAGGGTCAGAGGCCAAGGTTTATAAACTCTACAGGATATATAGCCCCAGTACTAACTAGCCACAAACCCAAAAAATATCCTGAGGTCTAGATACAAAAGAACAAAGAATATCTGACTAAAACCAAGACTAGCCAAATATACGCAAAATTTGTACGGATTTCCATCACTCACCAGTCCCGGTGACATGCTTTATCATCTGGGTCTCCTTTAACAGGGCTACCACTCGTCCCTAATGATGGAGGAGCCCAAGGATGTTTGAAAACATCCTTGGGCTCCTTGGGTGAGTGATGAGAATTCGTACAAATTTTGCGTATTTTTGGCTAGTCTTGGTTTTAGTCAGATATTCTTTCGTCTTTTGTATCTAGACCTCGGGATATTTTTTGTGTTTTTGGTGTCCTTACTTAGCCTAACATTGAAACGAGGGTCAGCGACTCCCACCTCCAGCATTTGGTGGTGGCGGTGAGGGACGAGAACCCCCACTTCCAAGACTGGGTATATGTACTGGGGCTCTAACCCCACCAGATCAGACACTTCTGACCCTGACTCTAAACTTTTCCAGGAATACTCCTCTGCTGAAATAATGACTGACACTCTGCTGGACTACTGATCTAGAAGACCTTCTTTTCTGCTGTGCTGTGCTTCTGCCTGCTGCTCTCTGACCATCCTGAAAGAGAGATGGACTCTGTCTTGCAACTGAAGTGATCTCCAATGGCTTTTTGGCTTGCCTCCTTTGCTTGAGACTCAGGGCTATCAAAGTCTCTACTCCTGTTACTGTGCCTGGCTCATTGTAAGGAGATCAAGATACTTGCACTGGAGAAATTAATACAGCACTGTCTGCAGGTAGCAGAACCAACACACCAGCCCTGTTGCAGGAGTTGAATATGTACATCACTCTCAGAACCAATGCATTTCCTTGAGAGCCTGATGCATCGGATCCTCGCATTGCCGCCACATCAATGTGGAGAGTTTGATGCATCTGTCTGACTGTGTGGAGAAACCCTGATTACCACCCTTTGGAACCATTGTATCCCAGCTCGGCACTTTGTCTGTGGAAGCAATACATCGTCACCACTGTGTGGAGAAAATCAACGCATCATCTAGACTTTGGGCTAGACATCAACGCATCTCACGTCTGCACCCAGCATCCTGCTGTTGTGCTTAGGATTAATGTACTCTCTTCCCCAGGCCTGCGTGGCTCTTGTCCTCAGCCGGCCCTGCATTACTGTTGAACGGTTAACTCTGTCCCGGTCAGTACAACCAGATAACCCCCATAGGTGCTTATTTCTTCTAAGCGCTAGAAACACTTTCATCCTTTAAAAATTCCTAACTCAACTTCTACTTATTGGATTTTTTTAATTTTGGTCTTGATTTACATATATAAAAGTATTGCCCATTTTTCTAAACCTGCATGGAGTCTTTTTGTGAAATTTTCATTGTGGTACTCTGTGTTGTGTTGCACAAATACTTTACACATTGCCTCATTAATTTAGCCTGACTGCTTTGTGCCAAGCTACCAGAGGGTGCGGACAGGTAAACTTTTAGTGTGTATTTTACTTACCCTGACTAGGATTGTAGCTCCTGCTTGGACAGGGTGCATACCTCAACTAACCAAGAAACCCAATTTCTAACATGTCTAGTTGACCTTGAGTTGGTTATGTATTGGGTTTTAGTTTTTTCACTGAATGGATGATCCATCACTATGCTTTCGCACCTTTCAAAGCTGAGGTTCACGGCTGCAACAAATTTGAGACAATCAGGCAGCCCTGCAGCCACAGGGTCAAGGCTAATTTAAAAAATATGCCATAGGCCTTCTTGCTTCAACATGCTTTTGTGTGAGCACTGAGCGAGTATAGCCCTCCCTCTCACTGCAAAACAAAGTACGTCTTTTCGTATAATTGGCATTCATAGTGCCAGGGCACACCAGACACTTCCTCTCAACTCTAGTAATGCTTTAATCATTTGTTGGCCCATTGAAGCAGATTAGGCACATCTCTGTACATCAGCTTTAGCAAAGGCTTTGCCATTAGGGATACGTTTGGGATCTACTGTCTACAGTAGCTAACCATTCTCAAAAACATTCTGACAACTTTCTGCATTTTAAAGGGACGCATTTTTTAAATTGCCTCCACTCTCTTTTGTAACATTTTCTTGTTCCCTTTTTAATAAACTGCCCCAGGTATTGGATTTATTTTTGACAGTATTGCAATTTACTTGGAGGACACTTTATGCTGATTTTCAGCCAAATAAATTAAAAGTGCAATAGTATCTTGTTTACAGGCTTTTTTGTCTCTGACACCACAAGTAAGTAGTCAATGTACTGGACAACTACTGAATCACACAGCATTTGCAATGTCTCCATATTCTTCTTCAATATCATATACTCTTATGGGACTCGGCACAATGCCAAAACACTCTCTCAAAAACAGGCTGCCTTCAAGGAAGGGAATTGAGGAGAAAGCCTGGCAAACCTTTCTGATGTGCACAGAATCTGGTATAACATTGTGGCTGAAGTTGGCACCACAGGACACCATGGAATTGCAATTTGTTAATCTTTCACAAATCCTGCACTATTCTTAATTTTCCAATGGGTTTCTGTAATCCCATAATCAGTGAGTTGCATGGACTCCTGATTATTTCTCACAAAATCCCTTTCTGCAACTTGTCAATAATTAATGGTGCTATTCCTGCAACTATCTGTTATGTCATGTGAAATAGTGGTATTCGTGGAAATATTGCATTGGCTTTAACTGTGACTCGGACTGGTTCTACACCTTTAATTAGTTTGATATCTTTCCCTGTAAGATCCTACACTTCTGCATTTACAGTCTCATTTAAATCTGGGGCAACTCTTTGACTTTTCTCAATAGGTAAATATCTACAGCATTTTGATGTTTAAACTCTATATTTTCATTTTGTGTCTGGAACTCAGGTACAGTGAATTGCTCAATTTAACTTCCACAATAAATCATGTCCTGATAGGTTTACAAAACTAGAATCGCACACAACAAACTATTTATTGTCTTCAAATAAAAATATTTTTACTGGCACTTTACTTAGGGTATGTTACTGGCTTTTTTGTGACTCCTACAACTTGGATCTTCTTTGCCAAGAGGGGTAGGCCTGGGACTTCCACTGTTCTAACACTTGGGCGATGAGAAAATACACTTGGTGGCCATTTACCTCAGCTTGTATGAATGGTCCACTCTGGTCTACCTCTAAGACTATGCAAAGCTTACAATCTGCCTCCCCCTCAGGCACCCTGATTATGCCTAATCTAAATAAAAATACACATTCTCCTTCATAGGGAACTGTTGGTATGCAATCTGGTTCTTAGTCTGAAATATGTTTCCGTTTACTCTGGGAATTTGATAACATTTCATTATTTTACTGACCATGTTCTGTTGAGCCAAAGATTCTTGTGGGGCAGGCATCCAGGGAATCTGTGTCTGCATAGGCACTTTCATTTGCTGGACAGGAGCGTTTTGCATTTAGACCTCCTTTCCTCCTTGCTGTTGATTAACAGTATTCATTCTATCTGGATTAAGCCTATACTCGCATTTTCAAATTGTCAATATTGTTACAAAGATGACATGCAGTCATTTTCTTCAATATTGCAATATCTACACCTGTACCTGGATCAATCGGATCTCCTCAACCTCTTTCCTGGTACCGACTATACCTCCTTCTACAACTTGAAAACCAACACCCTGCATCTCATTCTGGAAACAACATTGTGCATTGTACCAACATTTCTTGCAAAGAGCTGTTTTTGTAAAACTTTCTCTGCATACTTTGTTTGTGCCAGCATTAATGTCTTGTTAATTTTTATCTGCTTCCTCTCTTATTCATCACTGCAATACTTTACATATTTCAAAATCTCATCAAATGACTTAGGGCCTGATTTAGATCTTGACGGACGGGGGTTACTCCTTCTCATCGGTAAAGGATATCACGTCTGCTGAAATATAAATCCCAATATATCCCATGCGATTTATATTTTGGCCGAAAGGATATCTGTCTTTGTTGTGATGGAGTAACACGCCCTCCAATATCTAAATCAGTCCCTTAGTCTGCCAACAAATCACATTCTGCTGATTTATCTCCGGTCTCAACCCAATCACGAACTACAAAATAAGGAATCCCATATTAGTAAGTTCAAGATGTGTCTGAATTGCATGCCGCTGAATTGTCTTTAACAATCGTTCATATTAATCATGCACTGATTTTTCCTGCTAAAATCTGTTCAATCTCATATAATCCAGATCTTTGGGTAGCACTCTGTCAATCAAGAAATCAATCACCTGATTGTATTTATCCACCACAACAGATGATAGTGCATTCATGCAAAATTCTCTCTGCGCTCTTCTTATGGGCAATATACAGCAGTTTTGCTTTCAGCCCACAAATCATTTGAGATGACAATATCAAAGAAAGTGTTCAAATCAATTCACAGCACCTTTGAAATGTTGACAAACACCATTGCATTGGACATTCTCTCAATTCGGGGAAATTGTTTGTCGATGATGCAAGGTCTCCTCCACTATAAGGCACATGTACATACCCTCCACCTGGTATCTCTCTTAATGGAAAATCTAAAGTTCTTTCATCATCCAGGGCAGCCTGAATGTAGGTTTCACTTAGCCGTAGCTGTTTCAGTCTGCCTCTTTTTCTTCTCTATTTAAAAATTATTTTTTATTACACATTTTCAAATAAGTACATGCATAGCAACCCACCCTCCCCACGCGCTCAAAGATATCAGAGTACCAACCTTCAGCTTTCAATACATTGGGAGTAAAATATAGCTTAATTCCATTCAAATACTAATGCATTTTAAATCTCAACTTATTAATTAAACCAGTATTTCCACATATTCAAAGTGCATAATGCTAAAGTTAAACTTACCAGGTGCCAACTCCAGGGATCCTCGGGTTCCTAAAGTAGGAGATCACCACAGCCACTTGGTTAATGTTTCCCAGAATTATAATCCTTTCTTTTGAGCCTGATTACCCTTTTTAGCATTCACAGCTTTTTAACTTGTCTTCATTCCTAACATTGCACAGGGCTCATATTACACATTCACCATATACAGGGTACAGTATGTTGTTAACGGATCGCAGTTTACAATTATATCTTTGGAAACCCTTCAATCTGTCTGTAGGTCCACTTTATATGTCCGTCTTGGGGAACATTATGGATATTTACACCGTGTTAGACCCCCTCCCCTTTTCAGTTCTAGTGGATCATTGCATGCAACAATATTTTTCATTGTATTATCCAATAAAATTTGAAAGAATAATGAGATTAAACTTATAACCTAACAATAAAAAGCCTTGGTGCGGAGGTGATAGTTGATCTAAAAATAGCCATCGAGACACTGAGAAAATACTCTGCATCCTCTATTATCTCTCCTTTTAGGATTCCTAAAACAAATCAATGTTGGAGTTAAAGAGACTTTTAGCTCCAGTTTGGGGTACAAAAAGCTAGTGATGTCATTTTTTAAAGGGATAAAGCTTCTACGTGTAGCAAACATGTGTACAATGTCAGCACTAAACAAAGCACAATGGAGACACCGAGTCCCTTTTTTTCAGCACTCCAATTTGCAACCCTAGATGGTGTATAATATAGAAAAAAACAATTCTTTTAAAACTGCCCTTGCAAATTCACTGATATTAAAACAGTTTGTGATAATCTAAACGCTCTAAAAAAAATCTGTCTCCATTATTAATCTATCATTTCAGAGTTCAATAAATGATATACTGTTCCTCATGTAAATTCAAGCCTCCAGGTGTTTTGGTGTTGAGATCAATAATATACCTAGACTCAAGTCTCCTCAGGGTCATCAATCTATTTCCCCCCCTAGGGTTCTGCGGTACATGGTCTAAGCAAAAATATGTCAAAATGTTCCTTTCCCCATTATGAAATTCTTTAAAATGACGAGCCACTGAGTATGTCAGGTCTCCATTGTTTATGGCCCTAGCGTGTTCTAAAACCCTCGTTTTTGCTTGGTGTATCGTGCTTCCTACATATTTCAATCCGCTCTGTGAACTTTCTAGGTATAATATTGATCTCAACACCAAAACACCTGGAGGCTTGAATTCGCATGAGGAACTGGCTGTACATTTAGGAGATAATTGATGTAGTTTAAATTGAAATGAAACAGTGTAACTGGATCTGATGTATGATTACACCTTTTGGGTTTTGATCTTTTATTGTAGGTGGTTGATTATGATTATGGACATTGTGGACATCGTAGTGCTATAGCTCATCTTCGAGCAACATTGTAACATGAATAATAGCGAGTTTAACTTGCCCATCTAAGGGCGATATGAACGTAACTTAGTAACAAGCATGATATGGTAAGCTCATCTATGGGCACTATGAAACTGTAATATGTGGTTACATGCAATAACGTTGACGCATTTTGTATTTTGAATGCAAATGTTAAAATATGTTACACCACTCCAAGTTGGCGACTAAGATTAAGCACTGTTGTCCTACGACTATGTCCATTATGAGGTTTGAATATAAAAAACGGCCGTTTCGGCGGCGCCATGTTACCATCGACGAAGGCGAATGCCGAAACGCTTCTGGACACCGTGAGCTGAATAAAATCTTAAAAGCTCGCCACCGTGAGTGCTGGTTTTTGTGGTGCATACTACGAAATTCGGAGCTGTTTTATTTATATATATATATATATATATATATATATATATATATATATATATATATATATATATATATATATATATACATATATGAAACTAACAACAAAGCCAATAATAACAAAATACATGAATTATTTAATCTTTAGTATGAACATTTGTATAGTTTATGTATAGCATATATATATGTATATTACCTACTGGCGGTTGCCAGTAGGTTGTTGTAGTTATGACCCAGTTTCCAACGGAAGAGTGTTTCTACATTTGCCAATAACTTTAGAATCCTCCCAAAAGTTTCAAAACTAGTTTATTGCTCACTGCAGCTGCTGTTTCTAAAGTTTCAGGATGATCCGTCAAGCGGGGGCCAAGAAAAAGGGAGGTCCCAAAATGAACCCATGTTAATTTCCATGGGAAACCTTAGAAACGGCTACAGCCCAAACCACGGAAGGGAATTACACCACATTTGGCAGAAAAGTAGCTGTTGGCCCAGAAAGCACCTTTGTGTTAAATGGTATAAATCTGATCAGTAGTTGCAGAGAAATTTAAAGAAATGTCCAGTGGTATATCGGGGGACACAGAGGAGCCGAGACCCCAACCAATCTTGTGCTGAGATCTGGTTGACTGCCAACACTTCAAACTAGGAAGTGTTGGCAGCCATCATGTGACTCGGTTTAACAGAGTCGTAGACATTTTTTTTTTCAATGGGGGGCAGGGTAGACATACCCTGACCCCATGGGGCCCAAATGCATATTTTGTTTTGAATTGGGCAGGAGTCTATTTGGATCCGCCTATTCTGCGAAAACATTTTTTTAAAACCAAGCACTGTTTCCCATGCTTCATTAATTATCGGTCCCTCAGGTGGGCCAGGACCCCATCTGGGGCTTATTATGTCCCGGGGACAACCACCTCCTTGGGGTTTCTTTACTAATTAATGATGTCATCATTGATGTTACTGACCATGTCATGAGTGATGTAATATGCGAGTTTATAAGCAGTGCATTGCAGGGGCACAAGTTATAGTTAGCCCAGGTAACTATAACTGCCAAAATTCCCTGGTTTTGTATGAGTGAAATCTGAGCTTAGCTATAACATTACTGCAACCTTCACTTTTTTAAGTGATTATATATATATGTGTGTATATATATATATATATATTACATATATATGATATGTATGTATATATATATATATTACATATATATGATATGTATGTGTATATATATATATATATATATATATATATATAAAAATAAAAAAAACAATTTACCAATATGAATATTTTAGTAATAAAAAAGAGCAGACAAAAATGTGCACAAATTTGCGGCAAAAACAAACTCTGATTATGCTGTGGACCAATTCCTGGCAATACCCAATTAAAAAAACTCATAGCCAGAACTAGAAAAGCAATCACTGCAAAGCCTAATGCTTCTAAAAAGATTTCACAATATAAATATCTCCAAAAACTGTAACACATATCAATAAACCTTTCCTCTTCTATGGCAACACCAATAATGAAAGGAAAATTATTGTATTGAAATCTATTTCAATTAATTCTGAGAAACACATAGATGATGGATAGGGCGTTTAGATAGTGTCCTCCATCAATCACACAAATGTTCACACTCCTTGGAGAATACCACTGCTCAAATATATTAAAACTACAAATTTGGATCATCAAAAAATTATCATTTACTTTGAGAAAGTAATGTTTTCAACAGTTTTAAAAATATACCCACATACAGCTTTTCATGGATATTATCACCACTTTCATCGAAGTATATGCAGACACTTCCAAAAATCCACCCTTAGTGCCCGATTACAAGACTGGCAGTCTGAGGACTACCAGACTCAAAGGGGCACGGCAGAGGTGTTCTCCCAACCGCCCTATTGTGAGATGGGCGGTGGGACCACCACAGCACCGCCACAACCATCAGGGAAACACCATTCCCTGGTTGTGCTGCCAAGCATATTAGGGGTTTCCTCTTTCCCAGGGTTTACATGGTGGTTCCTCCTACATGTTAACCCTGGTGAAGAGGAAACTGGTACCTCTGCACCCTATGGAAGCACACATGGGCACAACAGGGGCCCCCCTGTGTGCTTGCGCACCAGTTCAAACAAAACATTTTAAGAAAAAACAAAACAAAAACCCCGAACTTCACAAAAAAACATAAATATCACAGTTTAAATAATAATAACTCTAAAAACACACATATATCACATTTTCCAAACTAATATTATACTAAAGTATACACAATACAATACGGCCTACTGCACTTGATTACCACAACAAAAACAACACTGACATTTAACAAATAAATAACTGGCAAACACTAATCTATATGACTAACCAATTCTTAAAAACATCCCCTAAACAGTAAACCTACAAAAAGTTCATATACTCTTTCCTGACCCAAGGGCAGGAACCAGGATCCATGACTATGGCAGACAGAGAAAGGAAAATGTAATGTGATATTCAAAAGATGCGCTAAATAAACATATAAAAAATGTTAATGCTGCATAGAAAATGACGGAAAAACATCTATTATTGATATTTACTTTTGTGTAAAATATAAACATGTGAACAAATTTATATAAAAGCCTATTTTTCTTGCATAAAATGTACCTATTCACTTTATTAAAAGAGACCCAAAAAAACTCAAACCTAATCATTAATGGTACTTATTAATATATATAAAAGAATATAACTGTGAAATTAAGTACAAAATTGATTTGTTAAAAATGTGTTCTATTTTGTAAAAATGTTGTTTTAAAATAAAAATGCTTTACATATACGAAAATGCTTGATGAATAAGCATAGCCATAAAATTGATAATCAATGTGAAAAAAATAAATGTGTACCAAAAATGTAAAATGATCGGTCAAAAATATTTTCCTTCAACACTTAATGATTTTGAATAATTGTGTTAAAAAATACGTAAGAACTCTTTCAAATTTAAACATTGTAAAAATGTAGAAAACATTTTAAAATGTATTATTAAAAAATTTGATCATGTTAAAAAAATAAAACATGTTCCTAAACCAATCTGGGTTTATTTAAACTTAACTTTAGCTTCACATAAATAAATAATATATATTTAATAAATTGCTGTATTTTTATAAGCTATAAACTATAACAAAAACACAACAATTCCAATATAAATAGACTACCTATTCCCACATTAGTGAAAGTGCTTGACTATGAGGGGTGTAGATTGACTATTCTCACTCCACTTCAAGCCACTATTTGAAAAGTGTTGGACTATGAGTGGTGTAAATGTTCCCTTCCCATTCCAATTTAAGGCACATTGAGGAGAGTGTTTGAAAAATGGGGGGCAGATAGACTTTTCATGTTGCAATCTAATCCAAGCTGTGGAAAGTGTTGGACCTTGAGGGGTGTGAATCTACTATTTCAACTCTGACCTAATCTATATTAGGTAAAGTGCTGGACTTTGAGGCATGTAGATTACTTATTCCCACTCCAACCTAAACCACATTTGGGACAGTATTTGACTTTGTGGGGTATACATGTGCCTTTCATACTCCAGTCTAGGTCTCATTGGGGAAAGCATTGGGCTTTGAGGGGTGCAGACTTAATATATACACTCCAACCTAAATTGCATTAGTAAAAGTGTTGGTCTTGCCAATGTAGTCCGATCTGCCTGGAGGAACTAGTCAGATTACTTTGTAGGGAACGCTCCATTAGAATATTCTCGCCAAATCAGCTTCCCTTACATTTTGAACAAAAACTACAGCTGAGTAGCAGCCACACTGAGTAGTGGTAGACTACTCCCTTGGCTTTAATCTGAAAGATATTTCAAAATCTATTTGTTATTTATTTCTTCTAGTTTAGCACTGAACACTAATGTTATATGAAAAGAAAATAACTTGTGTGGCCTAAATGAGAAACAAGTGATTTTATATTAAGATATTTTATATGGATGATGTGGAACAACGGTTTGTAGTCCTAGCTTATGTATTTGCCTATGTATTCATTTATTGATGTAGTTTGCAATTTGTGTACATCTTCCAGCATCCTCTGAAATTGTTCATTAATCCTCACCCTGAAATGGATCAAATCCCTTCAAACTAAAAAGATTCCACCAGCAGCTGTGCAATTCTTACCACCAGTTGTTGTGGCTGAAGAGTCAAAACATTACATTGGCGCCATTTGACCATTGAAAAAATAGCAAGATGCATCACATGGTCAGTATTGGCACTGATACAATTGCTTTGCATCGAAGTATTGGTGCAATACTCTCTATACTTGCTGCCACAGGTACCAGTGCGATCTATGTAATCCAGAAAAGATGGTGCAAAATTGCACCATTAATGATGCAGTACAAGCTCCTCAATACATGTTACCCGGATACAGGTGCAGAGATACTGATGGAGTGGAATCTACAATGCTGCCTGCATGTCAACAGGTATATCTAGATACAGACAGAATATGAAATAGCTTGGGTACCTGGTAATACAGGGTCCAATTTGAAGGTGTTTTCCTCTTCCGAAGAAGTAATAATGGGTCTAAATCTGTACACATTGACCACCTGCTTGGAGAAAATGTAAATGTATGGAGGGCCAGTAGGTGGCAGGAGGGAGGAGTGAGTATAATTTTATCTGGGGTAGCTTTCCCTACTCTCCTAGTACGCAGTATTTGGTCAGGGGATGGGGCAGAGCACAGCAGCTTCCCACAACCCTTATATCGCTGCTAGCTGTCTCAGAAATATTAGGTCCAAAGTTAGCAGATGTGATGATTCCGGGCCTGGAGACACTGGAGAACTTGTACTTCCCCACAAAGCATGCTTTAGGAAAATGGTTATGAGTGCATACGTTATCTGGCCTTCTTGACTTTGGCTGTAAGATATGTGGCCTGCATTGTGGAAAAACAAATGTCTGTAGCCCCTGCTTCCATGAGCACATAGCTAGCTTTTTGCAATTAATTCCAGATGGACCAGCAGGCGTGACATAGCAGAAATTTAGATAAACCAGTGTCCACTCACTGGGACTAATCACCACAGAGGAGCCTGACCGCATTTTTCTTTTCAGGTAAAGGTAAAAACTAATTGGCAACAGAAGCAAGAACAGAGGAGGTGTGCCTACATTGCAACCGGTCAGAATCATAACCTATGTCAAAATAAAAAAAATAACAGAAGAGCACTAAAACTTAAGCTTTCACAGAATGCAAATAGATTCTCTACAATATCAGCTTTAATATATATGTTTTCCTTGCTAAATGGACGAATTGGCAGGCATCTTACTTCCTATTTGTGCTTACAAGTTTTACAATTCTTGCCGGTGTCCTCCACTGTGCCCTCTACACAAAACACATGAAGAGCTTTACTTTTGATCTTGCTCTGTTCTCCCTACAGTTCACCAGTGTGCTTTGGACCAATCTTGAATGTCATGCAGCCTAAATGATTTGTGCTATTAACTCCAGAAACGTGCACAAATGTACAGAAACCTGAAAGGGTGCAGGAGGTGAAGTACTGTATGTTCTTCCCTGTGAGATGAGAAACCTGTTCATGAGGCTGGGAACCAAACACAGCTTTATCTCGACATACAATGGAATTAACTTGGCTACTTCTTTTTTCTTCCATCCCTCTATGTCCTTATGATGCAGGTTACATTCATTTTGAAAATTATTCTACCCTAATGTATCGAAAACAGCTTGCAGTTCAAAAGCGAATAATTAATGATTTCATTGTGGGTTCGCTGGTCCATTCAGGCTTGTTTTTCTAGTCAAAATACTGTTTTCTAGATGTATTATCCAAATATGCGTCAAAAATAAATAATAATTTGTCCAAAAATGTTTTTTTATTTGTATGACTTTAAACACGGATGTCGAAACACCTTGTGGCATATTTACAAATAGTTCACGCACTGCAACAAACAACTGTGTTGCATGAATGGGAGAGAGCAGAACTGCACCACATCTGCTTAGAAGTGGTGCAATTCTTCACTGTCCCTGCCCTGGAGTGATTTGGGCTGCTGTGCACCAACATAGGCACCCTTGGGCCCTAGTGCCTGGTTGTCTGTGTTGTAGTCAGTATAGATTTGTGCAGTGACTATTCATTAAGGCATTTTCCTCTCTCTATGTGTGCTGCAGAATTTTTATTACAAATCAATGCATATCGCTATTTGCATTGGTTTGCAAGTCCTATCAGAAGACTTTGCATTGGGGTGTTATAAAAAGGTAATGAAAACCAGATGGAAACTCTTTGTAAGTCTGGCCCCAAATACGTATGCATTGGTATATTAAAATGATACCCTTGAGTGATCAACTTTGACGAGAGCAACAGCCAAAGCGGGATAAAACAGAATTTTACAAGTGTGCATGACTCATGTGTGCATCCATACATGTCTGACCAAATTAGACTCATTCAACACTTATCAAAGTAAAACAAATTGATCATTTCCAATGAAGCAAATGAATGTTCAACCCTTGACACAATTGCATTTCTAAATTCTACTGGGGTCCAGCCAAGTGTCTGTCAACATTTTAATAATTTACAAGTAATCGTCCAGGCAAGAAAATGGAATTTGCATTAACAACACCCAGTGGCCTGTCGAGGAAATTCAGATCAACATTTCTTTCAATGGATTGCATTGGATCATATGTATCTAAGAAGCAATTATGAGGAGGGTATTTTATATTTACGTGATAAAGGCACAAGGCTGGAAATAAATTGCAGAATCCAACTGCAGAATAATTTTTTTTGTAGACATGGGCTAATAAAAGGCATTTTTCAAAAACTCTAACTATTCCTTGCATAGTATCTTTATCTTTACCTCATAAATGACAAGACTACTGCTACTACTACTGTTACAAATAATAATAATATTAATACTAATATCACCAACAACAGCAAGAATAATATTCATAATACATATTTTGTTATTTGCAAAATGAAAGTTATCTATGACCATCAAAGGTTTGAAGATGATGTGTGGTCCTAAAAAAATCTTGGGGAGCATCATTTACACAGAGGAAGAAGAGTACTAACTTAAAACCCTACATTATTATGTACTTTCTTTTAATTTAAGTTCTAGTTTAAAATCTATATTTATAATCCAAGTTTGGATTAGGACCCTAAGGGTCCGATTCACAGAACTAACTTAAGACAAAATCCTAAACTTACTACTTTTGGTATTCACAGAAGTTAGGATTTTGTCTTAAGTTTGTCTTAAGAGAGACTTAAGACAGAATCCTAACTTAAGTCTGTCTTCAATCTGTCTTAAGTCTGTTTTAAGACAAAATCCTAACTTCTGTGAATACCAAAAGTAGTAAGCTTAGGATTTTGTCTTAAGTTAGTTCTGTGAATCGGGCCGGTAGTGTCCTAAATCCCGGACAGTCCTCCTTGTGCAATTCTGTCTCCATGCATTGAGCAGTCACAAATTGTTCATATTATCCATAATTAAAGAGTTATACATATTCCCAAAGTATCAAGGAGTTCTGCTTAGTATTTTATTACCAATATTACAGTTTTATAAACAATATTCTAAACATTTGAGCTATAGAGTATGAAAGTTCAAGATGCATTCAAAGAGTGAAAGTCATATTGGTGGAATGGGAAGGGAATTATTGATGGCATGCATGATAATCCACCAACTTCCATGCTGCTGGTTAAGTTTCCATATGTGAACATGGATGGTGTGCTTGTTTTAGATCACCCTGATATCTAACAAGCACATATTTCTTTGGGTTGCATTTTAGGAGGATCAGTGAGTGAGTGTATCTTACGGATTCAATTAATGCGTTTATGAGAAGGTGTGATCTAAAACAGATTTTGTTATACCGCAAGTTGTTTCTGATTGGTGAGAATCTCATGAAATGTTTATATTGTGTATTAGATAGCTGAGTGTATTCAGGTGAATTGCCTTGGAGATTAAACATGTGGTTTTGTATGAGATCTTACTTCTGACCAAAACTGATATAGGGTAGTTATAGACTCCCACAGTCAGTCCTCCTTTATTGTTGCTTTCTTTTTGGTGACTAACTTTGATAGGGGTATGAGGTCCATGCTCTAATCCTCCAGACACAGGGCCAGCAGTAAATATAAAAAAAGGGGCTGCTGTGCAGCCATGCCAAAGGTGCACCAACTAGGCCCATCTACACTCTTCTGCACCCTAGAGTGGACCCATTTGAATGATGATCTGAATGTCTCATTCCAAGCAATAGTCCATGCTGTGCCCTCCATAAGTGCAAACACCCCTAAGTAAGACGCCTTTAAGCTTTTCTTAAATCAACTTCATTTTTATAATTTTGGTAGACTAAACTTTGACCCTAAAACAAAGGAAATTTGAACTTAGGAGCAACTTTAAGTGGCCGAAAACTAAAACCATAATTACTGTTGAGAGTCCACAATTATCAAGCAAAAAAGCAATTACTAAGCCTTTTTTTAAATGCCCTACTTTGTAATCTATCATTATCATCAGTTACAGGACTTGGCTGAGGTAAACAATGTTGATTTGTTTTTCCTTACTCAAACTTGACTTAATAAATATATTAATTAGATTAACTAGTCATCAAGTGTTTTACAATTGATGGATTGGACAGCACTAAGAAGTAAGGTTGCCATGTTGTTGTTTTAGCATGTTTCCCTTTCAAGCACCAACTCAGGGCTTGATTTAGGTCTTGGCGGTTTTACCGTTGTCCCTCCGCGTTGGCATTTCCAAGTACTTTGTCAAGCTGATGGTATTCCGTCCACCTTATTTAGATGTATACTAGATTACTCTCCATCCACCCGAACAGAGTATTAACAGCTGCATAAGTGCCTCACTGCTGCTGACGCAAGAGACTCATCAGCTTGAGGATATAGAAATTTTTAGGTAACCAATATGTCCCCCACTCGCACCCTATCCATGCACCCATGTTCCATGTATGTCGTGTAATTCCCTTCCCGTGCCTGCCATGAAGACGCATATGCATTTGCGTCCAACGTTAACATGTCAGTTATTCAGTCCTCCAAGAAAACCACGTTAATTTGGCTTTTAGGCCTATGGTGCCAACGTCTTTACATGGTGCACTTTTAAATCACGCGAAACACACGTTTTCCACGTTTTTCTGGCTCAGTCGAGCCAGGCCCTTAATTGAGGCTCCGAGTCTTTTGTGTCTCTGAAAGCTGCAGTTTAGGTATGCATCCCTGACCTCTGTCTTACTTCCTGCCCAGCGAAGCGGTGCCCGGCTCGGCCTGGCCTGCCTGCCAAGACAGTATTTTGCCTACAGTTATCTGCTCAGCCTCCTCGAAAACACATTCCAGTCTAGTGAAATAGGTAAACATATTCTCGGCTGCAGAGCAAAGGGCCCGGCCTTCCTGTCTCCATGCAAGTAATTTACTGAACCCGTTACCATGGTAGGCCCATGGCCCCGTGCATTGCACCAAGACACGTATGCACCCACTAGCATTCAGTATTGAACAGCCTCTGCCCGAGAGACCTTTTACTTCAGACAACACATTCTCTAAACATAAGATACCAGATATGCTATAGGTGCAGGTCGTTCTGACATCCCAGACACCAGACTCCTCTACTAGTGCTAAAAGTCAAGCCCCCCAGTTCTCCCCAGTTACACGTCTATACCACGTCATGCTCAGTTGCGCATGCACACAGGGTAAAGGTTTCTGCTGACCCTGCAGAATCTCTCTATGCATCCACCCACCTATGACACTTCTGTGACGTTTCCAGTACACACCTCCGTGTACGCCCCTGTACACACCCTCTTTTACGCCCATGTGTTCTTATCTCTCTCTTTTCACTTGTTACGCCTACTGTATTCATTTCAATTCTACAGTTTTACTATATATAATGTGTGATGTTAATAAAATGTTGAATATCCCTTCCTGAACCTTAGTGGTGATGGAACTCGATGTCCCGGTTCTCGAGAATCCTAATTAAAGCCCGTATGACTCAGATACCACGGACTCTGCCTCTCATTTATTGAGCTATCCTTTATTGTCATTCAATGTATAGAAAAATAGTCCCGGTAATTTTATTTACCACATAAATCTGGCGCCCGAATAGGGACTCTTCCCCTTCATCACGCGCCGGCGATGTACGCAGGCCCCTGACCCCTTCTACAGCCGTGACGGATTCCTGTGCACACCTGCGGGTTTTCCTGCTATCTCCCTCAGGCCCAGGGAGGGGACGGAGACTGCGGTCCGGCATCCAGACGAGGCGGTGAGGAATGCGGAGAGTCCCGGCCAGAGCCCAAGCCGAGAGAGCAAGGTCCGAGGTATCCGGAGGCCCACCTGTTCCGAAGCGCATGGGTAGACGTCGTAGCAGTCCAGTCCAGTCCAGTCCAGTTTCCGAGGCCTTCAGTTTTGCTTCCCGGTGAGTACCGTTGTTGGGAACGCATCTAGACGGGTTCATTAATTTGTGCCCCGTCAAGACGGGTCTGGGTACACAGACCCGGTCCAGACGTGTTCACTTAGGTGAATACGGTATGACGTGTCTCTTTATGGGACCGGTATGTCTGTACTGTTTTAGCGGTGCATCTAGTGATTCAGTATTCTAGTATTGTTTCTCGAGATTTTCAGAATTTATGTTTTTCTATGTATCAGGTAGTATCAGTCTGAAATGTTTTAATGTGTTGTATGTCGTGGTATGAATGATTGTTTGCTATTCATTACTGTGTTTATTGTGTTCACGTTCAAGTAAGTTCTAACATGCCGCTGTTCTCGAAATTACGTCAGATAGGAACTAGGAAAGGGATACTCGAAGAAGCAGTTCCCGTCCCGCCTAGGGACACTCCCGGACATTTTATGTACCATAAGCATGGCTTAGATGCCATACTGTACTTAGACTTTTGGGTGGATTATACAAAGGATCTGGAAGAGAAATATAGATGGCCTGTCTCAGGGACATGGGATGCTGAATGCATCATGAGAGTAGAAGAAGCACTATGGAAAAAGAAATCCAGACAATCCCAGAAAGATGCTATAGAATTGTGGCGTAAAGAAGCGCATAGAAGAACAGAGAAAGAAATCAGGAAAGCAGAGAAAAGTAGAGAAGAATCTGAAAAAGCTAGAGAAAGAGAGCTACTAGAAGAAGGTGAACGAATTAGAGCAGAACAATTAGACAGACAAAGAAATGCCCTTATTACAGGCATGTATCCTGTTCTCGCCGAGGGCCTACCCAAGGCGACCCCGGAAGTACCCCGTAACTTGCCGCCACCATTGGTCCCGACTAAATTACGTCATAAACAAACTGCAGCGGAAATTTTCCTTTCTTCTTATTTAGATGACACTGTCCCAGAATATGCAAACAGAAATCCTCCTCCAAATGTTCATCCTCCCAACCCTGTTCACATTCCCGTTGATGACACGATCTCTCCCACTGTCTCATCTGCCACTGCTCCGGCCACTACTCCGGCCACGGGCCCTAGTAATCCTTTTAATCCGCCTGCAACTCAGGGCCCACCTGCATTACCTACACCTACTTTACCGCCTACACCGCCACCAGCGACAGCACAGCCAGTAATGGTTGACGATCCCGCTTCAGGGGGAGCAGTAGGAGGTCCCCCTATCACCCCGCCTCAAATAAAACGAACCACACTCAGAGAAGCAGCATTACAACGCACACCAAAAGAAACTACATACACAGCCCTTAAACAGTACCTTACTGATTGCAGATATGATCCAGTACCTGGCGAAGACCAGATATTCCTATATTCAATACGTTTACGACGGGTTACAAACTATTTGACTATTTTTCCAGATATGAGAGAACATTTAGATAGCATATATCATTTTATCAGAATGGGGGAGAGACCAGAAAGTATTCACGAGGCCATGGCACACAACAAGGTGGAGACACAAAATATGATCTTACAGTTTTTGATCAATTGTTTGATAAGGGAACAAGACCAGCCAGGTAAAGAAAAAGAAGAGATGAAAGTCCTGATAAAATGGAGTGACAACATAGCTGATGGTAAACATAGTAAACAAAGTTGTATTAAATCCATGTACAGAAAGATTCGTAAAGAAATCTTAGATATACACGCAAGGGAAAAAGCAGCGAGAGAAGCCGAGAAAGCGGAGGAAGAAGTCTCAGAGGACGAAGATATAGAAACTGAAACCCTGAATACAATAGCGTATGTAGGTAGGGCAAGACCTTTTGACAGACCCATACGTCTAGAAAACCAGAAACGTTTTCTTTCTCCCATACCAGAACAATGTTCTCTTGAACATCTATTCCAAGCCACCGATAAAGTACTGAAACAACAAATTTGTTACAGTGAACTTAGTACCATGCATGAACAAGAACTGGCCCGGTCGGCAGTCCAATGGGCTGGCAATACTAGTGTATATAAAGATGACATAGTAGCGCAAACGTTTTTGAGTCTTTCCCCAGACGAACAGCGACTAGCTGGTATGTACATGATTCAACACCTCATTACACTGTATGAAAGTCAGCATTCTGATCCAGGTCCCCTATATAATATATTGGAAGAATTACTCCTAAAGAGATGGAGAAGCCTAGGTACCGATTTAATTAATATCATTCTAGAACAACGACACAAATACAGAACTTTCCTGACTCCACATTTTGTTCCTGTTCCACCTCCAGTAAGGAAACCATTTTATATAGACAGACAGAATCCTTTACAAGAAGTTCATCCCGTCCGGACGGAAGGGGGTGAGCTTCAACGAGTATTCGTATACACACCCTTGACCAAAATGGAATTATTGGAAATGAAAAAATTAGTGCCCTGTCATGATAAAGATCCAGCAGGGTTCCACCGTGAATTAAAAGACATGCTCCTCATGGGGGAGTATACGTATCCCGATATCCTTAAAATGTTAAAGGTACTGTTGCCAGCCGGCATTTACGAAAAACGTAAGGAAAAAGAATGGGAAGTGGGAGAGAAAAGATTGATTGGACAGTATTAGAAAACGAAGAAAATACACGAGTCCCTGGTACTGGTCTTGGGGAAAAAGCCAAAGCATTACCCGAGTTGTTAATACAAGTTTTACCAAGATTACTAACTACGAAAAAGGAAGACTGGGATGCTATCTCAGCCTGCAAACAAAAACAAGACGAAGACACTAGTGATTTTTATTCCAGATTCGAGAAATGTTTCATTATTAATAGCGGCCTGAAAATAAGTAGTGAATCGTATCCACATCTTTTTGTGACCAAATTAGTCGAGAATTCCTTGCCACAGGTTAAAAACAGAGTACTGAAGGTTGAGAGTACATGGCAAGCTAATACCCCTTCCCAAATGTTTCAAATGTTACAGTACCACCAGAATCGAATCAGAGAGGAACACGAACATGAACAGAGACGTATTAAAGACACGAAAATGAAAGTACTAGTTGCCCAGTCCGTCCCAGCTGATGGTCAGAAGAGGGGTACGACACAGACTAGTCATCCTGCAGCTCCTATTAAAGGGAATTGCAATTATTGTAAGCAGCCAGGTCACTATATAAACGAATGTGCCGTTCTAAAATACAATATTGCTACAGGCAGGACGAAAGAAAGACCGCGTCCACCTAGACCAGAACATGTTCCACAGAATATTCCACAGAACACGCAACCTCCACAGAATGCACAACAGACAGTGGCTGTACCCATGCCCCAACCCATTGCTGCCACACAACATGTTACACAGCAAATGTACCAGTATGCAGAGTCAGATTACCCCGATTATCAGCAGTACTCATGAAACAGCCTAGAGAGGGAGGTTGGCTTGCCCCTTATCGAGGTTCCTGTAGAGCAAGAGGGTCCCTATGTACGTAGTCAGGTATTAGGGAAAGACAGAAAATTTTTGATTGACACAGGGGCGAGCAGAACTACCATCAGTCACGACGAGGTTCCAGGGGCACCCCTCTCAGGCTCACAGAATGTTTCCCTGGGATTTTCAGGAAAGCCTATTGTTAACGAAGTGTCAAAGCCAGTTTCCCTAGAAGTTGGTCCTTTGTCTCGTACTACAGACTTGTTACTTACGAAATCATGTCCTGAAAACTTGCTTGGTATTAAAACATTGAAAGCACTAGGAGCAGTAATATGTTGTTCTCCGGAAGGAGTGAGATTGTTTTTACGTGATTTTAAAGGACATTATGTGTTGAGAGATTTTGATCCACGATTACAGAATGTACCACAGCATTTATGGGCGCAAGGTCCGACTGATGTAGGTTGCATGCATATTACACCATATCGTGTTACTCTCAAACAAGGAGTTGTACTGCCCCGTATCCGACAATACAAGTTACCACCTGAGGCTGTAGTAGCCTTACTGAAAATTATTGACGAGCTCATTGCACAAGGAGTGGTTGTAGAAACTGACTCCAATGTATGTAATTATCCAATCATCCCGATTCTTAAACGAACTGACCCGAATGCACCACCGGTCTACAGACTGGTGATCGACCTTCGAGAATTAAATAAATGCATAATACCCCAGTACCCAGTGGTCCCAGACATTTCTTCTCTATTGACTGCCATTGATTCCGAAGCAGCGTTCTTTACTGTTATCGATCTCAAGAACGCCTTCTTTATTGTCCCCATCCATCCGGAAAGCCAGTATCTCTTCGGATTCTGTTTAAATGGCCGAAGTTTCAAATTTGCACGTGCTCCTCAAGGGTTCACAGAGAGCCCTAGTATTTACAGCCAAGCACTGAAACGACAACTAGACCGTATTCACATGCCTACTGACACTGCCCTACTCCAATATGTTGACGATCTGTTAATTACAGCCCGGACCGAACGTGACTGCGAGCGCGCATCACTGACAGTCTTGTATTTTCTGGCCGAAAAGGGGCATAAAGTGTCCCCTTCGAAGCTACAATTCTGTGCCCAGCAAGTGGTATACCTTGGACACTTGCTGTCCAAGAGGGGTAGACAGTTGACACCTGTCCGTATCCAGTTAATTGCACATCTGCCACAACCCAAGACACAAAAGGAAGTACGGGCCTTCATTGGCCTCACTTCGTACTGCAGACAATGGATTCCTCAGTATGCATATCTAGCCAAGCCACTCATACAGTTGACAACACAGGAGGCAGCGACTTCGACTGTCCTCCCTTGGACTCAAGAACATACACTAGCTTTTGATGAACTGAAGAAAGCCCTATGTCAAGCACCAGTTTTAGCGACACCATGTTACAGCAAACCTTTTACACTTTTTGTCACTGAACGCGATGGCACAGCATTATCTGTTCTCACACAAGATCAAGCAGGAAAACACAAGCCTTGTGCTTATTTTTCTAGTACATTGGATCCAGTAGCCCAGGCTCTGCCTGCGTGCCTAAAATCAGTTGCAGCAACAGCTCTAGCTATCAGACAAAGCGACTCAATAGTGTTAGGACATCCACTGACAGTACAGGTTCCACACTCCCTGGAAGTTCTCCTAAACAGGACACAGACCCAACACTTGACCATAGCACGGCTGACAGGATATGAACTGACACTGTTCCAACCACACATAGAATTCAGACGTTGCAACATACTAAACCCTGCTACACTGTTACACTCAATCACAGCAGATCCTGCACCACATGACTGTGTGGACGTCATCAATACCGTAACCAAGCCAAGACAAGACTTGACAGACATTGCATTAACCGACCCAGACCTGACACTTTACGTGGATGGTTCATGTATGAGAACAAGTACAGGAGAGTTAGTGGCCGCATATGCAGTGACCACTGAAACTGAAGTCATAGAAACACGTTGTATTGACACACTGTCTGCTCAAGCAGCAGATCTCATCGCTCTGACCCAAGCCTGCATACGAGCCAAGAACCGGAAAGTAAACATATACACGGATTCACAGTACGCATTCGGAGTCGTTCACGACTTCGGTATCCTCTGGCAAGAAAGAGGTTTTTTAACTTCTCACGGCGCCAAGATACAACACGGTCCCCTCATTCAAGCTCTGTTAGAAGCAATACACTTACCTGCATCCATAGCAATCATGAAATGCAAAGCACATACGAAAGTCACCGACACCATTTCCCAGGGTAACGACCTGGCAGATCGAACAGCTAAACTCACAGCTCAGACTCCAACAGACATATCGACTGACACGACAAAGACTGAAGTAACTCCACTGACACATTGTATGACAGTTAAGGATCCCACACTAGATGTACTCGACATACAGACACATGCAACTCCAGATGAAATCAAGAAATGGACTGAACAAGGAGGGATCCAGACAGATCAGGGATGGATGACGAAGGGAAGAGCCACATGGTTTCTCCCCGACTCTATGGTTCAAGTTATCATTAATACAGCACATAGTCCAGCACACTTAGGAGAAAAAGCCATGTTAGACAGCATTCAGAATCTCTGGTTCAACAAGCATTTACGTGCAGCAGCAAAACAGAAAGTGCATACCTGTATGATCTGTTGTCAGTTCAATCCAGGCAAAGGCATTCCCGTGGAACAAGGTGGATTTCATCCTCCTGACCATCCCTTCGAAGTCCTCCGGATGGATTATATCCAGATGGACAGATGCCGAGGATTCAAGTATGTCCTCGTAGTTGTATGTGCCCTTTCCAGATGGACAGAAGCGTACCCAGTCCCAGATTATACTGCTGTAACCACTGCCAAACAGTTGGTCTGTGAATTCTTCCCGCGATACGGCTTGCCCCGTGTCGTCTACTCTGATAATGGACAGCCATTCTCGTCCGAACTCATGAAACAGGTATCCCTCCTGTTAGGATACCAGTGGAAATTTCACTGTGTTCGACACCCCGAAGCAGCCGGTCTCGTTGAGAGACATAATCAAACTCTGAAAACACGGTTAGCGAAGGTCTGTGCAGAAAAAGGAGTAGATTGGATGGTAGCCCTGCCGGTTGCCCTCTTTTGCATGCGTATGGTAGCTCATTCCAGAACCGGACTGTCCCCGTATGAAGTAGTCTTCGGTCGTCCTCCAAATATGTGGGGTACGCCTATGCCTCGTAAGATTACAGATGTTGATAGTAACATGCTGACAGATTACCTGGCTTCCTTGATGTCTGCACTACTCTCTTGTCGTTCACAGGTCGCGGCTGCCTTCCCGGACAACACCCAGGTGAAACCGCATGAAATTGTTCCCGGAGACCTGGTGTTGGTCCGCAACTTTGACCGCTCAAGCCCTCTGGAGCCCAGGTGGAAGGAACCGAAATTGGTGTTGATGACCACGAGGACTGCTGTGAAGATTGAAGGAAGAAAAGGGTGGCTCCACTCCAGCCACATCAAACGATTTCATGGACTGTGTCCAAAGACATTTCCTAAGGACTGCCCCGAAACAGACTCTAAACTCCCCCTGTTAGAGAAAACTCCGCAACAGGAGTACAAAACAAAGTTGAGGTCTAGTAAGTCAGATAGCGTTTAATTGTTTAAGTCCCCCTCGGGTGAAGCGGTTAGACAGGTTTCTGACATGTATAAGATAGACCCAAATAGTCAGAGAGATAGGCGAATCGAAAAGAGAGAAAAATATTGCAAAAACCTGCACAGCAGATGCGTCATTACTTTAATTTTTATGTTTGTTCTGAGTCTTACGATTATATGCATAAGTTTAATGCTACATGTTTTCTTTCCTCCTCTTGGTTCCCATGTACATACTTCCTCTAATGACACTGTAGAACACACTTTCAGTGACCTGCCCCCTCACGAGCTGTCCTATCGATTAGCAATGTGCAACAATACTTTTATTCGTATGTTACACCATACTCACCAGACCAGCAATGCCACAAATTGCTGGGTATGTGGCCGACTCCCTCCCTATCAGAAATACAAGGGAGCTCTGCCCCTCTTTCCTTATCCGTTTACACATAATGGTTCGTGCGGAGCATGGTTTACTTTAATGTCCTCCCTAGACAGTAAGTCCACAGTTTCCCAAAGCAATTGGATATGGGGGAACCTGAATACAGTTATGAATAAAATATGTTTCCCAGACAAGGAAGGTCTTCCCCAAAGGACAGGGACCGATCTAGAAAATGAAGTGTATGGATTAGGTAATTTTACACTTAACCTCATGATTCTGAACGTTCAATCCGAGACTAATTCGGACTTGCCGTTTATTACAGTTTTACCAGTGAAAGGCGAATTATGCGTCAGAAAGAATGGTTCAGTACACCTAGGACACAGTGATTGTAATACTGTTGGCGAATTTAGTGATAAAGGAAAGTCTACTTTCAAAGCTTCCCGCCATTCTTATTTTATATGTGGTCAGACAGCCTATGTACATCTGCCCTTGGATTGGGATGGAACGTGTTATATCGCGTTCCTATTGCCACCTGTTTTCCTAGCCCCACCTGATTATCATCGAAATTCACACCTTGTACATGTAAGACATAAGAGAGACCTCCCTCCTGTTATCGATTATTCTGAGTCAGCATGGGACCAGTATAAGGATTATATTAAAGGATACTTCTGGTTCATAGGTCCCGTCCAGAATAGTAAGATAATATGAAGATTGACCAGAACTCTTGAAGCAGTAGTGAACGAAACTACTTTTGCTTTAGGTAACCTGACCAAAGAACAGTCTGCTATGATACTCGTTGTTCTTCAAAACCGCCTTGTACTTGACGTCATCCTGGCCGATAGGGGCGGAGCTTGTAGAGTGATCGGATCCAGTTGTTGTATTTTCATTGCTAATAACGCGCCGTCAGTATATAAGGCAATAACAAGGCTTCATAACATAGCTCACCAGATGCACCAGAATCCTGACTCTTGGACTTGGTCCGGTTGGCTCTGGAGTGTGATATCCGCCTGGGGATGGAAAGTGTTATCATTCCTAGGAATAATACTGCTTATAGTATTCAGTTGTTGTCTCTGTCTGCAATGTGGGCCAGCGATTTGCGGCTTGTGCGCCACAGCTTGTATTCCCCGTCCAAGTTCACGTTCCCGTTCCAGAATGAAAAAAGATGAGCAAATGATGTTATACGAACAGATAGATGGTCTCATGAAGATAGATATATCCTAGGGTGTACTAGGGGCCAAGGAGGGAATGAGGAAATAGACATTTTTAGGTAACCAATGTGTCCCCCACTCGCACCCTATCCATGCACCCATGTTCCATGTATGTCGTGTAATTCCCTTCCCGTGCCTGCCATGAAGACGCATATGCATTTGCGTCCAACGTTAACATGTCAGTTATTCAGTCCTCCAAGAAAACCACGTTAATTTGGCTTTTAGGCCTATGGTGCCAACGTCTTTACATGGTGCACTTTTAAATCACGCGAAACACACGTTTTCCACGTTTTTCTGGCTCAGTCGAGCCAGGCCCTTAATTGAGGCTCCGAGTCTTTTCTGTCTCTGAAAGCTGCAGTTTAGGTATGCATCCCTGACCTCTGTCTTACTTCCTGCCCAGCGAAGCGGTGCCCGGCTCGGCCTGGCCTGCCTGCCAAGACAGTATTTTGCCTACAGTTATCTGCTCAGCCTCCTCGAAAACACTTTCCAGTCTAGTGAAATAGGTAAACATATTCTCGGCTGCAGAGCAAAGGGCTCGGCCTTCCTGTCTCCATGCAAGTAATTTACTGAACCCGTTACCATGGTAGGCCCATGGCCCCGCGCATTGCACCAAGACACGTATGCACCCACTAGCATTCAGTATTGAACGGCCTCTGCCCGAGAGACCTTTTACTTCAGACAACACATCCTCTAAACATAAGATACCAGATATGCTATAGGTGCAGGTCGTTCTGACATCCCAGACACCAGACTCCTCTACTAGTGCTAAAAGTCAAGCCCCCCAGTTCTCCCCAGTTACACGTCTATACCACGTCATGCTCAGTTGCGCACGCACACAGGGTAAAGGTTTCTGCTGACCCTGCAGAATCTCTCTATGCATCCACCCACCTATGACACTTCTGTGACGTTTCCAGTACACACCTCCGTGTACGCCCCTGTACACACCCTCTTTTACGCCCATGTGTTCTTATCTCTCTCTTTTCACTTGTTACGCCTACTGTATTCATTTCAATTCTACAGTTTTACTATATATAATGTGTGATGTTAATAAAATGTTGAATATCCCTTCCTGAACCTTAGTGGTGATGGAACTCGATGTCCCGGTTCTCGAGAATCTTAATTAAAGCCTGTATGACTCAGATACCACGGACTCTGCCTCTCATTTATTGAGCTATCCTTTATTGTCATTCAATGTATAGAAAAATAGTCCCGGTAATTTTATTTACCACAAGCTGGTGAATAGTACTCCATCGCCGTCAGGGTTTCATGATTTGGCCGTGCTGATTTAGATTTAACAGTTTTGCTGATGGTGTTCTATTGGCAGGGTCTCCATTGAGTGAGCCCATCGCGGGATGCAGTTAACATTGGACTATTCCTGTGGCTGCAGGCTGGATGCAGGCATCACACACCTGATGTGTATTGGGCAATTCGTTGCACCTTCATACCAAACTATAAAACATACTCCATATCATACCAGGATCCTTTAAACTCCTCAACAGCACAGCATTGTTCCACAGCGATTTCTCAGTCAAGTGAGGTTTTTTTTTTTTTTTCCTGATTCCTATTCATTCTCTCTCTTTGTAAACTATTTTTGGTGGAAAATTACAATCTTTGAAGTTTATCATTTCATAATGCCAGGGCACAAAAAGCCACATTTTACTGATGGAGAATTGTCAGTCATGGTGGATAAAATCATAAGAGTAGAGCCACAATTGTTTTGAGCCCAAGTCCAAAATGCACCCCTATGTCAGAAAAGGGAAATGTGGATCAGAATAGTTGACAGAGGGAATGCTGTGGCAAACACCCTGCACACACAGGAGAAAATTATGAAGAGGTGGAATGACGTACAGGGGCGAGTGCATTCCATGGCCTCTAAGCATCACCTGTAGGCCCAGAGGACTGGTGGTGGTTCTCCCAGCCCCCTAACAACTAACAGCCTTATGCATCAAGCTAAAAACCGGTCGCAAATGGGCAGATTCTCAGAATTTGCCCCTTTGCAACCGGTATTTTTGCATTTGGGATGCATCATCCCAAATGCAAAAATCGCAATTTAAGGAATCTCTAAATTGAGATTCCTTAAATTGCGATTGCATTTAAGGAATCCCAAATTGAGATTCCTTAAATGCAATGCATCAAAGTAAAAATAATTGCGATTTTGCTAATAGGAGTAGCAAATTACCATGAAATTGAACTTCATGGTAATTTGCAAAAACTTTGAAAAATGCACTTTTCTGTATTTTTCAAAGTTTCATGTTGCGCACACACATGCCCTTAGGGCATGTGTGTGCGCAGTATATGTGCACAGATCAATTTCAGGGGTGAAAGAGGGTGTCCTTTTGACACCCTGGCAACCTTCTCTAATTGAGAATCGAAAATTGAGAATGTCTTCCCATTCATTCCTATGTGCCTCTAGGCCCATAGGAATGAATGGGGAGGTATTCCTTAATTGCGATTTGCAATTAAGGAATGTTTAGAAATCGCTATTTTTTAAGAGATTTCTACATGCTTAGGCTTTTGCGATTCCTTAATTGTGATTCCTTAAAAATCGCAATTAAGGAATCACAAAAGCCAACATTGATGCATGTGCCTGTATATCCCTGGGCAGACATAGTCTTGTAGATCCTACACCCTGAAGGCTTGGAGTGGACTGGTGGAGTGGAGACTGGTAAGTTAGATTGTTGAATGGGTCACTAAACCTAAATGTCCGTATCATTTTTAATTTAGCTGCTGCTAATGTTTTCAGTACAATTTATTTTACATGGAAACTTTTTTTTTTAACTTTATTTTTGAGATTTACAGCGATAAACATCAGCAAAGAGTGCATTACATGTATACATTTCAGTCCATCATCTACAATGCATGTATAGAACTAGATCACCGGATACATATTCTTCAGCATATTGATACAGTATTAATATCAGGTATTCTAATAGTACATGCAGCCATAGTGCTTATCACAGGCCAGGCTTCTCATAACTACAATTTATGCCTACAAAGGGAGGCCTTGCAGAAAGTAGCACATTCGAGCAAGAACGTTCAATACATGGCAGCCCAGGTCACGAACAATCGCAGAATAAGTTAATCTAATGCCTGCCTGTATAGTTCCCCCCCCTTCCGGAATTCCTACACACAGTACCCTTCGCAGCAGGCTGGGTCCACATCTTCAGTGTCTTGCACATGTTTGTACATTGAAAGAATACCCCAGTGAAGCAGCCACGGGATCATTTAACCGGTTGGCCCTTCCTCTGCATCAACATTCTCTTGCAATAGGTAGCATCACAAAGGGGCTCAGACATCCCTGGGCCGTGAAGCGATTGGCAACAACTCAAAATATGTATTTAACTGTTCCTGGCAATAAGTGAGGTCATGCAGCCATTCCTTGAATTTGGGGGCCCTTCCCCTGCCCCATCTACATGCAATTCTCCTTTTGGCCACCAAAAGGCCTAGCGTCACAAATTTGCAGTGCACTGGCTGCAGAGGCTCTATATACCCTAAGAGCGCCAGAGCAGGGGAGGGAGTTATCTCAGCATGAATCAGTTCTGCGATTACTTGACCCCAGTAAAGCTGGACTGCATCGCACGCCCATGCAAGATGTAAAAAATCAGCCCCAGGAGCGTGGCACCTGTCGCAATTGTCAGTAGTGCGAAGTTGAAGTCTACACAATCAGGCCGGGGTGTAATATATGCGGTGCAAAAATTTGTAATGTATAATTCTATATCTACTGCTAGCAGAAATGTGTTCTGTTTGTTGAAGAAAGAATGTCCATTGTCTGTCCGTGAGTGGTGTCTCCAATTCTTGGTCCCATTTCAGTCTGGCTGCTAATGGTTGGTAATCTATCTGTATGTGTACTGATCTGTATATTGTCGATACTAGTTTACATGGGGTGTCATTTTGAAGTATAAGTTGCAGAGGAGCTAAGGCCAAAGTGTAAGATTCAGGTTTTGAAGAAGGATGAGGCTGACTCAGTATTATAGTTGAAAGGAAGCTTAGGTTTATTTCAGGAAAGAGAGACACATCCAGATCCCATCCAAGTCCAGAGCAGTAACAGTCTCTGCTTCAAAAACATACATTCTAGTCACTGTGGTTACAACATTGATTCTATGATGTCACACTGTGCACTCCACAGCTAATCCTGAGAGTGAAGGATGCTACATATCTTCCCCCATAACAAAAACAAAAGGAAATAAAAAAAACATCTTACCCCAAACTATTCTTAAACATGGAAATAATAACTGAATGTAACAATCATGTAAATCAAGAAAGAAAACATCTTACCCCAAACTATTCTTAAACATGGAAATAATAACTGAATGTAACAATGATGTAAATCAAGACACATAGTCCTTCAAATGAGAAGGTTTCCTGACAATTCTGGAGGAGCGTCGAAACACCCTTTGTTTGTGTCATACTCAGAATCACCATCTTTTGAGTCAACCTCAGAATCACAAATTTGATGATTGCCTGAGAAAACACAAACTCTATTCAAGTTCCAGATTCTATGATCCAAAGTTCTCACAGCATTTTTGAATACTTGTATCATTTTAATTGGTTTTGAAAATGTAACTTTTTTACCCGGAAGCTTAATCACAACCAAATCACCAACCTTTACACATGTAACTTTTGCAGCATGTTTAGAATCAAAATAAAGTCCTATTAGAAGAGTTCAGTATCTCGTTCTCACGCCAGTCTAAATCTTTATTTACATTACAATCCCTAGAGCAATTAGCAATTTCTTTTTCAAGATCTCTCACCCAGGTTGGTTCTAACAAGGTACAAGGTGATCTTCCTTTAAAGAGAATGAAAGGAGATTTACCAGTGGAGGTGTGAGGAGTGAGCCTATAGTTCTCTACCTTTTTAAGAACGTGTTCTTTCCAATTAAGGCCTGCCCCTTTAGCCCAAGAGATGGTTTCCTTAAGTACCTTATTAAATCTTTCCACCATTCCATTGGTTTCAGGGTGATAAAGAGCACATTTCTTGTGACTTACACCACACTTATGTAAGAAACACTCCATTTCTTTTGAAACCAATTGGACCCCATTATCAGTAAGGATGGATTGTGGAAAACCTTCTCTTGCAAACAGGGCCTCTAAAAATTTCACAACATTGCTAGTCTCAATGCTCGATGTGAAGTGTATCTCAGGCCATCTGGAAAACAAATCCATTAACACAAAAATGAAAACCTGTTGACCATCAGTCTAAATGGGACCCAGAATATCAAACGAGATCTCCTTCCAAGGACCACTCGGGAGGTCCCTGATGACCATAGGTTGCACTCTCACAACTTTGGACTTATCACTCAAATTACAAATCACACACTCTCTTATGACCGGCTCAATGTGCAAATCCATACCAGGCCACCAGTATGAAGAGCAAACTCTTTCTATGGTTTTTGTCATTCCAGAGTGTGATTCATGAGCCAAATCAATGATGTTCTTACGCAGTTCAGAAGGAGGAACTAATCTAGTCCCACAAACTAAAAGATCATTGCACACTTCATCTTTGATGCCCCAGAACTTGGCACACTCAATAGAGGCCAGTTTCTTAGAATGCCACCTCATCTTTGACGCCCCAAAACTTGGTACACTCAATAGAGGCCTGTTTCTTAGAATGCCAACCCTTCTGCAAAAGAGACCTAACACATGAGAGAATTGGATCCGAAAACAATTTTGAGCGCCACTCAGCCTCATCAATAACTTCCACAGACACTGGGCAAACCTGAGAGCTATCTTCATCACTGTCACACTCAAATAACTCGACATGAGAAACATCAACCAACCTTGACAGGGTGTCAGCTACACAATTATCAACACCAGGTATGTATTTTATTATAAAATCATATTCTTGCAACGCAATGACCCACCTGGTTATTCTGCTGGACACTAAATCAATACCTTTCTTAGAGAAAATTTTACACAATGGTTTGTAATCAGTTTTAATTATAAATTTGCTTCCCCACAAGAATTTTTTGAATTTTTTGACAGACCAAAACACAGCAAGCGCTTCCCGTTCAATAACAGAATAGCGGGTTTCAGGATCTTTGAGACCACGTGAGGCAAACATAATAGTATCCAAACCTCCAACATTCTCCTGTTGCAGAACTGCACCAAGTCCCTTGAGACTGGCATCAGTGGTAAGAATAGAAACCTTTTGAGGATCAAAGCTTCTAAGATTAGGAGCTTTCTCAAGCTTCTGTTTAAGATATTTAAATTCTGATTCACAATCAGCATTCCAAATAAACTCAGAACCCTTTTTTAGCAGACATCTTAAACTGAAACACTGTTCAGCAAAACCTTTTACAAATTTATTATAGTACTCAATCATTCCAAATAATTTCATGAGTTCCTCTCTAGAAGAGGGAGGAGGCATCCTATTTATAGTATCCACCAAATTTGCCTTTGGCGCAATTCCATCTTTGGAAATGGTGTGACCCAAATAATGGATTGAGGAGACTCCAAAATGACACTTATCAATCTTGATCATGAGATTGGCCCTTTCAAGTCTACTCAGCACATCAAAAAGAACACACTCATGCTCTTCATCATTCTTACCAAAAACCAAAATGTCGTCTTGGTAGACACACACTCCTTTGCAACCTTTAAGTACCCTTTCCATAATGCGCTGAAAAACAGAAGCCGCCGAGACAAGCCCAAATGGCATTCTGATGAACCTATACGTCCCAAAAGGTGCAGTAAAAGACGTAAAGTTTCTTGAAGATTCTTCTAGCTCGATCTGGTGATAGGCGGAAGCCAAATCTAATGTACTAAACATTTTGGCACCACCCACTTTAGTTAATAGATCTGAGATATTAGGCAGGGGATATCTATCACTAATGACACACTTGTTAATCTGACACAAATCAATGCATAAACGCAATGACCCGTTGGGTTTGCGAGCAGCCACCACAGGTGCAATCCAATCAGTTCCAGTGACCTCTTCAATAATCCCTCCTAACTTCAATTTCTCCAACTCACTAATCATTTCATCCCTTAAAGCTATGGGAACACATCTAGGCTTGCAAGTATATGGTTGAGAATCAGCTCTTATGGGAATCTCCAGTTTGAAATCTTTGAGACATCCTAGTTCATCCCTAAATACTTTAGGAAATTGTATTCTAATGCGACGCAATAAATCAACATTAGAATCCGTTTGAACAGTACTAACCAGTTCCTTGAGTATAATAGGATTAGGAGAACTGGGATCAAGCATTATATTCAGCTCACCCTGATGGAACCAACTGATGATACTGTCCCCTTTTTGCGAAACATAGATCTTTCCTACAGTATAACGATCCTTACATTCTATGCGTCCTGTAAAACATCTCAACAAAGGTATGAGTTTACCTCCATACGCTAAAAGACGAATGTCAGCTCTTGACAACTGAACTTTGTTGGTTAGTTTTCCCAAATAGAAATTTCTAGATATAATTGTTATTTTGGCCCCAGAATCAAAAAGGACATCAGTTGACTCACCCTCAATTAAAATTTTGTCAACAGGACAGTTTCTAAGATCAGCTGTCGAAGTGACTTGTACTACCACCTGTCCACAAACAAAATTTTCCTCCAAGGACTCATTGTCAACAACTTTTACTGAAGCTGAGGGAATTTTACTTTTGCACAGATTAGAATAGTGACCCTTCTTCTTACACTTTGAACATATAGCATTAAAGGCAGGACATTAGCATAATGACCAACCTTGTCACATCTAAAATATTTAGGTACCAATGATTTATTTTTCGTCTTAACAGGATTATCAGAATTTGAGCCTTTCGATGAGTCACTCACAGCATTTTTAACAACTTGAACCAAGGGTTGTTTGTCTTTATTCAAGGTATCAACACATTTAAATGAATGTTCCACCCTCTTAGCTAGTTGAAGAACTTCATCTAAAGATGGTTCATCTTTTAACCACAATTCATCACGAACCTTCTCAATGTTGCATCCAACCATGAATTGATCTCTGATTCTTTTTTCAATGGAACTATCAAATTTGCAAGAAGATGCTAGTTTTCTCAACTGAGTGACATACACCTCAACAGTTTCTCCCTCATTTTGTAATCTTTTTGCAAACTGGTACCTTTCTAATATGGTACTAACTTTGGGAAAATAATGATTGTCCAATTTTTTCATGCAAATTTCAAACTCATTAAGCCCTCTTTCTTCTTCAGAACTAAGTTCTGCCAAATGGTCAAAAACATCTTGACCCTCTGAGCCAAGACAATGGAGTAGAAGGGAGGTTTTGCGTTCAGCACTTAAGCTAACACCACAAACCTTAGCGTAACGCTCGAAAACTTTTTTCCACTTCTGCCATTTAATAGGAGGATCACATGGAGATGACAGAAAAAATGGTGCTGCAGTTACATTCTGCATAACTAAAATTAAATAATGAATTACCAAAACCTTGACTCTCCTTTAGAACCAGTAAGCACTTTAGTAAATAAAGTAATGAAAGAACAGTGTGAATTAATAATATGAATAAAATTAGATCACAACAAGATATACATCACCCTACAATGGCAAAAGAAAATAATTAAAAATAAACAAATAAAACCATCCACTAGGTGGTGCTGTGGAAATAAAGTGAGAAGAATAATGGGATGGATATTTGAATGTCAGATGCTATGACCAACCGAAGAAATGCGCGTGTTATCGATAGGTAACACACCCTTAAATATAGTTTCACACAAGAAAGTAACACGTTTTTTTTTTTAAAAACAAGTTCATGCCTAAAACTACAAAGATGGTCACCACGTTACGTTTTGAGCGTAACTTGACATCCCAACTTTGCGCAGCGCCGTCTAAGGAGAGAATGTTGCAGAACCCAGCTTCGAAGAATTACTCGAGCAGAGAAGGCGTTCAGACTCCGATGCCCAGCTTCGAAGAATTACTTGAGCACTGTCGATGAAGAGGGCACTCGAGTTCTAACGCGAGCCAAGAAGAATGGGCACTCGAACTCTGGTAGGACTTGTTTGTGTTCAAAAGTTTCCACAGACGTTGTGAAATAAACGATACATCACGAACAACTGTTAAGGTCGATGTCTTAAAGGAGATCAAAATAAATGTTGTTGTAGGGTAACAGAGAGTAGCAGTAACATTGAGCTCAGAATCATAATATACTGTGAAGTTGGTAGCTTTACGCAACCTGAAAGAAAAGCGGCAATAATTAAACTCAAAAGACTCGTTCCCCAAAATGTAACTGTCACATCATACAGCCGCTGGTGCAATCATAGCACGGCAAACAACATAGCTAATGTCATAAATAGCAGCCGCTGGTGTGATCAAGACACGTACATTTAAATTAAAGGCAGTAGCTTTAAGTAATATTAAAATGAGGGAACCGTTTCATGAGATGCCACCAAATTAAAGTAGCTTCCAAGGTTAAAATCTTCTAATACTTATAATACAGCCGCTGGTGCGATCAAAGCACGCCCATTTAGATTAAACAAGTCCGGTTTATCTGCCGCTGTGGTAACTTGAAGACAGTTGTAATATTTTATAATGCAGCCACTGGTGCGATCAAAGCACGCCCATTTAGACTAAACAAGTCTGAATTATCAGCCGCTGGTGTAATCACAAATACAGAAAGAAGATGGAAAAAGTACCTTGAAGCCAAGTGCTGGATAGTTGAGATTGTTGAGATTGTTGAGCCACATCCAGATCCCATCCAAGTCCAGAGCAGTAACAGTCTCTGCTTCAAAAACATACATTCTAGTCACTGTGGTTACAACATTGATTCTATGATGTCACACTGTGCACTCCACAGCTAATCCTGAGAGTCAAGGATGCTACACAAAGGTTCATTCGGAAAGTCAGGCGCCAGGGACTTCAGTCCCTGCCGGAGCCAGATGTATAGAAAGACATCAAGCGGTGATGGTTGTATGCCTTCATACAGGTGTTCCATAGAGCGAAACGTACCGTTATGATATAGGTCTCCACATGTCTCAACATGAACCCTGTGGAGTAGCTTGCGAAATCCCGCTTCTTGTAATAAGTGCATAGTCGGGTGATAGGCCAGTGGCAACAGCGGCGCATAGAGCATTGTAGCCTCCAGCCTCGCAGCAAGTCGGGACCATGCAGTAACTGTGCTCATTACTGTAGTGGGTGTCTTATCTCTGCCAGGTACCAAAGCGTATATTGCGCCTTCAATGTGGACAGGATGGGCTAGCCAGTGCTCAGCGGCTAGTTGAGGCATGTATCTAGGCTGATGTACCCAAAAATAGGCATAATGAGCCTGAGCTGCCTGAGAATACAATTCGAAGTCTGGTATTCCAAACCCGCTCTGACTATAGGGCCTAATCAGGGTGTCCCATTTTAGTCGAGGCGATTTCCCGCCCCATACAAGTCTAATGAGTTCCGTCCGAAGTTGTTGAAAAAGGACCTGCCCGGTTAAAATGGAATGTTTAAAAACAGGTATAGCAATTGTGGAAGGATTACCATCTTAATCAAGGACGTCCTACCAGCCATAGAAAGAGGAAAGGTAATCCACCGTGCCACGTTATCAATAATGCGATTCATCGTAGTGCCATAGTTGGCTCGGAGAAGTTCATCTCTATCTTTCTCTATGCGGATACCTAAGTACTTAAAATCACCCTCGCACCAGGCGATGGGGTAATCCAATCCAAACTGTGTCGTGGCTGGTGTGAGTGGGAATATGCAAGACTTGCCCCAATTGATCTGAACTCCCGATAGCCTGCCAAATCGTATGAATTCCCTGAGAATGGGGTTCAGGTTGTCAACGGGCTCCTGCACATACAAATTGATGTCATCTGCATACATCGATATTAGTATTTGCCTCTGAAAACAACGTAGCACGCTGTCCTTGTGATGTTGTCGCAGTTTGGCGGCTAGAGGCTCTGTAGCTATCGCAAAGAGGAGAGGCGATAGGGGGCACCCCTGCCTAGTCCCCCTGGTGACAGGGAATTCAGAGGATAGTCTGCCATTAATAAGTACCCTGGCAACCGGACGTTCATAAAGGAGTTTAATCCAGGAAATGAATATTGCCGGAAAGCCCATCCTCTCCAGGACTCGAAACACATAATCCCATTCAAGGGAGTCAAAAGCCTTAGTGGCATCAAGGAAGATGGCAGCCATCGGTTGGTCATCGTGCACTGAGTTTAGGACGGAGAAAAAGGTACGTAAGTTGTGTGACGTTGCCCTGCCAGGCACAAATCCGGATTGGTCGGGTACTATCAGGGTGGGGAGCAGGAGGCTGATACGATTAGCAATAAGTTTGGCGGGTATTTTAACATCGCAATTTAGCAAGGAAAGGGGCCGATAAGAGTCACATTTGTTCGCAGGTTTCCCGGGTTTGAGCAGCGATGTAATAAGTGCTACCCGCATAGGGGGCGGTAAGTGGCCCACCTCCAGGGCATCTTCGTAGACCTCTCGCAATACTGGGGCCATAAAGTCTATGTAAGTTTTATAAAATTCTATTGGGATTCCGTCGAGTACCGTGGCCTTCCCTGACCGCATACCCATAATCGCGTCCCTTACTTCGTCCAATTCGAAAGGTGCACTTAGAAGGGCCCTCTGCGCATCACTAAGCACCCCAAGTGAGACATCAGCTAGGTAATCTTGCAGGTGAAGATCCCCTACTCTGGAGGAAGCGTACAACGTGCTGTAGTGCATCACAAAGGAATTGAGGATCTGTGCAGTGTCAAGAAACACCTCACCCTCCGGGTTTTCGAGTTCTAATATAATGTTGGGTGCACGCGTCAACTTAATCGTGGCAGCCAAGGCCTTCCCTGGTCTTTCGCCTTCGCCATAGCGCAGAGCGGTCCAGTACTTGCCCCTAAATTTCGACTCCCTAGTGGCTTCTTCAGTGTACTCAGAAATGTTCTCACGTACACTCGCGAGGGCAGAGTCAGTGGGTTCTATAGCCAATGTCCCCTCAAGGCGTTTAAGTTCCGTCTCTAGTGTCATTAAGCGGGCATAATGTTAAAACCCCGGATCATTTGGCAATGCAAATCCCTCTCAAAGTTACCTTGAACACGTCCCAGATAGTCTCAACGTCCTTAACAGAATCCTTATTCCTCCTGAAAAAATCTAAACATTCATCGCGCAGCTCTTCTTGAAAGGTGGCGTCAAGCAACATCGTAGGTTGCAGTCGCCAAGCAGTGGCAGGGGGACCTAGGTCAGTTGAACGCAGCATGACTTTCACAGGGGAATGATCCGAATATGTCCTGGGGAGATGTTGTGCCTGCACAAGCGAAGTATAGAGCTGTGGTGTTAAGAATATATAGTCAAGCCTTGCCCATGAGCGTGCTTGTACTGTAAAATGTGTGCCTTCTCGTGTGTCAATGTGCAGTTGTCTCCAAGCGTCTAATAAACTGTGGTCTGTAATAGCCGCCCGTAATTCCATCCTCGCCCTAGTGTAATGGTGTGGGGATGGGTGCGACCTGTCCATGGCAGGATCCAATGTAGTGTTGAAGTCGCCCCCCCCAATGAGGTGATGTGGACCAGTTCCCACTATCGCCGCCCATAGCTCAATGAAGAACTCAGGATCATCAATGTTGGGACCGTAGCAGCTTACCAACGTGACCGCGATGTGCCCCAGCCTGCCCCACATCATGCAGTATCTCCCCTGAGAGTCCACCTTGGACCCAACCATGGTAAAGGGTGTACCTCTCTTAACTAAAATCGCTGCACCCCTGGCATATGTTGAGAAGGACGAGAATACTGTGTGTATTGCCCACCTGCTGGCAAAGGTGTGAGCAGTTTGTGCCCTGAAGTGAGTTTCTTGGAGGAAGGCTATGTGCACAGAGTGGCGGTCCAGGTATGATAGAACATGTCGCCATTTCCTGGGGTCCCCTAAGCCTCTTACATTCCATGTTAACACATTTAAATCAGTGTCCCCCATGAGTGATGTAGGTTCTTATCATTAAAGGGTTATCTGGTATAGGCCAACAGCCAATTACTCCGGGCCACCAAGTAATATACATGCCGGTGGTTGGTTGTAGGTCAGTGCTCATGTATACAAAATGCACTATGAGAATGCCTTCTCGCAGTTCGTTATCACAAAATCCTATCGGATCAAGGTATAGCAACTCTTTGATAGTCATCGCGCTCAAAATTGTCTCGTAAACTGTAAACAAACATTCTTCCCCATCTCCCCTCTGAAACAACCCCAAATATCCCAAACTAAAAGCATCTACCATAATGGCAACTGTCAATGCGATAAGCCCCGTCCAATATCCTTCAAGGTTTCGCAACCCGCCCTCCCTCCATTGCAAAAACACTGTGCTTATCCAATTCCATATCAAAATCCAAGATAGATCTGTGTGCAAGTTTACAGTATAGCATATATCATTCACTCCTGTACTTAAATATCGGAGTCTATGCCTCAAGTAATCCGCTTCATACATTGCCAAAAGTGAATCAACCAGATCAAGGATGATAGTACAAAAAAAACAATTTGTACCAAACAGCTCAGTACCACCCCCCACCCACTGAAGCATCCCCAACTTGCCAGTAACCCCATCCCTCCCCCCTCCCCCAGCATCTCCAGAACAACCCAACATTTGCATTAGAGCCAACAAGTACATTGGGGTACACCCTATGGAGTACGTCCTAGGTGCGCACATAGCCACCCCCCACACATCGTCCTTCATTCTGTTTGGCCACATTCGGGCGCATTCAAGGGAGGGGGGGTGGTGCCTGGAATACGTTACCACCAACAGTCCAGTACCCGTCCCTGGGATACTCGAAGAGCAACCAAGTCTTCTCTCAAATGAATCACTCCAGCGGGCCTGTAGTTAAAACCCATGGGATAGTTCAGTACCCTGGTAAACACGGCCTTGCATTACTCATCTTCATTTGCCGAGTGAAAATCTTCCTGTCTCTCGTCGCCATTGCGTCTATTCCCAGCACGCTCTCGCCTCAACGTTTTCAAAAAATCTTCCACCTGTTGCGGGTTTGTAAAAAAGTGTTGCTTGGCTTGATGCGTCACCCTCAATTTCGCTGGGTATAGCAACGCAGAGTCCACTTGTAATGTTCGGAGCTTTTTCTTGACTTCAAGGAATTTGCGTCGTTGTTCTTGCACTACAGGCGTGAAGTCCGGATATATGGAGAAACTGACACCTTCACATGTGAGGTTTTGGTTGGCGCGTGCTGCTCGCAACGCAGTGTCCCGATCGCGGTAATTTAGGAGCCTTGCAATGATGGGTGGGTGAGGGGCTCTAGGCTTAGGCCTTGGACCCAGCGACCGGTGCGCCCTTTCAACGATAAATTGCTTGGAGAGCGCATCGGGGCCAATCGCAGCGATGAGTATCTTCTCCATGTATTCCTCCATGCGCCCCGTGTTAGTGGATTACGGCACACCTATTACGCGAATGTTATTTCGACAGCTGCATGCTTCCAACTCCTCATTCTTCGCAGCAATAAGTCTGAGGACATTGTCCATTCTCGAAAGTTGCACTGTATATGAGGCCGTGGTGTCGTCATTTTCGGATATACGCCTTTCAGTTGCAGTGATGCGTTCTTCCTGAACATCCATTTTCTGTACCATAGCGTCCATTCGTGACGACATCCGGTCAACTTTGTCCACTATTGTGGCAAACCCCTGCCTCATTTCTTGCATCATCTGTTGCAGTTCTGACGTGGCGGAGTTGGAACCCATTCCAGTCGTCGAAGGGCTCTGAGAGCTCCCTGCGTCTTGTGCACTTTGCAGCCCTTTCTTAGATGTGGTGGATTCAAATGACAGTTTGGATTGCCGATTGGCTGGCTTGCCCATGGTAGGTCTTTTGTAGGGACTGGTCACATTAGGTGAGAGTCTCTTTTCGCGGTCCTCTCGGTGAATGCCGGAACCCGCACTCATGAGTAAGAGCCACACGCACTGGTGTCTCAGCTTCCAATATGCTGAGGTGCCTGGGCAGCTTGCATCAGTTTAGGGTTGCTGGCTAGTATATATGCCCAAAGCACCGTCTCTGGCGGAGTAGCCACAGAATAGTACAGTCCAGCGGCAATCACAGCTAGTTAGGCTGAGACGGGAGGGTGGTGAGTTGTTCTCTTTTCCCAGCTGTACCCTCCAGAGAGACAGGGCAATGACGCGAGTGGTTTTCTGTAGTCCAAGTAGCAACTGTGTGGCCCAGCAAGCAGCCCCTTATATCCCTAGGCAGGGAGAGCAGGAACGTGAGGCAATATGCGGCAAATCAAGACTTTGCAGCGAACCCCAGCAGGCCTCGCAGTGGTGCACAGTCAGGCGACCCCGGAACGTGAGCAGGCAGCTTCTTAGGGTAGTACGCCATAATCAAAGGCCTTTCGCGCCCGCGATCAATGGTCTCCTGTATAATCTGCCGCGAAAGTGGAGGTCCACTTGGCTACCGCCGCAGATGCAGATGTCTCCCTCTGCTATCTAATGACCCAGTTAAGTCCCGGTATCCCGCCGGGAGGCGCAGGCACATTTCTTCGAGGGGGTACGGGTCCTACAGCAGGGGGGTCCACGCCGCGCTCAGGTAGGATCGTGCTACCACCGAAGCCCGATTTAAAATTGCCAGGAGCGGGGGGAGCGGGTGTTCTAGCATGCTCAATCCACGCTGCTAGGTCTGTATGCCATGTAAAATGTGTCTACGCCTTATACGGGCCTTCAGCAGTTTGGTAGACCCACTTCCAGGCAGAGCGCTTTGCCAAGTGTCCAGTCTTCCCCCGCTCGCCGCACAAACCTTGATATGGGGAGGTACAGGCATTGCTGCGGCCAGTAATATGGATTATTACTCCTCCATGGCCTCTCGGTCAAGGGTCCCCAAGCAGCGCCGAAAGGAGGTCGCTTTCCCCGGGGCTCTCCCTCAGAGGCCTGTGCGACTCGTGGAGCGCCGCGGTCTGTCGTAGGCTGCAGGCCCCAGCAGCGCTCCCAGTCTAGCCCCAGCTCAGCCCTCGGTCAAACTCCGCCCGTCATAACTCCGTGGCGGTGAGGTGTGGAGCGTTGAAACCTTCACCGAGGTGGTACATCTTGTTCTCCACATCCGTGGGTGGTTTGGACGGGCAAAGGAGTAGGGCAAACAGGATAAGTGACGGATTTAGTTTCCAGGCTGCAGGAGCCTCACATGAGTGTGGCCATTCTGCTTGTGCGCCCTCTAGTGCCCCCATTTACATAGAAACTTAAATATATCAGTAACATCTTGTTTGGCTCGTCTGTTTGAATGTATTGAGTTGTGTTTATTATAACAGGTTTCAATACTCATCACATTTCACATGATTTTATGGTGCCTGTGAGTGTATGTACTTCAAAAAATATATGTGTTTCACATAGTCTATGTATGCTCTCTTTTAACTGAGGAGTTACACAAGGTATTTTCAAGTTACAATTTTCTACAGTGTTGTGAATGTATGATTGAAATAACTGCAACTACCATGATTCCTTGTTTCTGTTTTGTGAAAACCATATTGCTGTGTAATTTTGCTCATTCTCTCTTTTTAAACTTTTTTCACATATGGTTTCATTTATTGATCAATTGCTATTTAATGTTGCCTATTGAAAATTGTTTGTGTATTAGTTGTGCATGCTGTCCTTTGCAATTGAATTGATGTCATGAGTTGTACAAATCAAAGTTTGTTTACATAAAACATTGTTGTTCTTGTAAATTTGAATGCTGAATATAAGTGGTGTCTGTGAAAACTGTATTCTGCAATGTTAATATGATGATTAATGCGAAACATCCCTATAAGTTGTCTATTTTTTAGCCTGCTAAACCTTGCAGTGGTGAATTCCACATTTCTCATTTCTACTGTGTTGTATTGCGTTGTTGGCACATTTCATGTATAGTTACTAATTATTACATTTCAGGACACCCTCTAACTTGTTTTCTTAAAGTTGTTTGATATGATATGTAAACTATTTATGTAAAGAATTACAATACAATTGAAAGGTATAGTCATAACACTGATATACTTTTACCTTTTAGGTTGCAACATTTTTAACTTACAACTCATTGTATGTTTAATTTACACTTTTACAATGGATCCATTTTTTTACATTCATAATAGGTCCAATAGCCAGAGCACATGTCCAACCATCTGCACTCAGTAAACCTCCACTCTAGCCCAGTTTCAGGCCTCCAAGGATGGTTACATCCCAACAAGTCAGGATAAAGAGAGGTGGCCTGGTCCATTTGGTCTGCCTGGGCAGAAGGCTACAGTGAGTCTCACTGTGCTCACACCTCCACCTCCGACCCCAGCTGTTACAACACCTCAGTTCACGAACACCTCCATTTCCTGTGTCTGAAGCAACACTGCACTGATCTTGCCCCCCTCGGTCCTGGTTGCTGTTGAGAAATCACCACCTAAGTTCAGCCAGGAACCAGTGGGATGGAGCACACAAGTCCAAGGCCACAGGGTAGTGGGGCTACGGGTTGTGGGAAAGGTATTGGGGGCCAGCATAGTGATGCACTGGGTTGACTGTCACCCAAGCCACCCTCAACCAAGTGTTGGGATCCCTCCATCAATCCCAAGACATGATGGTTCAGCTTCTCATCGCAATTTGGGACATGAAGCAGTTGCCGAGGGAGCACAATGTACAGATGAACAATCCAAAACTCAAATTTGGGCTCTCTGACTGGTGTGCTGCATACAATTTATACACATATATGCAGGCCTTTTCCAGCGCATATACCCCTTTCTGTGGTCCTACAACATCTGGTACAAGTATACCTTCCACAGCCACAAAAAGGAAGGCCCTGCTACAAGTAGAAGCACCTGTACCCACCACTGTCCCTGCAACTGTAGATCCCCCTCTCCCCCTCAGGAGGGGACTTCCCTTCAGACTACCAGCAGGAGAGGATGGTAAGACTACCACCACCAACAAGAGACCCCAAACCTAATTTCCTCCAGTGTTTGCCTACCATTCACTCTATGTAGTATTTCTGGACAGATTTACCTTTCTGATCCCACTTGAATTTTTGACAATGGACTCTGAACAATTTTGTCTCTTCACAAATGGCTTCACTCACCATGACTGACTTTTCCTTTTTTTGATTTGTTTGTTTCATTTTCATACTGTTTTAGTTAATTAGATTTTGTTTATTAATATCACAGCTCACAAAGTAAAATACTGGTGTCATATTCCTCAAGTTAATTATCTCATTTTTTTCCTTCCATCATACATTACAATGTCAGAAAAGAAATGATTGTGTAATCATAAATGAATTGCAAGTAGGTTATGTTTCTCACAAGTTCTCAACAGTGACAACAAAAGACAAATACCTAGAACTCATCTGCTAGTAATATATTACATTTGTCAAAGATGTGTCTGCCAACATGTTCACAAACATGACTTCCATACACTACACACATACTCTATGCCATTTTCACATTGCTAATTCCAGACCGTGCCAACATGGAAGAAGGGGATCGAACCAAAATAACCAGATTCAATAGGCAAATCAATATTCATTTATTTCATCAGCTAGATTATTTGGCTAACATAAGGAATAACACATCAATACCACCAATAGTCAAAATCATGGCAGCGCTACATTTGGTATACATAGTATCCTTAAAATACACTGTCCCAGTATCTGGGGAAATGGCTCAACCATAAGTGGTGTGCTAAAACAAGTTTGTCCTACAATGGTGAGACACAGCAACAGCTTCATACACATTTCACTAAATGAGGATTTAGGAAATATGAAGGGATTTTTGAATGCGTTAGCTTCACTACCATATGTGGTTTGAGCAAGTGATGAAATACATATTGTTTTAGTGCCAAAACACAATAGATAATGAGTGTAATGACATTTTTAAAAATTCCATACAATCAATGTGCAAGTTGCCTGGGTACAAGATATGTGCATCCAAAGTCTGTGTCTGTCTTTCCTAGGATCAACCCTTGGTCCCATTGTACTTCGAAACAGCACCATATAACTGCAAATGTCACAACTTTGAAATGTCCAAATGAAGATGACATGCTGAGGATACTTAAAACAGATTAAAAGAAAAACGATAAGTAACAAAATATAACAAAATTGACACATTACAAAGCCTTCTTTTTTAGGACACATTTTCAAAAACACAAGGAGAGATAAACATTCAAAATGAACACAAAAGTCAATGTGTCAAAACTTTCATCAACAAAGACCTGTAGCTCGAATTTCCCTGAACTTGCTCTTCTTAAAAAATGGCCAGCACTTACTTTTTTTCTCATTACATCAATAGTTGGTTTAATAGTTAATGTGATAGTATGTGAAGAGATACTTACACTCATGTTAAGAAGTTGTCAACGACATCCTGACATAAGTCAACTCCTTCATCCCCACCACTATTATCTTCATTTGGTATTTCAGGATCCTAGCCCGGTGTCTCTTCATGGTCTCCATCCTCTGCAATGTATGGGATATTACGTCACAGGGCTCTGTTGTGCTGCATGCAGCAGGCCATGATCATTTGGCACACCTTAACGGTTGAGTTGAGGAGGGCTCCACCAGTCTTGTCCAGACAGCTAAATCTGCCCGTTAGGACCCCAAAAGCCCGCTCCACTGGCATCTGTGTTCTTCCATGGGACTTCCCCTGGTGCAGTTGGATTCCTCAGCAGTGCCAACAATCATATTGGTTAGGGACTATTTTCACATTGATTGAATGGAAGTTCTTCTGATTCCGGTAGACTTGTTCCCTGGCATGTGATGGCACCAAGGCAATATGTGTGCCATCAATTGCTCCAACCACATCTAGTAGGCAACCCAAACCATAGGAATCGCCCTTCACAATTGCAAAATCCTCATGTCTTGGTAACTGGTTGAAGCTGTTGATATGTCTCATCATTGACAAAATAACTTCTTGTAGCACACCATTGAAAGCTGGTTGTGACATTCCACCAGATACTGCTAGAATGTATTGGAATGATGTTATGGCCACAAAATGAAGTACTGTCATGATTTTGATAGTTGGTGTATTAGATGTGGGATTTCTGTTGTGAGGCAGAAAATCTGGCTCCAGCTGATGACATAAATCCAGTACAGTTTGCCTACTCAAACTGAACTTTTTGATAATATCCCGTTCTTCCATGGTGGCTAGGTCTGGAAATGGCGGTACACTTGAGGCTGTCCTCCCCTCAATCTCCCAGGGTTCAGATGTCGGCAGTGAAAAAAAAGTAACATTTTTAAACATTTTCCAATATTTATTTTTGATTATTGTCATTTTTACTTCACAAATGTAATTTTGGAGCTGTCAATATTTCAAATATGAAAGAATGTGTAAATCATAAATTATTAATGCTTTTGTTTTCTTTTTTCATCCAAAATACCTTCAACGCAGGTCAAAAAAGCATATTGCAAATGCCAAATTTAGCCACAGTAATGCACTACATATAAATGTTTTTTTCAAAATACATGTGTGCCCTTTAAAGTTTGAATATATAAACAAACTAGCCACCATTTTAAGTAGTGGTGAGGCACGAAACAGTCACAAGAACACCATTTGACCTTCTGTTAGAAAGTACCTAAATATCCACCAAAGCAGAACAGATGATATTTTCAAGCCTGGTACGCGAAGTTTTGCTACACGGAACTCTGCGAAGTTACAAAAAAACTCTGCAAAGTTCCGCGAGTGGCAGAGTGCAGTGTGAACTGCAGTTTGTGCTGGTACTCCTGCTGCTTGGGTAAAAATTCTACCAGAGCGGCAGCTTGCGCTCGCGAACTTACTATTTGCGATCGTGAACTTACCGTTCGTGATCGCGAGTGGGGAAAAAACTCAGCTGCACATCGCAAAGCAGAGTTTTCTGCATTTAGGGACCTTCACGGGGTGCGGAGTGCAGAACACTCTGCAAACTCCACAAATGGAACGAAGTTCACTGACCAGGCCTGGATGTTTCATAATGCCCACCCACTGGTGCCATCACCAATAGTATAGGGCAATGCCACCAGCGAGGAAGAAAGGGGATTGGGACAGAGAAGAGACAACTCCATATTGGTGATAGCCCTCTTGCTGACCAGGAGCCACACTAAGTATTTCATCTTCTTAGCAACCTGTATAAATCCCAGGAGGAAGGAAGGAGCACATAATGCACAGAAGAGGGAGATAACAAATAAATCACACTACAGCTCTAGTCTAACACAGTATTGTGGTACAACAATTAATCTAACATTAATTTTGAACATTGAAGAATGAGGATTCAAGTCTTTTCTTTATCTCCTGACGGCTTCTTCAGTCAGAGTAATTCTATGCAATAACTTGAGTCTTAAATTGAGTTACTTGTGATGCAAAAAGGAACAAGGGAGGACAAGAAAGGGAGGAAAGAAAGGGCAGAGCATGCCAAAAGGGAGGCAAGGAAGAGACAGCTGGACGATATCCACAGGGGGTTCAAATCTTACTGACTTCTCTAAACACTGAAGAGTTCACCTCAGAGTGCTGCAGAGGAATACGAGGAGATGTCACCATCAGCAGCGGAATCCGGAATTACTGAAAATCTTCCGTAGAACTGCTGATTTCCTGCAAGGAGTGGCTACTGGGAGGTGAAGAAGCTCCGTATTAAAATGGTTGAGCAAATGGAAGACATAACACTAATGTCTCCGAATTTCACTCGAACAGGAACCTGGGAAATAGGTGAAGTCCAGTCAGAGAACTATATGTTGGCTACCGAAGATGTTTTGCCACCACTCCACGTCCGTGAGAGAGAAATGGACTTGAAACAAACTTGCTTCAGTCAGATTCAAATTGAAGTGTGCAGGGTAGAACGCGTGCACTCAACTAGAGCCTCCAAAGTCTCGCAAAAGTGCTCTCCACAGAACGGCTGCATGAATCTAGAAAATGCTGCAGCCATCTTGCAATGTAGCAAACTTAACTAGTCTTGCAGATTCGTACAGTGATTAACCACATGGCTGCTAGGCGTTTTCCCGTCCTGTGCTGCAAATCGTTGTTTTACTTTATTTTATGACGAGCTGGCCTTGTCATCAGCGCACGGCAGGTAAGCGCCATGACGAGCCCAGCTCGTCATTAGCCTCGAAGGGGTTAATCTCTGGGCGTTTCAATATGATTCTTCTTCTTTTTCCCACAACCCACACTGAACTGGGGACACTGCACTAATCCAATTCCTGTCACCTTCTAAAATAGGGGGAACCTGACCTTGGTTTCAGGACATTTGTAATCATGTAATCATTTGTCCGCGGCAGAACTTAACTCAGTAGTGGGTGTTCAACCCCATGATGGACACAGCAATAGGCTAATATGTGTAAGCAACATACAAAGACCAATGGCTGTGCCTAACTCTGCTGACGATTGCGTAGGTCGTGAGCATGTACGCTGCAGTTCAGAAAAAAACGCACTTGCCACCTAAAACTGCAGCTGTCAAGACCTCAGTGGTGTAATGAAACTTGTGGGTCCCCCGCAAAGTACATGGAAGAGCCCCCCTCCGGACTTACTCAGGAGCTCTCAGGCCAGGTTACAGTGCTCAGGGGGCCCCTCTGGAGCTCGGCCCCCCGCACTGCAAGGGCTGCGGGGGACTTTGTCATGCCACTGCAAGACCTCAACCTCCTCCAGTGTTGTTGCTGTTTGTGACCTCAGGTAGCAATTATGCCACATCAATCAGGTGAGAGGGCCCCTGACTTCTCACCAGAGAAGCAGGAATTGCTGATAAGGGAGGTCCTGTTCCTGTACAGCCAGCTCTATGGCTCACCAGAGGAACATTTACATTTTTGAAATGTATACGTGAATCTGTCTAACAGTTTTAATTTTATTAACCCCGGCTATATATGTTTCTTTGAGTTGTTGAGTGAAGTGCAGTGATTGGTGTGAAGTGTCATATATGTTGTTCCTTTCATAGGACAATGATGCTGGGGATTTGTAAAACCTGGCCAATGCACAGCTCTCGGAGTATCTCGAGCAAGGGAAGTTTCTGCATCCCAGTCTCTCTAGCTTTCACCCCCATCACATTATGGAGTCGGCTGTACTGGACATATCAGATCATGTTAAATGGGCATTGGATGAGGGACAAAATGTGGTTCTGATCTGTCTTGATTTGTCTGCCGCCTTTTACATCATCCCACATTATACCCTCTTACACCAATTGCCTGCCCTAGGAGTGGGGGTACTCTATGGGACTGGTGTAAGTCCTTTTTGGACTTCAGAGGCCAGTCAGACTGGCTTGCTCCTTTTATCTTTAAGGCAGTCAAGCAAGGGGCGCTGCAGGACTCTTCACTCAGCCCTACTCTTTTTAATATTTTCATGTTCCCATTGCACAATGTGCTAGAGCTGTTTGGGTGTTAGATCATCTCATTTGCTGATAATATCCAATTGTTCTATGGGTTTGATGGATCCCATGCATCTACTACAACCTCCTTCACGGATTGAATGCATGCTGTTTTTGACTGGCCGCAGGACAGCCAACTTAAAAAAAATTCAGAAAAGACAAAGATTATCCCATTTGGAACTTAGCTGTCTAATTGGTGAAAAGATTGCTGGCTCCCTGAATTGCTGAACCCCCCCCCCCCCCCTCCAGCCACTGTGGTAAAAAATCTAGGGGTGAAGTTGAACGTTGTTCTTTCAATGCTGCGCAGATCTAGGCAGTGGTAGGCAAGTGCTTCACCATTCTCCGCACCCTAAAGATATTCCATCCCCTCCTTCCTTTGGAAGAATGGCGAGTGGTGGTGCATGCGTTGATCACTTCATGCCTTGATTACGTTAGCATCCTTTATTTAGGAATTGGGGAGGTATTGGTGAACCGTGTGCAGGTGATTCAAAATACAGCAGCCAGGGTCCTTTTGCGTCTTCCTATTCATTTGTCCATTTATTCAGCTCTGAAAGCTCTCCTTTAGCTGCATCTTCAGTGTTCGGTTCGGAGATGGATGTTCCACCCTGTGTTCCAGAGGGGAAAGTGTTGTATTGCTAGGTAATGTTTCTTGTTATGCTTGTGTACTCACGTGCAGTTTGGTAATTACAGAAAGTATTGCCTTGAATTGTATTCTAAGCTCTATTGCGGGGGAGTTGGCAGATCGGTATCAGAGTGGGATGTTGTGGCCTCTCCAGGCTCCCCAGGAATAAAGGAAATTCTACACAAATTTGTCTATCTGACTTCCCTTCAGAAACTCAAATCCTGGCATATTCAGTAAAGTTGGCAGTGGGTGTGCAAAGTTGGGGTTTGCCCCACTTAGCCCCAGGACACTCCTCTGAGTAGTTGTGCACTTTACAGATCTCTCATTTCTTCAGTCAAATGCATTTAATCCTTTGATTTGGGTATCATATGTACTGTAATGTGATACCACTTTTTGCCTTAGACGAAAGCCGCCATATCTTGTTCAACAATTTCACAATGGCGTCATGTAGTTCCAAGGAATCCCCAGAGCCTGCACATTTTGGATGGCCTAAACTAAGGGCTTGGTGACCCAACCGCATCCGGACACCCCCACAGGATATGTCAGTCATTAGACCAGCTAGCTCTACAGTGCCACTACGACCCCCCCTGTATCTTATAGTGGTGTCGGTAGTTTCAGACAACCCTGATTCCTCAGGGATTGAGGAAAACAGTGCAGTACTTTCGCTCAGTCACATGTGTTCACTTACTCTCAGCAAATACACAGGAGGGCGATTAGGATATTTCATTAGTATTTATTGGTCCAGCGTCCTTCTTGTGTAAAACATATTTGCTGTAACAAGCAAGAGACAGAAGCATACGAAAGGGGTTGCTGGTACCAATATAGTAAATAGTAGATTCACTTCTACCATAGTGCTAATAAGATGAACATAAGCAGTTCAGATAAAACCAGTAGCCCTTGCATATTCCTAAAATGCACGCCCTAAGTAATTTGCCTACATTTATCTAGCCTAGATCGATATGTGTAGCATGTGTATGCGTATATGTATGTATGTAGTCAAGAAACCCCTAGGGAAGAACCATACCCCTCACCTGATGGTTGAGAATGAAGACCCCGTCTCTGCTGCATGGATTACACTATGCAAGTGTTGTCAGACTGCTGCATGTTGAAGATTCAGCATGCAGGACCACGTTATGCTTGGAAGGAAATCTCCCCTGATTTGCAGGGATAAATAAGGGTCTTATATACTAGAGTGTTCACTCCACGGTGTCTTCTAGAATCTTTATGTTTAGAAAACAATCATAAATGCTTTGAAAACAATCATAAATGTTTTTCCAAACAAATGCGATTATGCACAGCTGGCTTTTGGCCAAGGATAAAAAAAGTGGTGACCTTTATACAGAATAATTATACAGTGCCTGAGGACATGTTTATGTATGTCAGGTACAGGGGTTATGATAAAATACTAAGAGCCTGTGATCAAAGCGACAATAGCAAGCTACTAGGTAAAAGGTCACCTGTTTGGAATCATTACTGTCGTGTGGATAGGACAGTGTGTGAAAAATAGGGGTATACATGACAGGACTTGCCTAAATGACATAACAAGAGAACTTTGAAATAATTTGAGATATTCTGGAGCCAAATGAGAATAAGTAAGCTCTGTACTAAAGTGGTTTAGAAATGTGTCAAGTCTATGTATTTACTTATGCTATTGGAGTCATTTGTCAATCCACAGTAACAAAACGTCTTCTTCAACAGCATAGGTAAATACATAGGGCATGAATCATTGATATGCTATTTCAGTACTGTAAGCATAATATGTTGTATATTTTTACTATACGTGAGCTACTTGAGGTAGGCCCATTCCACTGAAACTGCCATCCTTGCTGTCTTGGATACTCTTTGGGACCATGCTGATAGAGGCTCTCCTCAGGCACAGGTACTATTGTATTTATCTGCCAATTTTGACACGGTAGTCCATGCTATTCTGGCCGACCGTGTCAAACTTGCTGGCATCCAAGGTGCGGCTACTTGCTGGCTCACCTCATTTCTGGATGATCGGTCCCAGGCTGTCCGTCAAGGGCACTTCCTGGCTCCCCCATGTCAAATCACCTGTGGAGTTCCACAGGGTTCGGCACTCTCTGCCATTTTTTAAATATCTACATGTCTCCTTTTATTCAATCCCTGAAGGAAAGAAAGGTGACAGTTTTCAACTATTCTGACAACCTACAACTGGTCATTAAGATTGATGGCTCCCACAGCTCTATCATAGATTTTCAGGCTACGATATTATATATAGAACAGTAAATGGACCATAACCATCTTAAATTAAACCCGGGCAAGAGAGAGCTTGTTCTGACCGGGGATAGTCATAAGTTCTGGGGCCCACACTACTGGCCACCAGAGCTAGGTCCCTCTCCCTCCCCTTCTCCATTGGGAAAAACATTGGGAGTCTCCCCCAACAATGATCTCTCGTTGAAATCTCAGGTTGGCACAGTGATTTCTAAGTGCTTCTTCCAGCTGCGTAAGATTAGGACGTTACAACGCTTTTTCACCCATGATGCACTGACCCAGATCAAATTTGCCACCGTCCTGTTACATCTGGATTATGCCAACTCTGTGTATCTGAGTATGCCACTCTACCTGTTTAAACGTCTGCAGTTGGTTCAAAATCATGCAGCCTGGTTGGTCTTCCGACAACCGTGATGGCAACCAGTTACACCTCTGTTGAGGAAACTACACTGGCTCCCCATTCTCCAGCACTGTGCCTTTAAAACAGGCTGTCTTATTTTTAAAGCCCTGCATGGCAATAGCCCTGCATTTATTAACAGCCTGATATTTAGGCACACTTCTTCATACAATATTCGATCTGCCCACCTTTCACTCCTCACCACTCCAACATTCAAGCGAGTACGTCAAGGAGCCTGCAGATTTGCTGTCCTTGCTCCTAAACTGTGGAACTCCCTCCCACTGGAAATACAGTCCAGCACTGACATTGTACAATTTAGGAAGTCTCTTAAGACTTGGCTATTTCTGCAAGCATACAATTAAATACATTCTTGATAGCATACTGAGACTGACAGTGCCATGAAGCCACTGGGTGTAAGTGCGCTTTATAAATTATTATTAACATTAACATTAACTTGAGGTAACTGTTACCATTGTGAAATGGCCACACAAAGGAGACGGGCTTTCAGTTTCTACAAATAGTGGTACTTATTTTAACTGTCTTGTGCATTATTGTACAGCATTGAATTTGAACTGCCAAGTCGAGGGGGGGGGGGAGTTTCAAGGGACCTCTGTACTGAATTGGGGGAACCTGTTATTTTATTTGACCAGGCTACTCGGAATGAGCAGAAAAGCAAATTGCTCTTTTTAAAATTTGATCAGTAACGGCACCCATAGCTCAGAGGGGCCGCTACACCACACCCTCAGACTTCATCAGCGTCACTCAGACGCTATTTAGGAACAGGCTGTAGCGTGTGAGCATCACTATGATGTAAGATTTCTGTTCTGTGTTGCTACACATTTTAACTGTCTTGTGCATTATTGTGCCAAATTGAATTTGATTTGTCAAGTCAGGGGTTTTTTAAATGGACCTCTGTACTGAATTGGGGAAACCTGTTCTTTTATTTGACCGGGCTACTCAAAATGAGCAGACAGAGCAAATTGCTCTTTTTAAAACTTGATCAGTAACGGCACCCTTAGCCTAGAGTGGCCACTACACCATGCCCTCAGACTTGATCAGCATCACTCAGAAGCTATTTAGGAACAGGCTGGATTGTGTGTGCATCACTATGATGTAAGATTTCTGTGTTGCTAGAATTTTTAACTGTCTTGTGCATTATTGTACTGAATTGAATTTGAACTGCCAAGTCAGGGGGGTTTTAAACCGACCTCTGTACTGAATTGAGGAACCTGTTCTTTTATTTGACCGGGCTACTCGGAATGAGCAGACGGAGAAGATTGTTCTTTTAAAAATGTGATCAGTAACGGCACCCATAGCTCAGAGAGGCTGCTACTCCACGCCCTCATACTTGATCAGCATCACTATTGACTATGTTATTTAGGAACAGGCTGGAGCATGCGAGCAGTGGACGCGCCCAGTGGGCGCACCGCAGGCACGCCGAAGGCGCAACAAAGGCAAGCCCATATGCGCCCGTCCGCACATTAACCGCGCTCAGCGCAAAGTCATGCTGTCAGTACCAGTACGACACAGCCAGAAAGACTCTGCTATAAATATGCTGAGCTCATGCGTATCGGTAAGCAGATTATTCCAAATAATGATAGCTCTGCTGAGAATCATTATAGTAAATAATGCTCTAAAACCAGTCTAACCGGCAGCCTCTTGAATGCCAGATCACGCGGTAGAAGTTAACATACTGCTTGACACTAAGAAGTTTGATACATTGTTCATCACTGAAACCTGGTCTACAGAAGACTCACTCTCTGACTTAGATAAAGCCTGCCCAGATGGGTTCAAAGGGTTCCTTAAACCCCAAGTTGGCAAAAAGGGCGGGGGCTTAGGTATCCTCTACAGAAACAACCTGGACTTTAACATCTTCCCCATAGATGAAGCAGAGGGAATAGAACTACTTGGGTTTCAGTTAAAGGCCAGGAAAAAAAACATGGCCACAGGAGTCCTTTGTTACAGGCCACCTACGGCCGTAACCTCTGCCCTTCCAACTTTCCTAGACAATATCTACAATCTGTGGATTATGCACAATAACCTTTTTTTGTTGGGAAACTTTCACTTCTGGGCAGAAGAATACCTGTCAGCAACATACAAGGAATTGCGCAGTACCTGCAAAACTATTGGCCTTAAACAGCAGGTTGTTGGCCCTACACATTTAGTGGGCTACACTCTGGACCTTATATTCTCCCCCGAAAATCTTACCACAGTAGAGAAAAGCACTTCTCTCCACTGAGGTGAACTATAATAGATTCGAAATGGAAATTATAAAAAGTCTAGATGAAACTATACCCTTGACTACCCAGAAGAAATCAAAAAAGCTCTCAGTTCCTTGGTACGATCTTACACTGAAAAATGCGAAACTCAGATGTAGGCAGTGAACGAATATAAAAACACACTAAGGAAGGTCAGAGCAAATTACATCTATGAGCAGATCACTGCTGTCCCTAATGAAGCGGGGAAAACTTTTGACATTCTTAAAGAATTTACAGATCCATCCCGCTTCAAGCAAGTGATCACTCTGTCAAAGACATTGTGTGACAACCTGTTGGAATATTTCGACAGCAAAATCACAACTATTTTGGATGGTATCAATAACATACCTACAGTTACACACTCGAGTGCACGCTCCCACGGTTGGAAACTACTTCCTGTCCCTCCCTCCTTAGATCTTTTCCCTGCCGAATTACCATTGGTGACACTCACCAGACTGGACCCTATCTCCAGCAAAGAATTAAAACCTTGTATAGAGCAATTAAATCAGGATCCCCGCTGGACCCCATGCCCCCAAAGCAGTGGTTAGTATGTAAAGAAGAATTGGCAGGCCCCCTTCGACAACTCTGCAATCACTCTCTGGAAACCCAGAGGGTACCTGACTGCTGGAAGAAAGCAACAGTAGAACCATTGCTGAAAAAAGCTCTTTCTTATCGCGCACACTTGACTAATTTTAGATCCATTTTCCTTCTTCCTTTCCCTATAAAAATCTTGGTAAGGAACATAAGTTCACTGCTGTCACAACATCTAGAAGACTCTGCATTTCTTGAGGAGGAGCATTTCGAATTTCGTCCTGTTCATGGACCAGAGACCGCCCTGATCTGCGCAGCCGATGAGTTAAGGAGGACCAACTCCAAAGAAAAACAACTCATGGTATCCCCCAGGGCTCTTCCCTCAGCCCAATCTTGTTTAATGTTTTCATTAAACCGTTGATTACACTCATAAGAACGTATAACATCAAACCAATCAACTATGCGGACAACACACAATTAATGTTGTCATTAAATAATAATAGGGAGGATACTATCAGAAACTTTCAAGTATGCATTGTTGACATCCTTGATTGGATGAACTCTAAATTCATTGAAGATGAAAAGAAATCAAACAGAATTTCTTTGCTGCCCTTCCACCAAAATCCTGATGTCCCTACCGTCGAACTTCTTGCCGCTGCCCATGGTAAAGGCCTTGAGCAATCTTGTGGCAGTAAGAAACTTGAGTGTGACCATCGACCAAGGATTGTCTTTATAAAACCAAGTGAATAAAACTACTGGAACATGCTTCGCTATGATCCGTGCTCTTAGGAAGCTATAGCCTCTGATCGATATGCCTGCCAGATCATTGATCTCCAGAGGGGTAATACTAAGTAGGCTGGACTACTGCAATGCCCTGCTGCTAGTAGCTCCCAGTTACCTTCTACAAAAGTTAGAGTGTATTCAGACCATTACTGCCAAGTTGACATTGAGCAAACCCCGAAACTCATCCGCTACAGAAGCCTTGAAGGAGCTTCATTGGCTACCTGTCAAGCATAGAATAGTTTTCAAATCTCTATGTATTGCTCATAGGGCTTTACAAAATAAAGGGCCAATACTCCTTCATAATAAGATTAAAAAGTTCACCCCCGGCAGGAACCTCCACTCTGCTAATGGTAACTATGCCCAGGAGATCAGGTACAAGAAAGTTAGACAAGGGGGTGCACCTTCAGGGTGAATGCTGCCCGGCTATGGAATAGACTTCCAGCCTCCTTACGCTCTCAAACTGATCTACTAAAATTGAGGAAGGCACTAAGACCTGGCTATTTCCCCACTAGCGGCCACTGTTTAGCTTTCCATCTGATATATCTCACAAAATAGTTTAGCGACAGGATACCATTTTTGGTCACAGTGTGCTCTATAAATAACACCTACAGTACAATACAATGCAATACAACAATGCAGTATTTGTTGACACACATTGGGTCATATTTTACTTTTAGTGTATGTCATTAATGCAGCTTTTTTTACTGTATTACTGGAGGATAACCCTATTGATGTCAAAAGTCACAATTCTGGGGAACAAAGGCCGACCATTTAGAGGTGTTCAACAGTCCCTTTAGAGAAATTAATATGGTTAAGAGACAAGATCATATATGAAGTAGGAGCTACAATGGGGAATTGGAATTACAAAACTGTGACCAGATAGTTTCAGAAGATGTTCCCTACATGCATGAGATTTAAAGAACCACAGTTTGTCAGCCTTGTCGCAGGTGCAGTATGGAAACTAGGAAAATGTTTTGTGCTGAAAGTTATTTGACCAGTTCTATTCACACAGCTACAATAAAACAATTGTATATGTCTTTTCATCATCATACGGGGCAGGCAAAGTAGATGTTGGACACCTAGGAGGGGCAGCAACTGGCCACTGTGTCCCACCTGGTATGACAACCAACACCGAGGTACATAGTTCCACTGAGGGTGAGGAGACTAGCATGGAGGACACTAGCTTGAAATCTTTCTTGGGAAGCGTCCCCTAGTGACCATTCCCTAGTGGTGGTGGACCCTGCTGTACCAGATATCCTTCTCCATCCTCCCTCTTTCCCCCACTTCTTGGCCAACTGACCCCCTGAATGTGCTGGAGTCCCCTTTGCCCAACCACCTCACTCACAGCCTCTGTCCCCCCCGGCTATACTGAGTGAGGAGGCTATTAACCTCCTCTACAGCATCGCTGTCGGCCAGACTGCACTCCAGAATGCCATCCGCGGACTTAGCTGACATATGCTACAAATGCAAGCTTACCTGGAAGGCATTCATAGTGGTATGTCTGGCCTACATTTGTCTTTTAAAGGTCTGACCTCCTCATTGACGCCAGCCTTCCAACCATCCCAACCTTGTGCCCCACCTCCAGCTTTTTCCCATACCGATTCCCTATTCCCAGTCCAGTCACAAGCATACTCACATCTTTTCACACACCCACTCCAACACACACACACATAAACAGTCAGCAAAAAACAGAGGCACGCACCCAAACATACAGACACATGCAGTATCACCAGCACACCCACAGACACTGCACCTACCATAACACATACATGTACCACCCCCACCACCAGCACACCCACATATTCCACCCCACCACCACACCCACATAAACTATCACCAGCACACCCACAGACACTGTATCCACCACCACCCACACATGCATCACCAGCAAATCCAAAGACATTGCACCCACCACCACACATACATCCACCACCAGCACACCCACAGACACGACACCTACCTCCACACCCACATGCACCACCACCAGTGTATCCAGAGACATTGCACCCACCAACACATCCACATGCATCACCTCCAGCACATCAACAAATACCACCACATCCACATGGACCATACCCAGCACCTCAACAGCACATCCATATGCACACATATTAGAATACACACCCACAAAACACAAATGCCAACACTCACCCAAATCACAGAGCCCAAAGATGTGTAACATACACCAGACCCACAGGTACCTGCACCCTCAACAGACACACACACACACGTCAGACACTACCACTGCTTCTACCTCCAAAACCCAACTCCCTGTCAAATATCCTACCCATTTTCCCAGTGAGTTTGCTGTTTTCCCTGGCCTTAACCTCTTCCAAAGCCCAAACCACCCCTCCTAAATGCAAAACTACCCTTTCCACACAACAAACCATCCTTTCCACATCCCAGCCTACCCCTCCAAATACAGAAACCACCAATACTAAAACCAAAATTAGCTCTCCCAAACTCAAACCCCCTTCCAAGCCCACCCTCCCAAGTAAGATCTCTGAGGTGCCTGCTCTGCCCACTACATGCCACTTCCTGAGGATGTTCCCCTTGGCAGTGAATTAGGAGAAAAGCTTTGTGCCACCACACAACAGTGCACAGGACCTTTTAGGAACATTATGAACTGCCATTTGACTTTTGAAGTATATTGAGAGACTTATCTGATTGTTTAGAATAAATCCATAATTTCGATTTCACCACGTTAGTCCTTGCATCAATTTTCCTTTGCAATTGAATCATTCCTAGCAAGGTTTCTGACTAAAATGTGAAGTACTTCTTTTTCTTTACCATGATGGTGTGTAATACTTTTATGTCTACTTTGTTAAGTGCATACACTGGTTAACATTGTATGTGAAGGTATTTTGAATGTAGGTGCAGGCATTCATCATAATAATAATTGCCAATTGCACCAACTAATTGATGTTTACATTTTTTGGAATGTGTTACTACAAGTGTGTTTGTTTCACCATGCTTATTGGTCGTTATGAGCACATTTGTATTACACCTTACAAAATATTCTGACTATTAAAATTGGATACAATACAGGACTTGCACTAGAGAAGGTGAAATGTTCCATGGATGTATATGTTTAAAACTTAAAATGTGGGACTGATATTGATTTTACTGGTAATTTATAAAGTAAAGGTTACACCTTGTCTACTGCAATTTCCACATCATGCTACATTGCACTTATCTCAATGATGTGTGTTGCATGTGCTTTCAATGTGACAATTTGCGAAAGGTATTTAAACACAACTGTATGGTAACTTTTTGATTTTTGATTTGATATCCTTTTTGTGCAAGTGTCCATTTTTTTAAGGCAACTTGCATTAAATGTATTCATACAGTGTGAACATACAGGTGTGTTTCTTTATATTTCTTAAACGTCAACATTGTTCATCATCAAGCAGCACTGGTAGGATATCAGAGATAGGGTCCGTTTCAGAAAAGGAAGTCTGAAAGTTAGAAAAAGTGTGTTTCTTCCTTATATCCCTTCCAATCTGACAACTTGGGTGTGGAGGTTGTACCACCACAGTCATGTCGGTGCAAAGACACATTATGATTGGCCTAGGGAACAACCTGGTGGTCCTCCCTCCAAAGGAGGCTTTTGCCTATTGTGCCATCAAGGCGGGTGCACTTACCTGATGGAATAGGGGGGATTCCGATGGTATTTCGTCAGTCAAACCACCAGCATCTAAACAGAGCAAGAGGACCACCTAGTAGGCGGCTACTGAAACCGTCGAAAAAGCGCCAGCAGGACTAGGTCCAGCAAATATCAAAATCAGGCGCTAGATCTTTTTAAATAGACCCTTGTATTGCTTCCATAACCTTTTCTGGTGAAATAAACAAAGATTGTTTTTGCTTTATGTAAACATATCACCTCCTAACTCATATATGACGGTACTAATGCCTAGATGCATCAACCTTTTTAGGAAGTGCAAACGGTGCGAATCGCAAAAATCGGCCGTTTGCACTTCCTAAATTGGTTTCTGGGATGCATGAAGTATTTTTTGAAATTCGCTATTTTTTGCGAGTTCCAAAAATGCGATTGCTTTTAAGGAATCGCAAATTTGCGATTCCTTAAATGCAATGCATCATCCTCTCAACATTTGCGATTTTACAAATTGCAAATGCAAATTACCACGAAGTTGAACTTCGTGGTAATTTGCAAAAATGTGTAAAAACGCATAAAAATGCATTTTTTAAACGTCTACGTTACAGACACACATGTCCTTAGGACATGTGTGTATGTAACTCACATGTAAAAGTGCATTTCATGGGTGCAGGGGGGGGTCCTTTGGACCCCCCTCTCCACCCTTGAAAGGCTTTGTTGCATTCCGATTTCAAATTGCGAATTCGCAATTCCCATTCATTCCTATGGGCATTTCAGCCCATAGGAATGAATGGGAATTGCGAATTCGCTATTTGAAACTCGCAATTTCATTGGGATTCGGTAAAAATTGCGATTTTTACCGAATGTCAATAAAATTGCGAAATTATTGATGCATTGCCATTTGCGATTCCTTATTTGCGATTCCTTATTTTTCGCAAATAAGGAATCGCAAATGACAACGTTGATGCATCTAGGGGTAAGCTCATTAATTGAAGATGTTGGTCAACAATTTTGAAAATAAAGTATTACATCCTATTGGGTGATTTAAACCAATGGTTAAACTCTCCCTTTGCATCCTCTCTCCATACGAATCATGTCATCTAAACTTCAACCCCCACATGCATCAACCTATTTAGGAAGTGCAAATGGTGCGAATCGGTAAATTCGGCCGTTTGCGCTTCCTAAATACGTTTTTGGGATGCATGAAACAATTTTTCAAAATTCGTTTTTTTTTTGCATTTCCTAAAAATGCAAATGCATTTAAGGAATCGCATTTGTGCGATTCCTTAAATGCAATGCATCAATTAAAAAAAAAGAGCGAATTTTGAAATAGGAAGTGCAAATTAACACGAGGTTGACCCTCGTGTTAATTTGCGAAATTGTTTAAAAAAGCACAAAAATGCATTTTGAAAAGTGTCATGTTACAGACACACATGTCCTTAGGACATGTGTTTGTGAAACATGCACTTTAAAATACATTTCAGGGGTGCAGGGGGGGATCCTTTGGACCCCCCTCTGCACCCTTGCAATGCATCAACAAATTGCGATTTCCTAAAAAAAGAAATGCAAAACGGCATTGATTCCAATGGGCCTCTAGGCCCATAGGAATCAATGTAATGCCATTCCTTAATTGCAATTCGCAATTAAGAAATCGCAAATTCCGAAATTTAAGAAATCCTAAAAAAATTTAGGATTTCTTGATGCATAGGATTTTGCAATTCCTAAATAGCGATTCCTTAATTTTCGCTATTTAGGAAATGCAAAATCCTAGATTGATGCATGTGGCCGATAGTCTCAACCATGTTAGACAGTAGCCTCCCCATTGTGCTGGTCACCTACAATCCTCACTTTTTCTACAACAGAGGTTGTAGGAATAAAGGAGATAATTTCTTGAATATGTAGTGACCATTTTGCCATTCTATTTGGAGTCCAGCTATCAGAGCATAAAAAGCATATGTCAGATAAAGAGCTTTGCTTATGCTGAAATTAGAAACATTGGCTGCATAATGAATTGCACCCAAGTTACCAATTGTTTTAACCAATATCATCAATCTTTGGCCAGTCCAGGGCGGCAGGCAAATTCACATGCACTGCTGCTAGGAGGCTGATCTACCAGCCCCCAACCCAAAATGCATTGTGTGATTGCAGCTTCCACTTCCAGGTAGAAGACGCCGGCTGGAGGAGACATGGCGAGACACGCATGGAGCAGCAGATCTGAATGAAATGTAGTATGCCACTGAAGGAGCTGTAAGTGAGTGGCAGACATGTGCAGCAGACAAAACCAGTCATGGGCTACTATGAAATTTCAGCAGCTTTCTTGATGCCATGGCGGGACTCTTGGCTCTGGGTACCTGGATAGGAACCTTCTGGAGAAGCAAAGGCTTCCCCGCCCCCCTTCCCCTCATGTCACTCTGGCAACCTGGAGCAGAGTCCTGGAAAAAGAGCATTGGGACACACTTTTTCATATAGTTGAGTCTACAGTAGGAGAGAAACATAGGAGCACCTTCAGATTGTTGCTTTCTCCTGGCTTGTTCCCGTAAAAAAGAAGACATAAGAGGCTGCTTCAGGTGGGACCACCAGGATTCACACCAGTGGGTAAGAACCTAAGCAAATGTGGTTGCATTTCTAAGGCACTCTGATTGTGGGTAGCTGGGCATTATTTTTCCCTAACCTAAGGCTAGAAAAGGGAGCTCAAACAAAATGGGGGAGCATCTTAAAATGGCTAATATGATTGGTAATTTGGACACTGCAGAGACACTTAAAGCCAAAACCCAAACTGCTCTAATGAAGATTGCAGCACCAGAAGCAGCAAGACCAGAGTTCAGTCTAAAATTATGTCAAGGCTCAGCAAAAATATCTTTGAGCTCTGAAGAATATACTCTAGGTAATAGTATAGAGGCTGGAGCTGCAGATGTGGCCCAGGGTATTGACAACAAGTGTTATGGGTATAAGATGGCTTAGTGGTGGGAACACCCACAGCCAATCTCGCTGAAGAAGAAAGTAAAAAAATCCAGCAGAGGGAAAAAAATATCACACTTGAATACTAATGAAAGAAGTATGAACGCAAACTCAGGCAAGCCAAAACACTACCCACTTTTTGTAAAAGTAAAAACACCAACAAATGCGTCTCAGGAAAGCCCTCTAAATACTATACAAGACTGTTCAGCAAATACGCAATCTTCTGTTTAGAGCCCAAAATAGACAGCTCAGAGACACAAAGATATGCAGCTGTCCTTCGCCGACCAGAGTAAAATATTGATGGTAATACAGAGTCAGGGGCAGACTCCCATTATAGTATGGGGTATGACAGGACAGTAAGAACAGATCCCTACAAAAAAAGGGGGAGCCCAAGAAATGCAACCATTAAAACAACAGCAAGGTGAGCAGACTACTGTCAAATGGGATATAAAGACTATGCTTAACCTCATCTTGGAGGAAATTAGATAATTAAAAACAAAAAAAGCAAGCAAAAGCATCCTGCATCAGCGATTGTCTAAGATTGAAGAAGCAGTAGGTAGTTTTCTAGCAAAAATGCAAGAGGCTGAGTCAAGGATCTGGCAGATGGAGGAACATATGAATATCATTCAGCAACAAGCCACACTAGCAAAGAAGGAAAATCCTCACTAGAAATTGAAATCGACAAATTTTAAAATCACTCCGGCCGCTCAAATCTACGCTTGGTAGGGGTCCTGGAAGAGTCAGAGTGGCACACGTTCCTCAATGGGTTGAGACATTCATAAAGAAAAATTTAATGCCAGAACACTTAGATGATCTTACAATTACGCGGGTACATAGAGTCCTGGCCCAGCCGTACCCAAATTCAAAACTGCCATGGACAATCTCAGTAAATTTTGGGGGATTTGTGTATAACGGAATGGATTTTAACAAAAGTTTTTCAGAGGAAGCAGTTCACTACTGAGGAAATACCTTGCTACCGTATCTTCTCTGATATGTCATCTGAGGCAGCGGAGCGCAGGAAGCTGTTCGTAAAGGTATTACATATCTTTAAGGCACAGAGCACACAAGCAACCATTGCCCAATAGCATAAATAAAGGTGCTGATAAAAGGCAAATTTAATATGTTTACTAATTTGGATGAAGCCCAGGAAATACTGCAAAGGATCTCAAATTAAATATTGAATGTCCTGGTAAGAGGAGGAAGAGGGGAGAGGAGAAATAAAAAGTAAAATAAAAAGAAGGACAAGGAGCAAGAAACCTGAATGAGGGTGGAGTTTGATGGTTACAATTGATGTTTGTTTATGATTGGGATGGGGGTTGGTCAGTCTACTGGGGTGAGAGGGGTATTGTTCACTATTCCTCTCTCAAATGGGATTGTGGGAGTGTGGGTGTTGGGGGGTGTTGGGGAGCACGGGGAGGTCTTGCGGGGTGGTGTCAGTGTTGGGGAACACAGGGATAAAAAACAAGCAGCATCATAAGCGGCAACATAACTGAGAAGAAATTGCCTTAAAAACAGGTTCTTATCAAAAATGCCTATGGATGTGATGGATCTTAAACTTCGAATAATATTGTGTAACGTTAATGGTGTACCTAACAAACAAAAGTATGGAGGTATAATTAGGTGGTTAACTTCTTTTTGCTCCCAAGTTCTACTGCTTCAAGAGACTCATCTTAAAACCATCACGTAATGCTCTTTATCCCTAAATATTACTGCAAACATATTTTGCTTCAGCCAGGTTGGTGGTGAGGGGTGTAGTGATGCATCTTGGTCATGGGCTAGACTGGGAGAATATGTAAGTTCGCCGGGATCCTGATGGTAGATGGATTTTGATTACCACCCTGCCAAATGGCAATCTGATTTACTTAGTGACCTATTACATAAAAAGTTCCAGTGAAATGGTATGAGTTAGTGTACAGTTTGAACAACAATGAAATTAAACGCTACCAAGGTTTTTTAAATGATATACAAACTATTTTTCTGTTACATAGGAACCAGCATATTTTTCTTCATAATAAATATATCTAAGTTGATGTTAATTGTTCTTCTGGCCATTGTCTCAAATGCCCCAAGTTCTGTCATGAAGGTTTTGACAGTTTAGAAATTTAAAGTTGCCTTAGATTTTTGCACATTTACATCTAGGAGTAGACTGTCTGCAACATTCTGAATCCATTGTAGACTTTTCATAGTTGATAAGGATGATCCGTGGTAGAGGCCATTGGTATAATCAAGTTTAGGCAGTACAAGAGAGCTTGGACCTTGTGTGGAAATCCTAGGTGGGGGAAGATGTGTCCAAGAGTTTTCATAATAATAATGCACCTTGCTAACTTCTCCACTTGGGCATTCATTGATAGCTTGGAGTCCATGGTAATTCAGTGGTTTCTTACTTCCTTGGATACTTTATGAGGTGGTCTCAGATCATCAGGCCAGGCGCAGAGTGGGTCCTCATTTTTTCAATAGTGATTATTTTAGTTTTGGATGCATTTGATTTGAGATGGCTCCATGTCATCAACTAATCAACAGCACTGAGGGAACTGAAGATTTTTAGGTTTTGTGTAGCAGATGCTGTCCATTATCTATGGAGAATGTTTAGTAGCCCATTTCGATAGTCATCGGTAGAAAGTCCTACACGTTGAGCCACAGAGAATGAACATGTTTCTTTAATTTTTTCTTATATCATATTTAATCGTTTCATCCTCTACCCACTTGAGTAATAGTTGCTGACTTTAGGTTCCATGTGACTTACAAAATGTTTGCTAAAAAATGTTGCTCTCGGGCAACAACTGCTATATAATGAACACCTTAAAATAGTTTATTTTATTCACAATATCTTTATTTTCCGATGCGCAACGCTCAAATAATGTGCCTCAGAAGTTACCTAAAAAAAACACAATTAACACTAAGAGCAATTCATCAAACAATTGAAATCAATATCAAGTAGGATAATATCGTAATACAAAGACAATGCTAATAAAAAGCAGTGGAATGGAAGATGCGATTGAATTATTAAGCTTTAGAATAGGCATCAAATACATTTCATAAAAAACAAGCTTTTAGATGTTTAGGAAGGTGAAAGAGACCCTGTTACAGCTTTTGACATCGCTTTGTTCCAAGAAATTAAATAAATTACAGAGACGTCCTAGAGTCGTATTGCTTCCAGATATTTTGCTTCACATAAACACAATTTGCTTTTAACATAGGCGCTGGAATTAAGGGAGTAGGGAGTGCTGTAGCACTCTCAAAATAAAGATGCTGGAGTTCAGAAGAGGAATGAGCAGCAAAGATGCCTTTGAATGCTAATATCTTGTCATATTTCCTACGCATTCAAAAAACAGAGGTCAAATGTCAAGCTAATTCTTTTAACTTGCACATTGGTGTTGACTTTTCTTACTCTGATTACAAAGTTAGAGCACTTTGTAAAGTGAACTAACTGACAATCTCTCTCTTTCACAGAAAGTGCAAAAGGAAAGACAGTAAGTCGTCAGTTACTTTTTTTAAGGGATACAGCATTTAAATACCTTTAAATTAACTGTACAAATATTTCAAAATATAGCAATTGGGAAAGCACAAATGAATTCAATTTTTTTGTAATATTGAAGAATGATGGAAACAAAGGACCTTATTAGAAGATTGGAGGTCATGGTACCCCTGATGAAAGGGCGTCAAAATCACTGTTGTCTAATTGGCGGTCCGATCGCCCTATCACGATGCATGTGTTTCATAGACGAAAGGCAGCCGAGGTACCACAACTGCCATCCGGAAATCTCGAATGCAACGGGATAGGCAAATGTGTCTATCGGAGGGCGGATTGCCAGCTGTACCGCTGGCTTATTCACAATGTGCCTCCCCGGTAATGTGACTGTGGTGGTCAAACTTCGACATCTGAGCTGGCGGAAAGGGAGGAATATAAGGCTGAAACTCACTTGTACTGAGCTTCATATGTCCTGTGCCTCCATGGAGCAGACCTGACATGTTCTGCTGTTGCTGTTCTTGTTTTGATGACATCCAAAACCAAAACTGTTGTGGACACAACCGACAGTAACCTATGTTCTTACCCGTTTCCATTGACTCCTCAGCCAATAGATGCCCCGACAAGGCAACATTGCAGATGAATTTCTTGAAACTCTTGTCTGAAATTGCGTGAACCTCTTTTATCAGTACTATCAATTAAAAAAAACTTTGTCAAAAAATGGGGACAGTATTTCCATCCTGTTTATGGGGACAATGCCTAAGGAGAGAAGCGTGTGACCATGTAAGAAATGCTAAATTTAACCAGTTACACAGTTTGCAGGGCATTTCCTGCACTAATTATAGATCTCCACATTTCCACGTCGATAACATTAGCTAGCCAGATTTTCAGAACTCATTTTCTAAAAATAGCTCCTGAAGCCATTGATCACGAGAACAAAATATGATTCATTACATTTTACCCAGAGGTGGCCCTATAACTCGTGTATGTCTGTAGGAATGATCCCAACTGAAAGTACATTCGTTTTCATAGCTCTCCTTATTATGCAGAGTTCCATCACAGTAGAATATAAGCAATTTGAGTATTAATCACATTATTTTAGACTTCTACAGCATGGCGTTATCTTACCCCAGAAGTACCTGTATTGCAAACAAGAAATTAGATAACCAGACCATAGACCACTGGGCAATTTTCGTCTTGAACAGGCTTTCTATAATCTCCGCCTATTTATGTAAAATCCAGTACTAAAGATTTGCATTCGTTTTATTGAATTAAATAGACCAATATGATAAAATAGCAGAGTGCATTTTAGAATATTTGTTTATTTCATTCCCTCGGCTTTTCGAACTTGAGGGTGTATTTGCTAATAACTGGTAACCAACCACACGCAACACAAGGAGGCCTTGTCCTCAATTTACATTTTAATAGGTTCATTGATAAAACCCTCAACACAAATTAAACATTGCCTGTAAGCCTTTTTTCAATTTGCATTGTTTGTTTTCAACCGAGAAAATAAAAATAGATTTTATTTTGTTGTTTTTCACATTCTTTTCTCCAGAAAGCAACGGCACGGCATGGAAATATGCCGCGTTAAAAAAAAAACATCTTAAGCGCCGCTGATACTCCCTGCCAACTCCTCAAGGTTCGCACCCCGTGCTGCCAACGCCGCCAGCGTTTAAGAGATATCGCTTACTAGCTGCAAATGAACAGCGTGATCCTGCAAGAGGTGCTGCAGAAAATACACAAACAGATAGCTTGCACGCTCCACAGAAATAACAGACCGTCAGCGGGAACATTTCCGTGCAATAGCCGATAGTCATGATGCATTCTGATTGTTAATTATTAATGTATCCTAAAACCTCCTGTAATGGCGACTGCCTGCATCTGAATCTACGCTGTATTGTTTCAATTCTTGCTTCTCGTTTCCTCCATTCTGCCTACAACCACCTTCTTTCCTGCCCATTCTGTCCAGTGAAACCAGCTGGAGGATAAATGGCGTCTCTGCCCCTTTTCTGTGCAGCCACAGCTCTTGTGGGATTGTCTGCTGGTGGTGATGCTGAATTATTGATGACTTCCAGAGCTCCAGACTTGGAAACAGATGTGAGCTGCTCCTTTCGCTTGAATGTTCGGGGATAAAAACAAAGCACACACGACCCAATTTAAAGCACAGGGAGCGCCCGCGTTCACCACACAGCAGTTCAAAGCGTGTTCTACGGACCGCGTTTAAGCTTCAAGCAGAAAAGTGTTTGTGTTTTTGTTGCACACAAGGAAGCTGTGCATAATGCATGAGCTTTGAGTCAAAGATGCCACAGATGATTCGTGTCCTCAACCTGTGAGAGATAGCTGTCTTTCAGAGCACACGATTGAGATGTCTGTGCTTCTTGAATTAAATCAGTGAGCAATGATGTATAACCAGGGCTTGCCAAGGCAGAGTGATAGGTGCTGGCACACAGGTAGGAGTTCAAATATTAATTTCACCAGTTTCTAAAAGCCCATTCTCTCGAAAATGCTGAAGCACCATTGTTATATTTTGCCTTCTATTGCAAGGACACATTTTGTTACAAACAGGGCTATTTTTTTCGATGTAGTTTATACAGGCCCAACTGAAACCAATAGTATACAAACTGTCAGGAGCTCAATTGAGAGAAATTGTTACTATATCCTCGCCAGTAGGTAGTTATAGTTAGGACCTAGTCTCCATAGGAAAACCACAACATTCTATTTGGAATAACTTTGGCGCCGGTGGACGAATCTTCGCAAATTTCTCTAAAAAAGTGGCCCGCTTCTTCCCTTAAAGTTTGGGGGTGATTCGTCAAGTGGGGTCCGAGATAAAAGGGGGTCCCAAAACGTGTTTTCCCCATGCAATTTTCCATAGGGACCTTTAGCCAGGACTACAGCCCGAACGGCTGAACGGAAGTACACCAAATTTGGCAGAGAGGTAGAGTTTGGTTCGCAGATTGTGCTTTTTGTTAAATAGTGTAAATCCGTTCAGTAGTTCCTGAGAAAATCAAAGATAAAATCATAGGGCTATCTAGAGACGAAGTACTGTACGTGTACGGAAATCCGTACAATTATGAGCACGAGCTGCATGTTGATTAGATGTCAACTGTCTGTCAACACTCCAAACCAGGAATTGTTGGCAGACATCTTGTGCCTCGGTAGAACCGTGTCATAAGAGAACAGTAAAACAAAGTTGAAAAATAAGGAAAGGGGCAGGGTAGAAACATCCTGACCCTGTAGGCCTGCTCAGGGGGTCCCTCATGGATTGTTAGGGCCCAATATATATTTTTTTAAATCGCGTGGTACTCGTATGGTAGGCACTTTGGGGAAAAAAAGCTTTATTGTTAATTACCCCCCGGGGGGTCAAATATCGGGGCACATTTTTTTAATATTGGGTGCCCAGAGGGGTCCCCCTGCTCTGGGGATCGCCATCCCTCGGGGCTTTAACTATATGTATGCGGGGGGCTCATGGCCTCCCCAGAGCCCCGGGGATTCGCCAGTCCGTGGGGCCTCTTTTTATTTAAAAAAACTGTGTGGGGGGTTTCAAGCCCCCCCACACGCCTTGGGAACCGCCACCTCCTCGGGGCTCTAATATAGAAAATAGGGGGCACGGACCAACCAGGGACTACCACCCCTCGGGGCTTTTGAATGTTGGGAGGGGGGCAGTGCGGCCCCCTTCCTGGAGCCTTTGATGGCCCTGGGGACCACCACCTTTCAGGGCCGGCTTCTGGAGTGTCCCGGGGTGCCTACAGTGCCGCCTTCTGCAGTACCCGGGGTGACGAAAAGCAATGCCAGCTCCCGAAGGACGCTGGGAGCCGGCTGGGACCGTGGGGGCTTTGGGGCTCAAAAAAACAGTTCTTTTCAGAACTAACTTTACTGGTCAAAAAAAGAGCTATATTTTTATGATAGTATGTAAAACTTTCCATTTTTTTTCTGCACCAGTTGTACTCTCTACGCAGGCGCAGCCTCATTTCCAAGCCTGCGTTTCTTTGTTTTTCTTCAAGCTCGCCAAGCAAACCTCTCCTCATTTCAGGTATTACATTTTCTGCTTTCTTCTGCCGGTTCGTGTACCTCATCCACTGCTATATTTTTGTAATATATTAATAATCATATTCTATCTATATTGATTTGAAACGTATTGCCGAGGCACCAAACGTTAATTACATACTCCGTCCTCTGCCATTTTAGTAGTTTCCCTCCGTTATTTTTATTATACCTGCTACTTTCAATTTACCCCCTGCCTATCTTCTCTGTGATCCATGAGATTCCGATCTTATCAGACTTGGTCACAAGCATACCCAAAAACTAATTTGAAGCACGTAAGGCATAGCCATTACAACGCATGACTGTCACCACAAAGCCATTACCATGCTTATGCCTTTATCATGCGTGGTAAATGTATAGTAGTTGTAAAAGCATGCGTGCTGAAGGCATGCGTGCTAAAGCCATATGCGTGCTAATGAATTTGTGGTGACGGTCACGCGTGGTTATGAACGCGTTGGAATGGCTGTTTCACCCCAGGACACTGCAGCAACCGGGTCTGGGTGTGGCAGACTCCAGGGCATCAGGCGGTGGGCCACGCAGCCTCCCTCACACAATATAGAAATCTCCGGGGGATGGTCGTTTTCGTGGTTTGAGGGGCGTCATTGAGGCCCACACAGTTAATTTTGTAGGGGGGTAGGTTTGCATGCAAAAATGTCGCAAGAGGTTTGTAAATGTGATACACATTGTTTTGTTTTACTTTCATTTCCTTTCTATGTTGTAGTCCATCCAGAGAAAATATAAATTATTGTACAGCCAGTACTTTTCAACCCTACTGTCAAACATTTTACTATAGTACTTCAAATTATAAATATTATTTTTGTTGTGGACTGTCCCCCCCCAAAACAAAAAACAAGTATATTGTTTTTTTAATTAACTTTTATTAAAACAACAATAACTGTAAACGTAACTTAAAGATAATATAATAAACAACTAGAAAAATAACTTTAATAAAACAGTATTATAAACAAAATTGTGATGTGGACTCCAAAAGACGTTGGGTAGGTATTCTGCAAAACAAAAAAGAAAAGAATAGTTTAACGTTATGTCGATGTGACTAAATAAGGTGAAGCATTACAAGTGAAGGTAATACTACGATTTTACGTGTGCAGGTTGCCTAGTACATTTGACTTCTGTTATAGTCCCGCGTTTAAGTGGTGTCTATATGGAAGTGCCTACTGCGTTACTGACACAAAAGTGGCACAACAGGATTGTAAATACGCTGACTTATTTCTAATGCATTGCAATGGAGGCATTGTATATCTAAGCCGCTGTGCTTACCATGTATAAACACTGCGCCCACCAGAGTTCAAAACTTCAATTCAACTCTGCTTCTACACGTCAAAGTAGACAGCAGTGTGTATAACTTTAAAAGAGAAAGAGAAATGATGTCACAGAGAGTGAGAGAGAGAAAGAGAGAGACAACAACATTAAAACTGTCTAGCAGAGTCTGCAGTTGAGATTTTTTCTACAAAAGTCAGACGCAGATTTACAAGCTCCTTGCGCCACTTTTCCCATGTTAAAAGTGACAGAAAAGTGGCGCAATAAGCTTGTAAATCTCTTTCTCAGACTGTTGTAACCTATCTGTTGTCACTGCTCTGAGATAATTATACATTTCGACACAGACAAGCTGCTGCACACTACCCACTCTCTCCTTTCACAAATAATTTGTTGTTGTTTGGGAAACAAAATTCTTTGCTTACCTAGTGCCATTGACGTGATTGAAAGAGGGTGCTCTACGTGTCAAAGAAGCCTTCACTGTAACGAAGAGAAACAATGTGAGAGAGTAAGAAAGAGAAAAATAAAAAAGGACATTAAAACGTTGTAGAGACACGCACAACAGGGGGGGGGGGTGTGTGCCTGAAGCCAGAGGCGCAACCACAGTAAAAAATATCGGGGGAGGGCTAGAAAAAAATTTCAGGGGGGGGCTTAACTTCAAGCAAAAAGAAGAATGGAGCTGCAGGGGCTGTAAGCAGGGAGGGGACATCAAAGCCTCATTAACAAGCAAAATGTCTTTAAAAGACCTGTGAAGTACTCGGGTGCGACTGTGTGTGGGCCCAGGAAGCTATCTCTTCCTAGCTGAAGCCCTGTTAGCCCAATGTGTGTTTTGCGCGCCTGCTGCATAGTACACATTCTCTCCTTTCACAGATAACTTGTCGTTCTTTTGTAAAAAATCTTCTTTGCTCACCTTCTGCCATTGCCATCGTCCTTGTTACATAATCCATCCTGAAGTTCTACATCTAAAAGATATTAAAAGAAAGATGTTATGATTGGTAATTGTTACTATAAAATTTGGAGTTAGATAACATTGTGCTTTTATACACGTTCCTTCTCACATTTCTACAAACTGTTTGTATTGGTAATATTCCGGACATTTCAGCGATTATAAAAATGTTCCTGCTTTTGGGGAAAAAATGTATACATGTAAATTAATACACTATGTAGGAGTGCGTTCATCTAAAATACTAAGTTGCGTTTTTGTATCTAGTCTGCTACAACCCTGACTCCCTCTGATGCGTACTCAAGCCTCACTGCTCACCTTTTCGTGGATAAGTCACCTTCTGCATGATGTAGTCTCGATACCCAACAAAGAAGTCTCATATATGGTGCTGAGTCTTGATATCTCTATGGCTAACGACATACTCCTGATCCCATCATCATCATCGCAGGTTCTTCACCCGCTCAGTGCTTCGGGCACCACTAACTCAGTAAACAAAGAGGCCACGCATGTAGTAGTGGGCCCCTTGCTCGGTACTTTCGGAACAACTCTAAAATGGAGTACAACATGGCGCTCCGTCTTTTTTATACATAGTGTCACGTGTGTAGTGACGAATGCGCTGGATGGGTGTGGTGTGGGTGTATACCAGCCATGAGGGAGTGTGTGTGTCGATCTGACAACTAGACCTGCAACTAAGAAATCACTACAATGGAAATCTGGGCCTTGTACTGTTGTTGTGTTTTCCTGGTAGCGTAAGCACAGTAGGCTGTACCAACGTATGCAGTCTCGATTAATTTACCACCTCCCCCAGGGGCTTTTAAATGTTGGGAGAGGGGTCAATAATTGTGCTGACTTTTCTCCTTTAGCGTGCAGTACTACATTATTTTATAAAATGTAAAACTCTTCAAACCATCTTTGCTCTTACGACATATGGCCGCAATTTCTGTAATTGCTTTTAAAAGTAATATACGCTTACTTAAAGTTTTAAAAACTATTTTCATGATTATCCCAGATAATGTCTTCCCTTAATATGTACATTAAATACATAAATATATGTTTTTGAACAATTAGAATCTTTCGCGCCGTACGTGTACGGAGCACCGTACATGACGTCACACGAAAAATGTATTTATTTATTTATTTTTTTAAATCGCGGGGTACGCGTTTTGTGCGAAAAAGAAAAAATACTGCGAAGCCCGCTTTATTGTTAATTAGCCTCCGGGGGGGCAAATCCCGGGGCATTTTTTTTTTCATAATGGGGGGCCCAGAGGGTCCCCCCTGCGTGGGATTGCTACCCCCGGGTCTTTAACTATATGTATGCGGGGGGCTCATCGCCCCCCGGAGTTCTTGTGACCGCCTCCCCCCCGGGGCCTCTTTTTATTAAAAAAAACTGTACGAGGGGATTGTAAATGTGGTATTTTGCTTTCCTTTCTGTCTTGTAGAGGATCCAGGGTAAATATAAAGTTTTTTTGTACAGCCAGTACCTTTCTGCCTGTTACCATAGTAACAGTTCATGGATCCCTTGCGTGAGTACAGAGGTTAGAAGGTCACCACAATATGTTGCTAATTGAAATAGTTACTGTGCTGGAGATTTATATATATTTTTTTATAGGAACCGTTAGTTGTAGAAGAAGTCAGTGGAAAAGTTTTGTAAGCGATTCCTTCCTGTTCGGGGAGTATTAGGGTAATGTGCTCCAAGCGAGACTTTACGAAGCTTAATGTTCATTGGCTGTGAAGTATTAAAGTAGAAGGTTTGGCAGTCATTCCGTGCTTGTCTGTGGAAGAACATGGACATTTTATTGGCTAAAGTGTTCCGAGCACAAGTTTGCTCATTATTGGGTGGGAACGGTTCACTGTTGTCAGTGATATTGTGATGCATTTTCCAAAGGAGTATGGGGATAGAAAGTAGTAGAAGGCAGGTTAGGAACACTATTAACTCTGTATAGTGCCCATTAGGTGGTGGAGAGGGATTATGAGGGAAACTATTTTTTTTAAATGTTTCAAGGGCCATTTATATAATTGCTGTGTGGTGTATAAATCACGGCGGAAAAAATACAGTGTCTTGCGCTGTTTTTTTAATCAAGCTTGTAGGTGACATACTTCTTAGGAGTAATATTTACTTATAATGGGGTTTTTACTTTCCTGATGGGGGGCGTGGTTGCGCAGCAAAAAAATCAGTCTAGATTTGAAACAGTTTTTAATAAGCAAATACAAATAAACTTTCTTCAGAAACTGTAGCTGTATATATGAAAGGGGTGACAATTAAAAAAGGAATTTCATAAAATATCAGTTAAGCGTGGCTATATACTTTTTTGTGCTACAGTTTGTAAAAGTGTTGCCCCACATTCTTGATGATGTAAAAGGGCATCAGTTACTTTTAGATGAAGTAGAAAAGAAGTGCTACAACAAACACTCCCGCACTACATTATCTCAGATCAAGAGAACAAGTAAAAAACAGTTAAATACAAATGATTTCATGTTACATAGAAATGCATACATTATTATTTTTCAAGTGTGTATTCTGTACAATTCAGGAACGTGCTGTCTTAGGCCTTAGAGGTGGCAGACTATTCCGCTAATAAATCACATACTCACTAAAGAATATATAGGATGGTACTCTTATAATGTAAAGTACAGGTCCCTTATATTCTTTAGGGAGAAGGTGAATAGGATCCACAAATAAGAATAGAAATTAGAAAATAACATTCAGAAATGTAGGCTTTATTAAATATTTAAAGTAACAAAGTATGCATGATTGCTATATTTTTTTGGTTTGCTGTTTCGTAAAATATGTTTCTTGAAAAAAATATCTGATCAAGTACTTTTTAATATTTGAAAGTTATATTATAGGTGACGCTGAAAAATCTCCCATTCCTCTTCTGTAGCAATAGGACAATCTATTATAATATAACTATTGATACCATTGTTACAGTAAAAAGAAAAGGAAAATAAAGTTATGTATTTAACAGAACATCTATAATGAAATACTTTCGAGCGGTAACTATTTACTGAACTTCTTTTCTCCGGGAGGTGAAAAAGTTTGATTTTCGTGGTGACGGGTCATAAACTCCTCTGAGATCATGACGGTGAGAATAATAATATGTATATATTTTCACAGCACATGATCACAAGGGGAAAATAGACTGAAACCGCAAGCCGGTAATGTTGCTTACTTATCGTTAATCTTTGTGACGACGGATCGTAAATTCCACTAATATCACCAAGACTGTTAATGTTATAATATACATATTAACAGTATGTGATCTCTAGGGTAAAAAACAATAGCAAGTGGAAGATGGTGACGCTGATTGTAAATGTTTAGGGTTTGCGTCGACGGGTCACAAACACCTCTCAAGCGAAGTACAGTGTCAATATTAAAATATAAAAAGTCAATATATATAAGGTGAAAGGAGTCAGAAAAGGAGCAATGTTTGTTATAATCTATCTGTTTCTAAAAACAAGCTGCTGACGTTACAGAGAAAAAGCGAAAAACATGCAATACATTTTTTTTCTACATATAGATGTTTAAATATTGACAATTAGCCACAAATTATAACTAGGTACTATGCCTATGCCATATTGAAACAACTTTAAGCTCCGGAATATGTTTGTTGACGCAAAAAGAGAATCCGATGCTAGAAAACGGAACCTGCAACATAGATTGGCGACTCAGAAATAACTCACGAAAACGAAACTAATTGCACAGTAGGTGTGGTTTATATAGTTTTTGGTTGTTTAGTAGTCTACGGAAGAAAGCTGTGGGTCCGCCTATTTAGATGGCACGTTTTGCAGTTTACACATGCTCACGTTTTAACTGTTTTTCTTCTGCACGTGTTCAGAAAAGTTACAAACTGTGAAGCAGTAAAGGTTTCGATTTCGATCGTAACACGTATAAGGTATTATTATCTACATACGTTGGAGAGTTTAAAAAGTTTTTCTCGGTAAAATGTGTTCTTTGTATTTTCATGATTAAAAACATGTAAATAGAAGACAATAAAAAAATATTATTATCATCAGAAGAAAAAAAAGGATTAATATTTTTTATTATTATGCTTCTTAAATTAAAAAATGCTAGCATTTGTAAATCGTAAACCAACCATCGGAAAGGTGTGCTGGTGCTTGGGGCGTTGGGAAGATTAATAAATAATAAATGCCCTTTTCTATGCACCTGCAAACTTGGCTTTTAAAACTTTCAATTGCCCAGTCTGTATCTTTACACTTCTTCCAAACATTCTGCTACTGCTATTTTAGTATTGTAGTGAGCCATACAGCAGTATGTGTTTATCTATACACTGTTTTAAAAGCGAAGCAGCTATACATTCAGCTCGACACTCTCCTTGGACAACTGTAATCATTCAGCCACTACCCAAGTATTCTTGCAGCAAAGTAGGCCTAAGGGCATGAACTGCTTCAAACACCTATAGATAATAAATGCACTTTTCTATGCATCAGTAAAGTTGACTTTTAAACTTTCAATTGCCCAGTCTATATCTTTACACTTCATTCAAACATTCTGCTACTGCTATTTTAGTATTGTAGTGAACCATACAGCAGTTTGTGTTTATGTATACATTGTTTTAAAAGTGAAGCTGCTATATATTCAGCCAGACACTCTCCTTGCAGAACTGTAAGCATTCAGTCAGTTCCCAAGTAGTCATGCACAAAAGTAGGCCTTAGGGCAAGAACTGCTTCAAATCTGTATAGACTTTGCATGCACTCTTGTATGCAACTGCAAACTTGCCTTTTAAATCTTCAATTGCCTAGTCTGTATCCTTACAGTTCCAATAAACACTTTCACACTTCTGTTTCAGTATTGTAGTGAGCCAAACAGCACTATGTGTTTATCTATACACTGTTCTAAAAGTGAAGCTGCTATACATTCAGCCAGACACTCTTCTTGGAGAATTGTAATCATTTATCCAGTACCCAAATACTCATGAAGCAAGGTGGGCCTTAGGGCATGGACTGCTTCAAACACCTATAGACTATGCATGCACTGGTCTATGCACAGGAAAACCTGTCTTTTATACCTTCAATTCCCCAGTCTGTATTCTTACACTTCCAACAAACTCTCTGTGATTGCTGATTCATTTTTGTACTGAGCTATTCAGCAGAATGTCCTTATCTATGCACTGTGCTAAAAATAAAGCTCTTATAGATTCAGTCCTGCACTCTCTTTGCAGAACTGTAATCATGCAGTCAGTAGCCGAGTAAATTTGGAGCAAAGTAGGCCTCAGGCCTTAGACTGATTTAAACCCCTATAGACTATGTTTGCAGTCTTCTATGGACCTGCAAACCTTTATATATTCTATTCACCAGTCTGTATTCTTATACTTTGAGCAAACACTCTGTCATTGCTGATTCAGTATTTTACTGAGTTATTCAGCAGAATGTCCTTATCTATGCAGTGTGCTAAAACTGAAGCTCTTATAAATGTAGTGAGTCACTCTCCTTGCAGAACTGTAATCATCCAGTCAGTACCCAAGTAATCATGCAGCAAAGTAGACATAGGACATGAACTTCTTTAAACCCCTATAGACTATGCTTGTAGTCTTCTATGTATCTGTAAACCTGCCTTTTATACCTTCAATTTTCCTGTCTATACCATTACACTTTCACCAAACACTCTCACACTACTGTTCCAGTATTGTAGTGAACCATACAGCAGTATGTGCTTATCTATACACTGTTCTGAAAGTGAAGCAGTTACACATTCAGCTTGACACAGCTTGCAGAGCCCTTATCATCCAGTCAGTACCTAAATATTCATGTACTAAAGTAGGCCTTAGTATATGGACCGCTTCAAAATCCCATTTAGTATGCATGTACTCTTCTATGCACCTGAAAACTTGTCCTCCCAGGGACCCCCAGTATTCAAGGGGAATTTGTTCCCCCTCTGCAAACGCGCCAGGGGGCTGCGTTACAGAGAGGTGTAAAAAGGGGCGTGGCCTCATTACACCTCTCTGCAAGGCAGCGCCCTGGCGCATACTGGAGGTTCCTGGTGGGCTAGTTGGCCCCCAGGAACCTCCAGTATGCAAGGGGAATTAGTTTACACTCTGCAAATGTGCCAGGGGCTGCGTTGCAGAGAGGTGTAATGAGGCCATGACCCTTTTTACACCTCTCTGCAACGCAGCCCCTGGCACATACTGGAGGTTCCTGGTGGGCTAGTTGGCCCCAAGGGACCCCCAGTATGCAAGGGGACTTAATCCCCCAACTTAGAACACGCTACAGGGCGCGTTTGCACAGTGGTGAAGGTAGGGGTTGGGGCTTGAGGTGATGTGAGTGCAAACATGCCCTGTGGCGCGTTTTAAGTTGGGGAATTAATTCCTTTTCAATCCAGAGGTCCCCAAGGGGGCATCTAGTCCTACAGGTATCTCCAGTAAGCGCCACGGAGCTGTGTTGCGGAGTGCTGTAAAAAGGGGGTGTGCCCTCTGAACACCTCTCTGCAACACAGCTGCCTGGCGCATACTGGAGGTACCTGATGGGCTAGTTGGCTTACAGGGGACCTCAGGATTGAAGAGGAATTAATTCCCCAATCTAAAATGCGCCACAGGGCATGTTTGCACTCATGTTACCTCAGGCCCCGCCCCCTTCCTTCACTATTGAGCAAAATATTCCTGTAAAATGAGCCGAACTACGAATTCCGATTTACTCACCTGTTATCACAAGAAACATCAGTGCTGCATCTTTGAGCGCACTACTGATCCTGAAAAGTAATTCTAACCATACACACAGTAACTTGAATTTCCTTCCATAGGCTAACATTGACTGGTTTCACTTGGAAATTTTTCTACGTGAGGAGTTTAGGAACTTAAAAATATTTCTCAAAAAATCAGTCGTACTACAAATTCAAATTTACTCACCTGTTATCAGGAGATACCTCAGTGCTGCATCTTTCAGCTCACTACTATTCCTGAAAAGTAAATTTAACTGTACTTACCAGTAACTTGAATTTCCCTCCATAGGATATCATTGCCTGCTATATAAAATATAATAAATTAAAAAAATATTAAATAAAAAAAATATTACAATTTTAATTTTTTTTTTTCCAATTTACAATAAAAATATGTAATGTGATTTAAAAAATAAAATATCGGGGGCGTGTCCACGATGGCGATGGAGTAGGACGTTCCTCCAGGTCCCTCCGGCACCACGACACCCAAAGCATTGCCTGGCGTCCTCTCGGGGCTCTTAATCGCCGTCGGACCGATTGAGGGAGCCCTGCGCTGCGGGGCGGATTCGATTGACACCCTTCCGGTGCCTCCCGTTGCTCGGAGCGAGGTGTTTACGGCTGCAGCCTTCTGCCGGCCTTTGAACGCGGCGGCCCTGAAGCAGGAAGAGCGGAGAGGAGGTTGCAGTACCGCCTTCTTCGCCTGCGAGCCTCGATCCATGGGTCGGCAGTGGAGTTACTGCCCCAAGACAACGAGCGGCTGAGGAGCCGAGCTGGTGCCGGGACTTCCGCGACAGAGGCGCCCTGAGCCTTGCGGCCGGCGAAGAGAGGAGGGGAATGGGAGCCCGGGCCACCTGAGACCGGGGATGTGCGGTCTGGTCGGCGTGGGGATTACCGAGCGGGGAACTCCTGGCCTCCCAGCCGAGTTCAACCACTGACATGGTGGCAGCGGCGGATAGTGGGGGCATTTGCTTGACGCCTCCTGGAGCGCTACTGCCTCGCTTTACCCACCGGGAACTGTGGCCTGTTTGAAGCAGACCTCCGAGCGCGGTGTGGGCCGTGTGCGGCCCTTTGACCCCAGCGGTGAGCTACCTAGAGTAAGGGAAGGCCTAGACGGGGGTGAATTGGCAGAGAGGTGTGGAACTTTGGCGAGGCACCTCCCATTTCAGACCGGGAACCGCACTTGCGGATAAGATCTCTAGATCGAGGACTCCTGGCCTACGGTTCCCCCCTCCCCCCTGGGGCCTACGGAGCTCTGTTGCGCAACTCGCGAGGGGAAGTTAAGTGCTCCATTGGGACCTGCCCGCATCTTGGGCCCTCTTGCGGTGCCCCACCCCCCGCTGCCTGCAGCTGTGGCCTCCCCGGGGCTTGGACTTCCCGACGCTTGGGCCTCTGAAGCAGATCGGGAGGTGAGGGGTGCTTCCTGCCTGGGGTGACCTCCCGGAGGCTGCATAATGGCAGGCAGATTACGAAAAGAGAAGGACAAGCCGGGCAAGGATGGCCAGCCTGGGGGAACCCTTCATCGACCCCGCCAGGATCTAGTACCTGACCTAAGCAGAAGGACGGCGATGCCCCGGCCACCAAGGCCTTTATGTTGGAACTCTTTTCAGCAATAAAAGAAGATATCTCGGAGCTTCGCACCCAGCTTGCCTCGGACCTCCGCGAGGTGAGGAGAGACGTGGATGGCATAGGTGAGCTGGTGGCGACACTCGAGGAGCACGACCTGAGCCTAGCTGGTGATGTGCATCAGCTACAGCAAGATGTACTCAGGCTCACAGAACAGAATCTAGACCTCCAAGCTCACGCTGAGGACTTAGAGAACCGCTCCCGCCGGAATAACAACCGCATCCGGGCATTGCCATGCGAGGGTGAAGCCGGAGACCTGTGGGGCTATGTGGAGGCCCTATTTCTACAGATATTGGATAACGCTGATCTACGAGAAATCCGCATGGACAGGGTCCACAGGGTGGGTCTGCCGAGGGGGGCAGGGGCTCCGCCCCCAGACATCCTGGTGTGCATCCATGACTTCCAGCTAAAGGAGAGAATACTGCGGACGGCACGAGGGATCGCCACTCTACAATCTCGGGATCATCGGCCTCAGCTGTACCAGGACTTGGCGGCCTCTATGCTCCAGAAGCGGCGTGACTTCCGGCCGGTAACGGCCTTCCTCCATGAGCAAAATGTGTCCTACTCCTGGGGCCACCCATTCAGGCTCATCTTCAGGTGGCAAAATAGGCTGGTCCAGGTCAGGTCCTTGCAAGCTGCCAAGGATCTCCTTGGTCTGGATGACGCCGCTCCCTCCTCGAGAGGTGGGAGCCCCCAGTCGCGACGGCGACAGCGCTCCCCATCCTGGCAGAGAGTGGGTGGATCGGTGGCGACGGCGAGATTAGACCCTACAGCGGGCCTAGAGGAGCGTGGAGCAGCAGTCGCCGCAGTGGCAGGTACTGTGGGACACTATGTTCTCTGTGGGAGAGCACCACGGTAAGGGGTCCTGGAGGTACGTTGACTGTGGACTTGACCCGAGTGTTTTGGAAGTAACTAATGTGGCACGCTTCCTGGGTCCTTTGGTTCCTTTTCTGTTTTTGGTTGGGGTAGTTTGGTTCTTAAGGGTAGGGAGGGAGGGGAGAGGACTTGTGGGGGGAGGGGGAGGGAGTGGTGGTAACCGGGGTAGGTGTGAATGCGTGCATTTCAACTTGTTGTCTTGGGTCTGGTTGTGGCTATCCGCGAGGTAGCCTCTTGGATGTACAGTGGACTCCAGCGGGTGAGCCTCATTCTGAGTGGGTGGGAGTGGGGGCGACGGGGGCTCTCGTGGCTGCTCGGGGCGGGCAGAGGAGGGTTGAGGGGCGGGCGGGGAAGAGGAGTTGGGATCTGGCGCACTGGCTACCCTTTGCGGTCACCTGTGTGGTACTTGGCAATGATGGTCATGGTTTGGTTTGGGTGGACTTGTGGCTTGTCCGTCCTGAGTTGAATGGTCATGGGTGGATTGCTATGAGCCATCTGGAAGAGCGAGGGGGGATGCCGGAACTGTAATACCTCTGATCATACGCACGTGGAACGTGAAGGGCCTGAACTCCCAGCAGAAGCGACAAAAGGTCTGGAAGTACATAGTTGACCATCACTCAGATGTGGTGGGCCTCCAAGAGACACACCTTGCCCGCAAGGACGAAGCTCGGCTAAAGCATAAACAATTCCCCCTAGTTTATCGTTCCTCTGCTGCTTCAAAGCACAGAGGGGTGGCCCTACTGTTTCGCTCCACCCTCCATTTTCAACCTATGGGAGTTCGAAACGACAGGGAGGGACGTTGGCAAATGGTCAAGGGGGTGCTCCTCGGCAGGACTTGCATGTTCCTTGTCCTCTATGCCCCAAATATTGGTCAAAACGGGTCGCTGCGGGATCTTCTGCGGGAGGAGGAGTATTTCGTGGAGGGTGACCTCGCAGTCTTAGGGGACTTCAATTTGGTCTGGGACAAAGACCTGGACTGTCCCCACAGCCTGAGGTCCGACGCCGGCTCTTTGCCGCAGATACTCAGGATATGTTTGGGGCCTAGGCCTTCTGGAGAGGTGGCGTGCCTTTCACCCTCAGACTAGGGACTACACCTTCTTTTCCCATGTCCATCACTCTTACTCTAGATTAGACCATATCTTTGTGAGTCAATCCTTGCGGGGTGATCTCCGGGAGGGCAGCATATTCCCTCTATCGGTATCGGACCACAGTCTACTGGCGCTTTGTCTGACATGGTCACCGAGAACGACGGTCCATCGCAGGTGGTATTTCCCACCATCCTTAACCCGGGACAACACATACTCTAAAGAACTGCGGAAGACCGATCACGATTTCTTTGACCTCAATCGAGAGGGAGAGACTTTCAACTTCACTTTATGGGACACCTTCAAGGCCACCATACGGGGCAAGTGCATAACAAATTACGATGAACTGAAAGGGATGACCTAGAACTGGAATTAACGTCACTTGAACAGGCGCACAAACAGAACCCCTCTAGGGTAACACTTCGCCCCCTGACGCTGTCAGGAGTAAGCTTAGAGCCCACTATAATAATCGGGTGGAGTTTGCCTTATTACGACTAAGGTGCCTTTCCTACTCCCAGAGCAACAAGGTTGGGAAACATCTGGCCCGCCAACTCAGGGACAAGAGGGAGAAGGAGTACATAGGAGGTATCCAGGACCCGACGGGTGCCCTGACACACCAAGACGGGGCTAAGGCGGACCTCTTTGGGGACTTCTATGCCAACCTCTACTCGGAGGAGGCTCTGCCCTCGGACGATCAGGAGGAATACCTCCGGGCGCACCCGCTCCACCAGGTCTCCGCAAGTGGAACGATCTTCTTGCGGCCCCCATTACGGCAGAAGAGGTTAAAGTGGCTATAAAAGGGCTGAAACCACAAAAGGCGCCAGGCCCGGACGGATTCACCACGCTGTTCTACAAAACCTTCTTCTCAGACATTAGTGGATTCCTGGTGCGGTTGTTCAATACCATGGGTGAGACGGGGTTGACTGCAGGCTCCATGGTGGAGGCGGCCATATCAGTCATCCCGAAACCAGGGAAGGACCCTACAGCTTGTTCCTCATATAGGCCCATTGCACTACTCAATGTGGACGCCAAGCTGTACTCATCCATTCTAGCACATAGACTGCAGGATTTAATGCCGGCCCTAGTTCACCCGGACCAGTCCGGCTTCATTAAGGGCCGTCAGATGCATGATAATACCAGGATGGTGGTCCACCTCATTGAGAAGGCCAACCGCTTTAGGATCCCGGCGGTCCTAGTAGGCCTCGATGCCGAGAAGGCCTTTGATTGTGTAAATTGGAACTTCATTTTCCGGACCCTGGAGGCGTCTCACGATGCTCAGGGCAAACTACAGTAGCCCTCACTCGAGAGTCACGGTAAACGGTCACTGTTCGGCCTTCTTCCCACACTCCCGTGGCACGCGGCAGGGCTGTCCCCTTTCGCCCCTGTTCTTCGCCCTGAGTATCGAACCCTGGCGATGGCGATGAGGGAGAACCTAGAAATTCGGGGACTACCCTTCACGGGGGAACAACATAAAATCTCTTTTTTTGCGGACGATGTTCTGCTGTCCCTGGCGGATCCCGCTCACTCCCTTCCCTATGTCCAGGAGGCCCTAGCATGTTTCGAGAAGGTAGCGGGTTTTTAGGTCAACTTAAATAAATCCTATATTCTCAACCTTACGCTCCCCTCGGCTGAGGTTGACCGCCTGCACCCATTGTCGCCGCTCCCGTGGTCTCTCACCTCCATAGTTTACTTAGGGGTCCACCTGACCCCCACTATTGGGAAGCTATTTGCCGCCAACTTCCCCCCACTCCAGACGAGGATTCAGAGCGACCTAGCCCGTTGGAAACCTATGTTTATCTCGTGGCTGGGACGGGCCCACGCGATTAAAATGTCCCTCTTACCTAAACTGCTGTACCTTTTCCAGGCCTTACCCATAAGCCCTGAGAGCGATTTCTTTTGCCGCCTCAGATCCATGATGCTCCGCTTCATCTGGCAGGGTGGTCGCGCTCGATTATCTTTCATCACCCTTTGGCGCCCACAGAAGAAGGGGGGTGGGCCTCCTGGATATGCACTTATATTACAAGGCGGCACAGCTTTGTGTCCTTGTAGAATGGTCACAACCCATGTCCGAGAAGCACTGGCTGCACATGGACCGTTCGGTGGCGGGGAGGTTGATTTGGGACTTAGTATGGAAGCCCAAAGGGGATAGACCCAAAAATACGTACATCAGTACTCCCACGAGCACCACCCTGAAGGTGTGGGACTCGATCTCCCACGACGAACGATGGACGTCCTTCCCGTCTCCATATACGCCGATTCATTTTAACCCCGCATTTCCTTCTGCAGATCGAGAGAGTCCCTTTGACACCTGGAGGGCCGGGGCTGTTTCGCTCTTACACACCTATTCCACGGATATGCTCCACTCACATTTGCCAATTGTATGCAGGACTACTCGGTTTCGCAACTGGAGCACTTCCACCACGCCCAGCTGCTTCACTGGGCGCTGTCGCCGTCGGTTAGAGACGCGGCTACTAGACCGCCCACTCCTTTTGAGGCGTTTCTCGCTAAAACCTCCACCATGCGAGGAACCATCTCCTTCTTGTACGACCTCCTTCTCTCTACCTCTACTTCTCCTAGACCGCAATATATGGGCCTCTGAAAGGAGCTCCTTGGCCGCTCCATATCAGACAAGGAATGGTCCCGTCTATGGCATGACATTGCGAAACACAACCATCGCTGGACCTTAGGGAGGCCCATCTTAAAACCACGATGGATTGGTACATGTAGCCATCTAAATTAAAGAGGATTTTTCCGAATTCATCGGATAGGTGCTGGAGGGGCTGTGGACTGCTGGGCGATTTTCACCATATATGGTGGGATTGCCCGATCATCCTTCCTTACTGGGCGGAAATTCTGTCCCACATCAAAGAGATCTTGGGTACCCTGTCAAGGACACACTGGACCATGTTCTTCTGGGCCTTCGAGACCCTGACCTTGAACATCAGACGCGAGCCGACAAAAAGATTCTTTGGCTATGTACGGGGGCAGCCAAGCTGACATTAGCTGCAGCCTGGAAGAAAAAGGAGGCCCCGACGCTCGCTCTGTGGCATGCGAGGCTATGGAAGCTGCTAAGAATGGAACGGATGGCAGACATTTTTCGGGGTGATTTCAAGAACTTTTCCTTCCGATGGGGTCCCTTGGTCCGCTTCCTGTCCAGCGGCTTGCCTTCTGCGGTTTGTCCGCCCTCCTTGCGGGGCATTCATCTATTCCAGACCTGATTAGATATGACTGACTGATTCTGTGCGAGAGCGTTGGTTACCACCACTGGGGGGCGGGGCGGGGCTGGAACGGGTGGGGGGAGGGCAAGGGTGTTGTGGGTGGAGTTATGACGACAACCGCAGTGTGGTTTAGCGGGACGACGATTGGGGAGGCAGACCTTGAAGGTCTTGCTCTCTATTCGGCGCGCCAGTGGTACGCCGCCTCCGAACTGAAGTCCTCCGAAGGCCTTGGTCCCCTGCTTCTAACCTGGACTATACTCATATGTTCGTTGTGTAGCTTGTGGGCCCTGGGCCCGGGTTTATAGGTTGGCCGAGTTCACTACTGTCTGTCTGCCCGATATCGTACCCCCTGCGAGGGAAGTTGAGCGGGATTGTCGCTTTCTATGGTTTTATTTTCTCAAAATGTCAATACAAACAACTTTTACAAAAAAAAGAAAATAAAAAAATATCTATAAATAAATACTTTAAAACAATGTAGTAAATTAGTATAAAAAAATATAACAATTAATCCATTTAAAAATGATCATTTACAAAACCTTAGAAATTCACTGAAAAAAACATAGGTTTCAGCCACGTTATAGTTAGGAATTAGCATTTAAAAAACCTTGCAAATTCACTTAAAAAAACATAGGTTTCACACATGTATTAGTTAGCTGGACATTTCACTCATACAAAACCATTGCAATTCCCCCGCTATAGTTAGTTTAGCTAACTATAACTCGCGCGCCCGCAATGCACTGCTGATGATGTCACATGTTACGTCACTCATGACATGATCAGTGACATCACTCATGACATCACTGATGACATCTCAAATGACCCATAGCCCCTGAGGAAGTGTTGATTCACGAAACGCGTTGGGCGAGTATCATGATGATGTCGAGGCACCTTGGCCGCTAGTGTGTCTTCGGTTCCATTAAAGAGTGGCGACTGAAACCTACCTGAGTGGGCTCCTCATTGCAGGCTACCTTGGTGTTGGATTTCTAGCGGCGCAGCCTGAGCCGCGAGTGAAGCCCACTGTATTTTGGTACAGCTCTGCTGCCGCGTGAACCAGGTATCAACGTTAAGGACAGGTATGCCAAATGGAGAGATTCATCAAACCCCGCCAGCTACCATGGCTGTTTAGCACGACCCACTGTGGTGTTATAGAGAACTTTGGGGTGTTTTGCATGGTGACTCACTGCAGGAATAAAGACTACACTACAAGACTCACAACGCCACAGGGGTGGCCACGCCCATCTGGGCGGAGACTTTTTTATCAAAACGAGTGTATGTCCAAACTGCTGTGTTTTACTCTCTTCTCATGCCCATAGCCCCGAGGAAGTGTTGATTCACGAAACGCGTTGGGCGAGTATCATGATGATGTCGAGGCACCTTGGCCGCTAGTGTGTCTTCTGTTCCATTAAAGAGTGGTGACTGAAACCTACCTGAGTGGGCTCCTCATTGCAGGAAACTTTGGTGTTGGATATATATATATATAAAGGACAAAGGGGGAAATATTGTCCTCTGGCCCCTGCACCTGTATATGGAGGAGGTTTTAAAACAGCTCAATGACAGGCAATGTTATTGTAGGAGCGATTTACAAAAGGCGAAATCAGCTTGGGACAAGTTCAATTCCAAGTTATATGGTTGGGAGAGCAAAGGACTCTTGAGTGGTGATGAACTTAAGTTCCTTAAGATGAATTACCCAGTAATGCCGGTGCTTTACATAATCCCGAAGGTTCACAAGGATCTGTTAAAGCCACCGGGAAGTCCAATTATCTCAGCCAGACAGGGAGCCTTTGAAAATACATCACGCTATATTGACCATTTTCTCCAGGAGCAAGACTTTACCATCCTACTTGAGAGACTCTATGGACTTTCTGGACAAAGTAAAAACAGTAGTTTGGCAGGAGGATTATTTTTTAATCACACTTGACGTGACTACATTATATACGAGCATTAACCATCAGGATGGTCTGAAGGCAGTGGCTCATTTTTTGAACAATAGACCAGCTTGTATGTTAGAACATAATGCTATGATCAAGGAAATGATTGAGGTGTGCCTGACCAATAACTATTTCTTGTTCCAGAATCATGTCTTTCAGCAGTTAAGAGAAGTAGCGATGGGGGCCTGCTTCTCCCCCAGCTTGCACATGGGACTGTGGGAGGAGCAGGTCCTGGGAGTCGCTTTTGCTGATGTAATGAAAAACAACATAGTGTCATGGTATAGATTTATTGATGACCTCTTTCTAGTATGGAGGGGATCAAAGAGTGAGGCTGAGCAGTTCATCTCTGATGTTAATACAAATAACTTGAATTTGAGGTTTACTGGGGAGATCAGTGGAAGTAAGGTCAACTTTCTTGATGTGGAGGTGCACAGTGAGGAGGGTAAATTACAAACAAGGCTGCATCACAAAATGACCGCGGGTAACACGGTCTTGCATGCATCCAGCCACCACCCCGCTCACCTGATCAGAAGCATCCCCTATGGGGAGATGCTAAGGATCAGGAGAATATGCAGCACAGAGGAGTCATGTTCAGCAGCGCAGGCGAGCAGTAAAGAAAGATTTTTGGCAAGGGGCTATTCGTTTATCACAGTTGAAAAAGCCATGAAGAGGGCCAACAAGCTAGGTACCACCACTGATTTGGAGGGGGGACCGGATGGAACCTGCAAGGTGATGAGTGGTGAGGGTGGCCAACCAAGACTGATTACAGCTTACAGTCGTCAACACAGGCAGTTACAAAATATCATTGGCAGAAATTGGCCCATCGTCAGGGGGATCCCGTGATAGGTGGAACTCTGGCAGAACGTCCAATGAGCAATACCCATCCCAGAAGTAGCCAACAAGGACAACTGGTTGCATAAAAGTAAGGGGTTCATTAAGTGCACCATATGCAAAGCATGCACGATGGGGAAGAACAAAACTTCGTACATGACCCCATTCACTGAGGTGCCAACCCATATAACCAAGAAAATAACATGCAAGACTGATTTCGTCGTGCATATGCTGGAGTGTGCGTGTGGCCTGCAGTACGTTGGTAGTACCAAGCTGCAGGTTCACAAACGCATACTCCAGCACATGCAGGCAGTCAGCAACAGGGATGAGTCTTACCCTGTGGCGCGACACATCAATTCTTGCCACAGGGGAGACTTAGGCTGCCTCAGCTATTATGCAATAGATACAGTACTGCCACTCTGGAGGGGAGGGAACAGGGAGGCCCACCTGAGAGTACTGGAAACCAAGTACATCCTATAACTGAATATTAAGACTCCAAATGGCCTCAACGCCACAGAGGACCTACATACCTGCCTATAAAAACATCATTTGGAGGGAGCATTTATATAAGAACCATGAAATGTTCATGAATGTATGAGCATGAATAGAGAGAGTCGTCAGACCATCAGACTGATTTTTTAATGAAATTGAGAAGAACAGTTTTTAGATCTTTTCACAGGGTGAAAGGGAAAAAACACAAAATTGTGGTTTTTTTTAAATTCACTTTTTCAATATATTTTGACTCAGAGAAACGTGCGACAGGAACTGAACCACTATGTAAGGGCAGTATAGAGGCAGTTATCCTGAACATCGATTTAGCCCACTTGGGCACTATTAAATTTACTCCCCACCCACCACCCTCTCCATATCCCCCCTAAAAAACGTGTTTTTTTTTTGCGCACATCTCGATGCAAATTTTGCACATATCTTGCTTATTTGCACAAATAATTAATTTATTTATTGTATAAATATTATCAGAACATGATTTGTTTACAATTATTATATGATAAAAAGTGTTGTTTTTATTGATATTTATTTATTTATTTGCGAGATTTGCACACTACGGGATAATTTGCACTGAAAATTAGAATGCTGTATGTTATAACCGCATTTTAATAATAGGGTGTCAGAGGGTGAGAAAGAATGGAGATAATGTTGTACATTTGCATTATTTGAAAACTGTTCACATTATGTAAAAAAACATCATGAAGCCGATGTGATACAGGATTAGGCTGAAGTCTGTTGTTTATCTCTACAGGCCGAGTGGTCAGATGACACCTGTATGCACGTTAAATACACAAGGATTGGCTGACCATGTCATGGGATCAAGGGCTTCAGGGCCCGAAATGCGTCATGGCGGACGGAGTGATGCACTTGACTGAATAAAGCAAGCAAATTTACCTAACTGGGTCCGGTTCGTTATTTTACAGCAAGCTGTCAGGAAAAACGGAGTTCCTGTAATATATATATATATATATATATATATATATATATATATATATATATATATATATATATATATATATATATATATATATATATATATATATATATATATATATATATATATATATATATATATATATATATATATATAACTCCAACTTGTCCCAAAAGTGCTTCGCAGCGCAGACAGGTACGCAGACTTCAAAAATATTACCGAAGTCAGACTTCTTGTTTGAATGCTTTATTTCTCCATGATGGTGAGGTGGTGCAAGCCTTCAGACGCGTTTCGGACGTTGTGTCCTTGTTCACTAATATATATATATATATATATATATATATATATATATATACAGATGTGCACATATTACCTACTGGCGGTCGCCAGTAGGTAGTTATAGTTAGGACTATTTTCCATAGGAAATCCGCAACATTCTATTTGGAATAACTTTAGCGCCGGTTGACGAATATTCGTGAAATTTTCAAAACTGGTGGGACGCTCCGGTTCGCTCCTATCCTGAAAGTCTCGGGGTGATTCGTGAAGCGGGGCCAAGAAAAAACAGGGTCCCAAAACATGTTTCCCTCATGCAATTTTCCATAGGAACCATTCATCGCGGATACAGCCCGAACTGCTGAACGGACTTAAACCAAATTTGGCAAAGAGGTAGTCCTTAGGTTATGTGCATGTTACCAGCTCCCCTTGTGGAAAAGCAATGCCAGCTCCCTAAGGATGCGGGGAGCCGGCTGGGACTGTGGGGGCATTGGGGATTCCCCCACGGTCCCCAACGTTTTATGTAAGCCCCGGGGATGATAGTAATTAGTGATAGGGGCTTTTTTTACGGTAAAATTAGTAGCCGCGCACCCAGCGCGGTGCTCAGCGCCACCCCCTGGTGTGCACGCGTTGGATGCATGACTCCTAACGTGTAGGGTGCGCAACTCCAGAGTGTTTGGTGCATGAATTCTACGTTTTGGGTGCTCGATTCTGACGCGTTGGGTGTGCGACTCCAAGCAAACAAAAATATTTTTTTTTCAGATATACATCAAGCTTTTGTGTTTAGTTCTTGGGTGGCTCTAAAAAGAACCCTTGTGTTTATTGAGATATTTTGGTACCTACAGGTGAGTACCTATGCAGAGTCTAAAGTTCAAGAGGAAGACTCTGGTACCCTCATCTGTAAAATGTACACCATCTCTCCTATAGATGCCATCCATATTGAAACGCAGATTGTTGTGGTAAATGGTAAATGGACCCCATCTTATAATCTCGGAGAAAAGCAGAAACAGATTTATTGACATGTTTCCTAGCTTTCTCAATCTGTGGACAAAATTGATTGGACCAGTTCCAGTTCTGCCTTTGGCATATGTTAGAATACACAAAGCTGGGGGCGTGGTTTCGGCACCGTTAGAGATGGCCGCCTGAACTGGAGACTCCGCTGCACCGGTATAAATCTTTCTTTTGCGGCTGCTTTTCTCCATGCCCGTTTGCTGGGACGTCGTTGGATTTCAGCGTCGGAACATGATGCCCACCCGCTGAGCATCTCTCCATCGCGAAGCGGCCTCTAATTTGCCTTCTTTTCATTGTGTTTTATTTCTCCTCAGCACGCCCGCCATTTTGAGCACCTGCGCTGCAGCCTAATAAGGATTCCTCGTGCTTCGAGACAGCTTATGCCAGCCAGCGCATACTTCCTCCCAGAAGGAGACATATTACTGAATTTTCCAACAGAACAACACTGTTTTTTGTCTTCATGCTATTTGAATGATGCCTCTTCCACTTCAGCGCTCCAACAAATGTTTGCCCTAATCAGCTATTTTTTTAAATTTGCACTTTAGGAAAATGTTTCATTTGAGCTTTTCTTCCTGACGACTTGCTTTTCCATGCTGGCTCCTCTGTGGTTATTTTGACTTTATCCTCATTTTAATTTTGTCCTCATTTTTCAACAACTACCACATAGCTGTAGGATGTGCTTACTTTGGAATGAATACAGCCTAACCTTTGAAGTTGTGGTGGAGCATTTTATATTGGCTGTTTATTCATTACTCATTGCGGAATGTCACTCCCCTAATGCTGCACTGTTTATTTTCTAATATCCTTCTCTGTGGTTTATTAAGGTAAAGAGGACATCAATTAAGACCACGTCTTCTATCAGCCTCATGAACTAGCGACGACTAAATTCCTATAGCTGTGTACATGCCTATCCACAAATACCATCTGAAATATTGCATGATGTGTGTTTAAACAGAAATTTTCTGGAGTGAATTTATACCTTCTCATTTCAGCTCTCTATAATTGGTCAATGTATTGTGCCATTGGCCTTATTCGACAATAAGACTTCCTGCTTACTTCACTGATTGGAAATTACTGGTTTCTATGGGCAAATTGCGTAAACCTAAGTTTTTTTTGTGCCTTCAAAGAGTGTTCACATGGCTTCATGTTCCTCATCTTCCTCAGCATCAGGTTCCTCTACTGCCAAAGTCCAAATGGCTGGAGTCACCTCTCATCGCTCTTCCTCATCACAACCCACTTCGAACAAGACCTCTCCTCCTAATACTTCGACTAAGCGCTTGAAACATGATCCTCTATCTCCAGATAAATCACCCTCTCTTGTCTCTATGGAGTTGATTTTAGAGGATATTTGCGCCTTACGGCCCTTTGTTGAGGCAACTAATATTAAAATGCAATTTTTTGAGGAGAAATGGTCGTCTATGGATAATAGGGTGACGTCTGTGGAACACCAGATTTCAGAGCTACAGGCTAATACTCAAGGCATCTCCTCTCTGGAAAAGTCGGTCCGTTCTCTTCAACAACATACAGAGGACTTCTAAAACAGGAATAGGAGGAATAACGTACGTATTTACGGTCTACCAGAATCCCTGGAAGGTGATGATCCCGTGACATTTCTTTCCTTCCGAAGCTCCAGGACATGCCAACTACTACTTCTTTCAGTATCCAAAAGGCCCATGCGCTTGATCCACGTTCATCTGCTTCAACTAAACCACGAGGTGTCATCATTCTCTTCTTGAATTTCACAGCTCTTCTTTCAGTCCTTTCTGCAACTAGATCCAAGCGTCAAGTCTCCTGGTTAGGTCAGGGAGTGTTCCTCTCTCAAGACGTTTCCAATGCTACAGCGTCAAGAAGAAAGGAATTTTTGAACCTTCGTGCTCCTCTGCGATCTCTAGGTACTCGATACGGCTTATTTCATCCATGTATGTTTAAAGTGACTCACCAAAATCGAACATGGATTTTTCAAGATGCTGCTGAACTTAAAAATGTCATTTATATTCAATCTAATAGTGGCATGGATACTTCCACCTCTCCTAGTGGCTGATTGTTTAACTGTTTATCTTTTTCCTCTTTGCAGCATTTCTGTTATTTTTCTATATACAGGTTTGCTTTAAGAGTATTCTAATATTTAGTATAGCTTCTTTCATTGCTTATTTCTCCTTTAACGTTTATCCCAATTTGATATTGTAATGTCTCCGATTTCTCTATGTTTTCACATTGATTGCTGGTCTGTTGTATGTATCCTAATGTATTCCCTGTGGTTCACCACTGCTTACATTTATTTATATAGATGCATTGGTGTCTTTCCCCTCAACTCATATGGCTCCCCTCCTTCGTCTTCCGTCCTGGCGTGGATGGACTCCCAGGTTTCGGGTGGTTCATCTTGTTGAGTGTCGCCATTGCCCCGTTGTCCTCTTTTATGTTCCCCTCAGGTATGTTATTCTCAGTCATCCTTTTTGGATATGTACTGTCTCTTCTTGTACTTTCTTCCTTCCCCTTTCTCCCTTCTTTTCCTTCATATTCAATGATTACGTTCACTGTTCTTCTGCTTTTGCCCTTCTTTTATGCCTATATTGATATAAACCTCTTTTTCTTTGCTGTACCTCATTCCGGTACTCTCTTTGATGTTCTCTACTTTTCGCACTTCTTCTTTCTTGTAATTTTTGGCATTGCTTTACTTTTCTGTGTTATTGTAGTTTTAGCTTCTATTGATGTTATGCTGTTTGCAAATTCAGAGTTATCTCCTGGTATGTAAAAGGTTTTATTAGTCTGATTGGGCGGCAGAGAGTCCTTTCTCATCTAGCCTCTTAGAACCCTGATATAGCTCTTTTACAAGAGACCCATCTTACAGAGGCTGAATCGCTTAAATTAAAAAGGAGCTGGGTGGGTACGGTCTTGTTCTCGCATTCCACCAATAAAAAGAATGGTGTTGCTATCTTATGTCACAAGAAATTAAAATGTAAACTTTTTTTGCAAGAAAATGATGCCAATGGGAGGTGAATACTTGCTAAGTTACTAATTAATTCTGTACCTTTAACTATTTTTAATGTCTATGGTCTCACACAACCTGATTGCTTTTTCTGGCCTTCAATCATGAAAAAATGTATTCAATATAAAGATGACTCATTTATTTTAGGTTGTGATTGTAACCAGATTGTAGATCCGTTCCTTGATCGTAAATCCACAGTTCGCTTTATACCTCACAAAACTCACAAACAATTCCTTGACACTATTTTGTAGTCACATTTTATTGATTATTGAAGACTCTCCTATCCCAACACCCTGGACTATTCCTTTTTCTCTCCTCCTCATGCATCTCTTTCTCATCTTGACTACATTTTCCACTCTCAATCTTTATCTCAAAACGTATTGTCTTCTTCTATTGAACCCATAGTAATCTCGGAAAATGCCCCTGTCGTAACAGATCTTGATTTACTCCCTCCACACCCTAGATCTTCGCGCTGTCGCTTTAAAACTTCCCTTCTTACTGATCCTCATTTCTCTTCCTCTTTTCGTACCTTTGCTAATGATTTCTTTTTGATTAATTGTGATCCTAGTACTCCTTCCCATATTATGGGATTCCCTTAAAGCCACTGCAAGAGGATTCATTATTGACTTTGTCTCTAAGAAAAAGAAACAATATCTGCAGAAAAGGAAAACCTCACTAGCTCATATCAAAGCGTTGCAACATAAATTTTATACCTCTTCAGATAAGTCTATTTCACCCAATCTTTTACAAGCTAAACTGGAGTTTAATAAATATACTACTGATAATGCCTCATCGATACTTCTCCATAGTAGTGCTTGTTACTATGGTGGTCGTAATAAATCAGGGAAGCTTTTAGCTAACTACCTCAAAGCAAGTAAGGAGCTTACCCTTATAGACCCTATTTATTATCTGATAATACTCTCCTCTACAAAGATAAAGACATACTTGACCAATTTTGATCGTTTTATCAACATCTCTATACCCCAGAATCTCCTCCCATGTCTTTCCTTATTCAGTCCTACCTGGAAAAACTCCCTAAACCCTCTATTTCTCATCTTAATTTTCCAGACCTTGAAACTGTTCTTTCATTACACGAGCTTTCCACAGCTTTAAATACCCTCACTAAAAAAAAATCACCTGGTCCAGATGGTTTCCCGGTTGAATTTTACTTACATTTTTCTGATCTCTTACTTCCCAAACTTTTAATGCTTTTTCAATCATTTTATTCGTCTGGTAAATCGGATGGCACCTTTCAAGATGCTACTATTTGCCTTATCCCTAAAGACGGTTGTGATTCCCAATTCTGTAAGAATTATTGCACGATTTCATTAGTCAATGTGGACTATAAATTATTTGCTAAATTGCTTGTGTTACTCTTAGATCCCTTTATGCCGCATCTCATTGGTAAGGAGCAATGTGGCTTTGTTAAAGGTAGACTTACCTCCGATAACTCTCGTCTTTTTCTTAATGTATTGAAAAAAGGCTTCCTCCCTTTCTATTCCTTTAGCCTATATCTCTGTTGACGCAGAGAAAGCTTTTGACAGAGTTGACTGGTCTTTCTTGTTTGCTTCCTTACGTTGGCACGGTTTTGGTCCCAAATTCATATCCCTTATTTCCCTGTTATACTTGCACCTAAAGCTTCGGTCCTCGTGAATGGCCAAGTTTCCTCATATTTCACTCTCCAGGGAGACGTTCGTCAAGGTTGTCCCTTATCCCCACTTTTTGTTCTTGCTCTTGAACCCTTTTTATCTTCCATACGTAACAATAGCTCCATGTATGATTTTCCTTATGGTGATAACCAGTTGAAACTTTCTGCATATGCAGATGATATTGTCCTATTTATTTCTGATCCAGAAACATCTATTTCCCCTCTATTATCTGAATTCAGCTGTTTTTCACAGGTTTCAGGATATAAGATTAACTCAGAGAAGACTGGAATTCTTCCTCGAATACTTGTCTTCCTCATCTCTTCTCCTTTACTGGGTTTGCCTGGAATAGTTCAAAGATTAAATATTTAGGTATTTGGTTCTTTAATTCTATTGCCTCTTCAATCAAGTTGAATATTTCCGTAGTTTTGTCCCATATTGAAAAATCATTTACCACCTGGAATCCTCTTTTTCTTTCCTGGTGGGGACGTTTAGATTCAATCAAAATGATGATTGCCCTCATATTGGTATGTATCTTTTCCATGTTACCCGTTCACATTCCTACAATCTATTTTAAGCATATTGACTTGTGCCTTTCAAAATTTCTCTGGCGAAGTAAGAAATCTAGAATTTCTTTAGCAGCTCTCAAGAACTCCAAGTCTAATGGTGGAGTTAACTTTCCAGACTTCCCTCTTTACTATAAATCCTTCTCATTGCGCCAGGCTTCGAGGTGGCTTACATCAGAACTCTCTCCCTTCACTGCTCTTTGGCTTCTCTTTCAACAAAGTCATACGATTTTCTGCCAAAACTCTGTATACCTCATTTCCCTTATTTAAATATACTTCTTCTCTCTTAAGACACTTGATTCACCCTACTTCCATCACACGTGAATCTTTTTAAAACACCCCTATTTGGTATAACTCACTTATTCTTCTCAATTATAGACCCATCTTTTGGAATCCTTGGTGATCAAAAGGCATTATGTGGGTTAACCAACTCTTTGATGGAGTGTTGCCTTGCTCCTTTCCCCAATTTCAACTCTTATTTCATCGCATTCGCTCCTTTTTTATAGAAATTGACTATTCTTATGGTAGTTATTCTTGACCGTTATTATTCTCTCTCCTCCTCAACATCTCTTATACCTCAGTCTCCCCTTCTTTAAATTCTTTTTACCCTACCTTAGGCCTCTCTTATTTATAAATTCTTTTCTCCTCCTAATCCATATTGTCTTAAATCTAAATTAGAACTCTCTTGGGAGGAGGACTTGGGATATTCTTGGTCTGTTGCTCTCTGGGATAAAATTGGGTCCAGATCCTTAAAAGTTTCTTTGTCTGCTTCTCTCACTCAGTCTCTGTTTTACTTATATCACAGACTCTATCTTTCCCCTCTTTCTTTGTCACCATTCTCCCCCTCTTCCAATTGTAATTGTTGGACATGTGATTCTCCTAAGGCTGATTTTCTACATCTGTTTTTTCGGTTAGAGGCGGCAGACCCGGAAGCTGAGATCGGCCCTGGACCAGGGTTCAATTCCCCGCCTCGGCAAGTCTTGGGCTCAAAAATTCCACAGACTCGATAATTCTCGCTCCGGTGCCTTCTCAACTCACGGGTTCACACTCTGCGACTCTGGGCAATAGCTTGCTTAATCTCCACAATGGCCCCTCGCGGCGGGATGCCTGGCTTTCACCTTGTGGATACCCTGTCGGGGTTATCTCACAGGGGAATACCAGGACGGGTTCCCTAAGCAAGCGCCGGGAAACCCTTTGTGGGTAGCTGTGCGCTATATAAGCTCAAATACATTTACATTTACATTTACATTCTCTGTCCTGTTGTCTCTAAATTCTGGGAAAAAGTTTGGCTATATATTACTCGCATCTTTACACTTTCTGCTCCTTACTCTATTTCTCTTCTTTTTATAGGTAGTCTTCCACCACACTCACATGGTCTTTTTGATCTCATGATTGCTCTTGCATTCCAACACATCTCATCTAATTGGAAATCTCTTCCTAATATCTTCATACAAGCTTGGTGGAACACCCTATGCCACTTTCACAGACTTGATGTCGCCTTTGCCTCTTCCTGTAAACCAGCACTTAACACTGATCTCTTCTGGTTGCCTCTCACTTCATATTTGGATCGTTTGGCACTGACGAAATTTCCACATATCAATTCAGAAAACTATAACCTCCTTCTTGCCACCTTTTACAGGTTCTTTATGTTTACATTACATTTTATGCTAGACATTATATATTGTTTATTTATAACATGTGTTTGTAGGCCATAATTGATATTTATATATTGCAATGTTAATCTCTCTCCCTTTCCCCTCCTCATTCCTTCCTCCTCCTCTCTTCCCTCTCCTCCCCCTTCCCCTCCGTCTTAAATCCTCATAAAATGCTTTTTGTCTTTTACTATTTGATATCAGCCCTGTTATTGTTCTATACTACTTTTGAATATATATCCTGTTTTATGTTGATGTCTTCATACAATAATGGTTGTCTAAATAAAGCTTTTCAAACTGAAAAAAAGAATAGACAAAGGCAGTTTGGGTGAAAAGTGACATCAATTATGTAAAGGTGTCCTTTATAAGCATTTCAAGACCTACCCAGTGAAAGTGCCTAGGTCATTGCCACCACAGTGCACAATTATGAGGTCAGGGTGTTGGAGATGCAAAAAGGATTTAACCAATGGCATCAATTGGTGCCACTTTAACCCTCTCTGTCCAATCCATTTAATGTCTATATTTGACAAAGCTAGGTCTTTGTCCATGCATCTGTTTTCTGCATACCTTTGGTTCCAGAAATATAGCTGTGTCCCACAATCTCCACTCTAATGCCTAGATGCATCAACCTTTTTAGGAAGTGCAAACGGTGCGAATCGCAAAAATCGGCCGTTTGCACTTCCTAAATTGGTTTCTGGGATGCATCAAGCATTTTTGGTAATTCGCTATTTTTTGCGAGTTCCAAAAATGCATTTGCTTTTAAGGAATCGCAAATTTGCGATTCCTTAAATGCAATGCATCATCCTCACAACATTTGCGATTTTACAAATTGCAAATGCAAATTACCACGAAGTTGAACTTCGTGGTAATTTGCAAAAATGTGTAAAAACGCATAAAAATGCATTTTTTAAACGTCTACGTTACACACACACATGTCCTTAGGACATGTGTGTATGTAACTCACATGTAAAAGTGCATTTCATGGGTGCAGGGGGGGGGTCCTTTGGACCCCCCTCTCCACCCTTGAAAGGCTTTGTTGCATTCCGATTTCAAATTGCGAATTCGCAATTCCCATTCATTCCTATGGGCATTTCAGCCCATAGGAATGAATGGGAATTGCGAATTCGCTATTTGAAACTCGCAATTTTATTGGGATTCGGTAAAAATTGCAATTTTTACCGAATCTCAATAAAATTGCGAAATTATTGATGCATTGCCATTTGCGATTCCTTATTTGCGATTCCTTATTTTTCGCAAATAAGGAATCGCAAATGACAACTTTGATGGATCTAGGGGTAAGCATCTTGAAGGGAGGTCTGGATGCTCTCAGATGGTCTCTGTATGTGAAATAGCAGTTTTAGAACTGAGATTTTTTTTAAATGGTGCATGAAATGCAGTTTTGAAAAAAAAGGAAATTATTGGCTGCTTGATATTCTAGTCTAAAAAGTAGGTTGCATGTTTTTAGTTTTTAAAAGCATGTTTCTTATTGGTTAAGAAAAAGTATTTGAAAGGAACATTACATAGGATATGCTGATATTTTGAAATGTCAAGCACACTTGCTGTTTGGATTAGCAACAATGTGTGCTGAACTTCTGACCTATGAGTTTAGTTGAGTGTTCTATGAACTGTTTCTATGGTAACAGGCAGTGAGCAGATTGGGGGTAAGGTTCAAATGTATATCACTTGGTAAGGGCTGAAATGTGTAACCAATAGAAATGTGTGTTAGCTTTTGAATTAATGTGGGAAGCAATGTGATTTGATATTTACATGTATATGAGTGCAGAATGAGAGGGAAAGATTGCCATTTTTTGGTTTTGCTAAGAGCTGCATGGTACAGAGATTCTGTATAAGAAAATCTGTTGTGTGACTGACATACTTCTTAATCTACAAATCAATTTGAAATGTAACTTATTCTTTTGTGAGAGGTTGTATGTGGTGTGTCTGTTTTTAATAAGATTAATGTGTTTCTCTTGGTAAAGTCAAGGAAGTAGTCTTACTTGTCTAGATTCAGTTTGTGAGACTGTATCCTGAAATACGTGGAATGTGTGCAGTCATGTTACCTGTTCCAGACTACTAAATGTTTTTTGCTAAAGTGCAAGGGATACTGTTATTTGTGTAGAATCACACTGTGAGTCAGTGTGCATTTGGGAAAATTGTGAAAGAAGCATTTGGTTGCTTGATGTGTTTGCAAACACATAAGTGTTTAAAAACCTTTCTTGTTGTTAAGTTTTGGTACAATTAGAAAATAGACATTGCTTATGTATTTTATTTAAAAATGAGTTAGGCTTCAACAATGAAATGCAGTAATGAAATATGTGAAATGTGTGCTATCACCTTAGTTTTTGTAGATCAGTCAATGTGTTTTGCTAAAGTCCAAGGGATAGTCTTGGTGTCTAGAATCACATTGTGAGTCTGTGTATATTTGGGAACTGTTGTGAGGGAAGCCTGTGGGTATTTTATGTTTTTGCCGATATATAACTGGTTAAAAACTTATGCTGTTGCCAAGTTTAGGTAGAATTTGAAAGCAATCATTGCCTATGTATTTGCAAAATGAGTAAAACTTCTACAGTACAATGCATTTTTAAATACGTGGAATGGGTGCAGTCATGTCACCTGTTCCAGACTAGTACATTTTTTTTGCTGAAGTGCAAGGGATACTGTTATTTGTCTAGAATCACACTGTGAGTCAGTGTGCATTTGGGAAAATTGAGAGAGAATCATTTGGTTGCTTGATGTGTTTGCAGACACATATGTGCTTAAAAACCTTTCTAGTTGTTAAGTTTTGGTAGAATTGGGAAAATAGACATTGCTTATGTATTTGGAAAATGAGTTAGGCTTTAACATTGAAATGCAGTAATGAAATATGTGAAATGTGTGCTGTCACCTTAGTTTTTGAAGATCAGTCAATATGTTTTGATAAAGTTCAAAGGATAGTCTTTATGTGTTTGCAGATATATAACTAGTTAAAAACGTATGCTGTTGCCAAGTTTTGGCACAATTTGAAAGCAATCATTGCTTATGTATTTGGAAAATGAGTTAGGCTTTAACACTGAAATGCAGTAATCAATTATGTGAAATGTGTGCTGTCACCTTAGTTTTTGTAGATCATCCAATTATGAATTCACTGAGTGTCTCTCCTTATAGTATTGTAATCATTGAGTCAGTATGCATGTACTCATGCAGTGAGGCAGGCTTTAGGGCACAGAGTACTTCAAACTCCTAAGCACTATACATGTAGTGGTCTAACCACCTTCACACTTGTGTTTCAGGCCGACAATTCTCCAGTTAGTATCCATACACTCCACAAACACCCTGTGAGTGCTCTTGCAATTCCATAATGATTTTTTCAGTACCCTGTACTAATCTTTTCACTAAAGTAAAACTCAATGAATTATGAAATCACCCACTCTCTCCGTATAGTACTGTAATCTTTCAGTCAGTATTGCTGTACTCATGCAGTGAGACAGGATTTAGGGCATGGAGTGCTTTAAACTCCTATGCACTATGCATGAAGTGGTCTAACCACCTTCACAATTATGTTTCAGGCCTACAATTTCCCAGTTAGTATCCATGCACTCCAACAAACACTCTGTGAGTGCTCTTGCAATCCCATAGTGACTCTTTGAGTGCCATGTAGTAATCCTTTCTGTAAAGTAAAACTGAATCAATTATGAATTCACCCACTGTCTCTCCTTATTGTACTGTAATCATTCAATCAGTATGCATGTACTGATGCAGTGAGCCAGGATTTAGGGCACGGAGTGCTTCCAACTCCTATGCACTATGCATCTAGTAGTCTAACCACCTTCACACTTGGGCTTTAGGCCTACAATTCCCCAGTTAGTAGCCATACACTCCAGCAAACACCCTGTGAGTGCTCTTGCAATCCCATAGTGACTTTTTCAGTACCATGTACTTATCCTTTCACTAAAGTAAAACTCAATCAATTATGAATTCACCCTCTGTCTCTCTTTACAGTACTGTAATCATACAGTCATTGTGCATGTACTCATGCAGTGAGCCAGGATTTAGGGCACGGAGTGCTTCAAACTCCTATGCACTATGCATGTAGTGGTCTAAAAACCTTCACACTTGTGTTTCAGGCCTACAATTCCCCAGTTAGTATCCATACACTCCAGCAAACATCCTTTGAGTGCTCTAGCAATCCCATAGTGATCTTTTCAGTACCATGTACTAATCTGTTCACTAAGGTAAACCTCAATGAATTATGAATTCACCCACTGTCTCTCCTTACAGTACTGTAATCATTCAGTCATTATGCATGTACTCATGCAGTGAGACAGGATTTAGGGCATTGACTGCTTCAAATTCCTATGCACTATACATGTAATCGTCTAACCACCTTCACACTTGTGTTTCAGGCCTACAATTCCCCAGTTAGTATCCATTAAGTGTGAGCGGGAAATCCGTTACGCTCGCGGATTTTGCGGATTTTTGGGAAATCCGCAATCCGCGAATTTTGCGGATTTCCCGCAAAATCCGCAAAAAAAAATCCGCGAGCGTAACGGGTTCAAAAGTTGAACCCCCACTCATACAACTATTTTACAATGGCGCCAGCAAGCTGCCAGCGCCGTTGTAAAATAGTTACAAAGTTAGCTTGCACAGGAACCACTAGATAAAACGAAGCAGGTGCTGCTTTATTTTATCTCAGTGCTTCCTGTGCAAGCTAACTTTGTAACTATTTTACAACGGCGCTGGCAGCTTGCTGGCGCCATTGTAAAATAGTTGCATGGCTGGGCACAGGTCAGGTCTGCAGCTCACTCAAGGGACCCCTGCGCCCTTCGGGGCGATTGCATAGTAACACACACATGGCCGCTCGAACTAGTTGATGCTCAAATTCAGTGACTCATTCATTAGCCCAAAAACAATCGTGAGCATCGTCGAGGCTGGACAGGTGTGCCTTCTTCCCAAATCTACCGTGGAAAATCAGCTGTGATGCTGGATAGGCTTTGCATCTTTGACTTTCACGAGCGCAATACCCGAGCTTCTTTCTCTTCATCTGCTGAACTGATCTTTATCTGACCTTTTATTCACACAAGAGGCACATACCCTACTGGGCACATTGTGTTCGCACGGGTTTCTGCAAGTTCGCACGCGTTTTGTACAATTTCGCAATTTGCGAAATTGTACAAAACCCTCGCGAACTTGCAGAAACCCGTGCGAACATAAAAAATAAAAAAAATCCGCAAATTCGCGGGAATTCACGGATTTTGCGGATTGCGAGTTCGCAAATCCGCAAAATTCGCGAACGCGAGATTCGCAAAATTCGCCCATACCTAGTATCCATACACTCCAGCAAACATCCTGTGAAGGCTCTTGCAATCCCATAGTGACTCTTTCAGTACCATGTACTAATCCCTTCACTAAAGTAAAACTTAAGCAATTATTAATTTACCCACTGTCTCTCCTTATGGTACTGTAATCATTCAGTCATTATGCATGTACTCATGCAGTGAGCCAGGATTTAGGGCACGGAGTGCTTCAAACTCCTATGCACGATGCATGTAGTGGGCTAACCATCATCACACTTGTGTTTCAGGCCTACAATTCCCCAGTTAGTATCCATACACTCCAGCAAACACCATGTGAGTGCTCTAGCAATCCCATAGTGACCTTTTCAGTACCATGTACTAATTTTTTCAGTAAGGTAAAACTCAGTGAATTATGAATTCTCCCACTGTCTCTCCTTTTAGTACTGTAATCATTCAGTCATTATACATGTACTTATGCAGTAAGACAGGATTTAGGACATGGAGTGCTTCAAACTCCTATGCACTATGCATGTAGTGGTCTAACTACCTTCACACTTGTGTTTCAGGCCTACAATTTCCCAGTTAGTATCCATACACTCCAGCAAACACCCTGTGAGTGCTCTTTCAATCCTATAGTGACTCTTTCAATACCGTGTACTAATCCTTTTAACTAAAGTAAAACTCAATGAATTATGACTTCACCCACTGTCTCTCCTTATAGTACTGTAATCATTCAGTAAGTATGCATGTACTCATGCAGTGAGCCAGGATTTAGGGCACAGAGTGCTTCAAACTCCTATGCACTATGCATGTAGTTGTCTAACCACCTTCACACTTGTGTTCAGGTCTACAATTCCCCAGTTAGTATCCATAAACTCCAGCAACACCCCATGAGTGCTCTTGCAATCCTATACTGACTCTTTCAGTACCATGTACTGATCCATTCAATAAAGTAAAACTCAAGCAATTAAGAATTCGACCAGTATATCTTCTTATAGTACTGTAATCATTCAGTCAGTATGCATGTACTCATGCAGTGAGCCAGGCTTTAGGACACAGACTGCTTCAAACAGTTATGCATTATGCATGTAGTGGTGTAACCACTTTTACACTTGTGTTTCAGATCTACAATTCCCCAGTCAATATCCATGTAGAATGTGTTTGTATAGTAATAGAAAATTATAATTTATAAAGTTATTAATATACTTTTATTTATGTTTATTTTTTACAGATATTGTTTATCATTATTTAAATAAAGTTATCATGCCTGAGAAATTCAGAAAAAGAAAAAGAGAGCTAAAGGACAGTTACTTGAAGAAAACTCAACAACAAGTATTGGATGACCAAGATAATGTGACTAAAAAGAAAAAAAATTCTGGTAAGACAACTAACAAATGTATTAAAAATATTACTAGACTCAGAAAGAATATTGAAAATGTTGAAACCACTGAAAATGTTCTAAGTACAAAAGAAGTCAAAAAAATAGGAAAGGAAAAAAAGGCAATGTGCATTCAAAGGATACAACTTACGGCAAAAGTAGAGAAAATCAATATAACGAAATACGTAAAGAATTATTTTATAATAGAGCAGTACATAATTTGCTGAAAGATGTGAAGAAATATAAAAAGAGAGCTCTGTCTTATAAAATGAAGAAGCATACTGAATCTATTGTTGAAAAGGCTTTTGAAGTAAAGAGAAAATTATTTATTTTAGTTTTAAACAGAATTCGATCACTAGATAAACCAATCCATTTAATGAAGGCCAAAAGTAAAAAGAAAAGAGTAATTAATAGAACTAATTTTTGTGATTTATTTTTGGGGGAATGGAAACACAGTTCAAGTTCAGAGCCTTTCTTTAATAAAGAGAGTTATTTTCAGACCAATGATTTGTTGCATGCAGTTGACACCAGTGGACGAGCTTATGAGGTTAAAAATGGTTTTCCAAATGAGAAAGAGAAAATGGTTCCCAGAAATGCAGAAGAAGTGATAGCTGATGAAGTTCTAGGCAGACGTCCTAAAGCCCCAGTGTACACTTGGGATTGCAGTAGTATTTGTAGTGTCAACAAGAATCTATTGATCTTTTACGCAATTTCTTATGAGAATCTAGTAAAAGAAAGTGTTAAACAAAAGATTAAGATGTTGCAAGGACTAGACCCTAGCAGAGTAAGATAAAATACTGGTTTACAAGGTTATTCTCTGGCTTGTCTATCTAGGAAAGTATGTCAAAGTGTACATCATACTCAAATGCTGAAGTTAGTCAGAAGATTGTATTTCGCAAAAAGTCCAGCACTAAAATGAAATGAGTTGAACAGTGATCTTTTGCGTGGGTCAGTATCAGATGTGAAGAAGGTTTGTGATGAAATTGAGTTTTGTTACTTTGGTCCTGAACAAGAGTGCAGAAACTGAGACATTAATAGAAGAAAATGTTGAAGTCAATGTGGAACATACTATTACAAAAAATGTTGATGATCAAATTATAAAGTTTAAGGTAATTTCAGGTGAAAGGCCAATTTTTTCTTGTATTATTTGTCCGAGAACTCACTATAAAAATCAGACTAGAAGTGGTGATCTATATTTAAAAAGTGAAAGAGAAAACAATAATATGTGAAAGGAATTTGCAACTTATTTGTTGGTAGAAAATTGTTTTGATTTGGGTTCTGATCAGCATATTTGTAAATATTGTTTTAACAAATTAGATGAGAATACAATGCCTGCTAGAGCTGTCCATAATAATTTAGAGTTGGTTTCTATTCCTCCACAACTGATAGATTTAAATACCTATGAGTCTATTCTCAATCAATGTGTGCACCCGTTTCAGGTTATTGTTCGTATGGAGCCTTAAACAGGTAAACTGCCTCCTTCAGATTTACAAAGAGGATTAAAAGGAAGGGTTGTGTATTTACCATTAGATCTAAAGAAAAATATTGAAACCATTGGTGTAGAAAGTGTAGAAAGTGAACCACTAGTTATTCTAGTTAATGGTGTGCCTACTAAGAGTTAAAAAATCTGGCAGGAGTTAGTGGATGTTAGGAAAGTACAGAAGGCAACTTTGTATTTGATAAAAAACAATAAGTACTATAGAAAAGTTTATGTTGGAGAAGATGAAATACTTTTAGCAGAAGATGCTGAAACATCAAGTGGACAAATTGAAAAAGTGGACATGTCAAGATGAAGAAGTCTGTGAACATTACAGTGTACATCCACTTCATTTAAAAGAAGTGATGGGGAACACTATTGAGTTGTTTCAAATGAAGAAAGCAAAGGGAAGTCCCATGAGTGTGTGAGAAGAGAGCTTGGAAGCTCGTTGTTTTCCGCAGTTGTTTCCAACAGGAAAAGGTGGACGATATGATGAACGTCCTGTGCAGATTCCTGCATCTGAATATTGGACAACAAGATTATATGCAGAAGATCCATGATTTCGACAATGTATCCCTTATTTTATCTTTTGTTTGAAAGTGACTTGTCTTGACTTTCATATGCAGTCAATCACATTTTGAAAACAGGAGTACATCTGCAAAATGTATCTGCAAAGGATTTTATGGATAAAGTGCATCAGAGAGATGATCATTAAGAATCTCAGCTGATTAATCTGATGGCATGTCAGATTGGCACTAATGAATATTGGTAAGGTCGTCATGGAGAACTTAAATGTATGCTAAGGAAATTACGACCCCCTATATGGTTTCTTAACCTACGCTGTGCTGAGTACGCTTGGGATGATTTACTTGAATTTCTTCGAGAGGCAAATTCAATATAAAAAATATTGAATTCAAGACACCTGGAGAATTGTGCTCTTTGGATCCTGTTTGGATTCTGTTAATGTATGCAGGTATTTTTATCATAGATTTGAAGCTATGATGTCTTTTATCTGCAGTAAAAAAATCCACCTCCTAGAGAAGTTGTGGATTTCTTTTGGAGAAAGGATTATCAAGCAAGAGGTGTTCCTCAGATATATGCTGTTGTGGATCAAGGATGCTCTCAAATTCAGGACAGATGCAGATGATAATGTTTTGTCTTTTATTAAAGAATATGCCACATGTGATGTACCCAAAATCACAGAAGAAAACAACTTAAGACAACAAGTCTTACGATTCCAAAGCCATTGATGTGGAAAATACAGTTGACAAAAGTACAAGTCTAAGGATAAGTTCTATACCAAATGTCATTTTGCTTTACCACGTCCTGTAATATCCAAAGGAAGAGTGAACAGTTTTATGTCAGCTGTGCGACATACCATCACAAGAAAGTCTCCAAAGAATACTTACAATTTAAGAAGAAACGAAGAGTCAAAATACATAAATGACTACAATACAGTTATTCTATTTATGTGGAATGCTAACATGGATATTCAGTATCACATCCATGTTAGCATTCCACAATTCCATTGTTGTTGCTCGATATATAACATCCTACATTACAAAATCGGAAAAGATGGATTTGAAAGCTTTCTCACGAGCTGACTCTAAGTAAGAACTTATACAGTTTCAGTTTGAAGATGTTATCCTATCGAGAAATCGAAAGCTCAGATCGGTTATCATCTGCAAGTCCATACTCCAAATCTAGAAGAAGAATTTGGGTGAGTCTAGGTCTTGCAGCACTGCAAAATCAGGTAATTAAATTTCTACCAGAAATTGAATATTAAGCAGAAAAAGATCCAGAAAGTACAGATATTTTGAAAATGAAAATGTTGGATACATATTACCCAAACAGAAGTCATCATCTTGAAAACTTGTGTCTCGATGAAGTGTCTCAAAACTACACTTTTAAACGGAATATTACAGAGAACATCAATGATGGAAAATATGGAGGGATTGGTTTCGAAGGATGTTTGGTGAAACAAACAAAACGAAATTTGATTAATCACAGGAAGCTGAGTTGCGACACTGCTGATAAAAGGGAATTTTACTATTTAGCTCTTTTGCAACTGTTCAAACTGTGGCATTCAGAATTAAAATTACTTGGAGAATTCCAGAGCCTTGAAGATTCCTTCAATGCTTGTAAAGATACCATACAATGCACTGTTTTTGCAAATTATGTGAAAATGTTGAACGATGAAATTGATCAAGAAGCTACAATTGCAGCTGAGATTGCTAGAGACAGTTTTCAAGACAGTCAAAGTTCTGCTGCGCTGAGTCAAGATCCACTAGGACAACCAATTGTTGAAAATGAAGAAGCAATCGCCATGAATGAGGTGGAAACAGCAATGCATCAAGCTCAAGAAGATGTAACAGACTTAGCAAACTTGGAAGAACAACTAAACGTTGAACAGAAACAAATATATCAGCAAGTGAGACAACAGATTGACCATGGATTTTTTCATGAAAAGAAAGAATGTACATGCACATCATTTCAACCTATCCAAATGTATGTGAGTGGACAAGCTGGAACAGGAAAAAGTTTCTCAGTTAAAGTAATCACCAGTTATCTACAGAAAATAACTGAGTCACATTTGTCTTGTGTTGTAACTGCTCCAACGGGTTGGCAGCACACAACATTAAAGGAATTACATTACATTGTTTACTAATGCTACCTGTGGAGCATGAAAACAAATTGTAGTATCACAAGCTATCTGGAGAAGCTTGTTGTGAAGTTTCAAGAGTGCTGAAGAAAATGAAACTTCTGATTATTGATGAAGTAAGCATGGTCTCAAACGTAATGCTTGCTTTTGTGCATTTAAGAAGGCAGCAAATTCTTAAAACAGAGTATGACTTGTTATTTGGAGGAAAACATGTCACAGTTTTAGGAGATCTATTGCAACTTACTCCCATAAAAGGACAACCAGTATTTAAAACACTTGCGCATGAAGACACCAGAAAGTCTCTGGGTAGTGTTGGATATGTTAACATTAGGTCATATTTTGAATACAAAAAACTCATTACAAATGTGCGACAGGCAAATGATGTTGATTATGGAACTATTCTTCAAGATATAAGAATTGGACTACTGACAGAACATGCCAAACAAGCTTTGCAGAGTGGGTTACTTTCCAATTTGTTTCCAAATGAAAATATAGTTCCTGAGAAAATATACATGAAAATTGCAGAAAACAAATCTGTAATCTGCTTAATGCCAACACTGCGCGAGTGTTCTATATTCAATGAACAACTTTTGAAGCTGGAAAATGAAGAAATAATAAAAATGGAAGCCATCGATAAAATAGAGCATGAAGGAATCACTATTATTTTGACAGAAAAACTTAAAACAAAATTGGATTCTTTAGAAAAATCTATTTCTAATACTGCTGGTTTAGAAATGAATCTATATGCATGTAGAAACTCCCGGGTAATTTTAAGGTGTAATTTGGATGTAGAAAAAGGTTTTGTTAATGGAACAATGGGCACAGTTGTGGATTTTTGTTAATTATCCGAATAAAGGTGGTATTGAATTTTTTGAAATTAAATTTGATCAGATTGAAGAAGTGAAACAAATTGGTCGTTGTTCAGTTTGTTTTTTTGCTTGTTAAAGATTTATATGTCCGTCGAAAACAGTTTCTAGTTTCTCTGGCATATGCAGTGACTATCCAAAAATCTCAAGGATTCCTTTGTGAACATTGGAAGTACTGTGTTTAAAGAGGGTATGGCATATGTTGCTTGTCGCGAGTTAGAACTTTATCTGGTTTGTTTTTGATTGATTTTAATGACACAAAGGTTACTGCAGATGCAAACTGTGTAAAAGAGTATAATAGGTTAAGAAGAGCGTATGCTCCCAATTGAGGTCAATGTCCTGTATTTGAAAAGCGTGTAGTAGGTCAAAAAAGAAGGTATGAGAATATCTGTAGTGAAGGTATAGGGAAGGAAAAAAAACAAGATAATGTTGTGATTGCAATCAAAAAAGAAAAAGGACACTGTTGAAGAGATTGTTGGTTATCAGTTTGAAAATAGTTTAGGTGCCAATGCTATGCTAATGTAGTGGTCAATGTTGTTTTTTTCTTGAAGGTTTGCAACAACAAATTATGGAGAATCGGGAAAAAACATTTTGTTCCTTGTTGTATTCCATTTATGAAAAATTGAGAACGGATACAAGTAAAATACAAAGTGTTTGTGATGTTCGTAATATTTTGGATGTATGTTCTGGTTCTACACAGTTTGCGCAGAATATCCAACAAGATGCTTAGGAATTTCTAATGTATATGCTTACTGTATTGGAAAATGAAGACGTAGAAATCGAACATCTTTTTGGCCTTTGTTATAAATGGGATCATAATTGTGAAAATTGTATGTATACATGTGGCACTAATATAGACACTGAAAGATTTATATATTTGACATTACCGGACTGTAAATCAGTGTCTTCCAATAAACTAGTTCAAGCAGCAAATCAAAACATGGAGTGTAGCCAATGCAAATCAGAAATGTTATCAACATTATTTATACAAAGATGTGGACAATAAATAATTTTAATGATACAACGTTGTATAACTGATGGGAGAAAATTGGACATGTTAATAAAAAAATATGTAGCAACTCAACTATCAATATCAGGAAGGACTTTTGTAGCAGTAGCAATAATTTTCTATGATGGTCCTTCCACAACATCTGAACATTACACTGCCTTTCTAAAATGTGAAAAAGGCTGGATACTTTGTGTGATGCTCAATTAGTTTTCAAAGAACGTTTGCCTAGCGAAATACCAAATTCCTACCTAATATTTTTGAAGCTAACGTTTTAGGATGATAATTCAGCCTCTGAGGAATTTATTATTATGATTTATGAGGATTACTATTGGACCATTTAAATAAAAAGGATTGCAATAATACCATTTGGCCTCAGGGAAAGGTATATGTTTGAATTACAGACTTTTTCTTGTAGATTGTCTCGGTGTATAGTTTTAAGCGACAACATTTACAGTGTTTATAAATTTAAGTTATAAAATTATCTTAGCAGTAAGCATTTTATATGTGTGTGATATGTATTATATGGTGTTTTATTGAGAATGGATTCTTGTTTTTTATTAAACAATCTTATTGATTGTATTTTTTTTTGCCCGCTGTTATGTGATGAGTACGATTGAAATCACTGTTTCTAGTGAAATTCAATATATTCTGAAAACAGCAAAGAAGGCAAAGAAAATAGTATGTAAAATGTTAAAATGATGCTGCGCTATTAAAAATATATTATTATATGTTATAACTATTTTTTCTTTTCTTTCACAGATCCTAATTCTAAAATATGCAATTTACCACAATTTAGATTAGAAAAAACAACTGAATAAAATGTGTAGCAATTTTTAGGTATATTCCTGTTGAGGTAAGTTTAAGTAAGTCTTAAAATGCACAATGGCGTGTATTTGCACACAAGTGAAAAAAAGGGAGATGGATGGAGTAGATATGTGCCAGAGAATTACATTACAGACAGGTATCAAATAGAACACAGTTTCAGCGCACCTGTCTGCAACACACATGATATGGTATTCAATAGAGAGATATGGTGGACTAGTAGGGCCCAGGGAATTTCAGGATTAAAAGAGACAAATTTCCTTAACTTAAAACACATCACTGAGGGGTCGATTCTGATTTGGGAAAGAAAACCATCCTACGATTCATATTTGTAGCTGTTTCCGTATGATTCGTACAATGCCGTCCGAATTGCGTAGTACGATCCGTCCGAATGTTTACGAAACGTACAGAAAACTAACGAAGAAACTTATGATACCGACTCGGCTAGTGAATCGTACGATTTGTAAACATGACGTACGACCCGCCAAGTCCGAACCTGACCGGAGACCTTCACCACGATCCGTACAGGAAAACGCCATCGCGTATGCTCTGCGATTTGTACAGAAAACATCGCGTATGATCGAGCCGCACAATGAAGTAAGAATAGAACCCCCCATCAATGAAGCGCACGCATAAGCCGCCAATACGTCGCGTATGGGAGAGCCATACAATTCCAACCCCCATCAACGAAGCGCACGCGTACCCGGCCAATACGTTGCGTCTGAGAGAGCATCCCAAAAAAGTATGATTCCAACCCCATCAACAAAGCGCACGCATACCCCGCCAATACGTCGCGTATGAGAGAGCCACACAATAAAGTACGATTCCAACTCCCCATCAACGAAGCGCACGAGTACCCCGCCAATACGTTGTGTATGAGATAGCTACACAATAAAGTACAATTCTAAGCCCCCCTCAAAGAAGTGCACGTGTATCTCGTAAATACGTCGCATATGAGAGAACTACACAATAAAGTACGAGTCGAAACCCCCTCAAAAAATAGACAAGTACCCCAAAAAAAGCACAAGGAGTGTTCAAAAGAGTCACACAACACCACTAAACATATCTCCTGTGTACAAAGCAATGTTCTGGCCAGATCAAAAATGGCAACAAGAGGGCCCAACTCAGACCCACCTCTTATGACACTCCCACCCAAAAATTCAAAATAAGCCACACCCACTAATGGACCAATAAAAAGGGCCCACACCGACAAACCATCAGCCTTTGCAACATAACCATTTTCTGACAGAGACGGACAACACACCAACAACTGCACACATCCACCTTCACACATACCCACAATCATATTTAGACCCACACACCTCCTTCACATTCTGACCCACACGCCCTATCCATACACAGTGTCACTCCCCCAAACAAATTTGCCCCACAACATGACTACACCAAAGAATCCAAAGTTCACTAACCAGGAGATGGAGATCCTTGCAGATGAAGTCATCAGAGTTGAGCCACAGCTGTTTGGTACATTGGTCAGACAGACCAGCATAGCGGAGAAAAAGTGCATGTGGGAGAGGATCGTCGATAAGGTCAATGCTGTTGCACCCATCAGGCGCACCAGGAAGGATTGCCAGGCCAGGTGGTACGATCTGCTGAGGATGGTCAAGCGCAAGATGGATGAGGACTATGCCAACGCTCACCACACCGGAGGTGGTGGTCCCCGCAGACCAATGCAGTACTAGCCCGGGGAGGAGAAGGTCATGGCCATGCTACCACCAGTGGGAGTGCATGGAATTCCAGGAGTCGTGGAGCCTGGTGAGTATACAAACAACTCATACAACATGGGTGGACCACCAGCATTAGCCAGACACATGAGGGGTGGCTGGATAGGACTCCCAGCAGTGCCCAGACACAGGAGGAGGGTGTAGATAGGACTCCCAGCAGTGCCCAGACATAGGAGGGGGGTGTAGATATGACTCCCAGCGGTGCCCAGACATAGGAGGGGGTGTAGATAGGACTCCCAGCAGTGCCCAGACATAGGAGGGTGTGTGCGTATGAGTCCCAGCAGTGCCCAGACATAGGAGGGGGGGTGTAGATAGGACTCCAGCAGTGCCCAGACATAGGAGGGGGGACTGGATAGGACTCCCAGCAGTGCCCAGACATAGGAGGGGGGCTGGATAGGACTCCCAGCAGTGCCCAGACACAGGAGGGGGGCTGGATAGGACTCCCAGCATTGCCCAGACATAGGAGGGGGGTGTAGATACGACTCCCAGCAGTGCCCAGACATAGGAGGAGGGTGTAGATAGGACTCCCAGCAGTGCCCAGACATAGGAGGGGGTGTAGATAGGACTCCCAGCAGTGCCCAGACATAGGCGAAGGGTGTAGAAAGGACTCCCAGCAGTGCCCGGATATTGGAGGGGGTATGCTTATTACTCCCAGCAGTGCCCAGATATAGGAGGGGGGCTGGATAGGATTCCCAGCAGTGCCTGGACATAGGAGGGGGGGCTGGATAGGACTCGCAGCAGTGCCCAGACATAGGAGGGGGGCTGGAAAGGACTTCCAGCAGTGCCCAGACACAGGAAGGATAGGACTCCCAGCAGTGTCCAGACATAGGAGGAGGGTGTAGATAGGACTCCCAGCAGTGCCCAGACATAGGAGGGGGTGTAGATAGGACTCCCAGCAGTGCCCAGACAAAGGAGGGGGGTGTAGATAGGACTCCCGGCAGTGCCCACACATAGGAGGGGGGCTGGATAGAACTCCCAGCAGTGCCCAGACACAGGAGGGGGGCTGGATAGGACTCCCAGCAGTGCCCAGACATAGGAGGAGGGTGTAGATAGGACTCCCAGCAGTGCCCAGACATAGGAGGGGGTGTAGATAGGACTACCAGCAGTGCCCAGACATAGGAGAAGGGTGTAGATAGGACTCCCAGCCGTGCCCAGATATAGGATGGGGGCTTTATAGGACTCATGATAGGGTCCATCTAGCACTCTTACTTCTCAATTTCCTTTTTGACTCTTTAATCTTTTCGTTGTTTGTGCACCGTTACCTTAGTGTTTTAGCCTAAAAACACTTTTTGAAAACTTGCAACATGTGAGACACTGGGGGGTCCCAATGTCTAAATGGTAACGTTTGGCACACTTTCACGTGAACCTTAATGGTTCTGTTCTGGTCTACATGTATCCCAAAGTGATAATAATTCAAACAGTTTTTCTTGTTTCAAACAATCTTTGTTTATTCTTTCTTTATCGTTCATTTAGATATCTTTCATTTCCAAGACATTTTTAGTTATCATTTTCCATTTACCCAATGCATTTCGGGTCTATGACCCTTCCTCGGGGGTCTCTAGAAAACCAAGAAAAAAGTCGCTGTCAGCCCTTAAACTTAAGTACAAGAACACATTTAACATTTATGCATAATACACTGACTTCTTAAGTGAAAAAATAACTAAGTTTCACGAAATGACCTACATCATTGAACAGTATCTCTGTTTATACCCAAAAACTAATGTTTAGATCAAAACTAATGTTAGTTATATGCTAGAAAATATGCCTGAACACCAAAAGCCTAAGTTGAAAAACATCATGAAAGAAAAACGTAATAGCTATCCTATCAACATGTCCTGTTATTCATTTTAACAACCGTTCTATTTTCTCTCGTGTTCTACCAGCCATTCTACTCGCGCTCGCGCTGTACTTACTGGAAAATGAAACTGAACAACGTCCCTCGCTAACGTGCTCTCGGCAAATCCGCTGTTGCCTATCTTTCTGTGTGCCGCTATTTAAAGCTACCTGGACACTAATTGGCTCAATTCGCGATCACGTGATCGTTACATCGGACTATTGTTAAAGTCCTTATTTTTGCTAAAAAGTATATATTCATACATTTCAATCACTGTGTGAAAAGTAACTATTCAAGCAATAGATATTAACGCACAAAAGATGGAATTACGAGGCATATTTAATCAATCTTTTTGCGTTGCGCTTTCACTCAACTTAATTATATTTATGTTTGATTCAGCTGTCATATAAACAGTATGCCTCTAATACTATGCGCTTACTACAAGGAATTAAACAAATAATAAAAATTAATCAAAAATAACAAAGTAAATAAATAATGGTGTCGGCCATCTTGAATAGGGAAAGTTCTCATTCTTATTGTTATGCAGACGAGTAAGTTCGGCTTTTCATAATCTCTTTATAAAAAGCAGGATAATTCTATCCTGTCATTCAGTCCATTTGGTTGTAGGCTACCCATTTTCTTTATCCAGAAGTATTCTGATCTTAATCTGGATTTTTGTGTATCTTTTTCAGGGTGTTCTTTGATAACTTCCAGTATTGTAAAACGCAGTTGGGCTACGTTTTTCACTTAAGAAGTCAGTGTATTATGCATAAATGTTAAATGTGTTCTTGTACTTAAGTTTAAGGGCTGACAGCGACTTTTTTCTTGGTTTTCTAGAGACCCCCGAGGAAGGGTCATAGACCCGAAATGCATTGGGTAAATGGAAAATGATAACTAAAAATGTCTTGGAAATGAAAGATATCTAAATGAACGATAAAGAAAGAATAAACAAAGATTGTTTGAAACAAGAAAAACTGTTTGAATTATTATCACTTTGGGATACATGTAGACCAGAACAGAACCATTAAGGTTCACGTGAAAGTGTGCCAAACGTTACCATTTAGACATTGGGACCCCCCAGTGTCTCACATGTTGCAGGCTTTATAGGACTACCAGCAGTGCCCAGACATAGGAGAAGGGTGTAGGTAGGACTCCCAACAGTGCCCAGACATAGGAGGGGGTGTAGATAGAACTCCCAGCAGTGCCCAGACATAGGAGGGGGTGTAGATAGGACTCCCAGCAGTGCCCAGATATAGGAGGGGGGTGTACGTATGATTTTCCAGCAGTGCCAAGACATAGGAGGGGGGGCTGGATAGGACTCCCAGCAGTGCCCAGACATAGGAGGGGGGCTGGATAGGACTCCCAGCAGTGCCCAGACATAGAAGGGGGGCTGGATAGGACTCCCACCAGTGCCCAGACATAGGAGGACGGTGTAGATAGGACTCCCAGCAGTGCCTAGACATAGGAGGAGGGTGTGCGTATGACTCCAGCAGTGCCCAGACATTGGAGGGGGGCTAGATAGGACTCCCAGCAGTACCCAGACATAGGAGGGGGGTGTGCGTATGACTCCCAGCAGTGCCCAGACATAGGAGGGGGGTGTAGATACGACTCCCAGCAGTGCCCAGACATAGGAGGAGGGTGTAGATAGGACTCCCAGCAGTGCCCAGACATAGGAGGGGGTGTAGATAGGACTCCCAGCAGTGCCCAGACATAGGCGAAGGGTGTAGAAAGGACTCCCAGCAGTGCCCGGATATTGGAGGGGGTATGCTTATTACTCCCAGCAGTGCCCAGATATAGGAGGGGGGCTGGATAGGATTCCCAGCAGTGCCTGGACATAGGAGGGGGGGCTGGATAGGACTCGCAGCAGTGCCCAGACATAGGAGGGGGGCTGGAAAGGACTTCCAGCAGTGCCCAGACACAGGAAGGATAGGACTCCCAGCAGTGTCCAGACATAGGAGGAGGGTGTAGATAGGACTCCCAGCAGTGCCCAGACAAAGGAGGGGGGTGTAGATAGGACTCCCGGCAGTGCCCACACATAGGAGGGGGGCTGGATAGAACTCCCAGCAGTGCCCAGACAAAGGAGGGGGGTGTAGATAGGACTCCCGGCAGTGCCCACACATAGGAGGGGGGCTGGATAGAACTCCCAGCAGTGCCCAGACACAGGAGGGGGGCTGGATAGGACTCCCAGCAGTGCCCAGACATAGGAGGAGGGTGTAGATAGGACTCCCAGCAGTGCCCAGACATAGGAGGGGGTGTAGATAGGACTACCAGCAGTGCCCAGACATAGGAGAAGGGTGTAGATAGGACTCCCAGCCGTGCCCAGATATAGGATGGGGGCTTTATAGGACTACCAGGAGTGCCCAGACATAGGAGGGGGCTGGATAGGACTCTCAGCAGTGCCCAGACATAGGAGAAGGGTGTAGGTAGGACTCCCAACAGTGCCCAGACATAGGAGGGGGTGTAGATAGAACTCCCAGCAGTGCCCAGACATAGGAGGGGGTGTAGATAGGACTCCCAGCAGTGCCCAGATATAGGAGGGGGGTGTACGTATGATTTTCCAGCAGTGCCAAGACATAGGAGGGGGGGCTGGATAGGACTCCCAGCAGTGCCCAGACATAGGAGGGGGGCTGGATAGGACTCCCAGCAGTGCCCAGACATAGAAGGGGGGCTGGATAGGACTCCCACCAGTGCCCAGACATAGGAGGACGGTGTAGATAGGACTCCCAGCAGTGCCTAGACATAGGAGGAGGGTGTGCGTATGACTCCAGCAGTGCCCAGACATTGGAGGGGGGCTAGATAGGACTCCCAGCAGTACCCAGACATAGGAGGGGGGTGTGCGTATGACTCCCAGCAGTGCCCAGACATAGGAGGAGGTGTAGATAGGACTCCCAGCAGTGTCCAGACATAGGAGGGGGGGTGTAGATAGGACTCCCAGCAGTGCCCAGACATAGGAGGGGTGTGTGCGTATGACTCACAGCAGTGCCCAGACATAGGAGGGGGGTGTGCGTAGGACTCCCAGCAGTGCCCAGACATAGGAGGGGTGGCTGGATAGGACTCCCAGAAGTGCCCAGACATAGGAGGGGTGGCTGGATAGGACTCCCAGCAGTGCCCAGACATAGGAGGGGGGTGTGTGTGTGACTCCCAGCAGTGCTCAGACATAGTAGGGGGGTGCGTAGGACTCCCAGCAGTGCCCAGACATAGGAGGGGGTGTTCGTATGATTCCCAGCAGTGCCCAGACATAGGAGAGGGGGCTGGATAGGACTCCCAGCAGTGCCCAGACATAGGAGGGGGGCTGGAGAGGACTCGCAGCAGTGCCCAGACATAGGAGGGGGGCTGGATAGGACTCCCAGCAGTGCCCAGACATAGGAGGAGGGTGTAGATAGGACTCCCAGTAGTACCCAGACATAGGAGGGGGTGTAGATAGGACTCCCAGTAGTACCCAGACATAGGAGGGGGTGTAGATAGGACTCCCAGAAGTGCCCAGACATAGGAGGAGGGTGTAGATAGGACTCCCAGTGTCGTAATTCGACGGTGATCGGGTTAGCGTTAAGCTTTGCTACACGAATTTCCCTTATCTTGACTATGGTTGTCGGAAGCCATTTTGAATGTGCCGGCGGCCATTTTATATGAATGCGTCGCCTCATGGTCAGCATGCCCTTTTGTCCTTCCTCTGTCCCGCTGACCACTCGAGTTTGCCCAGCAACAGGCTATTTTTAGTATTGGTCAAGCTCACACATGCGCAGTTAAGTCTGAACAGTCATCACTTAGGAATGTCCCTCCAAACTGACCAGTGGTGTTGTAACTCCTCCCATGAGTTGGCTGTGTTCCAAAAATGACCATATATGTACCTAAATCTCTGTAAATGTGTTCCGCCTACATTTTTATTACTGTAAAACTGTATAAAAGAGGTCTCGCACCGATGTTCGGTGTGATACTTCTTGCATTACCGAAGGGTGCTGTAGGAATGTACCTCCACCCCATGGGGTCTTAATAAACTTGTCTTTTGCATTTTCTAGTTTCCGTGCCAACATCTTTTAATGGTGTAGCAGGTTTTGCGGAATATGTATGCCTGGAGAACCCAATACCACACCAGCAGTGCCCAGACATAGGGGGGGTGTGCGTATGAATCCCAGCAGTGCCCAGACATAGGAGGGGGGCTGGATGGGACTCCCAGCAGTGCCCAGACATAGGAGGGGGGCTGGATAGGACTCCCAGCAGTGCCCAGACATAGGAGGGGGGCTGGATAGGACTCCCAGCAGTGCCTAGACATAGGACGGGGGGGGGCGTATGACTCCCAGTAGTGCCCAGACATAGGAGGAGGGTGTAGATAGGACTCCCAGAAGTGCCCAGACATAGGAGGGGGGTGTGCGTAGGACTCCCAGCAGTGGCCAGACATAGAAGGGGGGCTGGATAGGACTCCCAGCAGTGCCCAGACATAGGGGGAGGGTGTAGATATGACTCCCAGCAGTGCCCAGACATAGGAGGGGGTGTAAATAGGACTCCCAGCAGTGCCCAGACATAGGAGGAGGGTGTAGATATGACTCTCTGCAGTGCCCAGACATAGGAGGGGGTGTGCGTATGACTCCCAGCAGGGCCCAGACATAGGAGGGGGGCTGGATAGGACTCCCAGCAGTGCCCAGACATGAAAGGGGTGTGTGCGTAGGACTCCCAGCAGTGCCCAGACATAGGAGGGGGGTGTGCGTATGACTCCCAGCAGTGCCCAGACATAGGAGGGGGGCTGAATAGGACTCCCAGCTGTGCCCAGACATAGCAGGGGGGCTGGATAGGACTCCCAGCAGTGCCCTGACATAGGAGGGGGGTGTGCATATGACTACTCCCAGTAGTGCCCAGACATAGGAGGAGGGTGTAGATAGGACTGCCAGCAGTACCAGAGATAGGAGGGGGTTTGGATAGGACTCCTACCACTGGTCAACAGCATGGGGGTGGGAGAAAGGCTCAGGGCCGGAAGGCTGTAAAGGGGGTGGTGTGGAAGCTGAAACTAAGGACAACCCTATCACCACTACTGTGTACGCACAAGCCCAATTTCGAGCAACCCATATGGACCAGGTACACACCCATGGACCTTGTTCAATGTACAGGGAGTGAGAAAGTACTGACAACATAGCTTACACTGGGCCATGGTGTATGGTGCAGAAGGTCATCCTGTGAACAGTGGAAACAGTAACATCAGGACAACAAGTTCAGATATCTTAACCGGATCTCAAAAATATGGTCATGGCACCATGGTCCATGGGGGGACAACCACACCATGAGAGAGGCACAGTTCCAACACACACTCAAACCACCAGAACAGCCTGTCACACACACCCCTTACATAAACATAGCCAGCTGGGACAGGCAATGTAGTGTTCCACTTTCACTACCCTCATGTAACATCACATATACAGATTTGATGAAGCATCTAAGCCAAAACATGCACAGGTCTGATTCCCAAGGCACTTGCACTTCTACCACGATGCCATATCTACACGTTACTCACGCAGCGGACTCACAAATATTACTGCAATGTTGTTGAGTATTGACAAGGTGATGCACATGGGAGATGTATCATGTTCTAAAGCCCTGCGGCAGAAGTATGTGGACTGGTCATGGTGTGGTTGTGGTGTGGTGTGGTGTGGTGTGCATTGGCTGCCTCTCACAGAACAGCAACACCTCACAAAAGTGGCTGAATGAAATATTAACTATTTCACTCATCCACTTTCATGCGCATGCTGCCTCAAAAACATGTGCATGCCTGAAGCAGACATAAGGATTAATACAGCATTGTGCAGATAGGGCTGCACAGAGCATTGCTGGATCAGCGTTGCGACAGCGACACAACTCAAGCAATGTGCCACTTCCATGGCACAGATGCGAGATACACCTGTACTGTTATCACACTATGGGAGTCCACAGTGTGAAAGTGTTGCATCCATGTTGGCATAGGTGTGGTGCACTATGACTCTCAAATCACTGCTGAAATGCCTGGCAGTGCCATTCAATGTAAATAGACCCTCACATTAAAATGTGTCCTGAACACAGATCAATCTGACACCCCCACTGAACAGTGTGAAAAATCATAAACAGGTGTAACAGTGACAACGAAAATGTATATGAAACTTATTATTTAGGCATTGAATGCCATTAACATCTGCTGTCTCTCACACACAGGGCAACGTGCACAATCTACCCCCAACCAGGGTGGAGAAGGATCACAGTCCCAGGCTCCACAGGACCCGGATCCCACCAACAGCGATGCCTCTCATCACTCCACGGATGACACAGACCAACCTGGCACCTCTGGATCCCAAACCTGTGTAGCAGCTGGATCAGGGACATCTGCGCCAACCACCACACCCACTCCTGCCACATCCCAGCAGACAGCTCGGAGCCCTTCACACAATCCACAACTGAGCCAGTCTGACAATGAGGGACAAGGTTTGGCGGACACCCTGGAGGAGGCAGACAACACCACCACTGTCAACCCTCAGGGGTCCCGTTGACCCGATGTGCCCACAACAGCAGGCCAGTCTCGTGTGGGCAGGGGTGGTGGGAGTGGCTCAAGGCGGAGCGAGAACCTGACCAGCAAGCTGACGGGCCTGGTATGTCTTATCTCAGAAACATCCTGCAGGGATACCGGCGGGATACCAGGGAGTTCAGCCAGGGAGTGGGGGCCCTCATTGCTTTGAAAAACCAGCAGTGCCGAGCAACACGCCAGTCAACTACTACACCAAGGACGGATGGAGGCAAGACTGGATGAGCTCTTGGCGTTGCAGAGGGACATCAGCCTTTCACTCCGTCGGATTGCTGACAACATGCAGCACCCTCCCTGTGTCACTAGGCCACAAACATCCAGGCAAACACTGGCAACACGCACAGGGAGGGAGGAGGAGGTGGATACATCCGACAGAGAGTCCCACGCATTGTCAAGGCCTGCATATGAGGGTCCTCCAAAGAAGGCAGGTTGTCCACGGGTAATCTTGAATGACAATTACCCAGATGTAGAGAGACTGTGTACTATGCAAGAAATTGAAGCCTTAGCCTCTCTCCCACAAATGTTATGGGCTACATCGGACACGGATGTGGGACAGATGCTTATTCCTCCTATTCGAATAACTGTTAAGGAGGGTGTGTCTTTGCCACGTGTACCGCAATACAAAATATCCAGAGAAGGTGAAATAGCCTTAACTCGTATTGTACATGATTTGATTATTGCAGGAGTAGTGGAGGAAGTTCCCTATAATGTCTGTAACAGTCCGATTCTTCCGATCTTAAAGAAAGACACTGATGACAAAGTCTATCGATTTATTATTGATTTGAGGGAAATTAACAAAATTGTAGTGCCCCAGTATCCGGTGGTGTCTGACATCACCACCTTACTTACTCTGATTCCGCCCACTGCCACCACGTTTACAGTGGTGGACCTCAAAAATGCCTTCTTTTCCATTCCCATACATCCCGACAGCAGATATCTATTTGGCTTCACATTGAATAATAAATCGTATAGATTTTGTAGAGTTCCTCAAGGCTATACAGAAAGTCCTAGCATCTATAGCCAGGCTTTAAAAAGACAGCTCGATTCTTTTGATTTGCAGTCTGGAGTGGCTCTCATCCAGTATGTTGATGATATTTTACTTGCTGCAGATACATATGCACAGTGTGAGGAGAGTACTCTTGCTTTGCTCTCTTTTCTTGCTCAGAATAATCACAAAGTGTCTAGGAAAAAATTGCAATACTGTAGACCAAAGGTGACCTATCTCGGTCATCTTTTGTCTAAGGAGGGGCGTGCATTAACGTCTGATCGAATTCAAGCGATCTTGGATACACCAGTCCCCCGTACCCAGAGAGATGTGCGTGCTTTTATAGGCCTAACGTCTTTTTGCAGGCAGTGGATAATGGGGTTTTCACACATTATAAAACCTTTATTAGCGTTATTGTCCAAAACTACACCAATGCCCCTTGAATGGACAGATGAATGCCAGAATGCTTTTGAACAATTGAGACAAGCTCTTTGTTCTGCACCAGTGTTAGGTACACCAGACTACACAAAGATTTTCACATTGTACGTACACGAGAAAGATGGGTGTGCATTGTCAGTATTAGTGCAGACACACGGGGATAAGCAGAGGCCCTGTGCGTATTTTTCGGCAATACTTGATCCTGTAGCACGAGGATTACCTGGGTGTTTTAGAGCAGTTGCAGCAACAGCAGTGGCCATACGACAGAGTGAGGGAATAGTTTTGTCACATAAATTGCTGGTGTTAGTTCCCCATGCGGTAGGTGCTCTACTAAACCAAACAAAGACCCAGTATCTCACGAGCGCACGTTTGACAGGATATGAGCTTACATTGTTGGCGCCACATATCACACTAAAGCGATGTGCTACTTTGCACCCTGCCACTTTATTGCCATATCCAGTTGCTGAGGGCCAGGAGGAAGAACACCATGATTGTGTTTTTCTGACCGAAGAACAAACAAAGGGTTGTGTCGACTTACAGGATACGCCAGTTCCAGATGTGGATGGGGAACTGTGGGTTGATGGATCGTGTTTGAGGCTGCCAGATGGTACAACTTCTGCAGCATATGCGATCACGACACTTAAGACAGTGGTAGAAGCAGCACGAATACCACAGAAATCGGCCCAAGCAGCGGAACTGATAGCCTTAACAAGAGCATGTGAATTGAGTGCTGGCTTGTGTGTGAACATCTACACTGATAGCCGGTACGCCTTTGGAGTAGCGCATGATTTTGGCCTACTCTGGAGAGAACGAGGGTTTTTGACCTCGCACGGAGTGCACATCATGCACGGAGAACTAGTGCGTGATCTTTTGAATGCGTTACTTTGTCCAAAGAAAGTGGCGATAATCAAATGCAGTGCACATAAGAAAGTGACTGACAAAGTGGGACAAGGAAGCGCTTTTGCAGATAGTATAGCGAAAGAAACTGCTATGTTACGAAATGCCTCGCCAATGTATGTAGTGAAATCACAGGCTGAGCGATGGCATGATGCTAGAGAGGAGATACTAGACATTCAAAAATCAGCGTCTGAAGCAGAACTCGCAACTTGGGCAGCAGAGGGAGTGCTGGACGATGAGGGTTGTTGGCGAAGCAAAGATATGGAAAGATGGAAATTGCCTGCAGCTTACTTGCAAGCGATGGTCCAAATGACACATGGATTGGCACATGTTGGAGCTCTTGCAATTACTCGATTGGTAACGCGAGTTTGGGAGCATCCTGAGATTGCCAATACGGCCAAAAGAGCAGTGCAGACCTGTCTGATATGCTTGCAGCACAATCCTGCAAAAAAAGGGACGTACACTCCGAAAGGAGGGTTTGTTCCACCTACTGCACCATTTGAAGTACTGCAAATGGATTACATTCAGCTTGAGCGTTGCAATAACCTTAAGTATGTCTTAGTGGTGGTGTGTGCTTTCAGTAAATGGATTGAGGCCTTCCCCACGAAGGATAATACAGCATTGACAACGGCAAAAGTTTTGCTCAAGGAGTACTTTCCTCGCTACGGTGTTTGTAAATTTTTGTGGAGCGATAACGGTCCTCATTTTGTTGGGAAAATTGTGGAATACGTGATGAAGGGATTGGGAATTCAGCAGAAATTTCATGCTGTATTTCATCCGCAGTCAGCAGGTCTTGTTGAAAGATATAATGCTACTCTGAAATTAAAGCTAGCAAAGATTGTGGCATCCACGTCTTTGAAATGGCCGGATGATCTGCCTCTGGCATTGCTATCTATCAGATCAGTGCCCCAATCCCGAACTTGCCTCACACCTTATGAAGTGGTGTTTGGAAGGCCTATGAATATATGGGGAGTTCCTAAGCCTCGATTGTTACATGATGTGCCTTGTATAATGATGAACAATTATTTGGCACGATTAACAAATGATTTACTTTCCATTCATCAACAGGTTCGAGAAGCGCTCCCTGACAATTCCATTGGAGAGGCTCACAATCTTCGTCCTGGGGACCATGTGATGGTCCGATCTTTTGAGAGAACAAGCAGCTTGGAGCTGAGCTGGCGTGGCCCCGAGCAAGTGCTTCTTGCAACTCGTACAGCTGTGTGAGTTACCAACAGGAAGCGGTGGGTGCACTCCACTCACTGCCATCGTGTCTCTCCGGATCTGGTGAACCCGACTGTGCTGTCTGATTATCGAGACATCTTGGACGGGGAGAAGAGCCCAGCTGTTGCGTCTACTGAATCGGAGGGAGCCTTCCCGGACCACACCGTCTCTGGAAGAGAGAGATACAATCTACGACCAAGAAAAGCAGTTGTTTTGTGCGAGACTGGTTGAGTTACCGCTCCAGGTTTGTGAAACGGAAGCCGGGAATGTCAAGGGGGGGGATCTGTTCTGCCAAGTGTAGCGACACCTGTCTTGAATCTCGGAGAAGAAACCAACGGCTACTTCGGAGCTCAGCACTCATATTTTTATTTCTTAGTTGTTTTTGAGACACTTTGAACTTTTGAACTATGGCATCTTCTGCAATGCGAAATAAGAGAATTCTTGGTGCAGTACTATTTGTTTTAACAATTGTAGTGATAGCTGTGATAGCTTGGGTAGTAGAACTCCTGGTGCCGGCAAGGGAACATTTACTACCAACTACCCCGATTCCGTCTGAACATTTTCATTTTACCTTGCCTTATCATGAAGAACAACACAGACAGACTTATCTGAATAAAAGCTTCATTCAGATTCTGCATCACACCCACAATATGACTAATACTTCGAACTGTTGGGTATGTGGGATGTTGCCTGGACTTCAAAAGAAAGGAGGCACACCACTTATTCCACTCCCGTTTTCCTATAATGGTTCTTGCAATGCCTGGTATACACTTTTGTTTACTTTGCGATGGCCAAGGAAAGGTGGACTACTTTTCCGACTCAATAAAGTTTGCTTCAATGATCGAGATGGTTATCCACAAGCTGAAGGAACTAAGTTCGAATGGGAGGAGTACCGTCCCGATAACATGTCTGCGCCACGAATTTATAGTAATCAGAGAAATGTAAATATGTCTAATCTACACGTGATTACTGTTATTGATACAAAAGCCGATCTTTGTGTTCGTAATAAAGGTACAATCCCAGTAGGAAGAAGTGAATGCAACACCACTCTCACCTTTGACACTCCAAATGGTATTACATTTGTTGCCTCACGAAACACGTACTTTATATGTGGAAATAAAGGTTATCACCGTCTCCCTATAGGATGGTTAGGGACATGTTATATATCCTTTGTATTACCCCCTGTGTTTATTGCCCCGCCTATGTATCATAATAACTATGTTTTGTATCACGACTTTATATTAAATAGAGTGAAGAGAGCATTAGTTCTTAATGACATCGACCAAACAGACACTGCGTTACAACAATATGTTGATTTTAATTTAGGCCTCTTTTCATTTGTTAAAGCTGCTTTGAATAGTCGAAAAATAAGGCGGCTGACACGTGTTGTAGAAGCTGTTGCTAATGAGACAGCTTTCGCCTTAGGAAATTTGACAGAGGAACTTCAGATTACTAGAATTGTAACGCTCCAAAACCGCATGGTGTTAGATGTAATATTAGCTGATCGTGGAGGAGCATGTCGCATTATCGGAAGTAGTTGTTGTGTATACGTGCCAGATAATTCTCCTTCTGTATATGATGCAATATCTAAATTAGATAAAATTGCTGCTGAGATACATCCTGATAATGGTGCATGGACATTCTCGGGGTGGTTTTGGACATTACTTAGTACGTGGGGTTGGAAGTTGCTGACGATCCTATGTGCAATAATTGGGATATTATTCTTTCCATGTCTCTGTATTCAGTGCGGCCCTATGTTATGTTCTATGTGCCTTTCTGCTTGTATTCCATCCAAACGAGCCATTGCTAAGAACAAACAAATGATTCATAAAGAAGTAGTGCAAATTATGTCCATTGATATTGAAGATGAGTACCCTGATTATGTCCACTATGAGGTAGCTTCAGCTAAACGCTAAAAGGGTTGTCTGTCGTAATTCGACGGTGATCGGGTTAGCGTTAGGCTTTGCTACACGAATTTCCCTTATCTTGACTATGGTTGTCGGAAGCCATTTTGAATGTGCCGGCGGCCATTTTATATGAATGCGTCGCCTCGTGGTCAGCATGCCCTTTTGTCCTTCCTCTGTCCCGCTGACCACTCGAGTTTGCCCAGCAACAGGCTATTTTTAGTATTGGTCAAGCTCACACATGCGCAGTTAAGTCTGAACAGTCATCACTTAGGAATGTCCCTCCAAACTGACCAGTGGTGTTGTAACTCCTCCCATGAGTCAGCTGTGTTCCAAAAATGACCATATATGTACCTAAAACTCTGTCAATGTGTTCCGCCTACATTTTTATTACTGTAAAACTGTATAAAATAGGTCTCACACCGATGTTCGGTGTGATACTTCTTGCATTACCGAAGGGTGCTGTAGGAATGTACCACCACCCCATGGGGTCTTAATAAACTTGTCTTTTGCATTTTCTAGTTTCCGTGCCAACATCTTTTAATGGTGTAGCGGGTTTTGCGGAATATGTATGCCTGGAGAACCCAATACCATGCCAGCAGTGCCCAGACATAGGGGGGGTGTGCGTATGAATCCCAGCAGTGCCCAGACATAGGAGGGGGGCTGGATGGGACTCCCAGCAGTGCCCAGACATAGGAGGGGGGCTGGATAGGACTCCCAGCAGTGCCCAGACATAGGAGGGGGGCTGGATAGGACTCCCAGCAGTGCCCAGACATAGGACGGGGGTGTGCGTATGACTCCCAGTAGTGCCCAGACATAGGAGGAGGGTGTAGATAGGACTCCCAGAAGTGCCCAGACATAGGAGGGGGGTGTGCGTAGGACTCCCAGCAGTGGCCAGACATAGAAGGGGGGCTGGATAGGACTCCCAGCAGTGCCCAGACATAGGGGGAGGGTGTAGATATGACTCCCAGCAGTGCCCAGACATAGGAGGGGGGTGTAAATAGGACTCCCAGCAGTGCCCAGACATAGGAGGAGGGTGTAGATATGACTCTCTGCAGTGCCCAGACATAGGAGGGGGTGTGCGTATGACTCCCAGCAGAGCCCAGACATAGGAGGGGGGTGTGCGTATGACTCCCAGCAGTGCCCAGACATAGGAGGGGGGCTGAATAGGACTCCCAGCTGTGCCCAGACATAGCAGGGGGGCTGGATAGGACTCCCAGCAGTGCCCTGACATAGGAGGGGGTGTGCATATGACTACTCCCAGTAGTGCCCAGACATAGGAGGAGGGTGTAGATAGGACTGCCAGCAGTACCAGAGATAGGAGGGGGTTTGGATAGGACTCCTACCACTGGTCAACAGCATGGGGGTGGGAGAAAGGCTCAGGGCCAGAAGGCTGTAAAGGGGGTGGTGTGGAAGCTGAAACTAAGGACAACCCTATCACCACTACTGTGTACGCACAAGCCCAATTTCAAGCAACCCATATGGACCAGGTACACACCCATGGACCTTGTTCAATGTACAGGGAGTGAGAAAGTACTGACAACATAGCTGACACTGGGCCATGGTGTATGGTGCAGAAGGTCATCCTGTGAACAGTGCAAACAGTAACATCAGGACAACAAGTTCAGATATCTTAACCGGATCTCAAAAATATGGTCATGGCACCATGGTCCATGGGGGGACAACCACACCATGAGAGAGGCACAGTTCCAACACACACTCAAACCACCAGAACAGCCTGTCACACACACCCCTTACATAAACATAGCCAGCTGGGACAGGCAATGTAGTGTTCCACTTTCACTACCCTCATGTAACATCACATATACAGATTTGATGAAGCATCTAAGCCAAAACATGCACAGGTCTGATTCCCAAGGCACTTGCACTTCTACCACGATGCCATATCTACACGTTACTCACGCAGCGGACGCACAAATATTACTGCAATGTTGTTGAGTATTGACAAGGTGATGCACATGGGAGATGTATCATGTTTTAAAGCCCTGCGGCAGAAGTATGTGGACTGGTCATGGTGTGGTTGTGGTGTGGTGTGGTGTGCATTGGCTGCCTCTCACAGAACAGCAACACCTCACAAAAGTGGCTGAATGAAATATTAACTATTTCACTCATCCACTTTCATGCGCATGCTGCCTCAAAAACATGTGCATGCCTGAAGCAGACATAAGGATTAATACAGCATTGTGCAGATAGGGCTGCACAGAGCATTGCTGTATCAGCGTTGCGACAGCGACACAACTCAAGCAATGTGCCACTTCCATGGCACAGATGCGAGATACACCTGTACTGTTATCACACTATGGGAGTCCACAGTGTGAAAGTGTTGCATCCATGTTGGCATAGGTGTGGTGCACTATGACTCTCAAATCACTGCTGAAATGCCTGGCAGTGCCATTCAATGTAAATAGACCCTCACATTAAAATGTGTCCTGAACACAGATCAATCTGACACCCCCACTGAACAGTTTGAAAAATCATAAACAGGTGTAACAGTGACAACGAAAATGTATATGAAACTTATTATTTAGGGATTGAATGCCATTAACATCTGCTGTCTCTCACACACAGGGCAACGTGCACAATCTACCCCCAACCAGGGTGGAGAAGGATCACAGTCCCAGGCTCCACAGGACCCGGATCCCACCAACAGCGATGCCTCTCATCACTCCACGGATGACACAGACCAACCTGGCACCTCTGGATCCCAAACCTGTGTAGCAGCTGGATCAGGGACATCTGCGCCAACCACCACACCCACTCCTGCCACATCCCAGCAGACAGCTCGGAGCCCTTCACACAATCCACAACTGAGCCAGTCTGACAATGAGGGACAAGGTTTGGCGGACACCCTGGAGGAGGCAGACAACACCACCACTGTCAACCCTCAGGGGTCGCGTTGACCCGATGTGCCCACAACAGCAGGCCAGTCTCGTGTGGGCAGGGGTGGTGGGAGTGGCTCAAGACGGAGCGAGAACCTGACCAGCAAGCTGACGGGCCTGGTATGTCTTATCTCAGAAACATCCTGCAGGGATACCGGCGGGATACCAGGGAGTTCAGCCAGGGAGTGGGGGCCCTCATTGCTTTGAAAAACCAGCAGTGCCGAGCAACACGCCAGTCAACTACTACACCAAGGACGGATGGAGGCAAGACTGGATGAGCTCTTGGCGTTGCAGAGGGACATCAGCCTTTCACTCCGTCGGATTGCTGACAACATGCAGCACCCCCATCCCTGTGTCACTAGGCCACAAACATCCAGGCAAACACTGGCAACACGCACAGGGAGGGAGGAGGAGGTGGATACATCCGACAGAGAGTCCCACGCATTGTTAAGGCCTGCATATGAGGGTCCTCCAAAGAAGGCAGGTTGTCCACGGAAAAGACGTTGAGAGGCAGAGGGCCATGCACATCTCCCAGGTCACCTGGTCTGGCATCTTGCCTTTGTGTGCAAGAGCAACACCCTATTGACTGTCACACTCTCCCACAAGGACTTGCTGGTCGCAGTCTCACCAATGATGCCATACACTGTGTTCTGGACTCTTGACTGAAACTGCAAGGAATCACATCTCTTTCTGTGAACTTTGGATTCCCCACATTTTTGTACAGCACCTAACACCTACTCACCTTTCACTCACAAGATGTAGAATGAAATAATTATAACACAATAGGTATTGATGTTGCAGTATTTACCCCCCAGAGTCAACAACATATGTGTTGGGATATGTCAAAGTATGCCAGAGTTTCGAACAAACACAAGCCATACATACAGTGGGATCTGAGTTTTGTTGGGGACACACATAGGTCACAATGTATGATTAACTACATCCATTGTGGTACGTACTCACACCTGATGGTTACCAGCTGCTGAGGGGGGTTGCCATACTACTCTGACAGACAGTTACATAAGAGTCTCATGAAGGTTTACAGGTCATTGGTAATGTGTTGGTGTGCAGGGAGGGACTACCAGGTCTTTTTCTTGATGTGGGAAATCTATCAGCCTCATGCAGTTGTACTGTGGAAGTGATGAATGTTGTCCAGGGCATGGGTGGCTGGACGCACTACAGGCAATGTGGTGTTGAATGGGAGACGTCCATATTAGTATGTTTTTGGTTGTGGTTGTGGAGTGCCTACTGAGTGTGGCTGAGGAGTATGAAGGTCTGCCCGTAGTTGACAGTGGCACTCACAAACAATCAATCAAACAGGAAATTTTGCTACATACCCGTGATGGTTTGAAGGCGCTGGTTGGAGGGGAGGGGGCTGCTACTGATCGAAGAGCCAGGTATTGATGAGTCTTTTGAAAGGCAACAGCTCCTAGGTCTGATGTAGTTTGTTTCGGAGAGTGTTCCAGGTCTTGGTGGCGAGGTGAGAGAAGGATCAGCCTCCGGCGGTGGATTACAGGATGCGTTCAACAGTGGGGAGGGCAAGGTTAGCAGACCAGAGGCTGCGGGAAGGGGTGTAGCAGCTGAGTCGGTCATTGAGGTATGTTGGTACGGCGTGGTGTAGGGCTTTTTGGGTGTGGATGTGGAGTTTGAAGGTGATCATCTTGTTGATGGGGAGCCAATGCAGCCCTCTCAGTTGGTGTGTGATGTCACTGTGTTGGGGGGCGTTGAGGATCAGTCATGCCTAGGCATTCAGGATGTGTTGCAGCTGTCTCCGGAGCTTGGTTGAAGTTCCTGCATAGAGGGTGTTCCCGCACTCCATTCTGCTGGTGACGAGTGCCTGGGTGACGTTATTACTTGTGTTGGAGGGGATACTTTTGAAGATCTGGTGGAGCTATCGCAGGGTGTAGAAGCATGATGTGGAGACCGCGTTGACTTGCTTGGTCATGGAGAGTGCGGATTTGAGGATGAACCCCAGGTTGTGTGCGTGGTTGGTGGGTGCTGGGACTGTTTCTAGCAATGTTGCCCAACAAGAGTCGTTCCCAGGCTGATAGGGTGTTGCTGAGGATGAGGACCTCCGTCATGTCGGAATTCTGCTCCAGCCTGCTGTCCATAATCCATTCTTCTACGGCCTTAATTCCCCTGTGGACGTTGGCTTTGGTGGTGTGGGTGTCTCTGGTGAGTGATATGACCATTTGGGTGTTGTTGGCGGACATGATGTTGAGGCTGTGTTGTTGAGAAATGTGGCTGATTGGTGCCATGTAGATATAGAACTGTACTGGGCTGAGGGATGATCCCCGTGGGATGCCGCAGAAGATCTTGGTGGTCTTGGAGCAGAAGTGTGTGTGGCATACATTCGGGGTACTGCTGGAGAGGAAGGATGTGGTCCAGGCCAGGGCCATCTCTTGTATACTAGCGTCATGGAGGCGTGCTGTTAGGGTGCAGTGGCAGACTGTATCGAAGGCTGCTGATATGTCCAGAAGGATAAGTGCAGCTGGTCCTCCTTTGTCCATCAGGATCCAGATGTTGTTGGTGGTGGTGATGAGGGCCGTCTCAGTGCTGTGGTTGCTGCAAAAGCTGGACTGTGATGAGTCCAGGATGTCATTGTCTACTAGGTAACGGGTCAGTTGTCTGTTGACAATCTTTGCCGTGACTTTTGTGGGAAAAGTGAGCAAGGATATGGTCTGAAAGTTACTTAAGTCATTTGGGCCTGCCTTGTGTTACTTCAGTAGGGTGTTGATCTTGGTGTACTGACAGCTCTCCATAAAGGTTGCTGTCTTGAAGGAGATGTTGATATTTTTTTGGAGATGGTGTGCGATGGCTGTGCTAGCTTTGTTTAAAACATGGTGGGGGCATGGGTCAGATGGGGATCCTGAGTAGATGGAGTACATGAGCTTCATGGTGTGTTTGTAACAGACGTTGGACCAGGCTGTCAGATGATGGTGCGTGTGGGGGTGGCAGGGGTGGTGGGCTTGGTGATGGATGTGGGGGTATCACTATCCAGCCTCCATCCCACCCATACTACACAGGTGGCCCTCATACAAATGGCAGACTTTATACACTGGGAGGTAGATGGAGCTTCCAAGGTTGGTGCTGTCGGACATGTCTCCAGCATTTGGCACCGTAGACCATCATAACCTTCAGACCGGCTGAATTGATTGCCATGTCTAGAGTCTAAATGTTATCATATGCAGAGGATCTACTGATTCAAATCAACTAAAATTCAATCAGAGCTGCACATTTTGAGCATCACCACAATTGGTACTTGGTGTAGTATGTCACTCTGGGGGTGTACCTCACAAACTATTATCAATCATACTCCTGGAAAGTTGATGTTGTCCTTGTGGGCGGCCTACTATCCATCTGTGATGGCAATGTAGAAGTAGTGTTTTAATCTTACTTACAGCCAGGTCACAGTAATGATGGTTTTGTGTTGTGCTGTGGTGTTGATGCGGTAACAGATTCTAATGTTGTGCTGGTGTAAGTAGCATGTGTGCAGAACAACGCACATGAGCTGCTTGTACGGACATGCACTTTCATGTGTGGCAGTATGAGTTGCACACGCAGCCTGCGAAGCTGTAATGTGTGCTCTTAGGGGTTGCCTGATACCAGGTGCATGATTGTCTGGTGTTCACTGTGTGGAGGGTGGCTGGAGCATGAGTCGGTAGTGTAACCTGTGTCAATCAATGACGACGGGGCCTTGCACTGTGCACGTTGCAGGCGCTGACGGTCCTCCCTTTGTCATGCATGTGGTGCAACTGTGGCACTGACAATCTGCTGTCTGCCTTAAGAATGGATTGCTGGATGTTGGAGCATATGGGAGGCGTGTGTTTTGCAGAATCTGGCCACTGGCTTTTGCGGTGTCACTGGGGATGCAGCATCAGGAATGTCTGAACACATTATGGCTGAAGGTGTGAGACACCATGTTAAAGTCAATAACAAAATTACAAATTGTCCCCGTAGGAATTAATTTACACAATATTCTTCAATCAAATTTAGTCACAATCGTGATCATGAATTTATAAAGCAGCAAGGAAATTCAAGTTTTAAGAACTATTATTTTATTTTGTTTTTATCAAAAAGTTTTTTATGGCAACAAGGAATACTACACAATATATACACTTTTGATTGTAGTATTGGACACCTTCTGTTTTTTAACATGGGCAACACATTACCATGCAAAACAGTAGTAATTATGACGAAATTCATTCATTGTAACAGACATTCAAACAATGAAACCAATACAGTGGTGTCATGCGTCGACGTTTCGGTCCCTCGTTGGTTACAGAGAATCCATCGGACCATCATCAGGACTGGTTGCACATTTATATCAATCGACCTCCAGCCGGAGGTGATAAAGACTAGGATGAATTGGGTTGTTTAACCAATATTGTCCACTCTCAAATATGTCAAAGCTCAACGTTGTGAATGCGATTGTTGGTTCAACAGCGGCAAAATCACTGATAACGGAAAGTGCGTGATTCAATCCGAATTCAGTATCAATTAGATGCACCAAGCACGACTTCTAAATGCATTGAAGGTAGGCATCTTACAAATGCTTCGACAGCAGCGCCTGAGTCACTGGTCAAAAGAGGTGGCGTTCCTATCTTTCTTTCAGTTAGTCGGAATGCGTTCCGACTAACTGAAAGAAAGATAGGAACGCCACCTCTTTTGACCAGTGACTCAGGCGCTGCTGTCGAAGCATTTGTAAGATGCCTACCTTCAATGCATTTAGAAGTCGTGCTTGGTGCATCTAATTGATACTGAATTCGGATTGAATCACGCACTTTCCGTTATCAGTGATTTTGCCGCTGTTGAACCAACAATCGCATTCACAACGTTGAGCTTTGACATATTTGAGAGTGGACAATATTGGTTAAACAACCCAATTCATCCTAGTCTTTATCACCTCCGGCTGGAGGTCGATTGATATAAATGTGCAACCAGTCCTGATGATGGTCCGATGGATTCTCTGTAACCAACGAGGGACCGAAACGTCGACGCATGACACCACTGTATTGGTTTCATTGTTTGAATGTCTGTTACAATGAATGAATTTCGTCATAATTACTACTGTTTTGCATGGTAATGTGTTGCCCATGTTAAAAAACAGAAGGTGTCCAATACTACAATCAAAAGTGTATATATTGTGTAGTATTCCTTGTTGCCATAAAAAACTTTTTGATAAAAACAAAATAAAATAATAGTTCTTAAAACTTGAATTTCCTTGCTGCTTTATAAATTCATGATCACGATTGTGACTAAATTTGATTGAAGAATATTGTGTAAATTAATTCCTACGGGGACAATTTGTAATTTTGTTATTGATGATACCCAGTCCTTGTGGGATTATTGGGTGGCTCTGTCCTTTGATACCATGTTAAAGTGGCACACAAAGACAAGGATATTTGAATAGCAACATGTTACATGTGTATGGGAAGGAAGGAGTGTCTGGTTACTCATGGGTCACTGCTAGAAATTTTGAAAACAGTCACCAAATATGACGGCCACATGACCAGGCACCAAAAGGCCAAGCGGGGCACAGGACAAACAGTGTCAGCAAGTGTTGCATGTCCGTTGTGGGTATTAAGCTCAAAGAATACATACACAACCATGTATGCCAATCACAATATGGACCGAGAACTATTACAAACACCATACATGTTGAACCCGTACACATAAATAATCCAACTCAGAGGTAGGGTGAAGTGTTCAACAATTGGTGTTGGAGCACTTAGTGTTTTGTAAAATACCCCTCACACACCAAAAGGCCCCTTGGTGTCATGCTTCATGTTAGACGGGACCTGGAGGGTCGGCCGAGGACAAGGGGAGAGGTCTCCGGGGAGAGCCGTCTCCAGCGATCGTACAGACAAGTAACTTCCCCCCCACAGATGGACACCACACAAGGATAAGATTTAACGTTCTTTATAAGCCATCTTGAGGTACGGTATGACGGTACAAGGAGGTCTGGACTCAGGGGTCCCCTCGATTCTAGTCTCTTGGATGGGAAAGGGGGTAGCGGGACAGTCTTATTACCAATCTGGTAGTTGCGATGAGATGATGGGTAGCTCACAATCCTCGAGCTCGGTGTTCTTGAAGGACGGGCCGCGGCAGCGCCAGCAGGTCCCGGGGCGGTCGAAGGTGGCAACGGTCCGCGGCAGCGCCAGCAGGTCCCGGCGAAGATGGTAGTTACAACGGGTCGCGGCAGCGCCAGCAGGTCCCGACGAGGATGAAGGATGCAGAGGGCCGCTGCAGCGCCAGCGGCAGGACGACAGTTCACAAGGCAGGGCTGCGGCAGCGCCAGCAGTCCGTCAAGGATGAGTTCTTCTCGGTGTCTCTCGACTCCAGGATACAACTGCCTTCCTGCTCTGGAGCTGCCCCAGTTATAGGTCTGGCGGCCTTTGATGTCTGGACCCTCGCACTTGGAGGTCGGGAGGTCCGGGATGAGGGAGTCCAGACACCCAGCAGGGGGGTGGAGCCAGCGCCCGGGGAGGCTGGGGGAGATCGGCACCTGGCGGGAGAGAGCCATCGACACTTCTTTCTCCCATTGACCTGCCAAGTGGTCCGTTCACCTCCTGGGTGGATGGTGGGGCCGGGATGTCGGGGCCTGGCCAGGCCCAGGGTTGGGGTCGAGCTGAGGCCATGCGGCCTCGTGGTGCAGTGTCCAAGATGGCGGCCGGGCCGGGCAATGGTGCTGACGGTGGCCCGGGCCCGTGATACAGAGATGTCCGGGAGTAGGAGTCCCGTAGGGGACGGAGTGTGGGTTGCTTCTGTGGGTAGCACTCGGAGAGCTGATGTCCGGGCTCTGTCATGCGGGGAGGGAGCGAGCTCTTCATGTGGCCTGTCCAACACTTCATCATCGGGGTCTTCGCACCGCTCTAACGGGATGCGGCGTGCTACGACCTACGACTACGTGGGAGCACTTATAGGTAATGACTATATGTGGTGCATGTGTTTTGGGTGTTTTTACAAGTGAGTGGTGGGACGTGCTGAAGGATAAAAAGTACCTGGCACGTGAGTATACACAAAAACAATTTTATTCCTAACTCCGGCTGATACTATTAAAAAAAGTGCAGTGTGAGGTTAAATCTGTCGTGATTATGGACAGGACCTCAGGTGTGCGTCGACATGTTTCGGAGGCAAAGCTCCTTCTTCAGGACGGGGGCACAACTTCCCCACCTTGTTTCAGTGAGTTGAGTGTCCTCGGCATAGGAGCAGATTTTGACATCCCACTTTCTGCCTATTCCAGCCAGGGAAGACACAAAAACATTGAACAAAGTTGGGCTTAGCGAGGCCCCCTGTGGGACCCCTTATTTGATGTTCCGGCGTGGAGATGAGAACTTGCCCATGTGCACTGATTGTGATCTATCCGATAGGAAAGACTGCAGCCATCCCAGTGCACTGTCCCTAATGCCCCTAGATGCTAAGGTTTCCAGGAGCAGGTTGTGTGGGACAGTGTCGAATGCCGCAGAGAGATCCAGGAGTATTAGGGCAACTGTTTTCCCCTGATGTACTTGCATTCTAATGTTATCCAGCACGGCCAAGAGTGTTGTTTCCGTGCTGTTGTTGGCCCTAAAACCTGTTTGTGTGATATCCAGCAGGTTGTTAGTTTCGAGAAAACTGGCCAGTTGCCTGTTGACCAGTTTCTCTAGGACTTTCGACAGGTAGGGAAGTTGGGATAGGGGTCTGTAATTGGCCGGGTTGTTGATATCTAAGCCTGCTTTTTTTAGAAGGGGGTGACTGTGGCGTTCTTCCAGCAGGATGGGAATTCTGCAGCTTCTAGCGAGTGATTTAGCACTTGAGTCACTGCAGGGCAGATTAAAGGGATAAGTTGCCGGAAAATATGATGAGGGCAAGGGTCCAGGGGGGAGCCAGATTTGATTTCAAGCATCGCTTTGCCCACATCCTCTTCAGAGAATGGGCCAAAGCTAGTACAGCAGGCTTGGGAGGTGGATGGCTCGTGGTCCACCGGGCAGCCCGGTTTGGGATTGGGAAAAGATGAGTAGATCTTGTCTATTTTTTCGCAAAAGAAAATATTAATTTTGTCGCAGCTTGTTTGTGAGGGAATCAAGTTAGATGAGAGACTGGTCGGACTGCACATAGCTCTTTCACTATTTTAAAAGGCTCTTTGGAAGAGTTTTTATTCTCTATGATTCTACGAGAAAAGTAGTCCTTTTTTGCCTTCCTAATGGATTTAGTGTATTGCAAGAGTTCTTTCTTGTAGCCAGCCCTCGTCTCTTGGGTTCTTGTTAACCTCAATTTGTGTTCGAGCATTGTACATTTCCTTTTTTGCAACTTCAGTTCTTGCCCGTACCAGTTTTCTGACATGGTGCGCCTGGGTTTGGCATCGTGACGACGCTGTGAGCAGTGCTCAAGAGCCATCGCGATGTGGTCCTGATGTCTATCTGCTGCTTCGTCTACACTTATTTTTCCTATAGAGGAATGGACAAAGTGTTGCTGAAAAGTTTCAACCTTGAAGTTGGCATAACTTCTCCTGTGGGTTGCTGCTTGATAGGAGGGCCTAGCGTTATTAGCAGGTAAGTGAATGTCAAACTCGACCAAAGAGTGGTCCGTCCACAGTAGTGGTCTTATCCCTGAAATGGAGATGGGGTTAATATGGGAGAACATCAGGTCAAGGGTCTGTCCGGCCCTATGAGTTGGTTGATTAATTCTCTGGGACAACTGCAGGATCTCCATATTCTCGGTTAGCTGTTTGGTAAAGGGGTTATTACTGTCGTCATAATGGATATTGCAGTCCCCTAGGAGCAGTATATTTTTGTTGTGAAGGCGGATTGGCATAACTTGTGCCAGGAGATGAGCGTTAAAGTCAGAGGTGCAGCCAGGAGGGTTATAGATAATAGCACCACCGAATAGGATGGTGGTGTTTGTGGATATTGAAAATGCCATGGCTTCATGGCTGCTGGCCTGAGTAATCGCCTCCTGTCTACAGGTGAGGGAGTCTTTAAACAACAATGCTACCCCCCCTCCCTTCTTTTTCTCCCTATTCAAGTTGAGAATTTTATAGTTGTCTGGGAGGGCCGTAGCAATGTCCGGGGTACTGTGGTTGTCCAGCCATGTCTCGGTGATAAAGGCTAGGGGCCTCATTTATGAAGGCCTTGCGCCTCCGGTGCGTCACTTTTTCCCATTTTAAAATTGACGCAAAAGTGGCGCAAGACCTTCATAAATAAGGCCCTAGGTCTGGTTGATCATTTTCTAAAATGTCCCAGATTTCAATTGAGTGTTTGGGGAGGGACCTTACGTTTAGATAGATACATCTTAAGATCAGGTTGGGGGTAGTGCGGTTGGTGGGACAGTGCCAGGGGTTACTCAGCCAGTAGCAGTTTCGACACCTAACTGGCCCCATGGTGTTCACGGGTCCTAGTTGTACACATGACGCTTGGTGCAGTGCGCCTGAGGTGTTATATTTTCTTAGTTCGCTGCCTGAGTATGTAATAGCGCCTTTGCTCAATGGTCGTGGGTGGCTGGAAGGTAGGACAGGGCTTGTGGCCCCGGGTCCCGGACAGTCGCGGACGGGCGCAGATGGGCTTGCCTTTGGCGTGCCTTCGGCGCGCTGACGGCGTGCCCGCTGCGCCGGTCCGCTGCGCTTCCGGTGTGGTGGCTCCATTTTGTATTGGCGAGGGCGGGAGGGTGTGAGGGGCCGAGCACTCGTCTGCTCGCCCTGCTCCTGCCCTCACCCAAGATGGCGGGGGCCCCGGCAGCGCCTACTCGGCTGCAGAGGGGGTGATCAGGGGAGCATCAGGATCCAGCACACCATAAGTATTCAATGGCGGCGGTGAGTAAAACACAGTATTTAGAGGCACACAAAATTTGTCAACTCTTACAATCAGCGATCAAATTTTAAAAGTAATAAGAACAGATTACAGTGTTTAAAAAGCGCTAGCAAAGGTAAAAAATGCTCGGCTTACAAGTCCCGGCTTTCCGCCTCAGGACGCTTCACACAACACTCCACACTCAGTAGTAATCATGATTTTAATATACACATCACCTGCTAGAGCCGTAGTTAGCTGACGCAATGAGGTAGGGGATTATCTAAACACAAGGAAGCCTAGCAAGAGCCAAGCATTGGCTTATTAAACTGTGCCTTACAATACCAAACATGACAAGCAGGTATGAGCAAACTCTACAAAGAGTAATGAGGAACAAACCCAGTAAACCACCCCTACCGTTACCATGATATGCAGCACGGCACAAGACTTGTCTGCAATTAACGGCAACCAACTGGTGTAACGGAAGGGTTTACATTACCAACACCTCTATTTTCCTACGTCTTCAGTGCAACATTCCTGGAATAATGGGAATAGAAAGATGACATAAAGTTACCAAGAAGGCTTGCAAAGCAGTGGTCTCCACCGGCACAGATGTTGCGACCTGACAGTTATATTACATACTGGCACAGGGGGCAATGCATACATATGAACACACTCACTGGACAATTGTCAGAACATGTGGGACCTACAATGGTCCACACCATCACAACACGGCAATAGGTAAACCTAACTGTACTGACCAACAACATCAATGTGATGAGCCAAACACATCCTGCTGCACATAGTGAGTTTGCAAATCCACACAGAGCCTGTGGTTTTGATGTCACACACAATGTAAACCGGTCACATCTGCAATGTCTCAGGACCATGCTTTACACACATTGATACAGTCCCCAGAGTCATCAATCAACAACAGATGACTGAGAAGAAGGGTGAGTGTCCAGTAATGGGAGTGTTGCAACAGGCATCTTGATCCATGTTAATGACACATGTATGGATACTTCAACAACAAGCACAGTAACAGCTACCACACATTCCCATAGCATAACAATCCAATAACAATATGTTAAGATATCTCATCAAAACTGACATTTCCACAGGTTTGTACATGGAACAGTGATTTGGCACACGTTGCAATCATCATGATCAATAGTAGAAGTACCAAGATGACACGAACAGACAACAGGCAGAGCGACCTGGGAAAGACAGGCACACAAGGGGACACATGAATAATATGTGCATACAGACATGGTCATGTGAAAATACATCACAATGTAGTACATATGTACATTACTAAATCACTCATTGCACATATGCGTGTGTCATTACATCACCACTTGGGTGACACATCACAACAAACATCAAAGTTCATTGACATACAGTCAGCTAGACACACAGTATGCAACACATTCCACTCCATGCCACAAGCTTGCACATGAATACCCAGTGACTCACCATTAAGAGAAGAAGTTGCGGATGCAGGACTTTTCACCATTGTAATGGTGCCATACGCAAGCGAGGCGTACCCCCAGAGTGCATGTGTGTGAGTGTGACGTTTCACCATTGTAATGGTGCCATACGCGAGCGAGGCGTTTCACCATTGTGATGGTGCCATACGCGAGCGTGGCGTACCCCCAAAGTGCGTGCGTGTGTGCAGGACATTTCACCATTGTAAGGGTGCCATATATGAGCAAAGCGTACCCCCAGAGTGCATGTGTGTGAGAGGGATGTTTCACCATTGTAATGGTGCCATATGCAAGCGAGGCGTACCCCCAGAGTGCGTGCATGTGAGCGGGACTCTCACCATTGTAATGGTGCCATACGCGAGCGAGGCGTACCCCCAGAGTGCGTGCGTGTGAGCGGGACGTTTCACCATTGTAATGGTGCCATACGCGAGCGAGGCGTACCCCCAGAGTGCGTGCATGTGAGCGGGACATTTCACCATTGTAATGGTGCCATACATGAGCGAGGCGTTTGCCCATTGTGATGGTGCCATACGCGAGCGAGGCCTACCCCCAGAGTGTGTGCGTGTGTGCGTGTGTGCGGGATGTTTCACCACTGTAATGGTGCCATAAGTGAGCGAGGCGTACCCCCAGAGTGCGTGCGTGTGAGCGGGACATTTCACCATTGTAATGGTGCCATACACGAGCGAGGCGTTTGCCCATTGTGATGGTGCTATACGCGAGCGAGGCGTACCCCCAGAGTGTGTGCGTGTGTGCAGGACGTTTCACCATTGTAATGGTGCCATACGTGAGTGAGGCGTACCCCCAGAGTGCGTGCGTGTGAGCGGGACATTTCACCATTGTAATGGTGCCATACACGAGCGAGGCGTTTGCCCATTGTGATGGAGCTATACGCGAGCGAGGCGTACCCCCAAGAGTGTGTGCGTGTGTGCGGGATGTTTCAGCACTGTAATGGTGGCATACGCAAGCGAGGCGTACCCCCAGAGTGCATGCATGTGTGCAGGACATTTCACTATTGTAATGGTGCCATACACGAGCGAAGCGTACCCCCAGAGTGTGTGTGTCTGAGCGGGACGTTTCACCATTGTAATGGTGCCATACGCGAGCGAGGCGTACCACCAGAGTGCGTGCATGTGAGCGGGATGTTTCACCATTGTAAAGTTGCCATACGCCAGCGAGGCGTACCCCCAGAGTACATGCGTGTGAGCGGGACGTTTCACCATTGTAATGGTGCCAATACGCGAGCGAGGCGTTTCACCATTGTGATGGTGCCATACGCGAGCGAGGCGTACCCCCAGAGTGCGTGCGTGTGTTCGGGACGTTTCACCATTGTAATGGTGCCATACGCGAGCGAGGCGTACCCCCAGAGTGCGTGCGTGTGAGCGGGGCATTTCACCATAGTAATGGTGCCATACACGAGCGAGGCGTTTGTCCATTGTGATGGTGCCATACGCGAGCGAGGCGTACACCCAGAGTGTGTGCGTGTGTGCGGGATGTTTCACCACTGTATTGGTGCCATAAGTGAGCGAGGCGTACCCCCAGAGTGCGTGCGTGTGAGCGGGACATTTCACCATTGTAATGGTGCCATACATGAGCGAGGCGTTTGCCCATTGTGATGGTGCCATACGCGAGCGAGGCGTACCACCCCCAGAGTGTGTGCGTGTGTGCGGGATGGGTCACCACTGTAATGGTGGCATACGCAAGCGAGGCGTACCCCCAGAGTGCGTGCATGTGTGCAGGACATTTCACCATTGTAATGGTGCCATACACGAGCAAAGCGTACCCCCAGAGTGTGTGTGTCTGAGCGGGACGTTTCACCATTGTAATGGTGCTATACGCGAGCGAGGCGTACCCCCAGAGTACATGCGTGTGAGCGGGACGTTTCACCATTGTAATGGTGCCATACCCGAGCGAGGCGTTTCACCATTGTGATGGTGCCATACGCGAGCGAGGCGTACCCCCAGAGTGCGTGCGTGTGTGCGGGACGTTTCACCATTGTAATGGTGCAATACTCGAGCGAGGCGTTTCACAATTGTGATGGTGCCATACGCGAGCGAGGCGCACCCCCAGAGTGCATGCGTGTGAGCGGGACGTTTCACCATTGTAATGGTGCCATACGCGAGCGAGGCGTACCCCCAGAGTGCGTGCGTGTGTGCGGGACGTTTCATCATTGTAATGGTGCCATACGCGAGCGAGGCATACCCCCAGAGTGCGTGCGTGTGAGCGTGTGTCCCCTTGAATATGTGGCATTCGCGACGTAAAACGCACCGTACTTGTGTGGGTTTCCCAGAAAATACATAGGGAACACCTAGGGGATGAGTAGAATGCCCAGGATGCAGGCATGTTGTCAAGGAAACAGAGATTTGAGTGTGTGCTACAGGTGCCCTGCAAAATTAAGTTGGACAAAACTATACAATGTTGCAATTTGTTTTTGAGCTGAAGCTCAATTTTTAAACCATGCAAATGTGTGTCAGACCCTTAAGTTTAAAGGGATTGGATGAAAGGTAGGATGCAAAGTGATCTGGCCTATCACACTGTACTCCTGATACGGAAAGCTCCTCAGCAGCACAGATTTAAGGCTGCATGTGGCTGTGAGAGAGCACTTGCCCGCACAACATTGGAGTGGACCACACTGCTGCTGTCTCTGCATTCCCTGGACCATCATGTCGCATACGGTGGAGAGGGCACCTGCATTCTCTGATGAGGAAAACCAGGACCTGCTGGATGCCCCCATATCACAAAACAGCAAGCTGTGTGGGAGACCAGGGGAGCAGGTGAGTGCTGAATGCACTAGCTGTGACTGTGCACCTGTTGTGTGTGTGTCACAACAGGCATTGTATATTGGTGGGACGGACATGCTATGTGGTTTTGAGAGAGTCACAGGGGGTGCACATGGTGGTGCTCTCATGCAGAGCATGATATAGTTCATGTGTGTTCACTCCTCACTTGCATTGTGCTTACTGTGACATTCAATGCATTGTGAAATACACATTCAGGCGTGCAATACCTTGGTGGCTTTATTCACAAATGTCCGGAGATGTAACAGTGTTTCCTCCAGGCTGACAGCTGAATGTACTCACAGAAGTTCATGACTTGTGGTGTATTAAAGAAATAATGTTTCTGACCTCATGGAAATTGAAGTATGTGAATGTTCCTTGTCATCTGGGTGAGTGTGTATGTGATGTGTTGCACCACAGCTGCATGGCGTATGCATCAGTTCTGCCCATCTGATGTGACAAGTAAGCAGTGCTGTGTGCCTGACTAGCAAAGTTAGCATGACACCTGTGACACCTCTATGTGAAGTGGCACATGTGCAAACTGATGGTTGTACCTTCTGCAGTCAGTGACTGGAAAATGATCTGTGCCAGTGTGTATCTATCTGGTCTGGTGAGGGTTGTTAACGGGATTAGGAAATGTGACTGCTTGCCACATGCTATCCCACACCCTGTAGTTGCATGTGTTGTGCAGTGTGTGCCACGATCAGTGAGTGTGTTGCCCCCCTTATGCCATCTGTTGTCTTTCATAGGCATGTAGTGCATTGGGGTTTGCCCACAGGCCAAAATCACATGTACAATGAGGCAAGTCCTGTTAGCATCCTACGGCCTGTTCTCATCATCAATGTAGTGCATGTGTGTCTCTGGCACATGGAGCATGTGTAGTGATGTTGTTTCACTTTCTCTCCCTGACAGGTAACTGCCTAACAGAAGGGGGAGATCTGGTTGGACATTGCCAGGGCTGTCAGGTCTGTCAGGGGCCCTCGCCGGTGGATTCCAAACCTAAGGAAAAGGTGGCAGGACATCCGGTGCTGGACCCGGCATATCACCTGGGTCCAGCTGAAGCTGGAAGTTCCATGCCGGCATGTTGGGAGCCGTCATCTAACCCCTCACATGCTCTGGGTCCTGGAAGTGGCCTTTCCCGACCTCCATAGGCAGTTGCAGGAAAGACAGCAGCAAGAAGGAGGTATGTACATGGCTGTTTGTAGTGTTGTGTGTCAGCTGCTACTTTAGGTACTCAGCAGCCTGGAACTACTCCCACAGTTGGGGTGTCTGGTCAGCCAGGCTATTTGTGCATTGTTCTTTCTTTCTCACCCCTTCTTCAGATGTATCCCCTGGTGTGTGTTATTTTGGCATTTTCACAGGTTCTTCTAGGGTGCCAGGTAATTAGACTGCACACTGATTTGCACATCATGTGGGAGGGAGGTCTGTGACATGTGTTGGTACCTTGCCTGTGCCATGACCTGTGCACTGTGTTTGTGCCTCCTATTTGTTTACCCTGATGATGCGTCTCAACATAGTGGTGTGAGGTTTGGAATGCACACCCTTGCAGCATGCATGACCCATGTTGAGTTCCCAGACCTGATGTACATCATTTGTGAGATATGAATAATGCCAACCCGGTTATTGATGGTACAGTCAGCTCATTCCATATCCGGAGATCAGTGTGCCCACTACAGTCACCAGACACACCCTGGAATCATAGTCATGTGTGTCATGCAACACTGTGCCCATTCAATGTGTGTTCATAATGGATCTGCCACAGTGGCATTGGAGCCTGGCACACTTTGTATGAATCCTGTGTCTGCTACATGTGCCCACTGAACATGGATACAAGATTTGGCTTGTGCATGGTTACACTGGACAGTGGCTGTGCCTATTCACAGAAATCTGTGGTTGTTTGTTTGTGACTAATGTGTATTGCCATCCCCACGAGGTGAGCTTGCGTTACTTTTTGACTTGTTGATGCACAGTTTTGTGTACCCTGATTCCGATTTCTCACTTCTGGATCTGTATCAATCACATGGACTGAGGGATGGGGATGTTATGCAGGGGATGTCTAATGGGCCTGCCTAATTTTGCCTTGCAAGGTGTGATCTGTGTTGGGGCATTGGATGGCTGATGTTTCACAATGCACTTCCCCTGTGATGGTGGGCAGTGTTTTTATTTTATGCTTCACAGCCTATGTAATTATTTCCAAAACATGATTGTACCTCATTCTTTTGTACACACATGTATGTAGTTGTGGTGCAACCCTGTTTTGTGTTGGTGTGCACACTAGTGTTGTCATTTAGTCTGGGGATGAGGATGTGTCCACGATGCAGGTATGATTTTATAGTTTCACATTTGCAGGCCCATTAGCTTGAGCATTGTACAGATTTAGGACATGTGGGCCACTTCACATGACAGCTAGTTGGTCTTATGTGCAAGCAACTGCATGATCAGGTACCAGATGCCCCTGTGAGGACTGACATATTTCAAGTTGACTCATATTAATGTTTGTACCCTGGCACTCCCAAAATCTTGTCATTATTTCTTGATGTTTTGAATGTGTACATATGACGATTTGTGTAAGTTACACTTACGTGCCTGCATGATAGTTGTCTCACAAGGTAGTGTACACAAAACAACATTATCAAATTTTGTGTTACAAGCTGGTAGCTTCTGAATGAGCCCATTGTTAGTGATTAATGTTGTGAGTTGATCTCCATATACATGTCCACACAGTGGTTTTTGGGTCTTGCAACTCCTTTGTTCTCAATTGTACAGACTAATGTGTGTAAAGCCATCAAGACCTCCGTTGGTTCATGTATATGGAAAATCTGAAAAGCCTTTTATTCCTACAAGTGTTTCATCTGACCGGGTGCCAGCTGTTTCAGTTAATGTGTCTATATTTATTGGGTGCATTTCATAGTGAGTGTCCTTTCATGCAGGCACATACGTGTTCTCTTCACAAGTTTGAAAATGTACACATTCAATACATGTTGAATGTTTGAAGTATCGTGAGTCACAAGATGTCCAATATTTCTTAAGTTTTTGATCACCCAAATGTACTTACAGGGCTCTGAATGTGGTATCACCTTCCGGAGTGAGGTCGGTTACTTTGCCCTGACGGCCACCACAAAAGCTTTTTTATTAGTAAACTTTAAGTGCCATCACTTCATTGTATGGGTCTGCTATCATGAGAACCAACAGAATCTTCTGAGTGTAACTTTCATTGAAGTTGGGGCCTGGTGTGTTCATGGTATCCTTGTGTCCAACTAGCATTGTGTCAATACCAACTTTTCAGTACTAGTCTCAAATATGTGCAGAGCTATCTGGCTGTTACTCATGATGCATGCCATGATTTGCTATGTGACCAACTGATTTAGTGCTCATGTGTCATATGTGTACAGGTGACTGATGCATTTTTGTTTCTTCTCCTTGCCCACAGCATCATCAACTGAGCCAGAAGGAGAAGACATGAGCACGGACCGGGAGGAGGGACCCAGCCACAGTGCCACCAGCGCTGAGGAGTTAGAGGAAGCTAGTGGCATGGAGGGTGAGGGGAGTCAACCGCCCGTACCTTTTGGAGGCGACACTTCATATAATGTGGACAGATCGTCATCTGACTCCCTGGAGGAGTGTGGTAAATAAAGTATTACCCTGTCATAATTTCTATACTTAAACAAAGGGTCATGCATATAATGAGAGGCAGAGTCTGTGGTGTCCGATTCAAAAGGGCTTTATTTCAGTAACTCGAGTTAAGGGAGAATCGGGTTCCATCACCACTAAGGTTCAGGAAGGGTCTTCTAAACTTTATTCACAGAGTACAATATTTATACATTAAATTGCATAGAGAAGGAGGAGCGCTCCAGGCAGAGCAAGAGAAAGAAAGAGATAAGAGCATGTGGGCGTGCATGAGGGCGTTCACTTGAGGAGTCATAGGTGTGTCATAGGTGGGTGGATACATGGAGGGGGTCTGCATGGCCAGCTGAAACCTTTGCCCTACTTTTGTGCGCAACTTGGTCATGACGTGCAATTGACGTGTAAATGGGGGAAACTGGGGGGAGCTGACTTTCAGTCTAGTAGAGAGACCTTCAGTGTCAGGACGACCTGCACGTCTGGTATTATCTGATATCTTAGGTTTGGAGGATGTATTATCTGAAGTAAAGGTCGCTCAAGCAAAGGTTGCTCATCACCAAGAGTCAGTGTGGGCATATATTTCTTCGTTCATTGCGTGGGGGCCTTGGGCTTTCTATGGATGCGAGCTGTGCAAATCACTTAAACGGAGACAGACAGGCTAGGCCCTATCTCTGCAGACGGTTCTGTTTACCTTCTTCGCCAGGCAGGAATGTGATTCTGTAGAGCAAGCAGATAACTGTTTTGCAAAATACTGTCTTGGCACCCCGGGCTGGGCCCCTCTCGGCTGAGCCAAAAGTATGCGAGAGGTCAGGGATACGTAGCTGCAGCTTTCAGAGTGTCTGGAGGCCAGAAACCTTAATTAGGAGACTGGCTCTGGCTGAGCCACAAAATGGGTTCATCTCGATTTTGAAAGTGCACAATGCAAACACATGGGCAACATGGGCCTCAATGCAGAATTAACGTTTCTTTCATAAAAGACTTGGTGACTGACATTCTAATGTGGGACGGAAAGGCAGAGGCCTCATTATTCAGGCCACAAAGGGAAAATGCATGGGTGACATGCACATACACTAAACGTGGGGTACACGCAGGGGACACATTGGCCATGTAAAATTTCTTTTTTCCTCATTCCCTCCTTGTCCCCTACTGTACCCTTCAGGACATATCTATATTCATGAGACCGTATATCTGATCATACAGCATCATTTGTACATCTTTTATCTTTTGTATACGTGGATGTGGGACACGGGCAGTGGCACGCAGGCCGCAAATCGCCGGGCCACACTGCAGACAGAGACAGCAGCCGAATATCATAAGCAGTATCATTGCTAGAAACGACAACACTTTCCATCCCCATGCTGATATTACACCCCAGAGCCAACCGGACCAAGTCCATGTGCCTGGGTCTTGATGTATATCATGAGCAATCTTGTGGAGCCTTGTTATTGCTGCGTACACAGATGGTGCGTTATTTGGTATGAAAACGCAGCAACTGGAGCCGATCACTCTACAAGCCCCGCCCCTATCCGCCAGGATGACGTCAAGAACAAGGCGGTTCTGAAGAACAACAAGTCTCATGGCAGACTGCTCCTGGGTCAAGTTCGCCAGGGCAGATGCAGTCTCATTCACAACTGCTTCCAGAGTTCTTGTCAACCTGCGTATGAGTTTACTGTTTTGGACGGGACCTATGAAGAAAAAGAATCCTCTGTTGAAATCTGTATATTGCTCCCAAGCTGTCTCGGTCTGATCAATCTCGGAGGAATCGGTCTCTCTCCGGTGTCTAACATGCTCTAGTCGTGAATCTCGATGATAATGGGATGGGGCCAGAAAGACGGGTGGCAGCAGGAACGCTATATAACATGTCCCACCCCAGTCTAAGGGCAGATGTACATAGGCTGTCTGACCGCAAATGAAATAGGTATGGCGTGATGCTTTGAAAGAAGACTTTCCTTTATCAATAAACTTGAGGACAGCATTACATTCCCTGTGTCCCATATGTACTGATCCTTTCTTTCTAACGCACAAATCACCTTTTGCTGGTAGGACTGTAATAGATCGTGGACCTGCATTTTGCTTGGGCTGAACATTCAGAATCATAAAGCTAAAGGAAGCATTTCCTTGCGCGTACTCTTCATTTTCTAGATCGGTTCCCTTCCTTTGGGGAAGTCCGTCATTGTCTGGAAAACATGCCTCATTCATTACTTTATTCAAATTACCCCATATCCAGTCACCCTGGTAAACTATGGACGTTCTGTCTAGTGATGACATTAAGGCAAACCATGGTCCGCACGAACCATTGTGCGAGAACGGAAAAGGGAAGAAGGGCAGAACTCCCTTCGTCTTTTGATAAGGTGGAAGTTGGCCACATACCCAGCAATCTGTTGCATTGCTGGTCTGATGAGAACGGTGCAACATCCGAATAAAAGTATTGTTGCGCAGGGCCAGTCGATATGACAGTTCATGGGGTGGCAGATCACTAAATGTATGCTCTACGGTGTCATTTATGGAAAAGTGCATATGTGAGGCAATAGGAGGAAAGAAAACATGTAGTGTCAGGCTGATACATATTATAGTGATGCACAGAAGAGACAGAAAAATCAGAGTTACTATACATCTGCTGCGTAATATCTTGCAGTATTTTTCTTTCATTTTGCTCTTTTTACTATTCTGGTCTACGATCCTATACATGTCAGAAACTTGCCTAACCGATTCACCACCTAGTGGACTTAAACAATTAAACACTGTCTGACTTTCTAGATCGTAATTTGGACCTGTATTCTTGCTGCAGACTTTTTTCTAGTAAAGGGGGCTCAAAGTCTGTACTGTCTTTAGTCTTTACCAAAGTTCCAGAGTCTCCAAAGTATTTTTTGCAATGATGGGCATGAAGCCATCCTTTTCTTCCTTCGACCTTGATGGCTGTCCTCGTGGTCAGTAATACTAATTTCGGTGTCTTCCAGCGCGGCTCAAGGGGGCTTGATCGATCAAAATTCCGCACGAAGACGAAATCACCAGGGACTATGGCGTGCTCCTTGACCTGGGTGTTGTCAGGGAAGGCGGCGGCAACCTGTGAACGACAAGAGAGTAGTGCAGACATCAAGGAAGCCAGGTAATCTGTCAGCATGTTACTGTCAACATCAGTTATTTTCTTAGGCATAGATGTACCCCACATATTCGGTGGTCTACCGAAAACCACTTCATACGGAGATAGGCCTGTTCTGGAATGGGCTACCATACGCATGTAAAAGAGGGCAACCGGCAAGGCTACCATCCAATCCACGCCTTTTTCTGCACAGATCTTTGCTAATTTCGTCTTTATTGTCTGATTATGCCTTTCCACAAGGCCTGCTGCTTCAGGGTGTCGTACACAATGAAACTTCCAATTATATCCTAACAGTAGGGACACTTGTTTCATTAATTCAGAAGAAAAAGGCTGACCATTGTCTGAGTACACGACACGGGGCAATCCGTATCTAGGGAAGAATTCACGCACCAATTGCCTGGCTGTTGTCACAACAGTATAATCTGGGACTGGGTACGCTTCTGTCCATCTAGTCAATGCACACACAACTACCAGGACATACTTGTAACCTCTACATCTGTCCATTTGGATATAATCCATCTGGAGGACCTCAAAAGGGTGGTCAGGAGGATGAAATTCGCCTTGTTCCACCGGGATGCCTTTACCTGGATTGAACTGGCAACAGATCATACAGGTTCGCACTTTTTGCTTCGCTGCTGCACGCAGGTGCTTGTTAAACCAGATATTCTGTAAGCTGTCTAGCATTGCCTTCTCTCCCAAGTGTGCTGGACTATGTGCTGTGTTTATGATTACTTGTACCATGGAATCTGGAAGAAACCATGTAGCTTTGCCTTTAGTCATCCAACCTTGGTCAGTCTGGACCCCTCCTTGTTCAGTCCATTTCTTTATTTCATCTGAAGTGGCATGTGTCTGTATGTCGAGTACATCTTGAGAAGGATCCCTGACTGTCATACTTTTTGTCAGTAATGGTACCTCTGTCTTTGTTTTGTCTGTTGGTGTCTGGGCTGTAAGTTTAGCAGTTCGGTCTGCCAGGTCATTACCCTGGGAAATGGTGTCTGTAACTTTGGTGTGTGCTTTGCATTTCAGGATAGCTATGGCTGCAGGTAAATGTATTGCTTCTAACAGAGCCTGAATAAGCGGGCCGTGCTGAATTTTAGCCCCATGAGAGGTCAAGAAACCTCTCTCCCTCCATAACACTCCGAAGTCATGAACTACGCCGAATGCATATTGTGAATCTGTATAAATGTTCACTTTCAAGTTCTTAGCTCTTATGCAGGCTTGTGTCAGAGCGATGAGCTCTGCTGCTTGTGCTGACAGTGTGTCTATTCTTTGTGTCTCTATGACTTCAGTAGCAGTGGTCACGGCATATGCTGCCACTAACTCTCCTGTACTCGTTCTCATGCATGATCCATCTACATAGAGTGTCAGGTCAGGGTCTGGCAGTGCAATATCTGTCAGGTCTTGTCTTGGTTTCGTCACTATATTCATTATTTCCACACAGTCATGTGGTGCGGTGTCTACTGTACTTGAGGGCAAAAGTGTAGCAGGGTTAAGAATGTTACATCGTCTGATCTCTATGTGTGGCTGAAATAACGTCAGTTCATATCCTGTCAGTCTCGCTACAGTCAAGTGTTGTGTCTGTGTCCTGTTCAAGAGAACTTCCACTGCATGTGGTACCTGTACTATCAGGGGATGTCCCAGCACTATCGAGTCACTTTGTCTTATGGCTAGGGCTGTTGCTGCAACTGATTTCAGGCACGCAGGCAGAGCCTGGGCCACTGGATCCAGTGTACTAGAAAAATAAGCACAAGGCTTGTGTTTACCTGCTTGATCTTGTGTGAGGACAGATAATGCTGTTCCATCTCGTTCAGTCACGAAAAGCATAAAAGGTTTGCTGTAACTAGGAGTCGCTAGAACTGGCGCTTGACATAAGGCTCTTTTTAATTCTTCAAATGCCAAGGTATGTTCTAGTGTCCAAGGGAGGACAGTCGAAGATGCTGCCTCCTGTGTTGTCAAATGTATGAGTGGTTTAGCTAGATAGGCACACTGGGGAATCCACTGTCTGCAGTATGAAGTGTGGCCAATGAAGGCCCGTACTTCCTTTTGTGTCTTGGGCTGTGTAAGGTTAGCAATTAACTGAATACGTTCTTGTGTCAGCTGTCTACCCCTCTTGGACAGCAAGTGTCCAAGGTACACCACTTGCTGTGCACAGAATTGTAGCTTTGAAGGGGACACTTTGTGCCCCTTGTCAGCCAGAAAGTGTAAAACTGTCAGTGATGCATCTTCACATTCTGTTTGTGATTGTGCTGTAATTAGGATGTTGTCTACGTACTGGAGCAGTGCAGTGTTGGTAGGCATATTAATACTGTCCAGCTGTCTTTTTAATGCTTGACTGTAAATGCTAGGACTCTCTGTAAAACCTTGGGGAGCTCTCGTAAATTTAAAGCTGCGTCCATTTAAACTGAATCGGAAAAGATACTGGCTATCTGGATGAATGGGAACACTAAAGAAAGCATTCTTCAAGTCAATGACAGTAAAGAACGTTGCCTCAGAATCAATAGCAGTCAGTAATGAGGAAATGCCTGGAACCACTGGGTATTGAGGGACTACACATTTATTCAATTCTCGAAGGTCAACAACTAGTCGATAAACTGATGGTGCATTAGGGTCTGATCGTTTAAGGATAGGAATGACAGGTGAGTTACATACATTCGAGTCAGTCTCCACTACCACCCCTTGTGCAATGAGTTCGTCAACAATTTTCAATAAGGCCACTATGGCATCAGGTGGTAACTTGTATTGTCGTATACGTGGTAGTACTACTCCTGCTTTGAGAGTGACACGGTGTGGTGTTATGTCCATGTAACCTACGTCAGTCGGACCTTGTGCCCATAGGTGCTGTGGTACATTCTGGAGTCTGTGGTCAAAATCTGTCAACACATAATGTCCCTTAAAATCACGTAAGAACAGTCGTACTCCCTCTGGAGAACAACAGATAACTGCTCCTAGTTCTTTTAATGTCTTTATACCAAGTAAGTTTTCTGGACATGATTTAGTAAGGAGCAAGTCTGTGGTACGTGACAGTGGACCAACTCCTAGGGAGACTGGTTTCGATACTTCATTAACAATAGGCTTTCCTGAAAATCCCAGGGAAACATTCTGTGAGCCTGAGAGGGGTGCCTCTGGAACCTCGTCATGGCTGATGGTGGTTCTGCTCGCCCCTGTGTCAATCAGAAACTTTCTGTCTTTTCCCAATACACGACTATGTACATAGGTACCCTCTTGATCTACAGGAACCTCAATAAGGGGCAAGCCAACTTCCCTCTCAAGGCTGTTTCATGAGAACGCTTGGTATTCTGGATAGTCTGACTGTGTGTACTGATACATTTGCTGTGTGGCATGAACAGGCGGTGGTGGGGGTGGAAAAGTCACTACTGTCTGTTGTGTGTTCTGTTGGGTGCTATTTTGCGTACTATTCTGCCTAGGAATGTGTGGTCATTCTTTTGTCTTGCCTGTAGCTATATTGTGTTTCAGGACAGCACAATATTTTATAAAATGACCTGGTTGTTTGCAATAATTACAGTTCCCTTTAACAGGTATCGTGCCATTTTTGTTCGTGTTTGCCGGTACCGTTTGGGCAACCAGCACTTTCATTTTTGTCTCTTTCATGCGTCTCTTTTCCTGATCCTGCTCTTCTCTAATCCTGTTCTGGTGATATTGTAGCATTTGCAACATTTGTGAAGGGCTGTTTGCTTGCCAAGTACTCTCAACCTTCAGTACTCTATTCTTGATCTGGGGTAGGGAATTCTCTACTAGTTTACTCACGAAAAGATGTGGATATGACTCGCTACCGGGCTTAAGGCCACTGTTAATTGCAAAGCATTTCTCAAATCTAGAATAGAAATCACTTGTGTCCTAGTCTTGTTTCTGTTTACAGGCTGAAATAGCACCCCAATCTTCCTTTTTAGTAATCAATAGTCTCGGCAAAACCTGTATTAGGAGTTCAGGCAGTTCTTTAGCTTTGTCCCCAAGACCAACCCCCGGGAGCCTGGCTTTATCCTCTGTTTCCAATTGTGCCCAACTTAACTTTTTCTCTCCCACCTCCCAGTCTTTTTCCTTAAGCTTTTCATAAATACCTGCAGGCAACAGTACTTTCAATAGTTTCAGAATGTCAGCGTACGTGTAATCTCCAATGCGGAGAATGTCTTTTAATTCTCGGTGAAACCCCCCGGGTCTTTATCAGGGCAAGGCAACATCTTTTTCATTTCCAGTATTTCTAATTTTGTCAAGGGGGTGTAAACATACACTCGTTGAAGCTCACCATTTGCATTTTTGATGGGATGTACCTCTCGTAGGGGGTTCTGTCTGTCTATGTATAGGTGCTTTCTGTCGTGGTGTGGGGCGGGAAGCATGCATGTGGTTAGAGAAGTCAGGTACTTATGTCGTTGGTCCAGGATGACATTAATTAAATCAGTACCCAGGCCTGTCCATCTTTCTAGAACTATGTCGTCCAGTAATTTATACAATGGACCGGGATCGGAATATTGATGCTCATACATCAAATGTTGGACCATGTAAATACCAGCCAAACACTGTTCGTTCGGCGGAAGGCTCAAGAAAGTCTGGGCTACTATATCATTACTATATATATTGGAATTGGACACCCACTGGGTGGCTGACCGGGCCAACTCCTTTTCGTGTGGGGTGTGAGATCGCTCGCTCTCTATCCGTCTTTTCAGGGTTTTTTCAGTAGCTTGGAATAGATTTTCAAGGGAATATCTTTCTTTTATAGCTGTCCCCTGTTTACGGTAGTCGAGGCATTTGGGCCTGTCAAACTGTCGTGCCTTGCCTACATAATTCATTTTGTCCTTTGCCTTGTTTTCTAACTCTACCTCTTCCGTTGATGACTCACTCTTCTCGTCAGACCCTACTCTGTGTATTGCTAATATTTCCTTTCGTATTTTCTTGTACATGCTATCTGTCTGTCCCTGTTTATCATGCCGACCGGCATCTATGTTATCACTCCATTCTATCAAACCATGTTTTACATCCCCGTCTCCTTGGTCTTGTTCCCTGATCAGGCAGTTAATCATAAAACGTAGGATGTAGTTCTTAACCCCCACCTTTCTGTGTTCCATGGCCTGTTCTATACTCTCGGGTCCCTCCCCCGTCCTGATGAAATGGTATATTTTATCTAGGTGCTCTTTCATGTCTGGTAGTGTGTCCAAATAATCGGCGGCCTTTCGTAGTCTTAGTGAAATCACGAGCATTGAACCCTTTCCTGGTACTGGATCGTATATACAGTGAGGGATTGCTACATTTACAGTAAACTTATATGGCGTTGACGTTGGCGTTGGCCCCCCTCCCCCTACGGTCCCTGGCCCTACGTCGTCTTTCACGACCTGCTGAAGCTGTTGGAGCTGATCCGCTGATGGGGGCGGAGGGAAATCTGCGTTTACGTAGTCCGGTGCGGGCTCTTCTAGATAGGAGGAAATAAAAACCTCTGATGCTGTCGGCTTCTTTCTACGTACTCTAAAGGGTACAGGTGGTGGCGTTCGCGACCTACGGGGTGTTTCTGAGGGGGTCACTCTAGCTAGTTCTTCTGAGAGGACGGGATAAATACCAGTAACGACGGCATTTCTTTCTCTATCAGCCTGTTCTGCCTTGACCCGTTCCCCCTCCTCCCGCAGTTCTTTTTCTTTGGCTTTTTCCGCTGCTTGTTTACTTCTCTCTGCTTGGTGGAATTCTTTCTCTGCTCTCCTATGTGACTCTTTGCGCCATAACTCAATAGCATCTTTCTGTGAGGGTCTTGATTTCCTTTTCCATAGCGCTTCCTCTACTCTCATAATGCATTCAGAATCCCACATTCCCGAAATAGGCCATCTGTACTTCTCCTCTAAATCCTTCGTGTAATCTACCCATAGTTCTAAATACAATACGGCATCTAGCCCGTGCTTATTATACATGTAATGACTAGGTGTGTCTCTAGGCGGGATGTTAACTGGCTCTTCTAATATGCCTTTCCTGGTCCCTATCTGACGTAGTTTCGAAAACAGTGGCATGTTGAAACCAACGTAATGAAAACACAATACACACAAAATAGACTGACTGAAACAATCATTCACACTACAACACTAAAACCGTAAAATAGATACAGTCTAACCTGATACATGGAGTAAAACATGTACTTGAAAACAGTTAACTTTATGCACTGGAATACAGTACAACCATACCGGTCTCAGAAAGAGACACGTCTTTACCGTGCCCACCGAAATGGACCCATCTTTACCGTGCTCGTGTGAACGGACACGTCTTTACCGAGCTCAAATAAATGAACCCGTCTTGAACTTTATGCGTTCCCACTAGTGGTACTCACCGGGAAGCAGAACTTGAAGGCCTCGGAAACTTGATACTGTGCATGCGCCTCAGAACAGGTGGACCTTCGGAAACCTCGGACCTTGCTCTCTCACGGGTTGGGCTCTGGTTGCGATGATCGGCGATCCTCACCGCCTCGTGTGGATGCCTGGTCGCAGTCCGTCTCCTCCGTGGGCCTGAGGGAGTAAGCAGGAAGTCCCGCTGGCGTGTACACTTTGAAGTCCGTCACGGCTGTAGAAGGGGGCAAGGGCTGGACCTACATCTCCGGCGCGTGGGGAAGGGGATTTGTCCCTATTCGGGCGCCAGATTTATGCGGTAAATAAAGTATTACCCTGTCATAATTTCTATACTTAAACAAAGGGTCATGCATATAATGAGAGGCAGAGTCCGTGGTGTCCGATTCAAAAGGGCTTTATTTCAGTAACTCGAGTTAAGGGAGAATCGGGTTCCATCACAACTAAGGTTCAGGAAGGGTCTTCTAAACTTTATTCACAGAGTACAATATTTATACATTAAATTGCATAGAGAAGGAGGAGCGCTCCAGGCAGAGCAAGAGAAAGAAAGAGCTAAGAGCATGTGGGCGTGCATGAGGGCGTTCACTTGAGGAGTCATAGGTGTGTCATAGGTGGGTGGATACATGGAGGGGGTCTGCATGGCCAGCTGAAACCTTTGCCCACTTGTGTGCGCAACTTGGTCATGACGTGCAATTGACGTGTAACTGGGGGAAACTGGGGGGAGCTGACTTTCGGTCTAGTAGAGAGGCCTTCAGTGTCAGGACGACCTGCACGTCTGGTATTATCTGATATCTTAGGTTTGGAGGATGTATTATCTGAAGTAAAGGTCGCTCAAGCAAAGGTTGCTCATCACCAAGAGTCAGTGTGGGCATATATTTCTTCGTTCATTGCATGGGGGCCTTGGGCTTTCTATGGATGCGAGCTGTGCAAATCACTTAAACGAAGACAGACAGGCTAGGCCCTATCTCTGCAGACGGGTTCTGTTTACCTTCTTCGCCAGGCAGGAATGTGATTCTGTAGAGCAAGCAGATAACTGTTTTGCAAAATACTGTCTTGGCACCCCGGGCTGGGCCCCTCTCGGCTGAGCCAAAAGTATGCGAGAGGTCAGGGATACGTAGCTGCAGCTTTCAGAGTGTCTGGAGGCCTGAAACCTTAATTAGGAGACTGCTTCTGGCTGAGCCACAAAATGGGTTCATCTCGATTTTAAAACTGCACAATGCAAACACATGGGCAACATGGGCCTCAATGCAGAATTAACGTTTCTTTCATAAAAGACTTGGTGACTGACATTCTAATGTGGGACGGAAAGGCAGAGGCCTCATTATTCAGGCCACAAAGGGAAAATGCATGGGTGACATGCACATACACTAAACGTGGGGTACACGCAGGGGACACATTGGCCATGTAAAATTTCTTTTTTCCTCAGGAGGGGGAATATGCGGCAGGACCTTCTTCCATCTCTGTGTCTGACCCCGCCTCCTCCAGACCCATCTCCACTCTCCCAGTTGCTAGTGTCCCTTCTGTCCGTGCTGCCCCACATGTCTCCTTCGTCCTCGGCACCGCAGCCCCTGCCCCTGTCTCCCCTGCTGCCCTCACTGCCGAGTCTGTGGACCTACTCCGGCAGATTCTTGTTGGTCAGAAATCAATGCTGACAGTCCTCCATGGCCAAACACAGATACGCAAAGGACAAAGCAGTTTAAATAAATTTGGACTCAATTGAATATACTAAGAAATATGGTGTGCAGACCCCCTCATTCATTATTTCAAACACAGATACTGACACAGTTGTTGTCATTCGTGGAGGGCATGTCAGATAACATGTCTGACCAACATCGGAGTCTATCGTCCATAGACTCAACACTGACGGCAGCAGTTGCCATCGTGCAGAGGTCCGTCCCCCCCCACTCATTCAGACCCATCCACATGCCCCTCTACCATACCTGTCCAAAGAACACGCAGACACACAAGGGCACGCACACCAACAGGGACACCCAGCACACCACCACGGAGGTCTAGGCGCAGTTCTCCAGGCACACAATCTCATGGGGATGTAGGCACACCCACAGGGACTTGGGACAGACAGCACTCACGCCACCACAGACACACTACACCTGACTCACAACCCTCTACCTCCACTCCCATTGTGTCCCCGAGGTCAGGTAGCCTGTCCGAACTGGCAGCAGTGTGCAGCGAAGTGTATGTATCAACCTTATTCGATGCAGCAGCCACTTTGGAGGAATCCTCCCCACCTGCACCCACTACACCTACCCTTCCCTCTCCTGTCCCTGCGGTGCCAGTCACTAACCCAGATGATGCCCCCCATGGGTCCACAGACTTCTAAATCCACCATGTGCAGGCAAGTTTGGGGGTGACAACCTCCACAACGTCACCACTGTCATGAACAGTATTTTGGACTGGCCATTGGCCTTCTTTGAGCATGGACTCATTTATTTACTAATTTTAATTTAGGAGCTGAATAAAGCATTTTATTTTTCATTCTGAACTATTGCATTTCAGGTACTTGCTTTAGGTGCTGTGTGCCTAGGAGTTGGTGTCATGTTAATGTTTTGGTATTGTGAAAGATGTCTATTTTCTGATGGTGATGAGGTTGCCCATGGTATCTATGTGCCATCCCAATGTTGCAGCAAATTCTCTTGATTAGTGTGTGTGCAGTTTGCTTACAGACATTGTCCAAAATAGTGTCCCTTCCTCAGGGACAAATGAGATCTTCACTACAGACAGTTGCACAATTGTTGTGGTTACTTTTAAGCAGAGTTCCTTTTTTTTTTAACTTCCCTTTGGCAATGGCCATGCCTGCTCACAGATGAGTTATGCTCATTGATCTGTGCCATCCATGTTAATCACTGTAGTTGTGTTTGTAGTATGTCTAAATGTGATCATGGACACCATCTGCCTTGTTTACACTATGCAGATATATGAGATCACAGCCTTACCCTTATGTTTTGATTTGTAATGCAGGTAATTAGTGCACACAACTCTCAATTTATTGATTGGTATCTAATGTTTTTCAACCCTGTTCCTTCCATGAAACAGTACATGTTTCACCACCTGTACAATCATATCATGGCCGGGATATACATGACAGTGTGTTTATCCTTTTTGAGCAAGTTGTTTGGTAGGCTGTTACATGACTATACACAATTGAGTCATGATGGTATGGTGTGTAGGTTCCCTGCAAACTCCATGGGTGGATCGGCATGTGTCATCTGACATCACACCCACATTCGGTGTGTCACGCAGTGTGTGACAGGTATTAACCTCCATGGAGTGGGACACTGCTGTAAGTGATGTGTTGCTATGGCACTATCAGGACTGTCACAGGTTAGGGCTGTAAACATACACACAAGTAGTTGTTGTATGATAATGATAATGCCCCGCTTTTCACTGAGCACTGCTGGCGGGCCTCTGCACACACCCCTCCTATGTTTGGGCACTGCTGGAAATCCTATCTACACCCTCCTCCTATGGCTGGGCACTGCTGGGAGTCCTATCCAGCCCCCCCTCCTATGTCTGGGCACTGATGGGAGTCAAACGCACCCCCCCTCCTATGTCTGGGCACTGCTGGGAGTCCTTGACAGCCCCCCTCCTATGTCTGGACTGCTGGGAGTCCTACGCACACCCCCTGCTATGTCTGGGCACTGCTTGGAGTCCTATCTACACCCTCCTCCTATGTCTGGGCACTGCTGGGAGTCATATGCACACCCTCCTCCTATGTCTGGGCACTGCTGGGAGTCCTACACACACCCCCTCCTATGTCTGGGCACTGCTGGGAGTCATACGCACACACCCCCTCCTATGTCTGGGCACTGCTGGGAGTCCTATCTACACCCCCCTCCTATGTGTGGGCACTGCTGGGAGTCCTATCTACACCCTCCTCTTATGTCTGGGCACTGCTGGGAGTCCTATCTACACCTTCCTCCTATGTCTGGGCACTGCTGGGAGTCAAACGCACACACCCTCCTATGAATGTGAACTGCTGAGAGTCCTATCCAGCCCCCCTCCTATGTCAGGGCACTGCTGGGAGTGCTATCTACACCCTCCTCCTATGTCTGGGCAATGCTGGGAGTCCTATCCAGCCACCCCTCCTATATCTGGGCACTGCTGGGAGTCCTACGCACACACCCCTCCTATGTCTGGGCGCTGCTGGGACTCCTATCTACACCCTCCTTCTATGTCTGGGCACTGCTGGTAGTCCTTTCCAGCCACCCCTCCTATATCTGGGCACTGCTGGGAGTCCTATCCAGCCACCCCTCCTATGTCTGGGCACTGCTGGGAGTCCTACGCACACCCTCCTCCTATGTCTGCGCACTGCTGGGAGTCATACGCACACCCCCCTCCTATGTCTGGGCACTGCTGGGAGTCCTATCTACACACCTTCTTATGTCCGGGCACTGCTGGGAGTCCTATCTACACCCTCCTCCTATGTCTGGGCACTGCTAGGAGTCATATCTACACCCTCCTCCTATGCCTGGACACTGCTGTGAGTCATACGCACACCCCCCTCCTATGTCTGGGCACTGATGGGATTCCTATCTACATCCTCCTCCTATGTCTTGGCACTGCTGGGAGTCATACGCACACCCCCTCCTATGTCTGGGCACTGCTGGGAGTCCTTTCCGGCCCCCCTCCGATGTCTTGGCACTGCTGGGAGTCCTACGCACACCCCCCTCCTATGTCAGGGCACTGCTGGGAGTCCTATCTACACCCTCCTCCTATGTCTGGGCACCGCTGGGAGTCCTACGCACACCCCCTCCTATGTCGGGGCACTGCTGGGAGTCCTATCTACACCCTCCTCCTATGTCTGGGAACTGCTGGGAGTCCTATCCAGCCCCCCTCCTATGTCTGGGCACTGTCGGGAGTCATACGCACCCCCCTCCTATGTCTCGGCACTGCTGGGAGTCCTGTCTACACCCTCCTCCTATGTCTGGGCACTGCTGGGAGTCCTATCTACACCCTCCTCCTATGTTCGGGCACTGCTGGGAGTCATACGCACACCCCGCTCTTATGTCTGGGCACTGCTGGGAGTCCTATCCAGCCCCCACTCCTATGTCTGGGCACTGCTGGGAGTCCTATGCACACTCCCCTCCTATGTTTGGGCACTGCTGGGAGTCCTATCTACACCCTCCTCCTATGTCTGGGCACTGCTGGGAGTCCTATCCAGCCACCACTCCTATGTCTGGGCACTGCTGGGAGTCCTATCCAGCCACCCCTCCTATGTCTGGGCACTGCTGGGAGTCCTATCCAGCCACCCCCCTATGTCTGGCCACTGCTGGCAGTCCTACGCACACCCCCTCCTATGTCTGGGCACTGCTGGGAGTTCTATCTACACCCTCCTCCTATGTCTGGGCACTGCTGGGAGTCCTATCCAGCTACCCCTCCTCCTATGTCTGGGCACTGCTGGGAGTCCTATCTACACATCCCTCAGATGTGAGCAACGTACCCCAACTTTAATGGCGTGTGTGCGGATCGTATCACTATTGCAATGGTGATATATGCCAGCGTGTGACGCACCGTACCCCAACTTTAATGGCGTGTGTGCGGCTCGTATCACTATTGCAATGGTGATATACGCGAGCGTGTGACGCCCCGTACATATACACTTACGTTGTTGCGGTACGTTCTACTCACTGTCTGCGCCGTCATCAGTTTCTGTGCACCAGGTTGTAAGCGTACAGGACTGGGATGACACGGTCGATGGGGTTCATGGCGTGTCTGACGCGTACTGGGGTGCGGTTCGGGCCATACTCTGCTTTTACAGTAGTTTTCAGCTCCCGTAGCAATAGGGTCGTACTGAGGGTTGCAGAGACGAATCGTACTTGCTGGTCCTGAAACTGCTGCCTGTTTACGTACGGACGGCGCGTACAGCGTGACCCAGATATGGTTCGTATGTATTTTTTGTTTGTATGGTGTTTGGTACGATTCGTACGTAGATATGCTTTGGGTTAGGATCGTACTTGATCGTACGTACGGGGACGTTGTAGGTGTACGAATCGTATGGGAAAAACGGACCGCACTGCGATTCGAAGGGGATTTTACCAGATCGGAATTGGCCCCTGAGTGTGGTTGCACATGTCACATCAGGCCCATTCCTTCCCTTCAGTAATCTATAAACATGTCCTATAAGTTTGCCAAAATGTAAGTGCTTATAAATGTATCTTGTTCTCTGTTTGTAGTACTGAAATTGTTCTACTTATTACTCACATAATGAGAATTGGCCTAGCCATTAACCCTAGTACAAACTAAGGGCCAGATGCATCAAGCGAAATGCGCTCGCAAAAGGGCCAGATTCTCAGAATCTGGCCCTTTGCAAGTGCAATTTTTGCATTTGGGATGCATCATCCCAAAAGCAAAAATCGCAAATAGAGAATTCGCTAAATTGCGATTGTTTGCATTTAAGGAATCTCAAATTGAGATTCCTTAAATGCAATGCATTAAAGTATCAAAAATAGCGAATTCGCTAAAAGGGCACGCAAATTACCACGAAATACAACTTCATGGTAATTTGCAAAAACTTTGAAAAATGCACTTTTGTGCATTTTTCAAAGTTTCATGTTGCGCACACACATGCCCTTAGGGCATGTGTGTGCACAACATATGTGCACAGATCACATTCAGGGGTGTAACAGGGTGTCCTTTGGACACCCCTGCACCCTTGAACTCGCAATCTCAATTTGCGATTCGCTAATTGCGATTCGCAAATTGAGATTGTCTTCCCATTCATTCCTATGGGCCTCTAGGCCCATAGGAATTAATGGGGAGGTATTCATTAATTGCGACTCGCAATTTGCGAGTCGCAATTAAGGAATTCTAAGGAATCGCTATTTTTATAGTGATTGCTTGATGCATTCCATTTTGCGAGTCCTTATTAGCGATTCCTTAATTTTCGCTAATAAGGACTCGCAAAATGGATGCTTGATGCATCTGGCCCTAAGTTCTTTATATACTATGCATGTATATCATACTTATAGCGCAAGACACTGTTTCATATTTACAAAGAAAGGAAAAGGCAGTCTGTGTACCTTTTCTTCTCCATGTAAATACAACCTTATTATACATACCACTTTGCATTGAAAGGGCGTTCTATCAGTGTTGCTGTGTGTGTTTGCACAGAACACTCATAGAACAAGTCATATCTCCAGATTTATCATAAATCGTAAATCTGGACATGTGTGTGAAGGCTGCAGCGTCCTGCAATTGGTGTAGCACGGCACAACAAGGAAACATTTTTTAATTTCTCCTCATTTTTTCTCTTTGAATGTATGCTAAAATGTACAGCATACATTGAAGGACAAAAATGCCTTCACAAATTGTTTTTGTGCGGAAAGGTGTGTCTTTTTGCACAAAAACAAACTCCATGAGCGCAGCTTGCGAACCTCGATTTAGACCGGGCTGAATACGCAGCATTGCGCCTTAAGCACGCATACTACGTGGGGGGGGGGGATAGGACAGGCCACCTACTTGCCAGTAAACTTAAGGCGAAAATTGTCCGGTCCAGGATCCCAATCATTCGCGAGGATGGGGGGGAGCTTCGGGAGGACGACCGCATTGCGGAGGCCTTTAGGTCATTCTATGCCATACTTTACAAGGCCGAACCGGCTTCAGATGCCGGGGCAGGCACAGCATATCTAGAGGAAGCTAAGGTAACCGCCCTTAATGAAGCAAACATGCAGGCTCTAGATGCCTCCATAAGATTGGAAGAAGTGATCTCAGCTACTGCTATTGCTATTGCACGTCTCAAACCGCTTAAAGCGCCGGGCCCAGACGGCTTCTCCGCGGGCTTTTATAAATCCTTCTGCCCCCTCCTGGCCCCCGTACTGACGAAACTGTTCAACTCTTTTCAGGGCTGGGGTCAATCCCACAAGAGATGCTGGAGGCAGACATTATAGTCCTGCCGAAACTCAGCAAAGACACGTCCCAGTGCGCGGCATATTGGCCGATCTCACTTCTCAACATCGACTTAAAGCTCCTCACAGGGATTCTGGCTGCAAGGCTGGGCCCTTGTCTCCCAGGTATAATAGAACCAGACCAGGCGGGCTTTATACCCCCGTCAATGCGCAGACAACAACAAGCGCTTGATGCATGTGATTGATAAAGCACACTACCACAACACGGACGCGGCCCTTCTGTCAGTCGACGTCGAAAAAGCGTTCGACAGGGTGGATTGGATCGATTTGGACAGGACGCTGGCAAGATTTGGTTTGGGGGACAGGTTCAGGGCCTGGGTGGCGAGCTGCTACGCCGCTCCCCAAGCAACGATCAAGGTGAACGGGACGAGCTCCACATCGTTTGCCATTCAACGGGGCACGAGGCAGGGCTGCCCGCTCTCCCCACTGCTATTCGCCTTCGATATCAAACCTTTCGCCCAACGCGTACGAGACAACCAGGCTATCAAGGGCGTTGCCTTTGGGGGCGAAGAACAAACTATTAGCTTATACGCGGACGACATTCTGGTCGCCGTAGACGACCCTAAGACCTCGATACCAGCATTTCTGGAGGAGATGGAGCGGTTCGGGAGGGTATCAGGCTTCAAAATGAATGTCGGAAAGTCAGTGATTCTCCCTCTGGGGAGTAACACCCGTCAGGCCAACAGAGGCTCCTTACAACTGGGAGGTTTGTCCACGCAAATGGCACTACCGTATCTGGGTATCGATCTGACGCCTACTACAGCCCAGACAGTCGAACTGAACTTCACCAAGCTTCTCACGCGAATTAGAGGAGATATTCTGAGATGGCGACAGCAGCCGCTCTCCTGGCTGAGCCGGGTAGCCGCTGTCTAAATTACCCTACTGTCAAAAGTACTATACCTCTTTCAGACCATCCCTGTCACCCCTACTATAGGTATGATTAAAAAACTGCACAACACTATACAGCAGTACATCTGGGCCGGTAAACGCCCTAGGATGCGGCGAGACCTGACAACACGGGCTCCAGCGGAGGGAGGGCTGGGCGTACTTGATTTGCAGCGATACTTTCGCGCAACGCAGCTGCGAAACCTCTTGGAGTGGTCCAGGCCAACCTCGGAGAAACGCTGGTTATTTCAAGATAGGGCAATGGCGAGAATGCAGTTATGGAAAATCCCATTCCTGGCGCATCCCGATAGATACATAAGAAAGTCACCCATCGCCAGGACCCTCCTCCAGGTGTGGTGGTGGCCACAGACTTTACGTCATTCCCGTCGCCGATGACGCCCCTATTTGATAACGGCGGGGAATTCTATTCTCCACTCCCGGAGTGCTCACCCATCCCACACCATTAACAGAATACCATTTGGCGAATTCATTTGCATTAGGAGAATCTGCAGCGATCCCACCACATCCAACCAGTGCTTAGCGGAGTCAGTGCAAAGGTTTCTTCAGCGCGGTTATAAGTTAGATCTTTTGAACCGTGCACTCTCGAGAGCCTCATCTCGCTCGAGAGAGGAATTACTGATTCCTAAGAACGTGGCCATATCTGATTCAAACTCATTTGGTTCTGTCCGACTCATTACCACCTACTGTTCACAGGAACGTAAATTGAGACGGATTATAAATTCTGAATGGCCTATTGTCTTAACAGATGTAATTTTAGGTCCCATCTTGCCTAAGTTACCTGCAATTACCTTCAGGAGGGCTCCCTCCATGAAGGATGCATTGGATAAGATACAGCCTGAGTTAACACCTAAATGCACTTGGCTGTCTAAAACAGGGTTTTTTAAGTGCACGTCATGCCGTGCATGTACTTTTGTGAAAAATGCCACTCATTATAAATCGGCGTTTAGTGATAAACCCATTGCCATTAATGAATACCTTACCTGTCGCAGTGAGTTTGTCATCTATAAACTGACATGTACGTGCAATCTATCTTACATTGGCAGCACCAAGTTGCCAGCTAACCAACGTATCCTGCAACATGTGCGAGCCATAGTGAATTCTGACAGCAACTATCCAGTGGCTCGCCACTTTAAAGCTGTCCATGACAATAAATTAAAAGACCTGCATTATACGCTTTTGTGTTTGGTCCCCAACCCCGGACGGTGAGGCTACCGAGAAAAACGTACTTTATTTTGCTACTAGACTCTAAGGCACCTAATGGATTAAATATTATTGATGAATTACATATTTTTTTGTAAATAAGGTATCCCTGTTTTGATTATTCTGTTTCTGTAGGGCAGTTTCCTTTTGTTGGTCCTACTTTCAAAATGAAAGCTCCTTGAAATTGTTGACTTTTAGGCGCACACATTTTGTTATGAATTGGTAGGTCGAATAGTTTTGTGTCTCAGCCGTCAAAGTCACTTTTTCTATAGTCAAATATTTTTTCACCCATTAGGCACTAGCACTTTAGTTGAAGTGGCATGTAGCAGCTATTGTGCATTGTTCTCTATTGGCATTTCAGATTTGAAGTTTTGTGGCCATAATGAATGCATTTGCACTTTACCTTTTTATGAACTCAGTTTTTAGCATATTCTCTGTACATTTTTTCATTGAATGATGCACTTACACTTTATTCTGGTGATAATTTGTTTGTACTGCTATTAACTTGTTATTGATAATTCTGCTAAACAGGAACTTGCCATCATGCAAGAATTCTTTTTGGCCACACTATCAAATTGAGATACGAGCACTTTGCTCTCAGTACTGTTTTGCACTTTATCTTGTTTGTATTTTATACAACCTGTCATGATTGTTTGTACAGCTGCTACTAGAGCATGTTGTTTATCTTTACATTTCATCCATTTTTATAGGTGATTGAGCTTTTAAAACACTTTATAATGCAACATCTACTTTTGGCGCGTCATGTGACCAAGCTCCGCCTGTGGAGCTAAACGCGTCGAGGAGAGCACTTGCTCCGGCATTGCTAACATTAAATCACCACTGCTAACACGACTGGCGGTGTGATGGCGTTTTATTAAAAAAGCTGAATTCAAGGAGAAGAGGTCCGCGCCTGCTTGAGTCCGCGCTGATAGCGGCTAGGATTACTTTGATATACATATATATATATATATATATATATATATATATATATATATATATATATATATATATATATATATATATATATATGCTGTTTTTTGTTTTGATGAATTTTTTGCCCTTTGCATTTTATACATATCTTTAGAAAAGTGTGTGGTGCCAGTTTTATTTGCTTTTTGCACAGTCTATCTTTTATGTCTACTCATACCTGAAGGAAGGAGGCGGGCTATATATATCTGAAATATTATGGCGCCAATTAGATTGATAAAGCCTGCTGCTGCGTCTCTCTGTCATTGCGGGGTCGTGGGAGACCTGACTTTGAATAAATAAGCCTTATACCTACATACCTTATGTACGTGCCTCTTCTTCGTTGGAGCAGGGCTGTCTTTTGGAGATATATATATATATATATATATATATATATATATATATATATATATATATATATATATATATATATATATATATATATATATATATATATATATATATATATATATATATATATATATATATATATATATATATCTGTAGTTTTATTCCCATTTCGGAACAAAGGTGAGCCGCACACGAAACTTCAATGCAGACGCATTTATTGAGCAGGTTGCAGGCGGTCTTCCTGACGCATTTCGTTCAGTTTCTCTGAACTTCTTCTGAGGTACATCCACAAGCGGAAATGATTAGTTGGTCCCAGGTGTCTCTTATTTGTTATTACCGACCTCTGGTGGACTTCCACGGTGGTGATCAGCACAGCATGATGTTACCTGTAGTCAACGAGTCCCGTGATGCTTTGCTTGGTGAACTGAGTCTCTCTGTACAATTGCTGAGTTTCACCTGCAAGCGGAATCATTCGTGGTTACTGGAGTTTTTTGTTTGATGTTGCCGACCTCTAGTGGTTTGTCACAATGGTGAGTCGGGCGGCATGCTGCTGCTACTGAAGCCATTATATAGATCAAAAAGGTACAGAGAGGTACAAACAGGTCTTCGTAAGTCAAAGGACAAAGTCAGAATAAGGAAAAAAGGTGGGGTCTTTCATCATTTGGAAAAAAAACTGTCCTGAACCAATGAGAAGTGTTATTTTCAGGTCACAAGACCAGGGATTTCATCATTATGAAACCAAAACTGTTCTGCACCAATAAAAAGTGTTATTTTCAGGCCACCTGACCGACGCGCTTACGCGACGCGCCATATTATTTGCATATGTAACTATACACACACTACCACCTTACTTCTAAGGAAACTTACACATACTTACTCTCTTGATGCCTCCGGTTTTTAGTTGCGCATTATAAACTTTATTTCATTCATTCATTCATTCATTCATTCATTCATTCATTCATTCATTCTTAAACAATCACTTATAGAAACACATACTTATTTAAACCGGAACTCTTACCATCTCTCACTCTCACATATACTCACTTATATACATCAATACTCACATATACTAGATTAAAACATATGTCGTTACTGATAAAGACACTAGTGAGACAGTCATTCACTCACTAACACACACATATACACACTCATCCACCCATACAGTCCTGCACATATGCTGCCTTCAAAATACATACAAACAGTGAGTCAGTCATTGATACATCTATGTGCTAAGTAATACCCCCACCAAACCATACAGACACTCATACTGATACAAGAAACATCTAATATCCCATATACACACACTTGTAGCTACTCACCAACCCATGCAGCCACTTATACACAAAGTGAAACACTGATACATATATTTAAATATTTAAACATTACTCGCTAATATATGTATTCACTAAGATACACTTAAAAAAAAACATTCATTAAAACACTTATTTAAACATTTATTCTTCCATCGACCTTTACATATACATATATAAAACATATTTATTTTTCAGAAAGACACACATTCACTGGATGGTGTCATCAGTGATGTCATGAGTGATGTCACTGACCATGTCATGAGTGATGTAATATGTGACGTCATCAGCAGTGCATTACAAGCGCAAGTTATAGTGAGTCCAACTAACTATAACGTGGAATTTCAATGATTTTATGTCAGTAAAATTTCCAGCTAACTATAACTGGTGTCAAACCTATGGTTTTTTCAGTGAATTTAATAGGTTTTTTAAATGCTAATTCCTAACTATAACTGGTGTGAAACCTGTGGTTTTTTCAGTGAATTTAATAGGTTTTTTGAATGCTAATTCCTAACTATAACTGGCGTGAAACCTATGTTTTTTTCAGTGATTTTCATAGGTTTTTTAAATGCTAATTCCTAACTATAACTGGTGTGAAACCTGTGGTTTTTTCAGTGAATATATATATATATATATATATATCTTCGCTGAGAAAACCACAGGTTTCAGGGACGTTATAGTTAGTTGGACATTTCACTCGTACAAAACAAGAGAAATTTAGCCGTTATAGATAGTTGAGCTAACTATAACTTGTGCCTCCGCAATGCACTGCTGATGATGCCACATATTACATCATTCCTGACATGGTCGGTGACATCACTGATGACATCACTGATGACATCTCAAATGACACCACTGATGGCATCACTGATGACATCATCCAGTGACTGTGTGTTTCTGTAAAGTTTAAATATGTTTTATATATATCAATGCCAAGGTGTATTGAAGAATGAGTGGGTGAATGAGTATCTGAATGTATGATTTAGTAGGTGTGTGACTGATTGTATAGGTGAGTGATTAAACGTGTCTTACTGAATGCATGGTGGTAGACCTGGCACCATTGGCGTAGGTCTCCATTCCATTTTTTGCTGTTGCCTCCTGTGTTTGTGCTATGTTTTTGCTGGTCTAGATGCTTTGGGCACTTTGCCACTGCTATTGAGTGCCAAATTGCACAAGCTCCCTATTGTAAAATTGTTATAATGGATTAGTGACTCCATGATTGGCTATTTGATTTACTTGTTAGACCCTAGTGCAGTGCACCATGGGTGCCCAGGGCTCGCAAATCAAATGCTGCTGGTGGGCTTGCAGCACCGGTAGTGCCACCCACAGAAGCAACTTGTAAAATACGGCTCAGACCTGCCATTGCAGAGCCTGTGTGCAGTCTGGGACTGCCATGTCGACTTGGTAAGTGCACCCACTTGCCAGTGCCTAAACCTTCCCTTTTCTACATATTAGTCACCCCTAAGGTAGGCCCAAGGTACTCCCATGGGCAGGGTGCATTGTATGTAAAAGGTAGGACATGCCTTGATCTATTTGCATGTCCTGAAAATGAATTACAGCCAATTTCCTTTTTCACTATTGCAAGGCCACCTGTTCCCATTGGCCAGAATGGGCAGTTTGATTATAACATCTTATAAAACTAACTGACCCAGTGAACCAGTTAGAAAAATGAGCTTAGTATGCCTGAACTCAGAAAGGTAAAATACATCTTTTAGTGAGGGTAATTATTACATTCTGTGTTTGAAAATACCACTTTTAGAAAGTAGGTATTTTCTTGCCTAACCATCTAGTATGCCTCTGCTAGGTTTGTGTATTCCATGTCTGGGTTGTGAGTGACAGGGGGCTGGAGAGACTGATGGGTCAGGGCTGGGATGAATAGGACCTGCATTGAATAGAGAGTACGGGGAGGAGATTTCCTTTCACTGACCTGAGCCCTCAAAGAATAGAGTAGGGGGCGGAGATTTCCTTTCACTGACCGGAGCCCTCACAGAATAGAGAGTAGGGGAGGAGATTTAATTTCAGCCACCTGAGCCAGGTCTGCTCTCAAACAATGCTGTCTCCACCTCCAGCCAGGAAGCTGCACCTAGGGGGACAGAACTGGTTTTGACTAGGTACAGACACTCTCTGCCTTCAGAGAACAAAGGATTCTTCAGTATACATATTGGGGCCCACACCCCAGAACTTTAGATCACTTCTGGGAATCAAGACAAACCTTTGCCAAGGAAAAGAACCAAGGAAGCTGAAGGAAGAGACTGCCCCTGCGATAGTGACTGTTTGGGGTTGGCCTGCAGTGGTTACTTTATTGTCAAGGAAAGGAGAAAAGGAACTTTGTGTATACTTTAATCATTCTAAAGAAGATCTCCAAGGGCTTGAAGCTGAGCTTGCCTCCTGTTCTGAAGTCTCAGGGACACAAAAACATCCCAACCTGCTCCCCCTGAAACCCTTGCTGGCAATTCTACATTCAGTAAGGTGTTTGCTGTTGTTTGGGCCCTCTGAGAAACTGCGTGTCGCTGGGTGCTGGAAGCGCGACGCAACGAGGAGAAGCGTGTCGCTGCTGCAGCAGTTGTCGTTGCATCTCCGAAGAAGCGTTCTGCCTCCGCAGCTGTTCGCCGTCGCATCGCAGACGAAGCATGTTGCATCACTGGAGAAGCGTGCCGCCACCAACGAGGTAGCCGTCGCATCACGGAGAAGCTTGCAGGGCCTGTTGCAGCACCAAAGGTCATCGTTTTTGCTGCACGGCAGTGGGGTGTGCACGCATTGCATCCAACGTTGTTGCCTCGCATCCAAGATGCCATTTTGTCGTATCGCACTGGATCGTCACATCACATTGAGGCGCCATCTTGTTGCATCGCACTGGATCACAGTAATTAACAGATGCTTCGCCTCATCACCTGTAAGGGACAGACACATCGCCTCCCCCTACGCTGCAGTAAGGAACAGGTGCGCTGCCTCTCCCGGAGCAGGGAACTGACGCATCACCTTTCCTGCAACCCTTTTGTTTGTATTGCTTGACGCATCCAAGGTACTTTGAGAGTAAAGTGTCGCATTTGCCATCTACTTTGAATTAAGCTTTTTCTACCATTTTAAAGTCATATTCTTGATAGTGTATTGTGGAATTTTGTCATTTGGTTGTGTGTTAAGTCTAATAAAGATTACTTATTTTACAAAACTGGTGTGGTGTCCATTTGTAGTGTTCTCAATGTATTACTGTGTGTGTTCACAAATGCTTTCCACACTACATTTGAGATAAGCCTGTCTGTTTGTGCCAGCTACCAAGGGGATGAGAAGGCGGTATTTTAGGAGTGTTTCCTCCTTTCCCCAACTAGAAGCAAGGGTCCCAATTTGGACAAAGGTGCAAACCAATGTCATTTAGAGACCCCCATTTCTAACACATGGATTAGTGGCTAAACTGTGTGAATGACCGTATCAGTCTGTTTGTTGGTGTGTAAGTGGCTGCGTGGTTTGGTGAGTAGCTACATGAGTGTCTATTTGGGTCAATGATTGGTTGTCTGAGTATCTGTATGGGTGCCTGAGTGTCTGTGTGAGTGGGTGGGAAGTGTGTGACTCTGTGTATAGATGTGTGAGTGGGTGATTCCCTGGATGAGTAGGTTCAAGACTACATATGTGAAAGGCTGTATCGTTGGGTGAGTGTGTGTATGGGTGTGTTAGTGAGTGAATAGATGTCTCAGTGGTACATGTGTGAGTAATAACATATGTGAAAGGCAGTTTATGTGAGTGCTTGAGTATATAAATTACTATATGTGAGAGTGAGTGATTGTGAGTGACTGTATGGATGAGTGTGTGCTTGTATCGGTGATTGTATAAATGAGTAAGTATGTGTTAGTATCTGTATGAATAATTGAGGTGGTGTGTGTGTGAGAAGTTGGCCCGATATGCAGCGTTCGCTATTCTAGCGACCACTATGTATCGTTCCAAACGACCCTTATGGTGATTCGTTGTAAGTCAACCTTAGACCAGCTATCCTAGTAGCGTGGATACGAGCAGTCTTCGGGCTAAACTCTAGAGGGCGTGTTAAGCCAGCTGTTATACCATCACATACCCCTTGAACACCAAGTGAAAGGACACCACACAAGTGTTATGAAAATAAACAGTATATTTATTAGAATCACAACAGCCCTGTACTCTTTATGAGGACAGGGTACTAAGCACAGAACCAAAGCTCTTAGAAAATACTTCAAGTGCACAATTTAAAACAAGTGCCCGAGGGCACGGAAAGTTTAGTGGTCTCGGGCGGACCCGATAAGGCAAGTCAGAAGCGAGGGACTCGGGACCCTAGAGTAAGGAGGCTATGCAGGCACCGAAATGCCGAAGTTACCTAGCCACGAGGGCTGCGGCTGCACAAGTTTTACAGGCGTCGGGGGTCTTCGCTGACGAGCCAGGAGCCGGAAGAAAAGGAGTTGCTGGCCGGCGACCAGTGATGAATAGTTCGCAGAGATCCAAGCCTGGATCAGTGATTGTTGATACCTGAAAGCAGAGGGGACCAAGTTCGTACTACTAGCCAGTAGTCAGAGGGTACCAGGAAGGCACCGGATGGCCGTCACCTCGACTAGGTGAGTGGGCGACGCTAGGCTCTGCAGTCTCACGGACCAGGAGGCGTTGTCGGCGACCAGGATGGAGGTGCGAGCTGTCCCACGAAGGTTGATGCTGTCGGCGTCGCTGGGCCCAGGATGGAGGCAACAAGCCTTGGCAGATCTCAGGGCCACGTGGTGGGCCTAAGATGGCGTCTTGAGTGGACCAGGAGGGTCCGGGGTGCTCCTCTCGGAAAAGGGAGCAAGGGCCGGTCTGGAGTAACCAGACCAGCAGCGTTGGTTGTCGGATGTCGTCAAAGAAGGGCACAAGCCAGCGGCTAGTGACCAGACAACGTGCTGAGCAGCGAGCAGAAGGGCCCCACGCAGATCGTGGAGATGCTGGGAGACTGCACTTCGGTGCTGGAGCTACTCAGGGTCGGGGCTTCTCGGACCCCCGAGCACTCACCAGAGAATTGCTTCGATGGTCGTGCTGATTAAGAAAGCGTGCAGGTTTTGATGATGGCCGGTCCCTCGAGGTCTCGTCGCACCCACAGATCTCAGCTGAGCTGACGACGTGGGTAGAGGTCAGAGGTGCCAGGGAAGCCGGTTCTCGTCGTGCTGGGCCGTCGGATCCTTGAGAAAGGACTTGCAGCAAACCGCAGAGTTCTTAGATGGTGCCTGCGGATGCAGGGTGACTACTCCTTAGCCACAAGGGAGAAATCTTGAGAAGAGTCTCGAAGTCCTTTCGTAGAAAGTATTCTTGATTCAAAGATGATCTGATTTGGAAGGGTCCCCGCTCCGGCCTTTATCCTAAAGAAAGGGGTGGGTACATGACTAGGTCCTGCCCTAAGGGTGGGACCAGGAAGGGGGGTAGTTACACCCCTCTCCCCCTGCTGGACTTTCCCCAGGTCAGGGGCTGCGCGCCCCTGGAACTGGTTCTAGCCGGCAGATGCGTAGTGAGCACCGGGGTGCCACTCCGCAGTCACCTTCTTGCAAAGCCCTACCTACCCAGAATACACAAACCCTGTCTGGGACGGTGCGAACACCGCCCTTGACAGGAAACCCTTTGTCCAAGCTCTCCTCGCTGGAAGGACTCCCAGCAGCAGGAGGTCAGACTTGTGTCTGTGGTGGCAGCGTCCATTTTGTGGAGCTGAGGCTTCAGTTAACTTTAACCAGGGTTCACAGTTACGTACATGTCGTGTCCCTCTAGAAGGGCGGAATGCTAACCTCGTCGCCAGTATTGATGAGGGGGCAGCATCCCGATTCGTATGACACCTTACTCGACATGTCTTGATAACGCGATACCAAAGTTACCGATACGATACGCGTTATCATGGAACAGCCATTGGGTCTTGGTTCCGCAAGCTGCAACCGGGCTCGGCTCGTGCCAGAGCCCAATTCACACGGTTCCATGCACTCTGCCTTCAGGATTGTCAAGGCCTGCCATAGGAGTGACTGAGAGGAACTCGGGTGTCCATTTTAAGGTTAGGTATAGGGATACTACACCTACAGCAACGGGCGAGTACGCCACGTGGCCCCAGATGTCGTGCAGCCAGTTGTGTCAGATTTAGATGGCCATCCAGGGGTGGCATAATACATGCTTCAGCCCCTGGTAGGCCCTGGGTACACCGATGCCCTGAGTTACAGGGTCTGACAGGGTGGCCCAGTTCCAATTGGGTAATGCACCTAAGGTACACATCAATTTAGCGAGAGAACAGCTAGGCTGTGGGTCTGATTGGCAGGCCCACAGCCCGAGAAAGTCGTAAACCAGTGAAACAAAAGCAAAAAGTCCGGGTGATCATAGGATTGCAGACCCTACTCTCCTACAGTGTGTATAATTGTATAGGTGAGTAAATGGGAGTGTGATTGATTCTTTGCATGACTGACTAGGTGTGTAAGTAACTCTATGGATGAGTGTGTTAGTGTCTGTATAGGTGTATGGCTGCATATGATAGTTCTGTATTGATGAGTGACTACATGTATGAGTGAGTGTATGGGTGAATGAGTGGATGTGTGTGTATACCTAGGAATCAGTGAGTGGGTATGTAATAACTGGTTTTGGTGTGTCTATGGTAGTCTGTATTTTAGAGTGGGTGTATCAGGGGTTATATTAGGGTATGAGGAGGTCCATCAGATTATCACATGGATGCTGTCATCAGTGATGTAATCCGTGATGTCATTTGAGATGTCATCAGTGATGTCATCAGTGATGTCGCTGACCATGTCATGAATGATGTAATATGTGACATCATCACCAGTGCATTGCGGGGACGCGAGTTATAGTTAGCTCAACTAACTATAACGGCTGAGTTTCTCTGGTTTTGTATGAGTGAAATATCCAACTAACTATAAAGTCCTTGAAGCCTGTATTTTTTCTTTGAATTTCCAAGGTTTTTTAAGTGCTAATTTCTAACCATAATGTTTCTGAAACCCGTGTTTTTTTCGTGAATTTCAAAGGTTTTTTTAAATGCTATAACGCTATAATTTATAATGTCCCTGAAACCTATGTTTTTTTCAGTAAATTTCTGAGATTTTTTAAATGCTCATTTCTAACTATGCCTACAGAGGTAGGACATGTGAAGAAAGAGGAAGAAAGGTGCAGAAAGAAGCAAAAAGAAATGCAGAAAGAAGCAAAAGAAGTCTAGAAAGACGAAGAAAAGTACAGAAAGAAGTAAGAGATATGCAGAAATAACCAGTGGAGGTCAAGAAAGAGACCTTGTTTCGAAGTCATCCTCTGCCCCCAACTGTTTACTGACTGGTACTGGTGGTAACTGACTCTGATTAATCAGGCACAGAGCCAGTGCTATTCTGAAAGACACTTAGAATACAGTGAAAACACCTACATACACTAGGGTATACTATTGGTTGGGATATCCCTGTGATTTGCATGACCTCTCCTGTAAGGCCCTAGTACATAATTGGACAGGGGGATTAAAACTACTTCTAACTCAGAGGTTAGAAAGAGGCAAGAGAAGGGCAGAAAGAAGCATCAGAGGTGCCGAAAGAGGCAAGAGAGGTACAGAAAGAAGCAAGTGAAATGCAGAAAGAGGCAAGAGACGTGCAGAAAGAGGCAAGAGAGCTCCAGAAAGAGGCAGGAGGGGTGCATGAAAAAGGAAGAGAATTTTAGAATGAGGCAAGAGAGTTGCTGAAAGAAGCAACAGAGCTGCAGAAAGAAGCAAGAGAAGAACAGAAGGAGGCAAGTGAGGTGCAGAAAGAAGCTAGAGCACCGCAGAAAGAAGAAACAAAAGTACAAAAAGAGGCAGGAGAGCTACAGAAGAGGCAGGAGAGGTGCAGAAAGTAGGAAGAGAAGTGCAGAAAAAAGCAACAGACATGCTGAAAGAGGCTCGAAGGGTACAGAAAGAGGCAAGAAAAGTGCAGAAAGAAGCAACAGAGGTACAGAAGGAGGCAAGAGAGGTGCAGAAACAGACAGCAAAGGTACAGAAAGAGGGAACAGGGGTGCAAAAAGAAGGAAGTAAGATGCAGAAAGAAGCAGCAGAGGTGCAGAAAGATGCAAGAGAGGTGCAGAAACAAGCAAGAGAAGTGCAGAAAGAGGCAAGAGAATTTCTGGAAAAAGCAACAGAGATGTAGAAAGAAGCAAGACAAGTGCAGAAAGAGGCAAGTGAGGTACAGAAAGAAGCAAGAGCAGTGCAGAAAGAACCAACAGAGGTGCAAAAAGTGGCAAGAGGGGTACAGAAAGCTGCAAGAGAGGTACAGAAAGAGGCAAGAGGGGTACAGAAAGAAGCAACAGAGGTACAGAAAGAAGCACAAGTGGGGCAGAAAGAAGCCGGGAAGGTGCAAAAGAGCAAACAATGGTTCAGAAAGAAGCAAGAGGGATACAGAAAGAAGCAAGAGGGATGCAGAAAGAAGCAACAGAGGTGCAGAAAGACGCAAGAGAGGTGCAGAAAGAAGCAAAAGAAGTGAAGAAAGAGGCAAGAAAATTGCTGACAGATGCAACAGAGATGTAGAAAGAAGCAAGACAAGTGCAGAAAGAGGCAAGTGAGATGCAGAAAGAAGCAAGAACAGTACAGAATGAACCAACAGAGGTGCAAAAAGAGGCAAGAGAGGTACAGAAAGAGGCAAGAGGGGTGTAGAAAGAAGGAAGAGAAGTGCAGAAAGAAGCAGCAGAGGTGCTATAAGAGGCTCAAAGTGTGCAGGAAGAGGCAAGAAAAGTGCAGAGAGAAGCAACAGAGGTACAGAAAGAAGCACAAGTGGGGCAGAAACAAGCCAGGAAGGTGCAAAAGAGCAAACAATGGTTCAGAAAGAAGCAAGAAGGATAAAGAAAGAAGCAAGTGAGGTACATAAAGAGGCAACAGAGGTGCAGAAACAAGCAGCAGAAGTGAAGAAAGAGGCAAGTGAGGCGCAGAAAGAGGCAAGAGAGGTACAGAAAGAGGCAAGAGAGGTGCAGAAACTGAAAGGAAAGGTGCAGAAAGAGGGAACAGGATGCAAAAAGAGGCATAAGAGGTATAGAAAGAGGGAAGAGGGGTGCAGAAAGAGGCAGGAGGAATGCAGAAAGAAGCAAGTGAGATGCAGAAAGAAGCAACAGAGGTGCAGAAAGATGCAAGAGAGGTGCAGAAAGAAGCAAAAGAAGTGCAGAAAGAGGCAAGAAAATTGCTGACAGACGCAACAGAGATGTAGAAAGAAGCAAGACAAGTGCAGAAAGAGGCAAGTGAGGTACAGAAAGAAGCAAGAGCAGTGCAGAAAGAACCAACAGAGGTACAACAACTGGCAAGAGGGGTGCAGAAAAAGGTTAGAGCTGCAGAAAGAAGCATCCAGAGGTACACAAAGAGGCAAGAAAGGTGTAAAACAGAAAGTAAAGGCGCAGAAAGAGGGAACAGGGTACAAAAAGAGGCATGTGAGGTACAGAAAGAGGGGTGCAGAAAGAGGCAAGAGGAGTACCAAAAGAACAGAGGTACAAAAACAGGCAAGAGGGGTGCAGGAAAAGGTAGAAGAGGTACACAAAGAGGCAAAAGAGGTACAGAAAGAGGCACGAGGGGTGCAGAAAGAAGGAAGAGAAGTACAGAAAGAAGCAACAGATGTAAATTAAGAAGCAAGAGAGGGGCAGAAACTGGCAACGAAGGTGCAAAATATGGAACAAGGGTACAAAAAGAGGTAAGAAAGGTACAGAAAGAGAAAAGAGGGGTGCAGAATGAGGCAAGAGGGATGCAGAAAGAAGCAAGTGAGGTACAGAAAGAGGCAACAGAGGTGCAGAAAGACACAAGAAAGGTGCAGAAAGAAGCAAGAGCAGTGCAGAAAGAGGCAAGAGAATTGCTGAAAGAAGCAACAGAGGTGTTGAAAGAAGCAATGGAAGTACAGAAAAAGGCAAGTGAGGTGCAGAAAGAGGCAAGAGAGGTGCAGAAAGAGGAAAGAGGGGTGCAGAAATGTGCAAGAGAGTAGCAGACAAAAGCAAGAGCAGTGCAGAAAGAACCAACAGAGGTGTTGAAAGAGGCATGAATGGTGCAGAAAGAAGCAAGAGACATGTAGGAAGGGATGTATGATGCGACATCGCAAACATTTTCATCGCAAACATTCACATCGCTGTGAATGATTCATTGCACACACATTCACAATGCAACCCATCACTTCGCTCCGCCATTGAAATGCATACAAAACATAATCACTACGCGCACAAACACCCCGCATGCTTGAACATTGCATTTTTTTCCCGAAATAACACACACTACCCCCAGCATCATGGCCTGCATCGTAACGTTGCCTTGAAGACAGCACCAGCCCCTTAATACGTGAGGAGCTGCAGGGGCATGGAAATTTCCGAGCCTATCCTTGGAGCAGCGGCTGGGCAGTAAATATTTGTAAAAATTGGGGTTCACATTCAGAGGCTCACTGCAGGGTAAATAACAAAATCCGGATATTTGGGAACATCTGTGCAGAATGAAGAAAGATTTCAACATAAGTGGAAACACTTGGTTTTGAATATATTATTGCGGCCACCCTGCCGTGAAGACATCACCATCCCATTACTATGTGAGGAGCCGCAGGGGCATGGAACTTTCCGAACCTCTCCTGGAAGTAGCGGATGGGCAATAAATAATTATAATAACTGACATCCACATTCAGAGGCTCACTGAAGGGAAAATAACAAAATTTGTATATTTGGGAACATCAGCACAGAACGAAGGAAGGTTTCAACATAAGTGGAAACACTACATGTCCCAAAATGCAATACTAATTGCACTCACCTGCAAGGCCCACTGGGGGGAAAAATGAAGCAAATCTAGCTGCTCTGCAAAGGTGGTTCTCAGCGTGTGACCAAGGACCAGAAGGTCGGAAATGTGTAAGGCACAATGAATGTAACTGTTTGACTATGCCGATTTGCTAATAAAAATAATCTGCTGTGGAGTGTGTCTTAAATACTTTGGTCCTTTTTGGTTTTGAATATATATTAACATGCCCATCATGCCATGAAGACAGCGCCAATAAAAATAATCTGCTGCAGAGTGCATCTTGACTGTTTTGGGAATTTTGTTTTTAGCATATATTAACACAGCCGTCCTGCCTTGAAGACAGCACCATCCCATTACTATGTGAGGAGCCGCAGGGGCATGGAACTTTTTGAGCCTCTGTTCGGGGCAGCGGATGGTCAATAAATGATGGCAAAAACTGACGTTCACATTCAGAGGTTCACTGGAGTACAAATAACAAAATTTGTACATTTGGGAACATCAGTGCAGATTAAAACAAGGTTTCAATATAAGTGGGCACACTACATGCCCCAACATGCAATACTTATTGCACTCACCTGGGAGGCCCCACAGGAGGGTAATGCTCTGCTGCATAGGTGGTTCTCAAACTGTGACCAAGGAACAGGAAGTCTGAAACGCGCAAGGCATGATGAATGAAACTGTTCGACTATGCCGGTGTGCCAATAAAAATATTCTGCTGCAGAGTGCATCTTAAATGCTTTGAGAAGTTTTGGTTTTGAATATATTGAAGAGACCGTCCTGCCATGAAGATAGGACCTTCCCATTACTGTGTGAGGAGCCGCAGGAGCATGGAACTTTCCAAGCCTTTTTTCAGAGCGACGGATGGTCAGTAAATATTTGTAAAAACTGGTGTTGAGATTCAGAGGCCCGTTGAGTGCAAATAACAATAATTGTAATTTTGTGAACATCGGCGGAGAATGAAGCAAAGTTTCAACATAAGGGGGAATACTACATGTCCCAAAATGCAATACTAATTGCACTCACCTGCGAGGCACCAGTAGGGGGGGGGGGGGGGGTAAAATGAAGCAAATCTTATTGCTCTGCAAAAGTGGTTCTAAGCCTGTGACCAAGGACCACAAGGTCTGATACGCTTACGGCACGATGAATGAAACTGTTTGACTTTCCCGGTGTGCCATTAAAAATAATCTGCTGCGGAGTGCATTTTAAATGCTTTGAGCACTGGGTTTTGAATATATTAATGCGGCCGTCCTGCCGTGAAGACAACACCATCCAATTACTATGTGAGGAGCCGCAGGGGGATGGATTTCTGAGCCTCTCTTTGGAGCAGCGGATGGGCAGTAGATAATTGTAAAATCTGGCGTTGACATTCAGAGGCCCACTGGAGTGCAAATAACAATAATTGTAATTTTGGGAACATCGGCGCAGAATGAAGCAAGGTTTCAACATAAGTGGGAACAATACTTGTCCCAAAATGCAATACTAATTGCACTCACCTGCGATGCCCCACTGGGCTAATAAAAATAATGTGCATGCTTTAACATCGCACAAACTCCTAAATCCTTAATTAGTACCGTAATCTACGGTCCCCTGACCCGACCATTAACCTGAAAGCACATGTTCCACAACAATTACAGCATATGCGTTTTAAAGTATGTGTTGTAAAAGCCAGTGCGATGTGAGGGCCGCGTAGTAATGACCGGTGTCGTAACGTCGCTTGCATTGTAACGCTTGCGACGTAAATTCATGCGATGTAACGCATGCGTTGTGATGGGTGTTTGCCGTAGAAAGAGGTAGGAGAGATGCACAAAGAGGCAAGAGAGGTACAGAAAGAGGCAGGAGGGTTGCAGAAGGAAGGAAGAGAAGTACAGAAAGAGGCAAGAGAATTGCTGAAAGAAGCAACAGAGGTGACGATAGAAGCAAGAGAACTGCTGAAAGAGGCTAGTGAGCTTCAGAAAGAAGCAAGAGCAGTCCAGAAAGAAACAACAGAGATGCAAAAGGAGACAAGAGGGGTGCAGAAAAAGGTCTGAGAGGTTCACAAAGAGGTAAGAGAGGTACAATAAGAGGCAATAGGGGTGCAGAAAGAAGGAAGAGAAGTGCAGAAAGAAGCAACAGAGGTACAGAAAGAAGCAAGAGAGGTGCAGACACAGGCAGGGGAGGTACAAAAAGAGGGAACAGGGGTGCAGAAAGTGGCAAGAGGGGTGTAGAAGGAAGCAAGTGAGATACAGAAAGAGGCAACGGAGGTGCAGAAAGATGCAAGAGAAGTACAGAAAGAGGCAAGAGAATTGCTGAAAGAAGCAACAGAGGTGTGGAAAGAAGTAAGAAAAGGGCAGAAAGAGGCAAGTGAGGTGCAGAAATGTGCAAGAGAGTAGCAGATAGAAGCAAGAGCAGTGCAGAAAGAACCTAAAGAGGTGCTGAAAGAGGCAGGAGCGGTGCAGAAAGAAGCAAGAGAAGTGCAGAAAGAGGTAGGAGAGGTGGACAAAGAGGCAAGATAGGTACAGAAAGATGCAGGAAGGGTGCAAAAAAGGAAGAGAAGTGCAGAATGAAGAGACTGACGTGCTGAAAGAGGCTCACATTTTACAGAAAGAGGCAGGAAAAGTGCAGAAAGATGCAACAGGGGTACAGAAAAAAGCAAGAGCAGTACAAAGAGAACTAACAGAGATGCAAAAAGAGGCAATAGGGATGCAGAAAGAGGTAGGCGAAGTGCAGAAAGAAGCAACGGAGGTGCTGAAAGAGACTCGAAGGGTGTAGAAAGAGGCAGGAAAAGTACAGAAAGAAGCAACAGAGATGATGAGGGGTGGAAGTGGGGTGGAGAAAGAGGCAAGAGAGATACAGAAAGAAACAAAGAGATGCAGAAAGAAGGCAAAGAGGTGCAGAAAGAGGCAGCAGGGGTGCAGAAAGAGGGAACAGGGATGCAGAAAGAAGCACGAGGGGTGCAGAAAGAAGCAAGAGAGGTGCAGTAAGGATCAACAGAGGTGCAGAATGGGGGAAGAGGGGTGGAGAAAGAAACAAGACAGGTGAGGAAGAAGCAACAGATGTGTAGAAAGAGGGAAGAGAGATGGAGAAAGAGGGAAAATGGATGCAGAAAGAAGCAAGAGAGGTGCAGAAAGTAACAAAAGAAGTGCTGAAAGAGGCAGGAGCGGTGCAGAAAGAAGCAAGAGAAGTGCAGAAAGAGGTAGGAGAGGTGGACAAAGAGGCAAGATAGGTACAGAAAGATGCAGGAAGGGTGCAAAAAAGGAAGAGAAGTGCAGAATGAAGAGACTGACGTGCTGAAAGAGGCTCACATTTTACAGAAAGAGGCAGGAAAAGTGCAGAAAGATGCAACAGGGGTACAGAAAAAAGCAAGAGCAGTACAAAGAGAACTAACAGAGATGCAAAAAGAGGCAATAGGGATGCAGAAAGAGGTAGGCGAAGTGCAGAAAGAAGCAACGGAGGTGCTGAAAGAGACTCGAAGGGTGTAGAAAGAGGCAGGAAAAGTACAGAAAGAAGCAACAGAGATGATGAGGGGTGGAAGTGGGGTGGAGAAAGAGGCAAGAGAGATACAGAAAGAAACAAAGAGATGCAGAAAGAAGGCAAAGAGGTGCAGAAAGAGGCAGCAGGGGTGCAGAAAGAGGGAACAGGGATGCAGAAAGAAGCACGAGGGGTGCAGAAAGAAGCAAGAGAGGTGCAGTAAGGATCAACAGAGGTGCAGAATGGGGGAAGAGGGGTGGAGAAAGAAACAAGACAGGTGAGGAAGAAGCAACAGATGTGTAGAAAGAGGGAAGAGAGATGGAGAAAGAGGGAAAATGGATGCAGAAAGAAGCAAGAGAGGTGCAGAAAGTAACAAAAGAAGTGCAGAAAGAAACATCTGAGGTGCAGAAAGAGGCAAGCGGAGTAGAAAAAGAGAAGAGGGGTCCAGAAAGAGGCATAAGAGGTGCAGAAAGAAGCAAGAGAGGAACAGAAAAGTATAAGACAAGTGCAGAAAAAAGCAAGAGATGCAGAAAGAGGGAATAGGGGTGGAGAAAGGGGCAAGAGAATTACATAGAGAAGCAACAGACATGCAGAAAGGGGGAAGAGGGGTGGAGAAAGAAGCAAGAGAAGGGCAGAAAAAAAAAAGAAAGATGCAGAAAGAAACAACAGAAATGCAGAAAGAGGAAAGAGAGGCACAGAAAGAAGCAATAGTGGCTTGCATACCATTGGTACCAACTTAACACCACATTTAGCAATAAGTAACAGGTGACCATTCCAGGTTTACAAAGGACCTTCCACCACGTTGTAACACTTGTTGCTGCATTTTTGGTAATGTGTGATCCGTTTGAGCTAGAAACAAGACTTTTTTTTCTTCAAATCTGCAGATGATGAATTATGTGGCTAATGCGGAAAATTTATAATTGTGCAAAAGTTGGTGCAGCAAAGAGTCGCATAATTCCAGTGGCCCTGCTCATACCTCTGAATAGGTCTCACTGAGTTCATAGTTTAGCTTCTATGGAAATGAGGAAGACTAAACCTTATGTTACCACTCCACAACACAGACTAATATACCACATAATTACTCTTCATAACAAATAATCCCACTCTACATAATTCCTATAAACTAAATACCCCATTTCTCTATCTGCCTAATTTCACTGCACAACTTACCACATAATTCCACTACACTCAACGTACATCCACTCCGCTCCGAAAAACATTTAAAAACTTTTACATTTACATTGCCAATAGCTCTAACTCTCGCAAATGCGAAGCCTATAATATTGCAAACACTTCTTTAACTAGTAGTCACATTTGCAGAATGATGGAGAAAGGGTGCAGGGCCTTCGACCAGCACTACGAAATTCTGCTGTGTAGGACTTACAGGATGTACCAGGAGGGTTTCTTGGCCTCCAGAGTCCCCCAGGAATAAATTGTACTCTGCCAGGAGGCGTGTTTCCAAATTGGTGGAGAAATGGGGGCATGGTCTCTGAAAACATCTTAGCAATCCCACATTGTGGAACTTACTGGAGGTAACAAGAGGGGCAGTTTGCCCCTAAGAACATCCTTGGGGGCTAACTACTCCTCCTATTACCACCAGTAGGTCAGACACAGCAGGATTGCTAAATTGTCATCGCAGGCCATGCCCTCTTTCCCTACCACTCTGAAAACGCACTTCCTGGACAGCTCTTGGATGGGGATTAAAGTCCCCTTCACTGCTGGGGGTCCTTAGTTGCCAACTAGCCTACTTGATACCTGAGTGGGTATGTAATAACTGGTTTTGGTGTGTCTATGGTTTCAAAAATGGTAGTCTGTATGTTAGAGTGGGTGTATCAAAGTTTATATTAGGGTATGAGGAGGTCCATCAGATTATCACATGGATGCTGTCATCAGTGATGTAATCTGTGATGTCATTTGAGATGTCATCAGTGATGTCATCAGTGATGTCACTGACCATGTCATGAATGATGTAATATGTGACATCATCACCAGTGCATTGCGGGGACGCGAGGTATAGTTAGCTCAACTAACTATAACGGCTGAATTTCTCTGGCTTTGTATGAGTGAAATATCCAACTAACTATAACGTCCTTGAAACCTGTATTTTTTCTTTGAATTTTCATGGTTTTTTAAGTGCTAATTTCTAACCATAATGTTTCTGAAACTTGTGTTTTTGGTGAATTTCAAAGATTTTTTAAATGCTATAACGTTATAATTTATAACGTCCCTGAAACGTATGTTTTTTTCAGTGAATTTCTGAGATTTTTTAAATGTTCATTTCTAACTATGCCTACAGAGGTAGGACATGTGAAGAAAGAGGAAGAAAGGTGCAGAAAGAAGAAAAAATAAATGCAGAAAGAGGCAAAAGATGTCTAGAAAGACGAAGAAAAGTACAGAAAGAAGTAAGAGATATGCAGAAATAACCAGTGGAGGTGCAGAAAGAGGCCTTGTTTCGAAGTCATCCTCTGCCCCCAACTGTTTACTGACTGGTACTGGTGGTAACTGACTCTGATTAACCAGGCACAGAGCCAGTGCTATTCTGAAAGACACTTAGAATACAGTGAAAACACCTACATACACTAGGGTATACTATCGGTTGGGGGATCCCTGTGATTTGTATGACCTCCCCTGTAAGGCCCTAGTACATAACTGGACAGGGGGATTAAAACTACTTCTAACTCAGAGGTTAGAAAGAGGCAAGAGAAGGGCAGAAAGAAGCATCAGAGGTGCCGAAAGAGGCAAGACAGGAACAGAAAGAAGCAAGTGAAATGCAGAAAGAGGCAAGAGAGGTGCAGAAAGAGGCAAGAGAGCTCCAGAAAGAGGCACGAGGGGTGCTGAAAAAAGGAAGAGAATTTAAGAATGAGGCAAGAGAGTTGCTGAAAGAAGCAACAGAGCTGCAGAAAGAAGCAAGAGAAGTAGAGAAGGAGGCAAGTGAGGTGCAGAAAGAAGCTAGAGCACCGCAGAAAGAAGAAACAAAAGTGCAAAAAGAGGCAGGAGAGCTACAGAAAGAGGCAGGAGAGGTGCAGAAAGTAGGAAGAGAAGTGCAGAAAAAAGCAACAGACATGCTGAAAGAGGCTCGAAGGGTACAGAAAGAGGCAAGAAAAGTGCAGAAAGAAGCAACAGAGGTACAGAAGGAGGCAAGAGAGGTGCAGAAACAGACAGCAGGGGTACAGAAAGAGGGGACAGGGGTGCAAAAAGAAGGAAGTAAGATGCAGAAAGAAGCAGCAGAGGTGCAGAAAGATGCAAGAGAGGTGCATAAACAATCAAGAGAAGTGCAGAAAGAGGCAAGAGAATTGCTGAAAAAAGCAACAGAGATGTAGAAAAAAGCACGACAAGTGCAGAAAGAGGCAAGTGAGGTACAGAAAGAAGCAAGAGCAGTGCAGAAAGAACCAACAGAGGTGCAAAAAGAGGCAAGAGGGGTGCAGAAAGAAGGAAGAGAAGTGCAGAAAGAAGCAGCAGAGGTGCTATAAGAGGCTCAAAGTGTGCAGGAAGAGGCAAGAAAAGTGCAGAAAGAAGCAACAGAGGTACAGAAAGAAGCACAAGTGGGGCAGAAACAAGCCAGGAAGGTGCAAAACAGCAAACAATGGTTCAGAAAGAAGCAAGAGGGATACAGAAAGAAGCAACAGAGGTGCAGAAAGACGCAAGAGAGGTGCAGAAAGAAGCAAAAGAAGTGCAGAAAGAGGCAAGAAAATTGCTGACAGACGCAAAAGAGATGTAGAAAGAAGCAAGACAAGTGCAGAAAGAGGCAAGTGAGATGCAGAAAGAAGCAAGAGCAGTGCAGAATGAACCAACAGAGGTGCAAAAAGAGGCAAGAGGGGTACAGAAAGATGCAAGAGAGGTACAGAAAGAGGCAAGAGGGGTGTACAAAGAAGGAAGAGAAGTGCAGAAAGAAGCAGCAGAGGTGCTATAAGAGGCTCAAAGTGTGCAGGAAGAGGCAAGAAAAGTGCAGAAAGAAGCAACAGAGGTACAGAAAGAAGCACAAGTGGGGCAGAAACAAGCCAGGAAGGTGCAAAACAGCAAACAATGGTTCAGAAAGAAGCAAGAAGGATACAGAAAGAAGCAAGTGAGGTACATAAAGAGGCAACAGAGGTGCAGGAACAAGCAACAGAAGTGCAGAAAGAGGCAAGTGAGGTGCAGAAAGAGGCAAGAGAGGTACAGAAAGAGGCAAGAGGGGTAAAGAAATGTATAAGAGAGTAGCAGATAGAAGCAAGATCAGTGCAGAACGAACCAACAGAGGTGCTGAAAGAGGCTTGAAGGGTGCAGAAAGAGGCAAGAAAAGAACAGAAAGAAGCAAGAGAGGTACAGAAAGAGGCAAGAGAGGTGCAGAAACTGAAAGGAAAGGTGCAGAAAGAGGGAACAGGATGCAAAAAGAGGCATAAGAGGTACAGAAAGAGGGAAGAGGGGTCCAGAAAGAGGCAAGAGGAATGCAGAAAGAAGCAAGTGAGATGCAGAAAGAAGCAACAGAGGTGCATAAAGGCGCAGGAGAGGTGCAGAAAGAAGCAAAAGAAGTGCAGAAAGAGGCAAGAAAATTGCTGACAGACACAACAGAGATGTAGAAAGAAGCAAGAAAAGTGCAGAAAGAGGCAAGTGAGGTACAGAAAGAAGCAAGAGCAGTGCAGAAAGAACCAACAGAGGTACAAAAACTGGCAAGAGGGGTACAGAAAAAGGTTAGAGCTGCAGAAAGAAGCATCCAGAGGTACACAAAGAGGCAAGAAAGGTGCAAAACAGAAAGTAAAGGCGCAGAAAGAGGGAACAGGGTACAAAAAGAGGCATGTGAGGTACAGAAAGAGGGGTGCAGAAAGAGGCAAGAGGAGTACCAAAAGAACAGAGGTACAAAAACAGGCCAGAGGGGTGCAGAAAAAGGTAGAAGAGGTACACAAAGAGGCAAAAGAGGTACAGAAAGAGGCACGAGGGGTGCAGAAAGAAGGAAGAGAAGTACAGAAAGAAGCAACAGAGGTAAATTAAGAAGCAAGAGAGGTGCAGAAACCGCCAACGAAGGTGAAAAATATGGAACAAGGGTACAAAAAGAGGTAAGAAAGGTACAGAAAGAGAAGAGAGGGGTGCAGAATGAGGCAAGAGGGATGCAGAAAGAAGCAAGTGAGGTACAGAAAGAGGCAACAGAGGTGCAGAAAGACACAAGAGAGGTGCAGAAAGAAGCAAGAGAAGTGCAGAAAGAGGCAAGAGAATTGCTGAAAGAAGCAACAGAGGTGTTGAAAGAAGCAATGGAAGTACAGAAATAGGCAAATGAGGTGCAGAAAGAGGCAAGAGAGGTGCAGAAAGAGGAAAGAGGGGTGCAGAAATGTGCAAGAGAGTAGCAGACAGAAGCAAGAGCAGTGCAGAAAGAACCAACAGAGGTGTTGAAAGAGGCATGAACGGTGCAGAACGGAAGCAAGAGACATGTAGAAAGGGATGTATGATGAGACATCGCAAACGTTTTCATCGCAAACATTCACATCGCTGTAAATGATTCATTGCACACACATTCACAATGCAACCCATTACTTCGCTCCGCCATTGAAATGCATACAAAACATAATCACTACGCGCACAAACACCCCGCATGCTTGAATATTGCATTTTTTCCCGAAATAACACACACTACCGCCAGCATCATGGCCTGCATCGTAACATTGCCTTGAAGACAGCACCAGCCCCTTAATACGTGAGGAGCTGCAGGGGCATGGAACTTTCCGAACCTAGACTTGGAGCAGCGGCTGGGTAGTAAATAATTGTAAAAATTGGGGTTCCCATTCAGAGGCTCACTGCAGGGTAAATAACAAAACCCGGATATTTGGGAACATCTGTGCAGAATGAAGAAAGGTTTCAACATAAGTGGAAACACTTGGTTTTGAATATATTATTGCGGCCACCCTGCCGTGAAGACATCACCATCCCATTACTATGTGAGGAGCCGCAGGGGCATGGAACTTTCAGAACCTCTCCTGGAAGTAGCAGATGAGCAATAAATAATTATAAAAACTGACGTTCACATTCAGAGGCTCACTGAAGGGCAAATAACAAAATTTGTATATTTGGGAACATCAGCACAGAACGAAGGAAGGTTTCAACATAAGTGGAAACACTACAGGGAGGGTAATGCTCTGCTGCATAGGTGGTTCTCAAACTGTGACCAAGGAACAGGAAGTCTGAAACGCGTAAGGCACGATGAATGAAACTGTTCGACTATGCCGGTCTGCCAATAAAAATATTCTGCTGCAGAGTGCGTCTTAAATGCTTTGAGAAGTTTTGGTTTTGAATATATTGAAGAGACCGTCCTGCCATGAAGATAGGACCATCCCATTACTGTGTGGGGAGACCGCAGGAGCATGGACCTTTCCAAGCCTTTTTTCAGAGCGACGGATGGTCAGTAAATAATTGTAAAAACTGGTGTTGAGATTCAAAGGCCCGCTGAGTGCAAATAACAATAATTGTAATTTTGGGAACATCGGCGGAGAATGAAGCAAAGTTTCAACATAAGGGGGAATACTACATGTCCCAAAATGCAATACTAATTGCACTCACCTGCGAGGCACCAGTGGGGGGTAAAATGAAGCAAATCTTGTTGCTCTGCAAAAGTGGTTCTAAGCCTGTGACCAAGGACCACAAGGTCTGATACGCTTACAGCACGATGAATGAAACTGTTTGACTTTTCCGGTGTGCCAATAAAAATAATCTGCTGCGGAGTGCATTTTAAATGCTTTGAGCACTGGGTTTTGAATATATTAATGCGGCCGTCCTGCCGTGAAGACAGCACCATCCAATTACTATGTGAGGAGCCGCAGGGGGAAGGATTTCTGAGCCTCTCTTTAGAGCAGCGGATGGGCAGTAGATAATTGTAAAAACTGACGTTGACATTCAGAGGCCCACTGGAGTGCAAATAACAATAATTGTAATTTTGGGAACATCGGCGCAGAATGAAGCAAGGTTTCAACATAAGTGGGAACAATAGTTGTCCCAAAATGCAATACTAATTGAACTCACCTGCGATGCCCCACTGGGCTAATAAAAATAATGTGCATGCTTTAACATCGCACAAACTCCTAAATCCTTAATTAGTACCGTAATCTACGGTCCCCTGACCCGACCCTTAACCTGAAAGCACACGTTCCACAACAATTACAGCATATGCGTTTTAAAGTATGCGTTGTATAAGCCTGTGCGATGTGAGGGGCCGCGTAGTAATGACCCGTGTCGTAACGTCACTAGCATTGTAACGCTTGCTAAAAAATGCATGCGATGTAACGCATGCGTTGTGATGGGTGTTTGCTGTAGAAAGAGGTAGGAGAGATGCACAAAGAGGCAAGAGAGGTACAGAAAGAGGCAGGAGGGGTGCAGAAGGAAGGAAGAGAAGTACAGAAAGAGGCAAGAGAATTGCTGAAAGAAGCAACAGAGGTGTCGATAGAAGCAAGAGAACTACTAAAAGAGGCTAGTGATCTTCAGAAAGAAGCAAGAGCAGTCCAGAAAGAAACAACAGAGATGCAAAAGGAGACAAGAGGGGTGCAGAAAAAGGTCTGAGAGGTTCACAAAGAGGTAAGAGAGGTACAGTAAGAGGCAAGAGGGGTGCAGAAAGAAGGAAGAGAAGTGCAGAAAGAAGCAACAGAGGTACAGAAAGAAGCAAGAGAGGTGCAGACACAGGCAGGGGAGGTACAAAAAGAGGGAACAGGGGTGCAGAAAGTGGCAAGAGGGGTGTAGAAGGAAGCAAGTGAGATACAGAAAGAGGCAACGGAGGTGCAGAAAGATGCAAGAGAAGTACAGAAAGAGGCAAGAGAATTGCTGAAAGAAGCAACAGAGGTGTGGAAAGAAGTAAGAGAAGGGCAGAAAGAGGCAAGTGAGGTGCAGAAATGTGCAAGAGAGTGGCAAATAGAAGCAAGAGCAGTGCAGAAAGAACCAAAAGAGGTGCTGAAAGAGGCAGGAGCGGTGCAGAAAGAAGCAAGAGAAGTGCAGAAAGAGGTAGGAGAGGTGGACAAAGAGGCAAGATAGGTACAGAAAGATGCAGGAAGGGTGCAAAAAGGAAGAGAAGTGCAGAAAGAAGAAACTGAGGTGCTGAAAGAGGCTCACATTTTGCAGAAAGAGGCAGGAAAAGTGCAGAAAGATGCAACAGGGGTACAGAAAAAAGCAAGAGCAGTACAGAAAGAACTAACAGAGGTGCAAAAAGAGGCAATAGGGATGAAGAAAGAGGTAGGCGAAGTGCAGAAAGAAGCAACAGAGGTGCTGAAAGAGGCTCGAAGGGTGTAGAAAGAGGCAGGAAAAGTACAGAAAGAAGCAACAGAGATGCAGAGGGGTGGAAGTGGGGTGGAGAAAGAGGCAAGAGAGATGCAGAAAGAAACAAAGAGATGCAGAAAGAAGGCAAAGAGGTGCAGAAAGAGGCAGCAGGGGTGCAGAAAGAGGGAACAGGGATGCAGAAAGAAGCACAAGGGGTGCAGAAAGAAGCAAGAGAGGTGCAGTAAGGATCAACAGAGGTGCAGAATGGGGGAAGAGGGGTGGAGAAAGAAACAAGACAGGTGAGGAAGAAGCAACAGATGTGCAGAAAGAGGGAAGAGAGATGGAGAAAGAGGGAAAATGGATGCAGAAAGAAGTAAGAGAGGTGCAGAAAGTAACAAAAGAAGTGCAGAAAGAAACATCTGAGGTGCAGAAAGAGGCAAGCGGAGTAGAAAAAGAGAAGAGGGGTCCAGAAAGAGGCATAAGAGGTACAGAAAGAAGCACGAGAGGAACAAAAAAGTATAAGACAAGTGCAGAAAAAAACAAGAGATGCAGAAAGAGGGAATGGGGTGGAGAAAGGGGCAGGAGAATTACATAGAGAAGCAACAGACATGCAGAAAGGGGGAAGAGGGGTGGAGAAAGAAGCAAGAGAAGGGCAGAAAAAAGAAAGATGCATAAAGAAACAACAGAAATGCAGAAAGAGGAAAGAGAGGCACAGAAAGAAGCAATAGTGGCTTGCATACCACTGGTATCAACTTAACACCACATTTAGCAATAAGTAACAGGTGACCATTCCAGGTTTACAAAGGACCTTCCACCACGCTGTATCACTTGTTGCTGCATTTTTGGTAACGTTTGATCCGTTTGAGCTAGAAACAAGGCTATTTTTTCTTCAAATCTGCAGATGATGAATTATGTGGCTAATGCGGAAAATGTATAATTGTGCAAAAGTTGGTGCAGCAAAGAGTCGCATAATTCCAGTGGCCCTGCTCATACCTCTGAATGGGTCTCACTGAGTTCATAGTTTAGCTTCTATGGAAACGAGGAAGACTAAACCTTATGTTACCACTCCACAACAGAGACTAATATACCACATAATTACTCTTCATAACACATAATCCCACTCTACATAATTCCTATAAACTAAATACCCCATTTCTCTATCTACTTAATTTCACTGCACAACTTACCACATAATTCCACTACACTCAACGTACATCCACTCCGCTCCGAAAAACATTTAAAAACTTTTACATTTACATTGCCAATAGCTCTAACTCTCGCAAATGCGAAGCCTATAAAATTGCAAACACTTCTTTAACTAATAGTCACATTTGCAGAATTATGGAGAAAGGGTGCAGGGCCTTCGACCAGCGCTCAGAAATTCTGTTGTGTAGGACTTACAGGAGGTACCAGGAGGGCTTCTTGGCCTCCAGAGTCCCCCAGGAATAAATTGGACTTCTTCCCCCTTCTGTACTCTGCCAGGAGGCGTGTTTCCAAATTGGTGGAGAAATGGGGGCATGGTCTCTGAAAACATCTTAGCAATCCCACATTGTGGAACTTACTGGAGAAAACAAGAGGGGTGGTTGGCCCCCAAGAACATCCTTGGGGGCTAACTACTCCTCCTATTACCACCAGTAAGTCAGACACAGAAGGATTGCTAAATTGTCATCGCAGGCCATGCCCTCTTTCCCTACCACTCTGTAAACGCACTTCCTGGCCAGCTCTTGGATGGGGATTAAAGTCCCCTTCACTGCTGGGGGTCCTTAGGGGTCAACTAGCCTACTTGATACCTGAGTGGGTATGTAATAACTGGTTTTGGTGTGTCTATGGTTTCAAAAATGGTAGTCTGTATTTTAGAGTGGGTGTATCAAAGGTTATATTAGGGTATGAGGAGGTCCATCAGATTATCACATGGATGCTGTCATCAGTGATGTAATCCGTGATGTTATTTGAGATGTCATCAGTGATGTCATCAGTGATGTCACTGACCATGTCATGAATGATGTAATATGTGACATCATCACCAGTGCATTGCGGGGACGCGAGGTATAGTTAGCTCAACTAACTATAACGGCTGAATTTCTCCGGCTTTGTATAAGTGAAATATCCAATTAACTATAACGTCCTTGAAACCTGTATTTTTTCTTTGAATTGCCAAGGTTTTTTAAGTGCTAATTTCTAACCATAATGTTTCTGAAACCCGTGTTTTTTTCTTGAATTTCAAAGGTTTTTTTAATGCTATAACGTTATAATTTATAACGTCCCTGAAACCTATGTGTTTTTCAGTGAATTTCTGAGATTTTTTAAATGCTAATTTCTAACTATGCCTACAGAGGTAGGACATGTGAAGAAAGAGGAAGAAAGGTGCAGAAAGAAGCAAAAATAAATGCAGAAAGAGGCAAAAGAAGTCTAGAAAGACGAAGAAAAGTACAGAAAGAAGTAAGAGATATGCAGAAATAACCAGTGGAGGTGCAGAAAGAGGCCTTGTTTCGAAGTCATCCTCTGCCCCCAACTGTTTACTGACTGGGACTGGTGGTAACTGACTCTGATTAACCAGGCACAGAGCCAGTGCTATTCTGAAAGACACTTAGAATACAGTTAAAACACCTACATACACTAGGGTATACTATCGGTTGGGGGATCCCTGTGATTTGCATGACCTCCCCTGTAAGGCCCTAGTACATAACTGGACAGGGGGATTACAACTACTTCTAACTCAGAGGTTAGAAAGAGGCAAGAGAAGGGCAGAAAGAGGCAAGAGAGCTCCAGAAAGAGGCAGGAGGGGTACAGGAAAAAGGAAGAGAATTTCCGAATGAGGCAAGAGAGTTGCTGAAAGAGCAACAGGGCTGCATAAAGAAGCAAGAGAAGTACAGAAGGAGGCAAGTGAGGTGCAGAAAGAAGCTAGAGCACTGCAGAAAGAAGAAACAAAAGTGCAAAAAGAGGCAGGAGAGCTACAGAAAGAGGCAGGAGAGGTGCAGAAAGTAGGAAGAGAAGTGCAGAAAAAAGCAACAGACATGCTGAAAGAGGCTCGAAGGGTACAGAAAGAGGCAAGAAAAGTGCAGAAAGAAGCAACAGAGGTACAGAAGGAGGCAAGAGAGGTGCAGAAACAGACAGCAAAGGTACAGAAAGAGGGAACAGGGGTGCAAAAAGAAGGAAGTAAGATGCAGAAAGAAGCAGCAGAGGTGCAGAAAGATGCAAGAGAGGTGCATAAACAAGCAAGAGAAGTGCAGAAAGAGGCAAGAGAATTGCTGAAAAAAGCAACAGAGATGTAGAAAGAAGCAAGACAAGTGCAGAAAGAGGCAAGTGAGGTACAGAAAGAAGCAAGAGCAGTGCAGAAAGAACCAACAGAGGTGCAAAAAGAGGCAAGAGGGGTGCAGAAAGAAGGAAGAGAAGTGCAGAAAGAAGCAGCAGAGGTGCTATAAGAGGCTCAAAGTGTGCAGGAAGAGGCAAGAAAAGTGCAGAAAGACGCAACAGAGGTACAGAAAGAAGCACAAGTGGGGCAGAAACAAGCCGGGAAGGTGCAAAAGAGCAAACAATGGTTTAGAAAGAAGCAAGAGGGATACAGAAAGAAGCAAGAGGAATGCAGAAAGAAGCAACAGAGGTGCATAAAGAGGCAAGAGAGGTGCAGAAAGAAGCAAAAGAAGTGCAGAAAGAGGCAAGAAAATTGCTGACAGACGCAACAGAGATGTAGAAAGAAGCAAGACAAGTGCAGAAAGAGGCAAGTGAGATGCAGAAAGAAGCAAGGGCAGTGCAGAAAGAACCCACAGAGATGAAAAAAGAGGCAAGAGGGGTACAGAAAGATGCAAGAGAGGTACAGAAAGAGGCAAGAGGGGTGTAGAAAGAAGGAAGAGAAGTGCAGAAAGAAGCAGCAGAGGTGCTGTAAGAGGCTCAAAGTGTGCAGGAAGAGGCAAGAAAAGTACAGAAAGAAGCAACAGAGGTACAGAAAGAATCACAAGTGGGGCAGAAACAAGCCGGGAAGGTGCAAAAAGCAAACAATGGTTCAGAAAGAAGCAAGAAGGATACAGAAAGAAGCAAGTGAGGTACATAAAGAGGCAACAGCGGTGCTGAAACAAGCAACAGAAGTGCAGAAAGAGGCCAGTGAGGCGCAGAAAGAGGCAACAGAGGTACAGAAAGAGGCAAGAGGGGTAAAGAAATGTATAAGAGAGTAGCAGATAGAAGCAAGATCGGTGCAGAACGAACCAACAGAGCTGCTGAAAGAGGCTTGAAGGGTGCAGAAAGAGGCAAGAAAAGAACAGAAAGAAGCAAGAGAGGTACAGAAAGAGGCAAGAGAGGTGCAGAAACTGAAAGGAAAGGTGCAGAAAGAGGGAACAGGTTGCAAAAAGAGGCATAGGAGGTACAGAAAGAGGGAAGAGGGGTGCAGAAAGAGGCAAGATGAATGCAGAAAGAAGCAAGTGAGATGCAGAAAGAAGCAACAGAGGTGCAGTAAGACGCAAGAGAGGTGCAGAAAGAAGCAAAAGAAGTGCAGAAAGAGGCAAGAAAATTGCTGACAGATGACAGACGCAACAGAGATGTAGAAAGAAGCAAGACAAGTGCAGAAAGAGGCAAGTGAGGTACAGAAAGAAGCAAGAGCAGAGCAGAAAGAACCGACAGAGATACAAAAACTGGCAAGGGGGTGCAGAAAAAGGTTGGAGCTGCAGAAAGAAGCATCCAGAGGTACACAAAGAGGCAAGAAAGGTGCAAAACAGAAAGTAAAGGCGCAGAAAGAGGGAACAGGGTACAAAAAGAGGCATGTGAGGTACAGAAACAGGGGTGCAGAAAGAGGCAAGAGGAGTACCAAAATAACAGTGGTACAAAAACAGGCAAGAGGGGTGCAGAAAAAGGTAGAAGAGGTACACAAAGAGGCAAAAGAGGTACAGAAAGAGGCATGAGGGGTGCAGAAAGAAGGAAGAGAAGTACAGAAAGAAGCAACAGAGGTAAATTAAGAAGCAAGAGAGGTGCAGAAACCGGCAACGAAGGAGCAAAATATGGAACAAGGGTACAAAAAGAGGTAAGAAAGGTACAGAAAGAAAAAAGAGGGGTTCAGAATGAGGCAAGAGGGATGCAGAAATAAGCAAGTGAGGTACAGAAAGAGGCAACAGAGGTGCAGAAAAACACAAGAGTGGTGCAGAAAGAAGCAAGAGAAGTGCAGAAAGAGGCAAGAGAATTGCTGAAAGAAGCAACAGAGGTGTTGAAAGAAGCAATGTAAGTACAGAAAGAGGCAAGTGAGGTGCAGAAAGAGGCAAGAGAGGTACAGAAAGAGGAAAGAGCGGTGCAGAAATGTGCAAGAGGGTAGCAGACAGAAGCAAGAGCAGTGCAGAAAGAACCAACAGAGGTGTTGAAAGAGGCATGAACGGTGCAGAAAGAAGCAAGAGACATGTAGAAAGGGATTTATGATGCGACATTGCAAACATTTTCATCGCAAACATTCACATCACTGTGAATGATTCATTGCACACACATTCACAATGCAACCCATTACTTCGCTCCGCCATTGAAATGCATACAAAACATAATCACTACGCGCACAATTACCCTGCATGCTTGAACATTGCATTATTTTCCCGAAATAACACACACTACCCCCAGCATCATGGCCTGCATCGTAACGTTGCCCTGAAGACAGCACCAGCCCCTTAATACGTGAGGAGCTGCAGGGGCATGGAACTTTCCGAGCCTATCCTTGGAGCAGCGGTTGGGCAGTAAATAATTGTAAAAATTGGGGTTCACATTCAGAGGCTCACTGCAGGGTAAATAACAAAATCCGGATATTTGGGAACATCTGTGCAGAATGAAGAAAAGTTTCAACAGAAGTGGAAACACTTGCTTTTGAATATATTATTGCGGCCACCCTGCCGTGAAGACATCACCATCCCATTACTATGTGAGGAGCCGCAGGGGCATGAAACTTTCCGAACCTCTCCTGGAAGTAGCGGATGGGCAATAAATAATTATAAAAACTGACGTTCACATTCAAAGGCTCACTGAAGGGCAAATTACATTTGTATATTTGGGAACATCAGCACAGAACGAAGGAAGGTTTCTACATAAGTGGAAACACTACATGTCCCAAAATGCAATACTAATTGCACTCACATGCAAGGCCCACTGGGGGGAAAAATTAAGCAAATCTAGTTGCTCTGCAAAGGTGGTTCTCAGCGTGTGACCAAGGACCAGAAGGTCTGAAATGTGTAAGGCACAATGAATGTAACTGTTTGACTATGCCGATTTGCTAATAAAAATAATCTACTGTGGAGTGTGTCTGAAATACTTTGGTCCTTTTTGGTTTTGAATATATAGTAACATGCCTATCCTGCCATGAAGACAGCGCCAATAAAAATAATCTGCTGCAGAGTACATCTTGACTGTTTTGGGAATTTTGTTTTTAGCATATATTAACACAGCCGTCCTGCCTTGAAGACAGCACCATCCCATTACTATGTGAGGAGCCGCAGGGGCATGGAACTTTTTGAGCCTCTGTTTGGGGCAGCGGATGGTCAATAAATGATGGCAAAAACTGACGTTCACATTCAGAGGTTCACTGGAGTACAAATAACAAAATTTGTACATTTGGGAACATCGGTGCAGAATAAAACAAGGTTTCAATATAAGTGGGTACACTACATGCCCCAACATGCAATACTTATTGCACTCATCTGAGAGGCCCCACAGGAGGGTAATACTCTGCATAGGTGGTTCTCAAACTGTGACCAAGGAACAGGAAGTCTGAAACGCGTAAGGCACGATGAATGAAACTGTTCGACTATGCCGGTGTGCCAATAAAAATATTGTGCTGCAGAGTGTGTCTTAAATGCTTTGAGAAGTTTTGGTTTTGAATATATTGAAGAGACCGTCCAGCCATGAAGATAGGACCATCCCATTACTGTTTGAGGAGCCGCAGGAGCATGGAACTTTCCAAGCCTTTTTTCAGAGTGACGGATGGTCAGTAAATAATTGTAAAAACTGGCGTTGAGATTCAGAGGCCCGCTGAGTGCAAATAACAATAATTGTAATTTTGGGAACATCGGCGCAGAATGAAGCAAGGTTTCGACATAAGTGGGAACAATACTTGTCCCAAAATGCAATACTAATTGCAATTACCTGCGATGCCCCACTGGGCTAATAAAAATAATGTGCATGCTTTAACATCGCACAAACTCCTAAATCCTTAATTAGTACCGTAATCTACGGTCCCCTGACCCGACCATTAACCTGAAAGCACACGTTCCACAACAATTACAGCATATGCGTTTTAAAGTATGCGTTGTAAAAGCCTGTGCGATGTGAGGGACGCGTAGTAATGACCCGTGTCGTAACGTCACTTGCATTGTAACGCTTGCGACGTAAATGCATGCGATGTAATGCATGCGTTGTGATGTGTGTTTGCCGTAGAAAGAGGTAGGAGAGATGCACAAAGAGGCAAGAGAGGTACAGAAAGAGGCAGGAGGGGTGCAGAAGGAAGGAAGAGAAGTACAGAAAGAGGCAAGAGAATTGCTGAAAGAAGCAACAGAGGTGACGATAGAAGCAAGAGAGGCTCACTGCACATTCAGAGGCTCACTGCAGGGTAAATAACAAAATCCGGATATTTGGGAACATCTGTGCAGAATGAAGAAAAGTTTCAACATAAGTGGAAACACTTGCTTTTGAATATATTATTGCGGCCACCCTGCCGTGAAGACATCACCATCCCATTACTATGTGAGGAGCCGCAGGGGTATGGAACTTTCCGAACCTCTCCTGGAAGTAGCGGATGGGCAATAAATAATTATAAAAACTGACGTTCACATTCAGAGGCTCACTGAAGGGCAAATAACATTTGTATATTTGGGAACATCAGCACAGAACGAAGGAAGGTTTCAACATAAGTGGAAACACTACATGTCCCAAAATGCAATACTAATTGAACTCACATGCAAGGCCCACTGGGGGGAAAAATTAAGCAAATCTAGTTGCTCTGCAAAGGTGGTTCTCAGCGTGTGACCAAGGACCAGAAGGTCTGAAATGTGTAAGGCACAATGAATGTAACTGTTTGACTATGCCGATTTGCTAATAAAAATAATCTGCTGTGGAGTGTGTCTTAAATACTTTGGTCCTTTTTGGTTTTGAATATATAGTAACATGCCCATCCTGCCATGAAGACAGCACCAATAAAAATAATCTGCTGCAGAGTACATCTTGACTGTTTTGGGAATTTTGTTTTTAGCATATATTAACACAGCCGTCCTGCCTTGAAGACAGCACCATCCCATTACTATGTGAGGAGCTGCAGGGGCATGGAACTTTTTGAGCCTCTGTTTGGGGCAGCGGATGGTCAATAAATGATGGCAAAAACTGACGTTCACATTCAGAGGTTTACTGGAGTACAAATAACAAAATTTGTACATTTGGGAACATCGGTGCAGAATAAAACAAGGTTTCAATATAAGTGGGTACACTACATGCCCCAACATGCAATACTTATTGCACTCACCTGAGAGGCCCCACAGGAGGGTAATGCACTGCATAGGTGGTTCTCAAACTGTGACCAAGGAACAGGAAGTCTGAAAAGCGTAAGGCACGATGAATGAAACTGTTCGACTATGCCGGTGTGCCAATAAAAATATTCTGCTGCAGAGTGCGTCTTAAATGCTTTGAGAAGTTTTGGTTTTGAATATATTGAAGAGACCGTCCTGCCATGAAGATAGGACCATCCCATTACTGTGTGAGGAGCCGCAGGAGCATGGAACTTTCCAAGCCTTTTTTCGGAGTGACGGATGGTCAGTAAATAATTGTAAAAACTGGCGTTGAGATTCAGAGGCCCGCTGAGTGCAAATAACAATAATTGTAATTTTGGGAACATCGGCGCAGAATGAAGCAAGGTTTCGACATAAGTGGGAACAAAACTTGTCCCAAAATGCAATACTAATTGCACTCACCTGCGATGCCCCACTGGGCTAATAAAAATAATGTGCATGCTTTAACATCGCACAAACTCCTAAATCCTTAATTAGTACCGTAATCTACGGTCCCCTGACCCGACCATTAACCTGAAAGCACACGTTCCACAACAATTACAGCATATGCGTTTTAAAGTATGCGTTGTAAAAGCCTGTGCGATGTGAGGGGCCGCGTAGTAATGACCCGTGTCGTAACGTCACTTGCATTGTAACGCTTGCAACGTAAATGCATGCGATGTAATGCATGCGTTATGATGGGTGTTTGCCGTAGAAAGAGGTAGGAGAGATGCACAAAGAGGCAAGAGAGGTACAGAAAGAGGCAGGAGGGGTGCAGAAGGAAGGAAGTGAAGTACAGAAAGAGGTAAGAGAATTGCTGAAAGAAGCAACAGAGGTGACGATAGAAGCAAGAGAACTGCTGAAAGAGGCTAGTGAGCTTCAGAAAGAAGCAAGAGCAGTCCAGAAAGAAACAACAGAGATGCAAAGGGAGACAAGAGGGGTGCAGAAAAAGGTCTGAGAGGTTCACAAAGAGGTAAGAGAGGTACAATAAGAGGCAATAGGGGTGCAGAAAGAAGGAAGAGAAGTGCAGAAAGAAGCAACCGAGGTACAGAAAGAAGCAAGAGAGGTGCAGACACAGGCAGGGGAGGTACAAAAAGAAGGAACAGGGGTGCAGAAAGTGGCAAGAGGGGTGTAGAAGGAAGCAAGTGAGATACAGAAAGAGGCAACGGAGGTGCAGAAAGATGCAAGAGAAGTACAGAAAGAGGCAAGAGAATTGCTGAAAGAAGCAACAGAGGTGTGGGAAGAAGTAAGAGAAGGGCAGAAAGAGGCAAGTGAGGTGCAGAAATGTGCAAGAGAGTAGCAGATAGAAGCAAGAGCAGTGCAGAAAGAACCAAAAGAGGTGCTGAAAGAGGCAGGAGCGGTGCAGAAAGAAGCAAGAGAAGTGCAGAAAGAGGGAGGAGAGGTGGACAAAGCGGCAAGGTAGGTACAGAAAGATGCAGGAAGGGTGCAAAAAAGGAAGAGAAGTGCAGAAAGAAGCAACTGAGGTGCTGAAAGAGGCTCGCATTTTGCAGAAAGAGGCAGGAAAAGTGCAGAAAGATGCAACAGGGGTACAGAAAAAAGCAAGAGCAGTGCAGAGAGAACTAACAGAGGTGCAAAATGAGGCAATAGGGATGCAGAAAGAGGTAGGCAAAGTGCAGAAAGAAGTAACGGAGGTGCTGAAAGAGGCAGGAAAAGTACAGAAAGAAGCAACAGAGATGCAGAGGGGTCGGAGTGGGGTGAAGAAAGAGGCAAGAGAGATACAGAAAGAAACAAAGAGATGCATAAAGAAGGCAAAGAGGTGCAGAAAGAGCCAGAAGGGGTGCAGAAAGAGGAACAGGGATGCAGAAAGAAGCACGAGGGGTGCAGAAAGAAGCAAGAGAGGTGCAGTAAGGATCAACAGAGGTGCAGAATGGGGGAAGAGGGGTGGAGAAAGAAACAAGAGAGGTGAGAAAGAAGCAACAGATGTGCAGAAAGAGGGAAGAGAGATGGAGAAAGAGGGAAAAGGGTTGCAGAAAGAAGCAAGAGAGGTACAGAAAGTAACAAAAGAAGTGCAGAAAGAAACATCTGAGGTGCAGAAAGAGGCAAGCGGAGTAGAAAAAGAGAAGAGGGGTCCAGAAAGAGGCAAAAGAGGTGCAGAAAGAAGCAAGAGAGGAACAGAAAAGTATAAGACAAGTGCAGAAAAAAGCAAGAGATGCAGAAAGAGGGAATAGGGGTGGAGAAAGGGGCAAGAGAATTACATAGAGAAGCAACAGACATGCAGAAAGGGGGAAGAGGGGTAGAGAAAGAAGCAAAAGAAGGGCAGAAAAAAAAGAAAGATGCATAAAGAAACAACAGAAATGCAGAAAGAGGAAAGAGAGGCACAGAAAGAAACAATAGTGGCTTGCATACCATTGGTACCAACTTAACACCACATTTAGCAATAAGTAACAGGTGACCATTCCAGGTTTACAAAGGACCTTCCACCACGCTGTAACACTTGTTGCTGCATTTTTGGTAACGTTTGATCCGTTTGAGCTAGAAACAAGGCTTTTTTTTCTTCAAATCTGCAGATGATGAATTATGTGGCTAATGCGGAAAATGTATAATTGTGCAAAAGTTGGTGCAGCAAAGAGTCGCATAATTCCAGTGGCCCTGTTTATACCTCTGAATAGGTCTCACTGAGTTCATAGTTTAGCTTCTATGGAAACGAGGAAGACTAAACCTTATGTTACCACTCCACAACACAGACTAATATACAGCATAATTACTCTTCATAACACATAATCCCACTCTAAATAATTCCTATAAACTAAATACCCCATTTCTCTATCTACTTAATTTCACTGCACAACTTACCACATAATTCCACTACACTCAACGTACATCCACTCCGCTCCGAAAAACATTTAAAAACTTTTACATTTACATTGCCAATAGCTCTAACTCTCGCAAATGCGAAGCCTATAACATTGCAAACACTTCTTTAACTAGTAGTCACATTTGCAGAATGATGGAGAAAGGGTGCAGGGCCTTCGACCAGCGCTCAGAAATTCTGCTGTGTAGGACTTACAGGAGGTACCAGGAGGGCTTCTTGGCCTCCAGAGTCCCCCAGGAATAAATTGGACTTCTTCCCCCTCCTGTACTCTGCCAGGAGGCATGTTTGCAAATTGGTGGAGAAATGGGGGCATGGTCTCTAAAAACATCTTAGCAATCCCACATTGTGGAACTTACTGGCGGTAACAAGAGGGGTAGTTGCCCCCAAGAACATCCTAAGGGGCTAACTACTTCTACTATTACCGCCAGTAAGTCAGACACAGCAGGATTACTAAATTGTCATCAAAGGCCATGCCCTCTTTCCCTACCACTCTGAAAACGCACTTCCTGGCCAGCTCTTGGATGGGGATTAAAGTCCCCTTCACTGCTGGGGGTCCTTAGGGGCCAACTAGCCTACTTGATACCTCCAGTATGTCCCAGATAGTGGGATTGCTGAAAGCTGGATACAGGCCATGCCCCCTTTCTCCACCACTCTGCAAACACCCCTCCTGGCACATTCTAACTTGGGGATGAAGTCCCCTTGAATACTGAGGGTCTGTGGGGGCCAACTAGCACGCCAAATACCTCCAGTAAGCACCCCACATCTGGATTGCTGAGAGGTGGTCTGAGGCCATGGCTCCTTTTTACACCACTCTCCACATGCGCCTCTTAGCGCACTGCTATTTGGGGGATGAAGTCCACTTTAGTCTTGATGTCATCAGGACACAAGAGGACCTCATCGCCTCACCAGCAGCGTGCTAAGAGGCCTGGTAGGCTAGTTGGCACCCAGGGACCCTTAATATTTAAGGGGACTTAATTCCCCAACTTAAAACTCTCTAGGGGGTGCATTTGCGGGGTGCTGCAGGGAGGGGCCGGGCCACTGGCAAGATACCAGCTTTTTCTTTTTCAATTCTTTGAAGGGGGCTGTGTGGGCCTCCTTACTTCAATATGTTTTGGGCCCTGGAAAACCCTATCCCCAGGGCCTGCAATAAAAAAAAAGAAAAACTGAAAGGGGGCCACGGGGCCCTCCTCTCGAGGTCAATTTCAGCCCCGGGGACCCCATCCCCAGGGGCATGGCCAGACTTGTTTTTTTTAATTTATTTATATTTGGAGGGGGGCCGGGATGTCATCAGTGATGTGCTTTGAGATGTCATCAGTGATGTCATCGGTGATGTCACTGACCATGCCATGAATGATGTAATATGTAACATCATAACCAATGGATTGCGGGTGCGACAGTTACAGTTAGTACAACTAACTATAACGGAGGAAATTCAATGGTTTTGTAAGAGTGAAATGTCCAGCTAACTATAACACCCCTGAAACCTATGTTTTTTTCAGTGAATATATATATCCGATTGCTCAAAATGCTCCTTCCGATTAATCTTCATCGTAAAACCACAGCTGGCAACAGTTTACTCTATGCCCTCAGCAACCACCCTGAGACTCTCAAGTGGAATATCCCCTTTGAGGAGCAGCTGAATTTCTATGTTTTTTTAAATGATAATCCCTAACTATAACAAGCCTCGAACCTATGTTTTTTCAGTGAATTTCAAAGGTTTTTTAAATGATAATTTTTAAACATATTTCTTGTTCTATTTTTTTATATTCTTTAGCAAAACATGTTTTATCTACTTATTTGTATATATTTTTTTAAATTACTCTACACATATCTTTTAAAAATATATTTTTTTAAATAAATATATATATTTTTGTATTACTTTATATATTTTTTTAATATACTTATATTTTTCTTTTTTGTAACCAATGCGCACTCTTCTTGTTCACTGCGCGGAACGTGTCCATCATTTCAGGATTGTTGTGTAGGATCCGCGTACGGTGTACGAAGAGTACAACTTTCCGAATGCTATGCGACTGGTACGCGACTTGTGGCGCATACGCGAGATGTACGTATTATGTGATGTGACAGTCGCGTGGTTGCGCGTGACGTCATCTGCGGGAGATGTGGTGGGTGCCAGCTGTGTGTGCGTACCGTGCGCAGACACCATGTGACCAGAAAAAAAAGAGATTTGATTGGTTCATTACACTTCCTATTGCAAGTATTAAAGTACCCCACCCATTTCAATCACTCTTGTTAGATCTTCCTGAGGAGAAGACATCTACTGGCAAGATCTGCTCTCTTTCAATTTTGCACACCTGTTTCTCAGCAAAGTTGGAGAAATGGCTAGTAATAAAGCATCTTCTGATTCAGGACACTCTGGAAATGAGGAATTTGTGCCAGAACCTCCCCCTCGAGAAGTATACATCAATTGTCTGGAAGTTTTTTACTTTTCCTCCACTGCAGAAGAAGGTTAATGCCACCAAAGTCATTTGCAAAATCTGCAAGGCGGTGCTGGCCAGGGGTAAATGCACAAAAAAATACTTGTGTGGAACAGCAAATATGAGAATATATCTTCAGACAAAACATACAGAAAATGTCGTAATAGAGGAAAGGAGGAGACTAAAAGACTACAGCTTTCGATCTACAGTGCGGTCAGCAAAGTTTACAACTTGATACCAGTGATGCAGAAACACTACCGACAACATTGAATTCAGTCTCAATTTATTTAAGGCTGAGACAATTGTACTATGTCCTCATGTTTTGTTAAAGTATGAACAGTAGGAAATTCAGCCTTGATTTATTTAATGCAGAGACAATTGTACTATATGTCTTCATATTTTGTTTAAATAAGTGACAAAAACATTCCTCGATGTCTATGTCAACTACTGCCTTCGATCCACATTACGCACAGCAGGCTTCACAACTTGAATTCAGCTTTCCACCTACACTACGGACAGCATTCAAGTTAGCCTTGATTCATATAAAGAAGAGACAATTTTGTTAAATGATGTGACAAAAAACATTCCTCAATGACTGTACTGAGTACTGCCTACAAATGTACACTATGATCAACAGATTTCACCACTTGATGCCAGATCATGAGTCCCGTATGAAACAGTCTATGTATGGAGTACATTACAGATAATGCAGTGCAACCAAAGATTTACATTGCAAACAGCAGGGTTCACAACATGAATTCAGCTTTCCATCTACACTATGGACACTACGGACAGCATTCAAGTTATCTTTGATTTATGTAAGACAGAGACAATTTGTGTTGCCATAAAAAACATTCCTCAATGAGTGTACTGAGTACTGTTTTCAAATGTACACTGCGATCAACAGAGTTCACCACTTGATACCAGAAGCGAATCAGCTCTACAGACAATAATAAATTAATTCTCGATTTATTTAAGACAGAGTCAATTGTAATGTATCATCAGATTCTGTTAACTGTAACAAAAAAGCATTAATCAATGTTTGTAGCGAGTAGTGCCTTCCATCTACACTGCGGACAGCAGGGTTCATAACTTGAATTCAACTTTGCATCTACACAATGAACAGTAGGAAATTTAGCCTTGATTTATTTGAGGCAGAGACAATTGTACAGCTACACCACTGGAAGAATCATTTGATTCTGATCATTTCGTTGCTGAAGAATTGATAACCATCAATGATACTTTTTTTTCTCCCTCAAAGTACATGCAGTCCAGTATGGAACAGTCAGTGCTTTGAGTGCAGCACACTAGGACCACGCATCATCACAGGGTGAGCACACACTAAACACCACACGTACCACTTACTTAGTGCACCATAAATAATTTCCACAAATTCAGGAGTTAAAAGACATTCTTACCAGTGTGGTCTGCCTGAACCACGCATCATCGGAAGTTCCACACAAACTGACCCTACCTTAGTGCACCACAACGCATGAACCCTTTACGATAGAATCTTCTGTGTATTATTTCACATGTAGTGCTCCTACCTTTGTAGAGCAGAAGTCATAAACCATTTACAATTGACAATCTATGTATGATATCATGATTACTATTCTACTTCTTACCAACTGCAACATATTAAAATGGAGATAAGCACACGTGCCCATACCCACTTCAACTATCTATCTGTGTCTGTGTATTTATTATGTTTGTAAAATGCTGCTCCTGCGCCCTACCACATTATATTGTGCTATAAATAGCGTAAGCAACCATCTTACCTCTGACAGTAAGGGCTATTCCTCCTTTTTTTTCTCTTTTTTTCTGCATATTTATATAGCGCAAATTCAACCCAAAACTATTTTAGCAATTTACATGAGCACCGTATTTACAGTACATTTTCAGGAATGCATAGATTACGTCATTGCTCTACAATAACAGGATGTGGAAGCAATTGTGAGCTTCGAACACTGATTTCCAGAACCAAGTTCGACAGTGTACCTGAATGACCACATACGCATATATATGAGCTGCCCTTCATGTGCCAAACATACAACTTAAACCTTTCACAGCCCTGTATTACTACAGCTACAACACTCCACTGAATGCACAACAAACATTCATAATCACAAAAATGCATCATATCCACCATCTTTTATGTGTGCAACTATGGATGAATATAGAGTCAGGGATACCCCGTACCTTCCATGTTGGCCATATTGTGGAAATTTGCACCTGAATCACTTGATTACTCATATAGCTAATGACAGAACCATGCCCAGAGCTCCGGAGTCATGGTTCAGAGCCTCGAGCTTCACTGGCATACGTCAGTCCAGCCCACGCCACTTACGCTTTCAGGAAAAAAACAAAAACGCAACATTGCCCAGCTTTCCATTGTACTGATTTCTTAGTTCCAGGTCTAGTTGTCAAAACGGCACACACACTCCCTCATGCCGGGTATACACCCACATCACACCCATCCAGCACATGCGTCACTACACACGAGACCCTTCCAATTAAAAAGACGGGGCGCACATGCTCTACACCATTTTAGAGTTGCTCCCATCGCAAGCGCTGTGATGGCCCGTCCTAGTGGTTTGGATGCTTCATGTAGGCCCGAATCACCGAGTACAACCGTCCACCACTACGTGTTTGACCTCTAATGTCACTGAGTTAGTGATACAGCAAGGACTGAGTGGGTGAGAAACCTGGGATGATGATGGGAGCACAAGTATGTCCTTTCCCATAACCATATTAAGACTCAGCACCAATTTCGAGACTTCTTGGTGGCAGAGCGGGACTGCATGATGTAGAAGGTGTCCTGTCCATGAAAAGGTAAGCAATGAGGCCTGGGTGCGCATTGGAGGGAGTCAATGGGGTGCACCAGACTGGATACAAAAAGGTGACGCAGCGATTTAGGCATACGCAGTCATATATGCCATATCTTATTGCATTTATATATTTTTTTCCATTAGCAGGAACGTTTTTATAATCGGTCAAATGTCCGACGCTTGTGATAATTGAAACCACATGTATCACTTCATACTGCTTGCTTTCACAACCGCATAAAAACATTAGTACTATAGTAATGTTTAAAAAATCAAAGCCAATTAAACAAGTTGGAACTGTACAAATAGTTGTTTTTAAATGCGGAGGGAAGGTGTCTGAAAAGACGATGTAATTCTACTCCACATTAAGATAGTAACAAATACCAATCAAAACATCTTTCTTTTATTATCTTTTAGATGTGGAGCTTCAGGGTGCATTATGTCCCAGCACGCGGTGAAAAACCCACCGGGGACAAAAAGGTGAGCTGCAAATATTCTTTTCAGTCACTCTCTCACTTCCTCTCTCCTTTGATAAAGAAATGACACACAACGTTAACTTCCTTTTTATCTTACAGGTTGTGTTTCACAAATTGGCGTCGCCCCACCACCAAACACCTCCAAAACTCTACATTTGTGCAATCTGCGATGATGCATGTCCATCATAACAACGTCTGAAAAGGCTGCTATGATACATGGTGCAGCCTCTTCGAATCACACCAATGGCACAAGGTGAGCAAAGAAGCTTGCTTCCGAAGCAGCGACAAGTCATCTGTGGGCGGAGAGAGTGGGTAGTGTGCAACAGCTTAACTGCATAGGAATGTACAATTACCTCCGGGCAGTGAGAATAGATAGGTTACAACAGTCTGAGGGGCAGATTTACAAGCCCCTTGCGCCACTTTTGTGTCACATTTAACATGGGAAAAGTAGCGCAAGGAGCTTGTAAAACTGCCTCTGAGTTCGCAATAAAAAGCACTCACCTCCAGACTCTGCGAGTCAATGGGATGCAACAGTAAGGGTACGCAGTATTGAGAACTCACTGCTATGCAGTGGGAGTGCGTGGGATGTACTACTTTAGAAGAAAAACAGCGCACAGACACCTCCTTGCACTGGAAGTTGAAGAAATACATTATCCTGAGTATACAAAGAAATAAACCAAAAATATACTTGTGCAGTTGTATGTACTATGCTATTACTAACTATATATGCTATCTTTCAGATAACTAAACTGGAGGGTGCACTATGAACCACCACTTGCTTGGACACACAACGATGGCAAACGGTGAGCTTCGAAGATTTTCTCCAATATTAACTGCTCCATCTATAACTTTCTCTCTCTCACAGTTTTAATGTCGTTTTCTCTCTTTCTCTCTCTCACTCTCTCTCACATCGTTTCTCTTTCTCTTCTAAAGTTATGGACGCTGCTGTCTACTCTGCTGTCTACAACCAAAGCAAAGTTGTGAACTCTGTTGGTCAAAGTGTTTACACAAGATAAGCAGAGCGGCCTAGATATACAATGCCTCCGATTAAATGCGTTAGAAATAAAGGGGCTTATTTACAAGCCCCTTGCGCTACTTTTGCATCACTTTTAACATGGGAAAAGTAACACAAAAGTTGCGCAAGGGGCTTGTAACTAAGCCTCAAAGAATATTGTCCTGCATAATGACTTGATCTCTCGCCTAATTCTACATCATCTCTGAATCATTTTAAAGACCTGTTGGTCCATACTGTAAATCTGACACAGTAGGCACTTCCGTACAGACACCTCTTGAATGTGGGCCTATAAGAGAAGTGGAATGTATCAGGCACACTGCAGACGTGCAAATCAAAAAATATTGCCAAGTATTACCTTAACTTGTAATGTTTGACCACTTTTAGTCATATCAATCTAATTTTGAACACTTATTTTTGTTTTGTAGATTACCTACCCTACTTCTATTAGAGTCCATATCACATTTTGTTTATTATATTGTTTTGTTGAAGTTATGTTTCTAATAATTTAATATATTGTTATCTTTAAGTTACGTTTCCAGTTATTTATTGTTATTCACGCATCACTGAGGCCAAGAACTCACCCAGAGAACTGTATAATATACTGAAGAAATTTACCAACACAAAGGCGAATAATGCGGCACCCCCTCCCACACAGGAACTATGTGAGGACCTAGCCAGGCACTTTACCAATAAGATCGACCTGATCTATCAGTCCTTCGATACAGCTAGGGCGGAACAAGGAGAGGGAGACGCTCCTAAAGAATCCCGTCCGGCAGAGGGCTTTCCCTGTAGGCTGGATTCCTTCGTTCACAAAACCAGAGAGCAAGTAGGAGCCCTACTAAGCTAGGGAAAGTCTGGCTCACCATCTGACCCTGTACCACCGGCAGTGATGTCAATACTCAGCCCTATCCTAGCAGATGCACTCTCTAATATTTATAACATCTCGTTGGAGACAGCTATATTTCCGAATGAATGGAAAAGAGCGCCGGTCAAGTTTCTCCTAAAGAAGGCGACGGGGGACCTGTCTGAGCTGCAGAATTATAGACCTCTTTCACTCCTCCCCTGTTGTGCGAAGGTTCTGGAAACTCTGGTAAATCAACAGCTGTCCCATTATCTGGAACAAAACCACCTCTTAGATCCCTCTCTGTCTGTCTTCCGTGCATCTCATAGCAGGAGGTTGCACTGCTGAAAGTGACGGACACCATCAGAATGACACTAGACAGAGGGATTCCAGTGATCCTCGTCCTCCTCGATCTGTCAGCAGCTTTTGACACCATCTTACATCGGCTGCTGCTGAACAGATTGAAGGGGATCGGGGTGAGGTGTAAAGCTCTTGAGTGGATCCAGAGCTTTTTATCGGGACGCACACAGAGTATCCAGTTGGGGTCATTTGTATCTCAGACAATAGGGGTAGATAGGGGTGTCCCGCAGGGCTCAGTACTGAGCCCGACCCTGTTCAATACCTATGTGACACCTTTGACAGATATCATCATCTCTTATGCGGAATGCACACAGCTAATGGGTCCCATTGAGGAAGATATCATGTCAACCCAATGGAAATTTAGAAGCTGCAAGTCCAGTATCGCTGTCTGGATGAGGAGGAATTTCTTATACCTTAATTCCTCAAAAACTGTAATTCTGCTTTTTTGGAACGGCAGAGACAAATTGGTCCCCCGAGTGGTGGCCACCCGAGCTAGGGGAGGCTCCAACACCCAGTAGATGGGCCAGGAATCTGGGTGTTAGGATAGATGATGAATTATCCATGGAGGAACAGGTCAAGATAGTATCCGGCATGTGTTTTGGCACAATGAGGATGCTAAGAAATGTTTTCCCTGGATCCCTCTATCGGCAAGGAAAACCCTTGTCCAGTCACTCATGGTGAGTTGGCTGGACTATGGCAACTCGCTGCTGGTGGGGGCCAGGGAAGACCTATTAATGCGTCTACAGGTGGTGCAGAACACCGCAGCCTGTCTAGCCCTAAACAAGCCGGCACATACCCAGTCTGCCCCCTTGTTGAATCAGCTACACTGGCTCCCGTTGAAGAAACGTGCTATCTTTAAGATGCTCGTTGTTGTCTTTAAATCATTACAGGGGAAAGGACCTGTGTACCTCAGTAAGAAACTCAGGCAGTATCAACCAGCACGACAATTAAGATCCAGTAATGCCAACCTTCTGTGCATTCAGAAGATACAGAGGGCAAGAAAGGTTGGTAGAGCCTTTTGTCACCTGGCCCGAGACACTGGAATAAACTGCCAGCAAACATCAGGGCTTGCAGTGAGCTACCCAGGTTTAAAAAACTTTTAAAGACATGGCTGTTTTAAATGGTCGTGTCCTCCATATCTTTCCCCTACAGCGCCGAGAGATCCCTTTGGGGATGATTCGCTTGCGCTTAACAAGTTCACAAAGTAAAGTAAAGTAAAGTATTTCAATAAAAGTTAATAAAAAAAATTATATATGTCTTCTTTTTCTGACAACAGTTTTACTATTATTAAGTGTGATATACACTTAGAAACATTTAAAAATAGAAATGATATTTATAAGTACAAGTATAATACTGAGGCTAACTCTTTACCAGCTCTTTACCAGAGTCTATAGCTACGACTAACGATTCCTATGGAAAACTTTGAAAACTCCAGCACAGTAACTGTTTCGATTAGCGACATAGTGTGGTGAACTTCTAACCTCTGTGCTCACGTAAGTGTTCCATGAACTGTTACTATGGTAACAGGCAGTAAGCAGTTTGGGGGTAGGATTGAAAGGTTCTGGCTGTACAGAAACCGTTATATTTACCCAGGATCCTCTAAATGACAGAAAGGAAAGCAAAGTAAGACAGAACACTGTGTACCAGATTTACCACCCCCTTGCGCCACTTTTGCATCACTTTTCCCATCTTACAATTGATGCAATAGTAACGCAACGAACTTGTAAATCTGCCCCTATGCACATTATGAGCAAAAGGAGTACACAACTCTTTCAATTCTTTATTGATCACAATTAGACAGTTTTGCTTCACGATTCACAATTCACTTCAATAAATACTTCATGCCTATTTAAAAGGGAGACATGATTGTCGACATTTCAAAACTTAGGGTCATATTTACAAGGACGGCGTTAACATTGTAGCTGCTTTAAAGGCAGCAAAGTACAACAAAAATGCCAAAAATGGATTTCAAAATCCTTTGTTATCTTACCGAAAGATTTTCTCAACATTGCTGTTTGCTATGCAGGAGTGAGAGCCACCCCCGGGGCTATAAAATAAATGGTTGGGGCTCCAAGCCCCCCTTATTCAAAATTAGAAATGGGGGACCTCAACAGCCCCCCCAAGCCCAGGAAACCACCACCCCCGGGGCTTTGTGTTTGGTGGGAGGGAGCTGTGTTGCACCCCACCTACAGCCCTCGAGGGCCCTGGGGACCTCCACCCCCCCCCCCCAGGGCCAGCTCCTGCAGTGTCCCAGGGTGCATACCCCCGGGACACTGCTGTTTGCTATGAGAGGGGGGATGCTCGCTGCTCCCGCCCTCCCATAGCAAACTTGGTTTGAATTTGGAAACAGAGCAGTGAAATCTGTTCTCTCTTTCAAAATCCAAACCAGATTGCTTTTCCGCATGCAAGTTAGCAGCTCCCCATGTGAAAAAGCAATGCCGGCTCCCGAAGGATGCGGGGAGCCGGCGGGGGCATTGTTGCTCCTCCCCAGGTCCCCAGAATATGTGACATCATCAGCAGTGCATTGCGGGCGTGCAAGTTATAGTTAGCTCAACTAACTATAACAGGAGAATTTCTCTGGTTTTATATGAGTCAAATTTTCAACTAACTATAACGTCCCTGAAGTCTATGGATTTTTTAGTGAATATATATATATATATATATATATATATATATATATATATATATATATATATATATATATATATATATATCTTTATCCCAAACACAAAGAGTCATCACCGTACCACCCGTCCCGGGTACGAATCTCCAGCAGTGGCAGACAATTCAATGTCGGCTACAAAGACGAGAGCACTCACGGAAAGTTACAGCAAAGTGCTTTTAATGTGCAGACCTCCCAGCACTGACAGACTCGTTTCCACAATACACTTTTATCGATGTCAATTAGTACCTGTTCATTAAACCATTGAAAATCATCAAAAGTGAAGATGGCCTATTTGTGTTTTAGAATTTTGAAAATAGAAGCGGCCATCTTGTAACATGTTTAAGTCACAAACATGTAATAATAAAGAAAATATAAATAGTGAAAATAATTCAACATTAGGGAGCAAAATAAAATCACATGCGGGGAAACTAAACAATGTCAGAAAAATTCATCAATTATAACAAGTCATATCCCGTAGTCACATGAAAATTATTAACCATTCGGATTTACAAAGATTATCTAGGGTCTCCCATGTATATTAATAATCATGCTCTGAATGGGAAATCCAAAATTACTGACACAGAAACAGAACATAGATATGTAAATATATATTTGTGTGATATTACCTCATGCAAGGTAGCATTCCTAGGGGGGGATATAAATCTCACACAACTTATGAGGATCACGCCCTGAATGGGCAATCAAAAAACAGTAGTAGGGAGAAGTTAAGTAAAAGTATGCAAGCAGAATAACCTGACCGAAACACAGCAACATCTCATATTCAGTAAATACAGTCTAGGTCCGAACACCCAAAAGTTTTAAGTAGTTTCCAATGGGGGAGCCAAATCTTACAAGAGAGACAGGTCACCTCTAATCCAGATGTTCCCACAGTTATTTGTCATTATTCAGGCCCAACGGGGCTTTTGTTTGCAGGTCTATAATATACCTAGATTCTAATGTACGCAGTCTTCTTACCCTGTTGCCCCCTCTTTCATCTTTTGGGACCTGGTTGATGCCAAACAATTTTAGAAGGTCTCAATTACTGTGATGAGCAATTTCAAAATTGTGGGCCACTGGATAGCTGGCATCATTCTTAGTGATGGCCCGCATATGTTCTAAAATGTGTTTCTTGGTAGGGTGGATGGTGCTCCCTATATAGCGTTCAGGACATGGACACTCCAAGCAGTATACTGTAAATTCAGAATTACAATTCAGGAACCGATTTAAGCTCCTAGATGTTTTGGAGACCTGCTCTACAACATTATAATTGATAACATTACAGCAGTATTTGCAGGCCTTGCATTTCATGCAGGGAAGCCATCCGGTGACTCTGTCACTTTTGAAAGGGATGGAACGATAGTGACTATGTACCAGGTGATCGCTAATAGACTTATAATGTCTATAAGTAATCTGAGGTTGTGTAGGAATGATTTTCCTAGTGTGTTGTCTGTTTTGGAGAATATAAAATGTTTTCTTTAAAATCTGCACTATTCGAGGAAATTTTTCCTGATAATGAGTGATCATCTTCACTGGTGCCCCTTCCTTCTTATTCTTAGGACCACCAGTTGTTTTGGCTACTAAGTGTTCTAATTCATTTGTCTGCCATTTTTTCTGCCTCATTTAGGGTACTGTTTGTGTTCCCCTGGCCTTGAATCGTTCTAGGGCTCCGATTTGTGCTTACTGATATTTAGACTGAGTAGTGCAGTTCAGTTTTATGCGCAGGAGTTCTCCATAAGGAACATTCTTAACCAAACTTCTCGGATGATAACTACCTGCATGTAAAATAGAATTCCCTGCTGTGGGTTACCTCTACAATGTCGATAGAAGTTTATCAGCCTCCACATAGACTTCCAAATCAAGATTACACACACTTGTGTCACTGATATGCCTGGTAGATGCCAAACTCAAATCATTAGAATTAAGGAACAATATGTATTCTTCAGCAGATGAACAACTGCCGCTCCACATAATAAAAAATATCATCTATATAATGAGCCCATAGTGCTACATTGGGGCCCAATTTTTGGGAACCTCTCTCTAGGCCATGTGCTTCTCCAACCAGCCCATGAACTGGTTTGCATAACTGGGGGCGAAGCACGTGCCTATCGCGGTTCTGAATTGCTGTCTAAACAGTTGTCTAGAGAAGATGAAAATATTATTCTCTAGAAAGTATCTGACCATATCTAGAAGCATAATGTTGTGTTTTTGGTATTTTAGAGATCATTTGTTTAAAAAGAATTTGACAGCAGCAATGCCTTGTTTGTGAATAATGCAGGTATACAAACTGGTTATGTCTAAAGTAATCAATAGCATATCACCCTCCCAGGTTATTTCCTCAATTAGTCTCAAGAAATCGTGTATGTCTTTCACATAGGAACTCAAGTCCTTAACCCATGTTGATAAAAACAAATCAATGTATATGGAGGTATTCTCCAGAAGGCCATTTATAGAAGCAACAATAGGTCTTCCCAGTGGGTTCAACATGTCCTTATGTTCTTTAGGAAGGTGATAAAAAGGGGGAAGGACAGGATATTTACAATGTAGTAAATTATGTTTGTCTTGTCAAGCATGCCTTCATCTCTCCAATTCTTCAAGTACTTATGAAATGTTTTAACACAGTCAACATATTCCATTCTATTGATGGGCAAGTAGCATTGTTCATCACCCAACTGTCTCATGGCTTCTTTACAGTATTGTTCCTTGTTGAATAAAACAATATTCCCCCATCTGAGTGTTTATTCACTGAGAATCATCTTTCTTGATTGTTTGAATAGCTTGTCATTGTTTAAAGGGAATATTATAAAATCTGGAATAATTGTAATTTCTGCCCATGGATTTCAAATCCACAATAATTGCTTCATTAAACACATAGATAGCATTATGTGGGGTCAGAGGAATCTCTCTATATTTTCTCTTTAGTTCAGTCTTCCCACTGGATTGTATTATCCCAGCTTGTGGTAAGCAAATATCTGTGTTGTCGATACTATCAGATCCAATGGTATCTGCTGAAGATTCTAAAGACTGCAATGCCTTCAAAGTATCTAGATCGTTACCAATAAGGAGATCCATGTTGTATGGTGCATCGGTTCCACCATGAGGTATTTCTTTGAAGTGTAACATGTCATTTTTTGTAATTTCAAATTCCTTATGTATTTGAAGAAGTTGATACAAGTCTGGGGATAGTCAAACCCCACAGTGGGGCAAAAGGTTAAACCTAACTTCAAAACCTCCATTTCATCTTGATTTGATGTTCTGTCCAATAGATTAATTATAGATTTTTCCTCTCTAGAAGTTACCAGATGCCCTGCTTCCTCTTGTTGCGGGTGACTGTGGGAGTAGACACTTATCCCCCTCCCTTTCTTGACCCTTCATGTTTTTATTTTTTTTGTTGTTCTGGAGGGTGGGTTCTTGGAGCTGGTCTTTGTCGGGATTCTCTGATTAACTTTTACTCCTGAAAATAAGTGGTCTCATTGTTTTTTTCTTTGTCTTCTGTGGCAGCTGTTGTCTGCACCCCTTCTGACATCTCCAACTCGACTCCGAGGTATCCCTGCTAGTTGACATGCCACCTCTTTGCTGGCTTAATTTCTTTCTAGGTGCGTTGAATTTGCGGGCAAAAGTCAGGATCCAACCTGAAGCATCATCTTGTTCGCTAGCTGAAATTTAGTTTGCTTTCGCCATCTGGTAACATTTTCGTAATCCTTGAGCTAATTCATCATAGCTGTTTTCAATTCTTCATTTTGTTTGATGTCCTTATCTTTATTAATCATCTCTTCCAGACTCTTAATTTCCTCTAATAGTTTGGCTCGATCACTCCAGGCATACTTGATGAGGATCAAGACCATTTCTTTTGCTGATTATGTTGTATGTTCTGACCAGTCTTTTAGTAGCTGTGGGTCTGGATTCTCATAGGATGGGACCATAAATATACAAGACCTCTTGGTATTCGTTCAAAATCCAAGTATTTTTATAACAAGGTGGCCTCCCACCATTTCCGGATTTCTTTTTCAGAGCTTTTTTCTAAAGTCTGATACAAGATCTTTAGGTTGCTTGGGGGGTTAGCAGAAGAATTTGTTCCTTTGGAGCCACCCTTCCCTCACCCAGCTCCCTGCTTAAAGATGTCGGCAGCTGCCTCCTCACCTTCTGTGACTGTAGACAGGTTTGTTTTAAAACAAGAGAAAGGGAGGCTTGCACATTCCACATAAATCCCTCGGGACTGAAGCTGTTCCAAATATTAAAGGAACAACAAGAAGGATAAACACTCACAGGTGGTCCGTAGCGGGAGTCACAGGTCCTCCAATCCCAGATGTCACAAAAAAAGAGTTGCCCCTGCTTGAGATCGTGCCCAAGGAAAAACAGCAGGACTCCACTTTATTTTTCTCATGGTCCTTTATTACGGCAATCAGCAGGTAGTGTCTTGTTTTTTTTCAAAAGCCCAACGCGTTTCGGGACATTCTTGTTACTTGATCACGGGTGCTGTATGTATCACGGCAAGATGCGGCAAAGGTAAGTGTCTTAACATTGTGACCATCCTCCGATGGAAGGCCCTCCAGTGGGCGTGTCTGATCGCTTGGTTTTATGGACCTTGTAGTGCCTTCGTCGTTTCTGCAGCTTTACATTGATGAGTTTAGATTCAGGCTCTCAGGTGAGCTACAGGATACATGTTGCTGATTCATTTTGGGAAACATAAAGAATAACTGTGGGTCTAGAAATGTAAAATGACATTCCCCCACATGCATCAAAGTATTTTGGAATCGCAAACGGTGCGATTCCTTAAAATCGGCCGTTTGCGACTCCAAAATAGCTTTTTGGAATGCATCATTCAATTTTAGAATTCGCATCATTTTTGCGATTTCTAAAATTGCATTTGCTTTTAAGAAATCGCAAATATGCGATTTCTTAAAAGCAAATGCATGAATACTTTTCAAATTGCGAATTCGCAATTAGGGGGTTAAATTTACCGAGTGGTTGAACCACTCGGTAAATTTGGAAAAAGGTGTAAAAATGCTTAAAAATGCTTTTTTTAAGCAGTCATGTTACGGACACACATGTCCTTAGGACATGTGTGTGTGTAACATGATGCGAAAAATACATTTCAGGGGTGCAGGGGGGGTCCTTTGGACCCCCCCCCTGCACCCATGAAATGCATTAACAAATTGCGATTTTCAAAATGAAAATCGCAATTTGTTAAAGCCTTCCCATTGATCCCTATGGGCCTTTTGGCCCTTGGAAACAATGGGAAGCGCAAATTCATACTTTGGAATTCGCATAATATTTGAGAATCGGTAAAAATTGCGATTTTTACCAATTCTCAAATATTTTGCACAAATGTACATGCATCCCATTTTGCATTTCCTAATTTGCAATTCCCTAAAAATCGCAAATTAGGAAGTGCAAAATGAAACAATGATGCATGTGGGGGTATGTGTGTGGAAAAGGGTATGTGTAAGCTTAGAATATAAGCAAACTACTGGACAAAAACCTATTGTGAGTAAGTGTCCATCAGTTACTTTTCCTGTACCGCCCAATTCATCACATGGTCTACTTCACAGTAGGTAGTCCAGATCAACCAACACCAAGATGTTATTGGGAGATGGTTGATATTGGTGAGGTAGTTTATAGCGTGGTAGCTAGATGTTGTTTGTAACTGAAAGCAGTGCAAAAAGTGATTAGTGAATGGTGATGAAAAAAAGGTGGTGTTTCTAGTAAAATTGGATAGTGAACGCAATATACCTTTATTCTGGAGCCGTGCACTTCCAACAATAAAAACAAATAGAGTGCAAACAAGTCAGATAGTTTTAACAAATAAATACTGACTGGGTTATCTGGTCGACATGTTTCTGCGGACGTTTAAAGGTCCACATTGGTACCTGCCGCTTCCTCAGGACCCACAATTAGTTGCGACTGCTTATGTGATAAATAAAAATCGTGAACAAAATGGTAAATGTCACCTGTTCACATCTGGATTCCCTCCTGGTAGAGTAGGAGAATTCCAGATGTCGAGTTGCCACAACACACACACATAGACAGCATGAACAAAAGTAGGAAAACATACCATCATTAATATGAATAACCACCATAATTATTAACGTGATGTTCTTGCATGGTAATTGAATTGAGTATTATCAAAATAACATAAGCTCACCTTTAATTCAAGGGGGAAGTGCTTCCACCTCAACTGGCAAACAGCTCAGGATAATGGAGCCCCGCTCTATAGTACAAAAATAGGCCCATGCTTTAGTCAGGATTAAATGAGAAAGCCTTGGACTCAGCGCGTGCGTGGGAATTGGTGGTGCAGGCCTTGCGCGATTCATTAGTGGAGGATGAGGAATGAATGGATGGGACCTGAGGACGCCGCGAGGCATACTAGTTCAGAGCTATCATTGACACTGTAGCGGTACCCATACAGTACTCAGGAACGTGGCACACGCCATTAGCGGTTGCTGGAGAGGGGGCACTAGGGGGTTGTTTAGAGGGTGTTCGGGGTGAGTTAGGAGCCGGGACGCGGATTGGCTACAGTAGCGACTCTGGGACTGAGACTGGGCCTGTGGGGTGTAGGTGGATAGCGGGAGGTGGCAGGGGGGTGCGGGACAGACATGGTAAGGCCTCACAGAGCACGGGGATGGAACGGTAGCGGCTCTGTAGCATTGAACTGCACATGTAGGATGGTTGATGTTGGGGATAGGTTGTGGTTGGGGGGGTAAAATGCGGATACGTAAAACGTTTTTCGACCATTGTCCCACAGGGACGCTCACCATGATGTCTTACTATTACTTAGGACACTGCGCCGCCCGGCCTCCGGGATGCGGGCTGAATGGCTGTGTATGATACACGCTCTCACGATTGATGCGGGGGGAGACCATGAGTGGACTGGTTGAGCAATTGTATGCTATGGTTTCTAATTCTGCAATAAAAACAAATTTAAAAAAAAAATGCTTTAGTCAGGATTAAACACACGCCGATCCCTTTACTTCTGTTTGACCCTTTGTATGTCTAACTGCAGGGGGACACATGGTGGAGCCTCCTTGAGCTCGTTGATTTATGTATTAAGTCTATTTATTCATAGTTGAAGCTTGGGCAGTATTGGGCTTTGAAGGCACTCTTTTTTTCCGTTTTCTGCGCGAGTGTTAGTCTCAGCCATGTGTTTACTATTTTTGGTTGATTAGGCAGGGTGACTAATTTGGTCCTGTTTGTTTTCCCTTATGTAGACCCCCGACGAAGGGTCTTGGCTATGGTTTGACCCGAAATGCATTTGGTATTGTGAGATGTTGAAAACTTTGGATGAATTCAACTATTGTGCGACAGCATAAGATGTGATTATGTTGGAAATATATATCAACAGCAAACGTTTATCTATGAATCAAAAATTGAAAATAATATGAACTGCAATTAAAAGTAAATAATGCAACGAGAAAACAGTGTTTTCGTGTGAATTTGGAGTGCCCCAGTCTAGGAGTTAGTGTCTCTAACTCCAACATACACTACAGTTTTTAAGGCACGTTAAGGCTACGTGCGACGGCCAGGGCACCCACCTGAAGTGTTAAAATTATTCTTTGAATCGACAGACAGAGTGCTCAGGATAACATATTATCGTTTGTCACAGGATTTCAGCCTACTTAATCCTTGAGCACCATTCCTAAACATGCAACTGGATGACATAGCACTGTCCACCACGAACAGAGCTGAAACTTTAGTATATACTTCAGAAGCCGCCAATGAAATTTACGGACTCATCCAGGAGACCAGACGCATCACCCCTCAAAAAACGACCACAGCGCAAATTCTTAGGCAATTTGAATACTTAAGCAAAAAAGAAATAAATCAACGGTTGCACGCAACCACCCTCATACACTATCACAAAAACCAAAGGATCCCTAGGGGACTCAGGATCGCACTCAAGCCGATGCTCTGTTCGAACAATAAAAAATTTTGGGAAAAGTGGTATCAGATTTTGAACAAGTGCTCTCTAGACCTGATACTTTTGATAGTCGAGGAACTATCCAAAGTGTTGGCAGAAGTTGAAGAAGAAATTAAAACAGTGAAAGAGCAATTGAATACCATTCCTGACCTTGAAAAATTACTGGAGGAAACGAATCTGAAACTAGACAGATACGCAAAGGAAGTGAACGAAAGAAAAATCCGCAAGTATCGTCGTGATACATTAGATTACAAATTGGAAGAGGTTTATTCTTGGGCTGAAATTTACAACAGAAGGAAATGGCAACCACAAGCACAAAAACAATCAGCAACCACTTCCTCTCAAGAAAGTGTAGTATCCGATGGAGACATTGCACAGAACAGACCACCCTTAAAGAAATCCACCAAACCAGCGGAAACAACATCAGCCGGTTCCACAGACATGCCACAAACATCTTTTTTAGACATAAGTCCAGCAGCAAACGCCCCTCCAACTACGTCGCAACTAGAAGGGCAAAAAGGAAAAGAAACAGCAGAGGAAATCGCGAAGCGAACACGCAGTCAAGTGCAGAAGATAACCTAGTCATCAACATCTCGGAGAAATCATTGACTTCTATGCAGCTGGCAGTACTCAACAAAGGAACCACATTTGTACCTACTTACAGGTCTAACATCGGTGAAACTGAACTTTCTCTCTTTAAATTCTTTAGGAGCTTAAAACTTAAATATTTCTTCAAAGATACCAGCCAAACAGATATTATCCCAGTGTGGGATCAGGAATTCAAACCACCCAGCACTTTCTGCGCTCCTACCACCCACAAAACACTCGAGTCATTCGAGAGGTCAGTGATGTCTGAAATTCAGAAAATTTCCTTTAGTAAAGTGAATAAGCCCAACTTAAGCGCGAAAGAATGGAACACGCTTAAAAACCTCTGTAATGACAAAGATCTCACATTTCAAAAAGCCGATAAGGGTGGTGCCCTTATCGTGATGGACACTAAATTCTACAGATCCAGCGTGACTGAGCACGTTCAGAACGTCAACATCTATGTACCACTTGCATCTGATCCTACAAGTGAATACCAAAAAATTTTGTACAATATCGTTGACCACGCTTTAAACATGAAATGGATAAACCAGAAGACTCATGCTTTTTTTCATCTGAAATTTCCCAGGAGACCGCAACTTTACATGTTGCCTAAAATACATAAGGATCCTTGGAGACCTCCTTTCAGACCCATTGTCTCGGCCTGTGGGTCGATATCAGAACCGATTGGCAAGTTTGTTGATAAGTTTCTACAACCATTGGTCCAGAAAGGTGTCACATACATCAAAGATACCACTGCGTTTTTGAACATGTTAAACAGTGTCAAACTATCACCTGACAAAACATATTGGCTATGTACAATTGATGTTGTAGCCTTGTATACTTCAATTCCACACAAAGAGGGCATTGAAGCTCTGGAATGGAGCTTATTGAACAGTGACTTGGAAGACTACCAGAAAGTCCTGATATTGGAACTGATGCAGTATGCTCTGTATCACAGTTACTTCGAATGGAACGGTGTTTTTTATAATCAACTCAATGGAACATCCATGGGTTTTGGGGGGGCCCCCTCATATGCGAATATTTTTATGCAGAAGTTTGAAAATGATTATATTTTGTGCAAGCGTACTTGGATTGAAGGTCTCACCATCTTCAAGAGATTCATTGACGATATTTTCCTAATCTGGTGCGGTTCAAGAGAATCATTGGAAGAAAATATTAGAGTACTAAACGGTCAAAATGAAAGGATTAAATTTACGCACACAATATCCCAGGATTCAATATCTTATTTGGATGTATTCGTCAACATTGCCAATCATGAGATCACAACTAGCGTGTTCCAAAAACCCACGGATAGAAACTCAAGCTTGCTTTTCCAAAGCTTTCATCCTGAACCACTGAAAAAACACTTGCCATTTTCGCAGTATACTCGACTAAAACGTATAACCTCTGATGGAGAACAAGCGAAACAAGCAATCTTGCAACAATCAGTCAAGTACAAAAAACGAGGGTATCCTAATGACATTCTTATTCAAGCCTCTTCTAAAGTTGATAAAATCAACAGAATTGAGTTATTGACACCTAAAAACAAATCGACCATGCAAAAAACAGTGTGCGTATTGAAATATTCCACTGATGCTTCCAAAATCAAAAGAATTATCAATAAGCATTGGCACTTGGTAGAAAATGAGCCAGACTTGAAGAACATATACAGTGATCGAGTAACTTTTGCCTACCAAAGATCTAAAAACTTGAAGGAATTGCTCAACACTCCCAACAAAGAGAAAAAGAACTGGAAGGGAATGACTAAATGTTTTAACTGTATCCACTGTAATAATGTTATCTGTGGCAACACTTTGATGCACCCCACCAAAGGTTTTCCCATTCAACTTGAGCATTCCGGCAACTGTGATACCTCGAATTGTATATACCTGATAAAATGCCCATGTGGCAAGGTTTATGTTGGCCAAACGGAGCGGAAAGTCAAAGTTAGAATCACAGAACATAAAAGCAATATTAGGCTTAGCAACCTCAAGTCAGCTATATCATGTCATTGGAATGAATGTCATCACCAAATATCACAGTTAAAATTCACGGTTCTTGAAGTCATCCATCAGCGCCCTGACATGGATCCAGTCAAACAAAGACTTAAAGCAGAATACTTTTGGATGAAAAAACTGAACTCAGCCCAGCCCATCGGGTTGAACGACCGCATAGAATATGCGTGGGTCTTATGATGCATCGACTTGTTTTTTAAATCCTGGTCTCCTTCATGAACTTGTTCAATTGCCTTGAAATTTCGCAAATTATATTGTTTGTTTCTTTATTTTTGCTATGACTTAAGCCCTTTCGGGTTAGATTAGGCACGTTTTGTTTATGTTCTTTTATTGCATGCGCTAAGCGTCTGTTTTCTATGTTTATTTTGATGCCTCTGTACTCAGTACATGTGACCGTTAAGCTGCAACGTGATTGGTCACTACCGCGATCATGTGACATGCAGTTTCCCTATTAGCTTGCAACTTGTTAGACTATGGTTATTGAGCAGACTCCCATAGAAGCGTCTTCGCGAGTTCAAACCTGTAAGTTTCTTCACTTGTGAGCTGTTTTGCGAGCGTGTGTATATTCTAGCCCACCGGTAACGCGTAAGACTTTCTTACCTTTCACATGGTGGAGCCTCCTTGAGCTCGTTGATTTATGTATTAAGTCTATTTATTCATAGTTGAAGCTTGGGCAGTATTGGGCTTTGAAGGCACTCTTTTTTTCCGTTTTCTGCGCGAGTGTTAGTCTCAGCCATGTGTTTACTATTTTTGGTTGATTAGGCAGGGTGACTAATTTGGTCCTGTTTGTTTTCCCTTATGTAGACCCCCGACGAAGGGTCTTGGCTATGGTTTGACCCGAAATGCATTGGGTATTGTGAGATGTTGAAAACTTTGGATGAATTCAACTATTGTGCGACAGCATAAGATGTGATTATGTTGGAAATATATATCAACAGCAAACGTTTATCTATGAATCAAAAATTGAAAATAATATGAACTGCAATTAAAAGTAAATAATGCAACGAGAAAACAGTGTTTTCGTGTGAATTTGGAGTGCCCCAGTCTAGGAGTTAGTGTCTCTAACTCCAACATACACTATAACTGCAGGGGGACCACATAGGTCATCACAAGCTTAATATTTTTTAAATAATTTTTTGTACTACCATGCAAGAACATCACGTTAATAATTATGGTGGTTATTCATACTCTGGAATTCTTCTACTCTACCAGGAGGGAATCCAGATGTGAACAGGTGACATTTACCATTTTGTTCACGATTTTTATTTATCACATAAGCAGTAGCAACTAATTATGGGCCCTGAGGAAGCATCAAGTACCAATGTGGACCTTTAAACGTCCGCAGAAACATGTCGACCAGATAACCCAGTCAGTATTTATTTGTTAAAACTATCTGACTTGTTTGCACTCTATTTGTTTTTATTGTTGGAAGTGCACGGCTCCAGAATAAAGGTATATTGCGTTGACTATCCAATTTTACTAGAAACACCACCTTTTTTTCATCACCATTCACTAATCACTTTTTGCACTGCTTTCAGTTACAAACAACATCTAGCTACCACGCTATAAACTACCTCACCAATATCAACCCAATAACATCTTGGAATTGGTTGATACGGACTACCTACTGTGAAGTAGACCATATGATGAATTGGGCGGTACAGGAAAAGTAACTGATGGACACTTACTCACAATAGGTTTTTGTCCAGTAGTTTGCTTATATTCTAAGCTTACACATAGCCTTTTCCACACACATAGTCATTTTACATTTCTAGACCCACAGTTATTCTTTATGTTTTCCATAGTCTAAAGGGGGATTACAACTGTGCCTAGGTCGTTAAATATTCCCTCGGACCCTCTCTCCAACTCTTTTGTTTCTTGTAGCTGATTAATTTTGCCCAAACTGTTTCCTCTGCCTGTTGTGCTGTTAGTTCAGTCTAGTTGCACAAGGCAGTCCACACTTTGTTTATTTTTAAGTGGCATCGCAGTTCTCCCGACTGGACCGGACGGTAATAATTCACAAAAAAAGAGTTGCCCTTGCTTGAAAACGCGCCCAAGGAAAAACAGCAGTACTCCGCTTTCTTTTTCACGTGGTCCTTTATTACGGCAATCAGCAGGCAGTGTCTTGTTTTGTTTCAAAAGCCCAACGTGTTTCGGAAAATTCTCATTCCTTGATCACGGCCGCTGTATGTATCGCGGCAAGATGCGACGAAGTTAAGTGTCTTAATATTGCTACCAACCTCCGGTGAAAAGCCCTCCAGTGGGCACGTCTGATCGCTTGGTTTTATGGACCTTGTAGTGCCATTGTCGTTTCTGCCGCTTTACATTGATGAGTTCAGATTCAGGCTCTCCAGTGAGCTATAGGATACATGCTGCTGATTAATTTTGGCCAAACTATTTCCTCTGCCTGTTGTGCTGTTAGTTCAGTCTAGTTGCACAAGGCAGTCCACACTACGTTTGGAGGGCTTTTCACCGGAGGTTGGTCACAATATTAAGACACTTACCTTCATGATATCACTTATGAAATCTCAAATGACAGAAATAACGCACAGAAAGAAAAAAGAAATGCAGAAAGAAGCAACCGAAGTCCACCAAGATGAAGAAAAGTGCAGGAAGAAGAAGAGATGTGCAGGAAGAACCAACAAAGGAGCAAAAAGTCCTCCTGTGCCCACAACTTTTTCAGATGGGTACTGGTGGTAAATGAATCTGACTAACCAGGCCTAGAGCCAGTGCTATGCTAAAAGACACTTAGAATACAGTGAAAACACCTACATACACTAGGAAACACTATGCGTTGGGGTACCCCTGTGATTAGCATGACTTCCTCTGTAAAACCCTAGTAAATAATAGGGCAGAAGGATTAAAACTACCTCTTAAAACGCGCCACAGGATGCGTTTGCACACTGGTGAAGGGAGGGGGGCCTGAGGAGACATGTGTGCAAACACGCCCTGTGGCCATTTTAAGTTGGGGGATAAAGTCCCCTTCAATCCTGAGGGTCCCTTGGGTCCAACTAGCCCACCAGGTATCTCCAGTAAGCGCCACAGAGCTGCATTGCAGAGAGATGTGAAAAGGAGCACGGCCTGGACCACCTCTCTGCAACGCAGAGCAGTGGCACTTACCGTAAGCACCTGGTGGGCTAGTTGCCCAGCAGGGGCCCTTAGGATTAAAGGGGAATTATTTCCCCAACTTAAAACGCGCCACAGGGCATGTTTGCACACTTCACCTCAGGCCCGTACCCTCTCTTCACCACTGTGTAAACACACCCTATGGCGGTTTCGAGTTGGGAGATTAAGTCCCCCTTGAATCCTGAGCGTCCATCTAGCCCAGTTCAACTTACAACCCACCAGGAGGGCGTGTTTGCACAGTGGTGAAGGAAGGAGGCAGGGCCTGAGGTGACATGTGTGCAAACACACCCTGTGGCGCGATTTAGGTTGGGGAATTAATTCCTCTTCAATCCTGAGGGTCCCTGGGGGCCAACTAGCCCACCAGCTACCTCCAGTATGCGCCCGGGAGCTGCGTTGCAGAGAGGTGTTCTGAGGCCATGCCCCTTTTTACAGCACTCTTCAACAAAGCTCTGTGGCCCTTATTGGAGGTACCTGGTGGGCTAGTGGCCCACAGAGACCCTCAGGATTGAAGGAGAATTAATTCCCCAACTTAAAATGTGCCACAGGGCGTGTTTGCACACATGTCACCTCAGGTCCCGCCCCTCCCCCTTCACCACAGTGCAAACGCACCCTCTGGTACATTTTAAGTTGGGGGATTAAGTCCCCTTGAATCCTGAGTGTCCCTGGGATGCAACTAGCCCACCAGGTACCTCCATTAAGCGCCACAGAGCTGCGTTGCAGAGAGGTGTAAAAAGGGGCGTGGCCTCTGAACACCTCACTGCAACGCCGCTCCCTGGCGCATACTGGAGGTTCCTGGTGGGCTAGTTGGCCCCCAGGGATGCCCAGTATTCAAGGGGAATTAGTCCCTCATCTTACAATGCACCACGGGGTGCTTTTGCAGAGTGCTGCAGGGAGGGGGCGGGCCTCCAGAGCAATGCTGGTCTTTTAAAAAATATATATATATAAGAAGGGGGGCTGTGTACCCCCCCCCCCTTCGTTTCCTATTTTATTGGCCTTGGGGACCCCATCCCCCAGGGCCTGACCCCCTGAGCCCTATTTATTTTTTTAAATTTGGAAGGGGGATGCGTGGCCCCCCCTCCCGAGGCCATATTCGGCCCCAGAGACCCCATCCCCGGGGCATGGGCAGTTTAAAAAAAACAAAAAAATACTGGAAGGGCACTTCCTTCCGGCGTACCAAGGACAACACGAATCCCAAATTCAGACACAGATATTTTATTTTTAGGGCAGTAAAATCTGACGTGTTTCGGGCGGTTGACTTTCCCACAGATTGCCAGTTCATGGCCCGCCACTTTTTAAAATATTCTTTACAAACACCACATGTGATAGTAAACATGGACGGCATACTGTGCACCAATTGTTACTCTTCTGTATTTCCCAATGGGTGAGTCTTTCGTCTATCTAGTCAAATATCATCGGACATTTGGATATACATAGATTTTGTTTTCTTTGTTAAAAACAAACTTGATATTTAAACTGCATAAATGCACAATGTTTTCCTCCATTGAGTCACAAACAATTTTTATCCAGAATCATAGCAATATCTTTATACTGACATGGTATTCATTCACTCTAAATATCATGAGAGAAACAAAACAAAACCAATCCATGAACATAATATTAGCCTCTATTACCATAAATATGCAAATATATCACAGTTATATGTGCAAATTTCTCAATAAATATGTGCAAAAGTTTTTACGGCAACTTTTTTCTCCTCACAGTATGTGCAAAATATGCAATTACTATATTTCATTAATGTACATATAATTCTATTTTTTAATATATAAATGTGCAAAAATACGCAACATTTTTAAACAATTAGTTTTGAACTTGTGCAAATAGCGCTTTTTTTTTAGGAGATTAATATTTAATACGTCATGGTGGTTCAAGACAAAACGTCCATATATATATCAAAGCAAACAATCTTGCTCCAACGAAGAAGATGCACTTACTCGAGGTATGTGTGGAAAAGGATTCTTTATTGTATGTTGGAACTCCCACGACCCGGCATTGAGATAGAGACCCGTTTCCCCTGTGCAGCAGACTTTATCAATCTATATATATATATATATATATATATATATATTTATTTATTTATTTATTTATTGTAAAGTTTTATATAGCGCGAACAAGACCCGTGGGTATCAGAGCGCTTCACATAACAGTATGATATAAATGTTAACAAGATGATAACCATTGAATACATATAGATATGAGGTAGATTATTATATAGCTTTGAAGAGTGCTTAGGTAACTAGCTTCCATTAGAGGCATTCATTTACACTACGCAGTAACTACAGAGCCTGCAATACTAACATTTAAGAAACTAGCTTCATTCGAATTATTCTTTCCAGTACGCAGCAGGCAATGCTAACATTTAAGAAACTAATTTCCATTTGAATATTTCTTTTCCAGCAAGCAGCAGCTATAAAGCATGCAACATTAACAGCTGTCGATTTCGACAAATAATGAGGTAGGAGGTTATATGGTTTCGGAATGTGAGATAACTATATACATTCACTTTGCCATGAGGTAGCAGTTGGTATACAGTTTAATCACCAGAAAAGTCTGTCCGTTTTGATCCATAGCTTATCTTTCATCTAGTTCACGTCGATCCTTCTCTTTCTGATGACGTGAGTGATTTGTTTGAGGACAGAATCAGATCCCAAAGTGATCCATTAACTCCTCTATGCGAGGTATATACTCATTAGGAAGCTCTTCGCTTCTCGCTTGAAAGTTAAGGTATTAGGGTTCTTCCTGATGCTTGGAGGGAGTGAGTTCCAGATTCTCGGGGCAGCTCCTGAGAACGCTCTGTCATAAGTTTTTTTCTTTCTAAAGATGGCTGGACGCAGCAACAACTCCTTGGCACTCCTAGCTGGTCTGTTGCCTCCTGACAGCTCAATTTTCTTGGATAGGTATCCAGGAGTATTGTGGTGAAGCGCCCTATGGGTGATACATGCTATCTTTAGTTGAATTCTCGCCTCATAGGGTAGCCAGTTCAATGCTTTCAAGTGCGGGGATATGCGGTCAAATTTTCTTGATCCAGAGATGAGTCTCGCTGCAGCGTTGAGGCAAGCTTTTAGTGGTGCTGTGGAAGTTTTTGGTAGACCCGCTAAGGTAGTGCAACCATATTTAATCCTAGAGATGACTAAGGATTGGATTGCCAGTTTCAAATCTGCTTCAGAGATAAATGGCTTCAGTTTTCTTAGGTAGTTCAGGTGGAAGCGGGCGCTTTTAGCCATTGAATTATTGTGAGCTTTCATGTTGAGATTCTCGTCTAGAGTAATTACTAGCGACTTAGCTGAGCTTACTAGCGTCGGAGTGCAGTTAAGCGCAGTCATCAACTTGGTCCATTCCTTTATTTCTGTGACGCACCTTGGTGGAAAAATTAGTAAGAACTCTGTTTTTTGAGCATTTAGCTTCAGATGGTTGGTAGTTAACCATTGCAATGCCATTTTTAAAGTTTCATTCATTAGCTCAATGTCTTCAAGAGAGGTAATCTTTATGTAAATTTGCGTGTCATCCGCATACATATGGTAGGATATCTGTGAGTTTCTGAGAATTGTTGTGAAAGGTTCGACATACAAGTTAAACAAATCAGGAGATAGTGTCGATCCTTGTGGGACTCCGATTGCGTTGGGGCAAGGTGGAGAAATTGATTGGTTGACCAGGAATCGTTGGGTTCTGTTCCGTAGGAAGGAGTCGAACCATTTCAGCACATTTCCAGATACTCCCATCCTGTCCTGTAGCCTGGCCAGTAATGCTTCATGGTTTACTGTGTCAAATGCCGATGACAGGTCCAGGAGAATTAGTAGGCATGCTTGATTCCGATCGAGAGCCTGAAGCGCGTCATCAACAATGTGGAGGATCGCTGTTTCGGTGCTATGTCCTGGTCTGAATCCTGATTGGCATTCATCTAGTAAGGTGAACTTAATGATGTGTTGGCTCAGTTGGCCCTGCACGCATTTCTCAATAAGCTTGGCCAATACAGGGATGTTAGTTACTGGTCGAAAGTTATTCAGGTCTGTAGCATCTGCCGTTGGTTTTTTGAGCAAGGGAACCACTTGACCTGTTTTTAAGCAGTCCGGGAGGATCCCTTGTGACAATGATGCGTTTATTATTTTGGTCCAGATTGGCACCACAATATGGCTGATTCCTCTTAAGCATTTCGCAGGTAGAGGATCTTGGTAGTGGTTGTTGGGTTTGATTTTCGATAGCGTTTTGGCGATCGTGTCCTGATCATATAGTTCGAATGTGTCCCACTTTGCCTTGTTTTTTAACTTGCTACATCCTGATGTCGGGTTATGATCGCTCGTAGTCCGTGGTTGGATGGTGTGGTTACTCGCAGCGCCTAAGTGCTCTGTTTCCAGCGTATTGGCCTTCTTCGTAAAAAATGTAGAAAATTCCTCGCTGCTTAGAGATATTTTTGAGTTTTCATGTGCTGTTTTGGCTAGTTTGTTTGATTGTTGCTTCAGGATTTCAAAGAGTTTCCGAGGCCTGTTTTTGGAATTATCCAATTCTGATCTTATAAATTCCTTTTTGGAGTTGATGATCTTTTTGTTATATTGGTTTCTAATTTTTCTGAGGGCTTTCAGCTCAGGGGATGATGGGTGTTGTCTCCATTTTCTTTTGGCCATTCTCAGTTTGCGTCTGTCTTCGTTCAGTGATCTATCAAACCATGGATTTTTCATCTTCTCCGTGGTTCTTTTCAGTTTTAAAGGCAAGGTGTTGTTGACGATATTCCCGACCGAGGTTAGGTAGTGATCTGTCAGCTCATTTACATTCTGCAGGTAGCAAGGAGGCTTTAAGTCTCTCTCACAGCTTTCTACTAGTAGCTCAATATTAGCCTCCCTTGTATCTCGGATCCATTTTTTGCTGTTGGCAGGTTGCACGGTCTTGCCCTTTCTCAATATGGGTATCAAGAAAGTTATTGCATAGTGGTCCGACCAGTCACATGGGGCTATTGAGAGGATTGATGAATTTTTGTTGCCCGAGATAATCCAATCCAGAGTTGCCCCTTTAGAATGTGTGGGTTGTGTGCATGCTTGGTTGAGGTTTAGCTCGGCAAGGAAGTCCTTGAGTGTGTTAACTAGTTTGTCGTTGCAGTCATCCCAATGTAAGTTGAAGTCACCTAGAAAAATGTTGTTGGCATCCGTGTTAGAGTTGGTCGTAATGATCTCCATTAACTGCTCTATGAACTTAGCGTTCCCTCCTGGTGGGTGGTAAAACGCATGTAAATTGCATCTTTGGTTGGTTGCCGATCTAATATTGAGACCTAAGTATTCGCAGGATTCTAGAGGATCGGCTTGAATTTGGTTGACCTCGATATCTGATCGGTGAATGCAGGCAATTCCTCCCCCAGACTTTTTAGGTCTATCTAGTCTCACAATGTTATATTGAGGTGGTACTAAGAGATCCATGGTTGGAGATGATGCTTCCGAAAGCCACGTTTCTGTCAGGATTGCCAGATCGATTTCTTTGTTAATGATGAGGTCTGCTATGTCCGACGCATGTTTGGTAGCCGATCGACAGTTGAGTAGGAGGCAAGTCAATTGTTTTCTAGTGTTATTACTATTCAGATTCTCATACTATAGTTATAGTTAGGTGTGATAAAAAGATCTGTTTTGTTTAAATAAAAGCCTTAGAAATTCACTGAAAATACTAAAGGTTAAAGTAACGTTATAGTTAGGTGAATATCTCATTAACGTTTTGCACTAAAGATATGCAGAAATTCACCAGTTAATAAAGCCAACTATAACTTGCACCCCGTCATGCACTGCTTCTGACCTTACATATTACATCACACATGACATGTTCTATGACATCATTATGACATCACTCATGACATCTCAAATGACCTCATTCATGACATCCAATGAGCCTGTTAGTTTGCTTTATATTTTATATAGTGGTGGCGGGTAACAAACATATTACGTTTCTACCTACTTTTGTACAGCCTGTGTCCACCTAACAGATGTAAGTGTTTACAAAATGCATAAACTCCTAATACATCAAGTATGTGTAGAGGTATTGAACACGTTATAAATCTTTGTATTGAAGAGTAATTCTATGTGCAGGTCACAGCATGTTGAACACATGTTTCTTTTCTGGTACTGTAGAAAAAGTTTCCAACAGGTCAAAGATTCTACGTATTATATACTAAGTATTGTAAGAAGCCTTGAGTTATTAGACTGAATCATCTCAGCATGTCAATTTTTACACAACAGAAAAGAATATGTACACCAGGTAATATCCTATGTACATATGCTTATTCTGCTTCACAAGGTGGGCTATCTGTAAAGTTCTCACCACAATATGAAGGCTGCAGGTAGTATGATCTTTAGCACATTGATACTTTAGTTATTTCAAGTGTACAGTCTCTCTATGGACACGTTTTACATAGAGTGTACACTATCATTAGTAGAAAATGTTTATTATTCTGTTGTGTATTTCTTATGAGAGTTCACTGTCTGCAAACAGTGTGGCACAGAGTAAACTGTCTCCATAGTGTCACCACTGCTCATAGAACTCACTTTTCTCCTGCTATCCACTTAATTTCTCACTGTAGGTTCAGCGACTGTGAGGGGTTTGATCAGAGTAAAGACTATCCAGAGTAGGGCATTAGTTATGTAACAGGGCATCCGTATCTAGAGGAACTTGGTTACATCTGAACAGTTGTAGACAGACGTAACACTGTGTGCATTAGAGTTTACCCTTTTTTCTTTGGGTCATAGTCAACATTAACTTGGATACCCATGAAGTGTATGGTATAAGGTCAATGTTACACATAACAACATTTTTTTTTACTTATAGGGATTGTTTGTTTGATAGCATTAATTATGCTTTATATCATTTTGAGGTTTTGCACTTTATTTCATTGCTCTAATTCCATACCCATTTAGAGAGCAATGTGTACAAAAGAAGCTTGGATGATGTCATCAATGATGTCCTCAGTGGAGGCAGAACCTAGCCGGGCAGCAAGATGGCTGCTCCATAGAGGTCTCTGCCTGCCAATTTCATACTCTGCCAGGCATCCTCCTTCAGTGGGCTTCTACACCTCCTACGATCAGATGGTAACCTCTCCAAAATCGTTTTAAGGCTGCTGGTGAATTAGCAGCCCTGTGGTATCCAGTGAACCTGCTTGGAGACCATTCCGACTTTCGGCCCATGCTGGATGCCACCTAACTTTTGTGGCCATGCTGGCAGCCTAAACCTGAAGGGCCGGCGCTTGCCTGACTGAGCCTCCAGCTGTATGTAGGGGCCGGGGCTGACCTAAGGCTGCTGCTTCTGGTGCTCTGCTGGGTCCCTGGACCACTTACATCTGTCCCTGCTGCGGCAGCCCCCTTGGTATCTGGGGAGCCCGCCTCAAGATGTGCTGACCTGCGTCCATGCCAGCCCCAGAAGCACCCTAGTTTTGTGGCTGTGCTGCAGTCTAAATTTGAAGGGCCTACGCTCACCTGAGCCTCCCACTGCATGGTGGTGCTGAAGGACTGACCAAGAGCTCCTGCCAGTAGTGCCGTGCTCGGGCCGGGGGCCACACATATCTGCCCCTACTGTGTGGCCAGGCAGGCTGGCAGTGCTGCTGGGGCCTGGTCATCTGAGGCCTCTCCTGGGACCACCTGGGCCATTGCCCTAATCTGAAACTGCGCACCTAATTTAGGTGAGATGGCAGTGGGGGCTGTGTGTGGCTGCTCCACATTCCTATTGTTGGCCCCTCCTGGGCTAGGCTTGGACGCTGTGTGGGAGCTGAGACAGGGCCAGCCTCATCTGTGGACAAATTGGGCCCCCTCAAATGGTAAGTCGCTTTTGACATCCCCCATCCAGTGTCATCATTGGGGTAGGAGAGCATGCTTACACCCCGAAATGGTGGCACTACTGGGCGACTGCCTGAATCATTTGGGCTGGTGTCTCCCCCCAACTGAACAGTTACATCCTGATCCACTGCAACAGTCTTCTTTATTGATGAGGTCCACATGTCGTAATTTGACAATGGCCGGGTTAGCGCTTAGCTTTGCTACACGTTATTTCCCTTAACTTGGCCTTATTTGAAAACGCCATTTTGTATGCTACGGCGGCCATTTTAGGGAATGAGCGGCCTCGTGGTCAGCATTCCCTTTAGTCCTTTGTCCGTGCCGCTGACCACTCGAATTTGCCCAGCAACAGGCTATTTTTAGTAATGGTCAAGCCTGTACATGCACAGTTCCAACTGACCAGTCACCCCTCAGGAATGTTCCGCCAAAACTGACCAGTGGAGTTGTAACCCCTCCCATGAGTTGGCTGTGTTCCAAAAATGACCATATATGTACCTAAACTCTGTAACTTTGTACCGCCTACCTTTTTATTACCTGTAAATTGTATAAAAGAAGGACTCGCACCAACGTTCGGTGTGATACTTCTTGCATTGCCGAAGGGTGCTGTAGGAACGTACCACCACCCCATGGGGTCTTAATAAACTTGTCTTTTGTACTTTTCAGTTTCCGTGCCAACAGTTCTTTTGGTGTAAGTGGGTATTTCTGCGGAGCATGTCGGCCTTGGGAACCCAATACCACAAATTGGCGACCACGAAGGGACTCATCGGCGACTCGGATGCCCGAAGGAGAGGTCGTAACGAAGGATTGGAAACTCGCCATGGACGCGTACGCTGCCACTGAGTGACCCGAGTCTTGGCACCCACGGTGTTTTCTTCCTTTCCTTCTGATCTGACCTTACAGGTGGCGCCGGTCTCCGACTGAGATCCTGATCGTCTGCGTTGCTGTACAGTGCCCGTTTGGCTGATTCGGTTAAAGACCTTGGCAGTTGGAATCTGGATATTTGAGATTGGGCAAGATTTGTGATCGGTAAGGTAGTCTACGGACGCTTACTGAAGTTCTATGATTGTGACTATGATTTGAGTTAGCTAACATTTTGACTTTGTGAACTTTGATATATATGTGCAGTGCACTTCACATAGGCAGGCATGTAGAGATGTTTCTCTAATTTTGTTTGTACTCTGAGCGGCACATTTGTGTGAAGTACTGTAAGTGCCATTTTTATGGTATCACGCTTTCGTGGTACTTTTTGAACATACCTGTTTTAAGCACACTCCGAGGGATGTGCTGTCTTGGAAATGGTACCACAATTAGGTTAGCGGAATCTCAGCCGGCTCCTCCAGAGGGGACTCCCAATCGTGAGATGTATGTGAAATTAGGCCTCCCCCCTATACTGTACAGTAAATTATGGCATAAATACACTAGAACCGATCCCGAGTTGCAATGGCCACTACATGGGTCGTTTGATTTGCGAAAGGTTCAGTTTGTGGAGCAATGTTTCTTTCAGCGCAGGTCTAGACAGGATATGTTTGATTGTGTGCGAATGTGGGAGAAAGCGGTGCGTGAACGTATGAAGCGTGAAGTTGCCTTGGCGGACAAAGAGCAGCGCAAGGCGGCTCGAGATAAAGCTTTACAGCTTGAGGAAAAGGAGGGGCAGGAAAAGAAAGAGAGGGAGGCACGGGAAAGTAATCTGCAAACGACCGGTCAATTTCCTATTCGACGACCGCTTTATCCTGTCCTTAATAATGAAATAGATGATTTTTCGTTATTATATCGATCTCCGCCTCCGTACGTTCCTCCTACGGCTCCGACTGAAGATTCTGGTGATGAAGAACAGGATAAGTCGGATAAGGCGGATAAGTCAAGTGTCAGGTTATCTGCGGAGAGATCCGCGGAGCTGCGTAGTTTTGCTAGAAAATTAAATTTGAATCATATAACTGTGTCAGACGTTGTTGCCGAAAGGAGTAAATGGACAGACTTTAGAACCTAAGGCTGTGTCGGTTCATCGTGAGAATTTGGATAAAGGTTTATTTGTTCTTGCAGATGTCGATGCTCTTTTTAAACAACTGATCCAGCTACGGGATGAGGCGTCCAGGTTGCGGGAAGAAAGGAAAAAAGATAAGGAGTCCGTGCCGGGGCCAACAGAGCAGTCCAAGGAGTGTTCTCTCCGGGGTTCAGATAAGAATTCTAAAGTGCATGTTATGCCTATGCGTGAAGCTGCACCTTTGTATGTTCCTCCAAAAGGGGCCGGCACGGATGAGGATAAAACATCGGCAAATGCAAAGGGGTATTTTATATATAATTGGGTGTATACGCCTTGGAATAGAGCAGATGTTATGGCACTAAAAAACGCTTTACCCGATCTTCGTAAAAATCCAGCCGCATTCTATGAAGGGGTGGAGGGGGCCATTTCCTCTTGTGTTATGACTCTTGTTGATATAGATCTCTTTTTTGGGTTAATTCTTCCGCCTGATATGTGGAGGTCGATTCGTAAAACTAATGATCAAGCGATGCTTGGGGCAACTTGGAAAGAAATAAACCAGGCTGACTTAGACAGGGAACCTGCATGCAAACCATGTGATTTAATTTTAGACCTTCCTGCAGCTATTTTGCACAAACTAAAAACGCTTCTTCCTCCTAAAAAGATCGATTGGACTATGTTAGCTTCGTGCAAACAAAAGCCAGATGAATCGGTATCAGATTTCTTCACACGTTTCGAGGAAGCGTTTCATGATTAAAGTGGTCAATCGTTAACAGATGATACGGGTAGGCATCTGTCTGTTGATAAGTATGTGGCCAATCTCCTACCGGAGATTGCAAAGAGGTTAAAAACGAGTGAAAGTTCCTGGACCACGGCGACCCCTGCATCTTTGTTAACAATGGCTCAGTATTACGAGCGGCAGGAATTAGAGGCTAAAGAAAGTGTACATAAGAAAATGAAGGAATTGATGTTGGCGCAGGTTCGCGGTGCGCACTCTAGAGGAAATGATAGGGGCAGGCGAGGAGGGGGTAATGCGTCGTACGGTCGTACTGACATTGCTGAGGACCAATGTGCATATTGTAAAGAGTTTGGGCATTGGGCTGAAGATTGTCCGGTACTTCGTGAGCAACGTAGTCAGCGTGGTCGAGGAGGTGGAAGGTCGAGAAATAATTATTCAGGAGCGAGAAGTGGCGGAAGTGATCGTGGTAGGTTTGAAACGAGGGGCCGTGGTCAGGATGAACGAAATACTTTTGATAGACGAAATCAATATCAGATATCGGAGGGTGAGAATGTGGAGCATCAGGATTATGTGCATGCATAGGACTGCGTAGGATGGGGTACGGAATCAGTTGAAGTGCCTGTAGATCAAAGAGGTCCATATGTATCAGCGGGCATTTTGGGTTCTACTGATCAGTTTTTAGTTGACACAGGAGCAACTCGTAGTGCTTTGTCCAAAAACTTGGTTCCAAGGGCTTCCCTGTCTGGCGAAACGATAACATGAATAGGGTTTGATGGCACACCCTCTCCTAGCCCACTATCACAACCTCTTTCACTTTGCATTGACAATTTTCAGTTTTTGTCCATTTTTGTTGTCACCTCACACTCCAGATAACATTATGGGCATTGATTTGCTTAAATACTTTCGAGCAACGATACGCTGCGCTCCTGAAGGAGTGCGGGTTATTTTGAATGATAATTACCCAGATTCAGACAGATTTTGTACTATAAAGGAAATCGAAGCTTTAGCCTCTCTCCCTCATACGTTATGGGCGACCTCAGATACGGATGTGGGGCAGATGCTTATTCCACCTATTCGAATTACTGTCAAGGAGGGAGTACTTTTGCCACGTGTACCGCAGTATAAGATCTCCAGGGAAGGTGAAATTGCCCTGACGAACATTGTTCAGGATTTGATCGTTGCTGGAGTAGTGGAGGAAGTTCCTTACAATGTCTGTAATAGCCCTATTTTCCCGATCCTTAAGAAAGACACTGACGACAAAGTCTATCGATTTATTATTGATTTGAGAGAAATTAACAAAATTGTCATCCCTCAATACCCGGTGGTGTCTGATATCACGACATTGCTTACATTGGTCCCTCCGACAGCGACAACCTTTTCTGTCATTGATCTTAAAAATGCATTCTTCTCCATTCCCATCCATCCCGACAGCAGATACTTATTTGGCTTCACGTTAAATAATAAATCGTATAGATTTTGTCGTGTTCCCCAAGGTTACACTGAAAGTCCTAGCATCTATAGCCAGGCTTTGAAAAGACAGCTTGACTCTTTTGAATTGCAATCCGGAGTAGCCCTTATACAGTATGTTGATGACCTCTTGTTGGCTGCAGACACTTATATGCAATGTGAGGAGAGTACACTTGCTTTGCTTTCCTTTTTGGCTCAGAACAATCATAAAGTCTCTAAGAAAAAGCTTCAATATTGTAGACCCAAGGTGACCTATCTCGGTCATCTTTTGTCCAAGGAGGGGCATGCATTAACATCAGATCGAATTCAGGCGATTTTAGACACACCAGTCCCCCGCACTCAGAGAGATGTACGCGCCTTTTGTAGACAGTGGATCATGGGGTTTTCGTACATCATCAAACCTTTGTTAGCGTTACTGTCCAAAACGACACCAATGCCCCTTGAATGGACAGATGAATGTCAGAATGCTTTTGAACAATTGAGACAGACCCTTTGCTCTGCACCCGTGTTAGGTACACCAGATTACTCAAAGATTTTCACATTGTACGTGCACGAGAAAGATGGGTGTGCGTTATCAGTGTTAGTGCAAGCACACGGGGACAAGCAGAGGCCATGTGCGTACTTCTCAGCCCTTCTAGATCTTGTAGCACGAGGGTTACCTGGGTGTTTTCGAGCAGTTGCAGCAACAGCAGTAGCTATACGGCAGAGTGAGGGAATAGTTTTATCGCACAAACTGTTGGTGCTAGTTCCCCATGCAGTAGATGCTCTGTTAAATCAAACGAAAACACAGTATCTCACGAGTGCACGTTTAACAGGATATGAGCTCACACTTCTGGCGCCACATATCACACTGAAAAGATGCGCTACCCTGAACCCGGCCACTTTATTGCCTTATCCGGTCGAAGAGGGCCAGGAGGAAAAACATCATGATTGTGTTTTCCTGACTGAGGAACAAACAAAGGGTCGTGTCGACTTACAGGATATGCCACTTCCAGATGTGGATGGGGAATTGTGGGTTGATGGATCGTGTTTGAGGCTGCCAGATGGCACGACTTCTGCAGCATATGCGATCACGACACTTAAGACAGTGGTAGAAACAGCACGAATACCACAGAAATCGGCCCAAGCAGCGGAGCTGATAGCCTTGACAAGAGCCTGCGAACTGAGTGCTGGCCTATGTGTGAACATCTACACAGACAGTCGGTACGCCTTCGGAGTAGCGCATGACTTCGGCTTACTCTGGAGAGAGCGTGGGTTTTTGACCTCTCATGGAGTACACATTATGCACGGAGAATTAGTGCGTGATCTCCTAAACGCGTTGCTCTGCCCAAAGAAAGTAGCGATAATTAAATGCAGTGCACATAAAAAGGTCACTGACAAAGTGGGACAAGGCAATGCTTTTGCAGACAGTATAGCAAGACAAACAGCTATGTCACGAAATGACTCCCCCATGTATGTAGCGAAGTCGCAGGCAGAGCGATGGCATGATGCTAGTGCAGAGATACTAGACATCCAAAAATCAGCGACTGAAGCAGAACTTGTAACATGGGCAGCAGAAGGGGTACTGGATGACGAAGGTTGTTGGAGGAGTAAGGACATGGAGAGATGGAAATTGCCTGCAGCCTACTTGCAGACGATGGTCCAGATGACACACGGGTTAGCACATGTGGGAGCTCTTGCAATTACTCGATTGTTAACACGAGTTTGGGAGTATCCTGAGATTGCCAATACTGCTAAGAGAGTAGTGCAGACCTGTTTGATATGCTTGCAGCACAATCCTGCAAAAGGGACGCATACTCCGAAAGGAGGGTTCGTTCCACCTTCTGCACCATTCGGGGTACTTCAAATGGATTACATCCAGCTCGAGCGTTGCAATAACCTTAAGTATGTCTTAGTGGTAGTGTGTGCTTTTAGCAAATGGGTCGAGGCCTTCCCCACGAAAGATAATACAGCTTTGACAACAGCTAAGGTTTTGCTTAAAGAGTACTTCCCTCGATTTGGAGTTTGTAAATTTTTGTGGAGCGATAATGGTCCTCATTTTGTTGGGAAAATTGTGGAGTATGTGCTAAAGGGACTGGGGATCCAGCAGAAGTTTCATGCTGTGTTCCACCCTCAGTCAGCAGGTCTTGTCGAGCGGTACAATGCCACGTTGAAATTGAAACTGGCTAAGATTGTGGCGTCCACGTCATTGAAGTGGCCGGATGCCTTGCCGTTAGCATTACTCTCTCTTAGATCAGTGCCCCACTCTCGAACTGGCCTCACACCGTATGACGTGGTGTTTGGAAGGCCTATGAACATATGGGGAGTTCCAAGCCGCGATTGTTACATGATGTGCCTTGTATAATGATGAACGATTATTTGGCACGATTAACAAATGATTTGCTTTCTATTCATCAACAGGTTCGAGAAGCGCTCCTTGACAATTCCATTGGAGAGGCCCATAATCTCCGTCCTGGAGACTATGTCATGGTAAAGTTGTTTGAGAGAGCGAACAGCTTGGAACCGAGGTGGTGTGGCCCCGAGCAGGTACTCTTGGAGACTCGAACGGCTGTACGAGTGACCAATAGAAAGCGGTGGGTGCATTCAACTCACTGCCGTCGCGTCTCTCCGGACCTGGTGAATCCTACTGTGTTGTCTGACTACAAGGAGATCTTGGACCAAGAAAAGAGCCCAGCTGTGACGTCGGCCGAATCTGAGGGAGCCTTCCCGGACCACACTGTTTCTGGACGACAGCGCTACGATCTGCGGCCACGATAGGAAGAAGATTTTTTTTTTGTGCGAGACTGGTTGGTTACCGCTCTGGGGTTTGTGAAACGGAAGCCGGGAATCTCAAGGGGGGGGATCAGTTCTGCCAAGAGTAGCGACACGCGTCTTGACCCCGGAGAAGAAAACAATGGCTACCTCGGAGCTCAGCACCAACGTTTTTATTTTTTGTAGTTGTGTATTTGAGACATTGTGAACTCTTGAACTATGGCGTCTTCTGCATCACGAGACAAGAGAATTCTTGGTGCCATCTTGTTCGTACTGACAATTGTGGTGATAGCAGTGATAGCCTGGGTAGTAGAACTTGTGGTGCCTGTACGAGAACATTTGCTGCCGACTACCCCGGCTCCATCTGAACATTTTCACTTCACCTTACCCTACCATGAAGAACGGCACCGACAGACTTACTTGAACAATAGCTTTATTCAAATATTGCATCATACTCATAATATGACGAACACTTCTAATTGTTGGGTGTGTGGAATGTTGCCTGGGCATCAGAAGAAAGGGGGAACCCCGCTCATCCCACTCCCGTTTTCCCACAATGGTTCCTGTAATGCCTGGTATACTCTTTTATTCACTCTACGATGGCCAACAAAAGGGGGGGTGCTTTTCCGTTTAAACAAAATATGTTATCATGACCGGGATGGCTATCCACGAGCTGAGGGTACTCGATTCGAATGGGAAGAGTACCGCCCCGACAATGTGTCTGCACCCCGAATTTACAGCAATCAAAGGAACATTAACATGTCTAGTTCTCATGTCATTAATGTTATAGATACTAAGGCTGATCTCTGTATACGTAATAAAGGTACAATCCCGGTTGGAAAAAGTGAATGTAACACCACACTTACATTTGACAGTCCGAATGGCATATCATTTGTGGCATCCCGAAATACATACTTCATTTGTGGTAATAAAGGCTATCATCAGCTCCCTTTAGGATGGCTAGGTACATGCTATATCTCCTTTGTATTGCCCCCTGTATTCATTGCCCCACCGATGTACCACAATGATTACGTGTTATATCATGACTTTGTGTTAAATAGAGTTAGACGTGCTGTGGTCTTGGATGATATCGACCAGACCGATACTGCCTTACAGCAATATGTAGACTTTAATTTGGGGTTGTTTTCCTTTGTGGGGGCTGCTTTGAACAGTCGGAAAATACGACGACTGACCCGTGTTGTTGAGGCTGTAGCTAATGACACTGCTTTTGCATTAGGAAATATAACGGAAGAACTTCAAATATCCAGAATTGTTACGCTTCAGAACCAAATGGTTCTTGATGTGGTTCTAGCTGATCGAGGGGGGGCATGTAGAATTATCGGAAGTAGCTGTTGTGTTTACGTGCCTGATAACTCGCCATCTGTATATGATGCGATTTCCAAACTTCACAAAATTGCTGCTGAAATACACTCGGACAATGGCATATGGACCCTTTCGGGGTGGTTCTGGTCAATGCTTAGTACTTGGGGCTGGAAGCTACTGACGATTTTATGCATTATAGTTGGGATACTATTCTTTGTATGTTTATGTATACAATGTGGCCCTGCCTTATGTTCCATGTGTTTATCAGCTTGTATTCCATCTAGACGAGCTCTTGCCCAAAAAGAATTGATGCTTCATAAAGAAGTAGCTCAAATAATGTCAATTGATATCGAAGATGAGTATCCCGACTACGTCCACTATGAGGTAGCTTCAGCTAAACGCTAAAAGTGTTGTCTGTCGTAATTTGACAATGGCCGGGTTAGCGCTTAGCTTTGCTACACGTTATTTCCCTTAACTTGGCCTTATTTGAAAATGCCATTTTGTATGCTACGGTGGCCATTTTAGGGAATGAGCGGCCTCGTGGTTAGCATGCCCTTTAGTCCTTTGTCCGTGCCGCTGACCACTCGAATTTGCCCAGCAACAGGCTATTTTTAGTAATGGTCAAGCCTGTACATGCGCAGTTCCAATTGACCAGTCACCCCTCAGGAATGTTCCGCCAAAACTGACCAGTGGAGTTGTAACCCCTCCCATGAGTTGGCTGTGTTCCAAAAATGACCATATATGTACCTAAACTCTGTAACTTTGTACTGCCTACCTTTTTATTACCTGTAAATTGTATAAAAGAAGGACTCGCACCAACGTTCGGTGTGATACTTCTTGCATTGCCGTAGGGTGCTGTAGGAATGTACCACCACCCCATGGGGTCTTAATAAACTTGTCTTTTGTACTTTTCAGTTTCCGTGCCAACAGTTCTTTTGGCGTAAGTGGGTATTTCTGCGGAGCATGTAGGCCTTGGGAAGCCAATACCACACACACCCCAATTGAGTATTACTTTACGATCAATGATGGATCCGTGACATCCCTGTCGACATTATGGGAGGCGGATAAGGTGGTCATTGGTGGCTGGTGTAGTGTGAAATAATATGGCATTCTTAGGTGAATTCAGGGGCGAACACACCAGGTTGGAGGAGGAGCCCCTATACCTAGAGCTTGCTTAAAATGCCTACAAAAGCGTCAACAGTATGGCTGCTATTCATGCCAAAATCCCAGAGTTTGAAGACAAGGCCACATGTGAAACAAACTATGTAACCGGTGAGGCAAAGGAGCATCAATATGGGGAGGAAGACCACCCTGGCAGAACCCTGGCTGGAATGCTTCCCAATCCCCATGTCTCTGCATTCATGCTTGAGCTAATAGATGAAAGGCACGATCAGCAGACCTCTCCCACCGGACTCCTGCAAACAATGACCTCCTTCGATTCTAACTTTAAAAAGCCACATTGGTACAACATGCGGTAGAGCAGAATGCATCTGTGGACTCTATCTAGTTGCTATGGCTGAACCAGGCACAACCGGGCATACCTAGACTTTCCTTTCACGGTGGAGAATATTGTGCAGGGCATTAAAAGTCTCCTGAGTGACAAAGCCCCAGGGCTGGATGGACTGACCAATACTTTCTTCAAAGAATTTGCCTCCATACCAACACCTCATCTATTGGTGATGTACGAGGACTCTCTGGAGAGCGTGCTTTTCCTCCCTCTTTGCGAGAAGTGGTCATAGTGTCACCACTAAAACTGGATAAACCTGTCTACCGGTCTGACTCTTACCGGCCGTTATCCATGATTAATGCGGATAACAAAATCTCCTCTAAGTTGTTTGTGAGCTGCCTCCTCCCATTGATACCCACTATTCTGCGACCGGACTAGTCAGGCTTTGTCTCAGACAGGTCCATCTCTCACAACCTCTGCACCATCTTCACCCTCATGCATATGTTAGACCCTCAGCTTGCCACTGCCTCCATACTGTTAGACGCAACAAATTCATTCGATTCTCACGAATGGTCATATCTGTTCTTGTTACTTGCCTGACTCGGCCTTAGTCCTATATTTCTTCAACAGATCCAGATTTTACACATCTCCCCTACTTCTCACATCCAACTCCATGGTATGCCTTCTGACCCCTTCCCGATCACTTGCAGAACATGCCAGGGATGCCCATCATTCCCAATCTTATTCACCGTGGTGATGGAGTCCCTCACGGCCAGATTATGGCAACATCATGCCCACCCGAGTCTTGGATTCACGGCTAGGCATCTGATGATATCGTTGTATGCAGAAGATTTGAAATTATATATCCAAAAACAGCAGGAGCACCGTGCCCTAGTGATTTGTGAGGTTATAAGCCTCAAGGTACTCCTGTATCAATGTTAACTGGGCTAAATGTACACTCTTACCCCCAACTGACTTTTCACAAACTTTCTCTTCCATATACCTGCTACAATGAGCCTTTAAACCAGTCCGCCTACCTGGGCATCTGGCTCAGTCCACGTCCAGAAGAAATGTGTGTGGTCAGCTATGGTCGTGCTGTGGCCCGGCTTGGGGACAGGGTCCCGATTTGGTCATATCTGATGCTATCCATGACGGTACTGATAGCCAAAGTCTCTGTATCTTTTCTCGAACATACCCCCCCCACTTACAGTTCAGTTTCTGCTTTGGCTGCACTCTAATGTGAGGGCACTGATTTGGGACAGCAGACAGCCAAGGATTTCATGGGAAATACTCACCCTTTCTCTGGAACGGGGGGGGGGGGGGTTTGTTGCGCCAGACATGTCTCTTTTTGCACTCAGCATCCTGGCACAGTACATTCATTTCTGACTATACTCCACACAAATTCAACCACACACAGCCATTGCGGCAGACCATGCGATGTCCTGCCCCCTAACCACAGCGTTATATGCACTCTACAAAGCACCATGAGCTGAGATAGACCCATTTGTGTTAGTGTGCTGGGTGTAGGATAGCATGCGATTGCAGGCCGGGCTTCCCTGTCACTGTGCACCTTCCATACCCATCGGGAACACTCCCTCCTACCACCCTTGCAAGATGAGGGCATCCGGCCAAGGTTCTGTGGATGCGACCATGTAACATTCACCAATCTATGGAAGACAATGTTATACCCATGTTTGCTGTTGCCAGAGCAACATCTCCTATGGCACTTGACATCCTACTCTATCATCAACTCCAAGCCCCTTGCCGAACAATACATGCCACTGTTCCTGCACCAATACCCTCACTACAAGCACTAGAGCACATCCTCACTGCTCCCTCACAGCACAAGCTGGTCACTCCCCTTTTCACTGTCATTCAAGCCACGGCCCCTGCCTGAGTGCTGGTGGTGCGTGCGGCTTGGCAGGAAGATACCAACACCCCATCACAGAGGCCTAGTGGGTCTACTGCTGCGGATAAATGACGGAACTCTCCCCTAACCACAAATTGAAGCTTATACATTTTAAATTCCTCCATCGATTCTATCACACCCTGATTTAGCTCCTTCTGGCAGCAGATGCATGCTAGTTTAGGTGCACTGCTCCTCAGGTCTCCTTTTTACATCTTGCATAGGAGTGTCCCAGGGTGGCTGACTTCTGAGTCAGGGATGTTGCTGCCATACACACCATCACAGGCCACTTCATATCACATACTCCCCTAGTTGGCAATGGTTGTATGTGAAGTCTTTCCCAAATGGGCTTATGAGTTATATATCACTGTACTTGGGATTGCTCTGTGCTGAGCCCCTATTTTCCTTTCCTCCCTCCTCACCTGATTGTTGATGTTGAAGCACTGTGATTATTTTCAAATGGCAATAAAGAAATTTAAAATAAAAATAAAAAATGATGTAATTAGAGATGTTATCAATTATCCTTTGAGATGTCTTCTCTTCAGCGATATCATAAATTATGTCATAACAAGTCATAAGTGATGTAATATGTGAGGTCATAAGCAGTGTATGGTAGGGACGCAAGCTACAGTTAGCACTGCTAACTTTGTGAATTTCTGTGTTTTTGTTTTAGTTTAAAACATTAATGTTGTCACTGCCATATTCACCGAATTATAATATCCCTTAAACCTTTGCCTTTTCATTGAATTCCTAGTGTTTTTTAACATAAAGTAATGTTTTATACCCTACGTAAAGCCAACTCCACCATGCACAGCCTTTGGCCATGTGTGGGGGGGTTTGTCTACAGGGCCTGGCCTTCGGCTTGGCCCTGCGGCAAACATCCCATAGGCAGCCAACCTCCCACTGTGCACAGTCTTTGGCCGTGCACAGCAGGGGGTTTGCAACAAGTCATGGCCTACGGCCATGCCTTGTGGCAACCCACTTGTAGCTAGCACAGTTGCTTGCTACTAGCGAGAAAGGGGCAGGCCCAAATGGCTGGGCTTGTAGGTGATTTGGCGCCTTTGCATACTCAGCTGCAATTAAAAGGGAGCACAGTGGACTCTTCTCTCAGACGGATAATGACAAGAAAGAGCCCACTGGTCTTGGACAATCAGTATAGAGGAGATTGTGCTCCAATACATCAATGATGCATTCACCTCCATCAAGATTTCAGATCATTTTTCAATGTAAAATTGTATGGAAAACTCGCTGTCCATCAGCCTAGAAAATAGCTGGAACACTGTTCTATATTACTAACTGGAAGGGTGTGGCCAAACGGGCAGAGTTTGTAGGTGATTTGGCACCTTTGCATATTGAACGGCAATGTAAAGAGAGAACCGTGGACTCTGATGACCAGGGGATGATAAGAAAGAACGCATTTATTTGTCTTGGACAGTCACTCCAAAGAAATTGTGCTCCTAAAATTCAATGATGTATTCACCTCCACCAAGGATTTCAGATCATTTTGTAATTGTAATGAAAACAGACTGTCTATCAGCCTGGAAATGGCAGGAAAACCACTGCATATTACTAACGTGGGAGGGTTGGGGCCAAGCAGGTTGAGCTTGTAGGTAATTTGGTGCCTTAGCATACACAGATGATTCCTAAAAGGGGGTGGTGATGAACAGAGTGTCTGAATTAAGCAGACCACTCTTACCCAGTCCAAAGATCAGGGCTTGATCCATCACCGTTTTTTAGCTCACTGCACCAGCCCAGCTCAGAACCTGGCTACATGCAAATTAGTCTGTTCCTGTCCCAGTGCATGATGGGAACAGGGCAAACCAAACTACCAAGCCAATTCTTATACTGGGAAGGAAACAAGCTTCCGGGGACCGGTTTCTGGCATTTCATCCGTCTTCGGCCCGGCTTGCTTGAATCCTGATCGTGCAATGAGCAAGGGACTCACATCTGAGTATACCCTTCCACGCTTGTGGTGGACAAAATGATTCATAAAAGGGGGTGGTGATGAACAGAGTGTCTGAATTAAGCAGACCACTCTTACCCAGCCCAAAGATCAGGGCTTTATCCATCACCGTTTCTTTAGCTCACTGCACCATCCCAGCTCAGAACCTGGCTACATGCAAATTAGTCTGTTCCTGTCCCAGTGCATGATGGGAACAGGGCAAACCCAACTACCAAGCCAATTCTTATACTGGGAAGGAAACAAGCTTCCGGGGACCGGTGTCTGGCATTTCAGCCGTCTTCGGCCCGGCTTGCTTGAATCCTGATGGTGCAATGAGCAAGGGACTCACATCTGAGTATACCCTTCCACGCTTATGGTGGACAAAATGATTCATAAAAGGGGGTGGTGATGAACAGAGTGTCTGAATTAAGCAGACCACTCTTACCACGTCCAAAGATCAGGGTTTGATCCATCACCGACGGCTGCAATGCCAGAAACCGGTCCCCGGAAGCTTGTCTCCTTTCCGGTGAAGAATTGGCTTGGTAGTTTGGTCTGCCCTGTTCCCATGATGCACTGGGCCAGGGACAGACTAATTTGCATATAGCCAGGTTCTGAGCTGGGATGGTGCAGTGAGCTAAATAACGGTGATGGATCAAGCCCTGATCTTTGAACTGGGTAAGAGTGGTCTGCTTAATTCAGACACTCTGTTCATCACCACCCCCTTTTCTGAATCGTTAGCATACACAGAGGCAATTTAAAAGCAGAACCATCGACTCTGCTCTCAGACCAGGAGGCAGGAATGAACCAACTTTTCTTTGACAATCTCTACAACAAAAGAGACTGTGCTCCAATAAATAAATAATGCATTCACCTCCACCAAGAATTTCAGATCATTTTTAAACATGCAATTGTAAAGAAAGCACACTGGTCACCAGCCTGGAAAATGCTGAGAACACCATTGCCAAACAAGCATAATTTGTAGCTGGTTTGGTGCCTTTACATACTTAGCAGTAATTAAAAGGGAGACTGTGGGCTCTGCTATCAAACCAGGAGATGACAAGAAGGAACCCACTTGTTTTGGATAGTCTCTTCAAAAGATATTGCCCTCCATAAATCAACAAAGCATTAACCTCCATCAAGGATTTCAGACTGTTTTTAATGTGCAGCTGTAAAGGAAACACACTGTCTATTAGCCTGGGAAATGGTGAGAACAAATTTGCATACTTCTTATGTGGAAGGGGTGTGGCCAACAAGATGGAGCTTGTAGGTGATTTGGACCCCTTGCATACTCAGCAGCACATAAAAGGGAGAACCATGGGCCATATTTTTTGAAGGGTAGAGGGCTGCACTGCCCTCTCTCTGAACCTCCTTTGGCCATGGGGTCCCCATCTCACAGATCCGTAAGTATTTTAAAGGGGAAGGGGCCCTTTGGGTCCCCTCCCCATATCTCATTAGGTCCTGGGGACCCCATCCCCCAGCACTGCTTCTTTTTTAAGGTAGGGCAGCCACATGAACCCTATTTTGCCTCCAGGGATCCCATCCCCGGGGCTTCCTTTTTAAAAAGGTGAGTGCCCCTGTGGATGGGGGTCTACGGTGCCTTTATAAGGCTTGGGGGATGAGGCAGCATGACCCCATTACTTTAAAAAAATACAGAGGGCCTCAGGGGATGGGGTCCCCAGGGCTGAATACAGCTCAGGGAGGGTGCCATATTTATTTATTTATTTATTTGAAAGTTTTATAGAGCATCGACAAGACGTTTGCGGGTATCAGAGCGCTTTACTGTAGATGAGTTTAGTTATATCATACATTAACAGACCAGAGAGCACAGCATTATTCATGAAGACAAATGTAAAACAACATGATGCAGAACAGGAACGGCCTGGTGAATCATAGTAGTATAATAAGGACAAAAAATATATATATATATATATATATATATATACATATATATATATATATATATATATATATATATATATATATATATATATATATATATATATATATATATATATATATATATATATATATATATATATAGCAAATCGATGAGTATACAAACAGCAAAGCGGTAAGGTGCAGAGCAAGGACGGGCTGACGAAGCAAGGTCATGAAAACGTGGGATTATGTTTAGGTGAATTTTGCCATAAGGATTCCTTTTACTTCCAACTTGAAGGATGAGGTGGAGGGGTTCAGTCTTATTTCCGGTGGAAGGGCATTCCATATCCTGGGTGCCATTCCTGAGAATGATCGTTTGTACGTTTTTTCTTGTTGAATTTTTGTGGCTTCAAAAGGAGGTTTTCCGCACTTCTTGTGGATCTGTTCCCCCCGGGTATTGTGAGTTTTTGTGTGAGATAGCTGGGAGCATGGTGATGTAAGCCCTTGTGTGCCATGCTGGCTATTTTCAGGTGAATTCTGGCTTCAAATGGCAGCCAGTTTAGAGATTTTAGGTCAGGGGAGATGTGGGACCTTCTTTTCGAGCCAGTAATGAGTCTTGCAGCTGCGTTGGTGGTGGCTCTTATGGGAGCTGTAATGGCTTTGGGGAGACCACATAGTGAGACAATTCCATGGTCCAGCCGCGGAAGAACTAGAGCTTGAACCACCATCTTGAAGTCATTGAGAGGTAGGAAGGGTTTCAACTTCCTTAGTGTATTAATCTGAAAGTTTGCTCCCATTGTTGTGTTATTAACCCCTTCGATGCTGATGACGAGCTGAGCTCGTCATCAGCCACGGGTGGCGTGTGCTGATGACGAGCTGAGCTCGTCATGTAACGCGGAAAAGGGAAAACAGCCGCACAGCGCAAAAATCACTGCAGCAGCGATGCGGTTAATGTGTTTCTGCATATTGAGGTTGCAGTCCAGAGTTATACCCAATGCTTTTGCTGAATCCACAATGGTTGGTTGAACGTTGAGTGCTGTTTGATCCAATTGTGCATTATCGGGACTTTGCCGGATGGGGCAATTAGGAGGAATTCAGTTTTCAAAGCATTCAATTTGAGGTGATTTTCTGCCAGCCATGTTTGGGTGGACTCAAGAGTGGTGTTAAGCAGATTAATATTGTCAAGGGTGTTGATCTTGAGGTACAGTTGGGTATCGTCAACGTACATGTGAAATTGCACGTGGGAAGCTTGTAGCAGATCAGTGAGTGGTTCCATGAATAAGTTAAAGAGTGTAGGGGATACCGAGTAACCTTGTGGGACTCCTAGCGTAACTGGAACAGATTTGGACAGGGTGTTGTTGACTTTGAATTTTTTAGTCCGGTTTTGCAGAAAAGAGGTAAACCAGTTGAGCACTGATCCTGATAGACCCAATCTGTGCTTCAACAGATCAAGCAAGTTCTCGTGTTTGACCGTGTCAAACGCTGAGGAGAGGTCTAGTAGGATCAGAAGGCATGCTTCGTTTTGATCCAGTATTTGGAGAGCATCATCAATGATGTGTGTCATGGCTGATTCCGTGCTGTGGTTTGCCCAGGAGCCGTATTGGTGATTATTGGGAAGGTTGAAGTGATCAATATGATTTGCCAGTTGATGGTGAACACATTTTTCCAGAAGTTTGGCCAGGGTGGGAATATTGGAGGTAGGGCGATAGTTGTTTAGGGCTGTGGGGTCAGCTGTGGGTTTCGTAAGGATGGGAGAAACCTGCCCCACCTTTAGGGAGTCAGGGATGCAACCTTGTAGAAGTGAACAGTTTATGATTTTGGTCCAGAGAGGTAGTAGCAAAGGGGTAAGATCTTTAACCAAATTTGCGGGGAGAGGGTCACTGAGGTGATTGGAAGGCTTCAGGGCATTGAGAATTTTGCCTATAGCGTCTTCAGAATAGGTGTAAAAATATGACCATGCCGCATCATTTTTTAGAGCAAACTTAGACAGGATTTGTTGTGTTGAGTGGGTAGAGAAGTTTTGGTGTGCGGGCAGGCATGAGAGTTTAGATCATTGATGAGATCTTTCTTGATGTTCTCAGTCTTTGTATTAAAGTAGTTAGCAAAGTCTTCACATGTGAGTTGAGGCTGAGTTAGATCTTGTGGGCATTGAGGTTGGTCCTTAGATTGAGTTTTGATTAATTCAAAAAGTTTTTTGGGACGGTTTCTTGCCTGGTCAAGTTGTTGGCTGAAGAAGACTGCTTTGGTCCGCTTGACCTTTCGATAGGAGAAATTTCTCTTTCTTTTTAGAGTCATGAGGAGCTTGGCAGATGGTACCGATCTCCAGTTGCGTTCAGCAGTTCTAAGAGAGAGTCGGTCCTCGTTAAGAAGATTATTGAACCAGGGTTTAGAGACTTTAGTGGAAACTCTTTTTAGTTGCAGGGGAGCAAATTCGTTAATAATCAAGGTCATAGAGTTGAGGTAGTGGTTGGTGAGATCATGTACAGTGGAGGACCCAGTAGAGGGTAGAAGTAGGTTCTGGCTTGAAGTAGGTAACGTGTTTGGGTTGAGTTTTTTCCAGTCTTGTTTCCATACTTTAGGTTTTGTGGATTGGGCCGCGTTAGGTTTGAGTGTTTCATTGATGAAGTTGATGATGTGATGGTCTGACCAATCACAGGGGACGATCAACTCCAAGTGAGTGGACTTGCTCTTAGAGATTATTAAGTCCAGAGTAGCGCCTTTATTGTGTGTAGGGCTGTTGCAAATTTGGTTGAGGTCTAAGGCGTTCAGGAAGTTCTTAAGACTGTTGACCACTGTGTCGTTGGGATCGTTCCAGTGGAGGTTAAAGTCGTCCAGGAAGATTTGGGTGTTTTGTCGACCAGTGTGAGTTGTGATCAAGTCCATGAGGAGTTCAGTGAAGCGGAGGTTGTCACTCAGGTGGGTGATAGATGATGTGTAGCGAGCAGACAGGTTGGCCATTACTGCTGATGTCTAGGCTTATGTATTCACAGGAAGGGAGTGCTGAGGATATAGCTCTGTTTATTGTGATTTTGCTCCGGTGTATGCATGCAATACCTCCTCCAATCTTACCAGTCCTGTCAAGCCTGATGATGTCATAGTTTGGGGGTACTAGGATGTCGATGAGAGGCAAGGAGGATTCTGTGAGCCATGTTTCAGTGAGAATTATCAGCTCCAGTCCAGATCAGTAGAGGTAATGAGATCGGCTATGTCGGTGGCGTGTTTAGAGGCCGATCTACAATTCAGGAGTGTGCATTGAAGCCGGGGTGTGGCACGGGAAGGGGTGAATTCCTGTATGATTGGGACTTTACAGAGATTATTGTCGGTGATTCCTCTGTTGTTGTGAGTAGCGGGCCTGTGAGGGTTGGCGAGGATAGAGGGGATAGGCATGGGTGTGAGTGAAACAAGGGTCGTACAGAAGGGTTCATAGGAGAGCAGGAGAGTGCGAAGATCGGTCTCCGAAAAAGGGTTGTTGGTGCACGCTGGTCGGGAGGATAGATTACGGGAGGGTATTGATTACCAACTGGGAGCATTGTGTTTGGGGTGCTGGGAGGATGGGTAGGGGATTTGCTAGGTAAACTGGTTCTGTATGATCTGGGGGTCATGGGTGACTCGATAGCAATGCTTTATAAGCGTGGAGATAATTTTTGATTATGTGAAGCATGGACATGATCTCATCTAATCTGGTGTCAGGTGTGGTTATGATAGGGGAGGGAGGTGGTGAGAGAAGTGTGTGCGTCTGGGGTGTAGACTGGTTGGGTGTATGGGCTAGAGCCCGGAGTGAGTGAGTCAGTATGTGTAGGTGGAAGTGTGTGTGGGAGGGGTGTTGATGTTGGTGGCTGAGTAGTGGGTTTGGAGTGTTGGTGTGCGGGTGTGTGAGGTGCGGTTGGGAGAAGTTGGTGTTCAGAGGGTGGACTGATGTCTGAGGAATAAAGGGGTGACACGCGGAGTGTAGCCGACTGAGCTGTGGGTTATTGGTTAGCGTGAGTGGAGTTCTTGATGGTTGTGTTGACGCGAGTAGGGGAAGAGGTAGGGGGAGAGAGGGTACTGTTAGAGGGGTGGGGGGTTATGGTGGTTTCCATGGTGGGATCAAATGCTAATGTGGGTGCAGAGGTAGAGTGGGTCATGCTGTATGTGGATTGATCGGTCTGGGCGGAGTTCGAATTGGGCGTGTAAATGAAAGGAGGGGGTGGGGTGGGGGAGAGATGGATAAGGGAGGGGTTGTGTTGGCAGGGTGAGGAGTATCAGGAGAGGGTTCATTTCCTGATGGGGGTACGTATGTAGATTTGGTCCTATTATGGGGGGATAGTTTGAGCTGAGAGGAGACAGTGTTGAGTGTGGTATTGGGAGGTGTGGTAAGAGTAGGGGAAGAGAAGATGAGGGAGGGGGTGGTGAAGGAGGGATGAGGAGCTATGGTTGGGCCTTGAGTGGTTTTGGTTGCCAGGTGTGGTGCGGATGTAGTCTCTGCTATGGTGGGAAGGGGAAGCGTGAGATGTTTTGTTGAGGTGCTGCTAAGTGTATTAGTGGGGGTAGATGTCAGGGTAGTAGGGGTAGAAGGGGTGGATGAGTCTGAAACCCTTGATGGTCAGGAGAGTGGATTAGGGGAGAGGCCGAAAGGCTTTCGGGAGGTGGCACCGGGAATAGTGGTGGTGGGAGTGGATAGGAAGGCTGCTTGGGTATTGTTCACTCATTCTTTAATGATGGGGAAGATGTTGTCTAGGAGATTTAGACTATGGTCCGTGGCTTGGATGAGGATATTACTGTTGTTGTAATTGGTAATAGTTGCTGTAGCTTGGAAGAGTTGGGAGGGGGCGATATGGATAGCTAGACCATGTGCCGATTTTCTAGTGGAAGACATCAGAAAGGTGGTTAGGAGTGCTTTCCTCCATTGTGCTCTCCGTTTCGTGTGGAAGATGATGTTCATAGTTGTGTGCCCATTGTGTGGGGAGAAGCCATGTGCCCCCTACCCATATTTTAATAATTGGGCTCCAGGGATGGGGTCCCCTGGTTCACATACGGCTTAGGGAGGGGTTCACGTGCCCTTTCCCTTTTGCAACAATTTCGGCCCTGGGGATGGCCTCCCAAAGGCCTATTTTGGCTTGGGATAGGGAAGACATGCTCTCCCTCCCCTTATGTAGAGTGAGGTGAGCGCCCCGGGCCTAACATGGCTTGGGAAGGGGGCTGCATATCCCTTCCCCGTATTAATGAATAAGACCCCAGGGGATGGGGTCCCCAGGGTTGAATATTGCTCAGGGAGGGGGCCCATATGCCCTCCTCTCCTTAATTAAACAATGTGGCCCCAGTCTGACATTTTGTTGTTGTTTTTTTCAATCCCATTGGTTTGCGCCAAAAATTGACAATTTTGTTTCTTTTTTGGTCCCGGGGGGGTCCCTCTCGTCCCCCCATGGGGCCTAGGTTTGCAGAGTATCCCTACCCTGCTACTTTGTATCACTTTGTTTTCAAGACAGGGGACTAAGTCCCCAAGTCTTGTATTGGCTACCAGCCACATTTTTCTCACATTGCTGGAAGCCAAACAGAGCCCTCTAACTCCCACTGGAGGAAATTGGCCCAAGGAAAAAAAAGCTTCCTGTGCCAATCCATGTGCTCTACTTCTAAACTGGTGTTTCTGTGCGAATCACTCAAACCTCTCGCAAACACAACTGTCCAGCTCTACAATTATTTTATAACCTTATTTTCTCAAAAAATCACAAAAAGCACAAACTGCAGACCAAGGTCTAGCTTCCTGCAAAATTTGTAGTAATTCCATTGAGCAGTTTTTGCTGTAGCCCTGCCTAAAGCAGTCCGTGGAAAATGTATTGGGGTTTAGCATTTCCGGACCTCTCTTTCCGAAACTTTCCATGCACACAACAGTCAAAAAAGAGCACTTAAAAAAGAAAATTGTGGACATTCTTCAAATGGTGCAAAAGTTATTAGCAACACTAAAAAAAATGTTTTCCCATAGAACAGGTGACCTAACCATAATTATGCAGTTGTGATGGACAGACACACAAACTCACACCAACACACACACAGAGCTCAAGTCCTGAGGGGCACTCACAAGTTAGGCGGAATGGGTGTGACATCACCACGTGTGACATCATAAGAATTGATATCACAGAATGTGACATTGCATGTGGCATCACAGGAAATGGCATCACTACCCGGAAGTGACATCAGATCTTAAGACCTCACATATACTTAGCAGGTCTATCATGAATACATTTGAGCACATTACAATATTTATCAAACTCGATTTTGCATTGGATTTTGCATTGCAGCTTTGGCAAAATATTGACGCAAAATCTGTGCCGAAACTTATACATTTCTTTTTTATACCCTCTCACAAAGGATTTGGTAACAAGGAGAAACATGGCAGTAAATCTGTTCGGCTTAATTTGTTGCAATGTCTGTATTTTAAAATATCTTATGGGGTAAGGCACCTGCTGCAGAGATCTTTGTGTGCCAGCTAAATCTCAGGGAATAATAATAACAATAATGGTAAGATAACTTTGGAGGATATCGTTTTTCCTGGAGAGATCTGTGTTTTACCTACTCCTAGTTTTGAATCAAAGTAGCATAGAGGGTCAATATGTCTCCTGCAAAGCACATTATATAACAGGCAGAGGACAGATTTTTATTTTATGTAAATGAGTAAGTGGATTACTGATTTAAAGACAGAGAACCTTTTGTTACTTGCAGTTCATAAATTGTAATCCTTCTAATATAGAACAGTCAGCTATGAAGGACACGTGGCTCCTACACCGTGTCCCGTCACTGTCTTATGTAACACATCATGTACATTGATTTAGATACAAATATATTTTACGCGTGGATGGGTGAGGGAAGCTGCCAAAATACTGAAAACGAACTACTGAACTATCGGACCATTTCAGCCCACCACTGTCTGGCCGGCTTTGCATGGCCACCTTCCCACGACTCAGCATAGCGGGGGCCACTATGATCTTGGCCAACCGGCAAGTCGGGCGGCCAAGTGTAGCAGAGTGTGGCTGGGCCTTTCGCACAGCGGTGCAGGGGGGCGGTGGAGGTGAGCTGCATCGCTCCAACTATTTGCCACACTAGCAACAGCAGCAGCAACTTAATGAGGGAACAAGGCACTGCATGAGACAGGTGAGCCCAGGAAAGGCAATAGGCAGATGGCGTCCAGCAGAGGCAAGCGAGGCCACATTTAGGTAGTGGCCGCAGCGAGAGAGTGCCCTTGGCGGTGTCACAGAGGTGGCCTGACTAGGTCAGGTCCAGCCTGTGACCTACCCTGTGAGCCCCTCTTGCCCTAAACTGCCTTCCACCTGCTTTGCCCTCCATCTGTCCAACTTTGCCAGTTGTCTGCCTAGTGAGCCCTGCTCGTTTCGATGGCCTCCTATCTGTTTGGTTAACTCTCTGCTCACAGCTATTTTTTACCCGCCCGGGATCAATCTCTCCAGGGGGGGGGAATTGTGCGCAACCACCTATATAGCAGCATAGCTAGGCAGCTGAAGGAGGACTGTCTATGTTTTTTTTAAATTAATGGGTCCCAAAAGAAAGGGCTATTTGCATACAACTCCTGAGGCAACTGCAAACTGCCATTCTTCCGCCACAAGATTTACAAGGAGCAAATCGGTAACGGTTATTCCAAATGAAAAGCTGCAAGACGCTGAACAAAGAGGGTCGATCAAACACTTTTTAATGAAAAACGACCCCCTCAATATCAATCAGGGCTCTATAAAAGCCCCCACCATAGGTTGGCAAGTGCACACGGCCCGAGATGCTCCATCTTGCAATCATGCCTTGAGCATAGTTCGTGATAGTAGTCCCAAAAGGCTGAGTGAAACTTTAATGATCACACCCTCATATATAAGGATGGCCCACCTTTCTGCATGGGGCCTGGCACTGGCCACAAAATGGTGGGCACAGCATGCAGGCAATCTGTCCTGGCACAGTCCAACGGCTTATTTAGCGAGCAAATCGTTCCCCGACTTGATAGACAAGGGGCATAATGCTATCAATGAAACAGCACCTATCAAAGTCATTCACAATGCAGTGATGTCAACATAAATTCATCCGTCCAAAACCTCTGCACAACCCTCATTGAAAAATGGGCATCTCTCCCGGAGTTCCTGGCTGGCATAGTAGAGAAAGCCAAAGGTCAAAGGGAGATTGTTGTATCTTGTTTCCTGTGCAATGCATTTTTCCTGCTTCTTTGTCCTTGCTGCTCAGCCAGTGAGGATGTGCTGTGGAATGTTGGTGTGCATGGTCAGGTAAAGGAATGTTGGGATACCTAGTTGTGAAGTGTCAGCTGAGAGTATGGGCTGAGAAGCAAGGAAGCTACTCCAGGTGGGGTTCACCTAATGGTTTATATCTATCTTCAATACCACCTAAGTAACTGAATCAATAAACCTTCTTCAGTTATCTACATCTCGGCTACTGAACTAATTTACCTTAATTACATTTGGCGAGGATCTGGAAAGAATCTACGAGTGCCATCTTAAGGATTACAAATTTTATATTCTGAAGAAACTACAAGGTAAGGAATCTCTTGAAACTACAAGCTACAGACTTTAAAGCATACTGGGACCCCTGAGCCCCACCAGTGACCTTTTCTGGTTGCCGCAACCTCAGTATGCCAGTCCCTGCGCTACTTTCCTGCTTATTCTCCTGCTCCTTTATGACAGTGGTTCCTGTCTTGTCACCTTGGGAGAGCGTTCTGAAGTGCATCTTCCTTGAATAGGGACCAGTTTCTGCCTCTTTATGCTTATCCTTTATCTACTTTTCCTTACTGCCTTCCTGCCGAATTTGCCTAGCTGCTTGCCCTCAACTTTTAATTACCTTTCTGCCGACATGACCTGCTACTTTTGTGCAGCATCGTACCAGCCCCTCCGGCTCTATTGACCTGCCACTTCTGTGCAGCATCTTACCAGACCATCTTTTGCCGCTTTGACTTATTGGTATCACAAAGTCGATTAAGTTATTGGCATATTCAGTCATCCAGTACTTATATTTGTGTGGGAGGGACTGATGCTGGTGTTTGGGACCTTGGCTGTAAGTACTTTATTAATTTTTTTCAATTTTATATTTCTTCCATGTTTGCGCTTTTCTTTGGCAGTTTAACCGCCTCTACCACAGTTTTCAAATATGTCTCGAGGACACTCAGAGCCCTCGTGCTCTTACCTCAGGCAGCCTTGCTTTTCCTTCCTTTGCTCTTCTGTGACGTCTTCTACACTTGCTGTGGAGCGTGTTTCCTGCTTGTGATGCCGGTAGACATCCGGCGCGGTGTCGCCAGTGTGTGCCGCCATTTTGTGTTTGGCGTGTTCAATAAATTTAGAGGCAGCTTTCAGCATACCACGCACTCTGCCAACCACTTACTTTTATTGTGTCTCAATAAAGTCACCATGTGATTGAAGAAGTTTTTGTTCCTCCTCCACTTGACTGTGACTGTTCCGATCTCCTTACTTACCATGTGCTCGGATCAGTTTACGTTTCTTCAAGAGAATCCAAGTTGGAGACAGTTTGGTGTTCCCTGACTCCAAACTTCCACTTTCTTCTAAACTCGACTCTGCAAAAAACCTTATGGTACCCGGATTTGAGACGAACTTCGGGTGAGGAATCGCTCACCGGCGAGGTATACCAGTTCTTTTAAATTGCTTTCTCTATTTTTCCAACGTTTTACTGTTTGGTTTTACCATGACTTTGTAATATGTTTTGTACATGTTGTTATCAGTTAATTTTACTACATTTTACTACATTCTTATCTTGAAAATGTATCCTATTCTACACATGTTTGGAATGTGTTACATGTGAACTACATTGCTTGCCTGTATTTGCTTGGTGCCTTTCTTACTTTCTTCATGAAGATGAACATCGTATTTAGTTGGTGCAATCTTACTTTACTTACACAAGTTCCGTATGGGATTTTTTTTACTGTTTGAGGAATGATTTATGATAGTCTTTTGGCTATGTGACTTTCCACGTCACCTACATTTTTCTTGCATGATGTTTACAAGTTTAGTTAAGAGAATGTTTCCTTATTGAGGTATGCTTTATAATACTTTTTCGCTATATGACTTTCCACCTGTGCTATTCTTTGTGTGGACTCGCCATCTGTGTTTTCCTTGCATCATTCTTAACTTTACAGTACTTTACTTATGAGTTTCCGCAGGAAATTTCCTTTAGTTTAGGAATGTTTTGTTATAGTTTTCTAGCTATCTGACCTTCCACCCCTGTGCAATTTAATGTGTTGGGATTCGTCACCTACATTTGCATTACATTTTACTTTACAGCATTTGTTTACAAAGTTCCTGTGCTTGGGACCTTTTGCTGTGATTTTTATTTATTTCTGTCAGGTTCTATTCTACCTTTGCGCTAAAGTATTGTGCGTGAATAGTCTGGCATTTGAGGTTTTCTCCTAAAATGTTATTATTGTAGGTACTTCTAGCGGGTGAATTTTTCACCCCTCTTTATATGTGCTTGTTAAAGTTTCTTGTTTGGTCTCTTTTGTTGGGAGTACCTGGTGCTTTACAGTTGTTGTTAGTACTCCCAGCGGGTGCATTTGTCACCCTTTTCTTTTGCTATGTGTGTAGGAGATTCCTGCTTGGTTTCTATTGTTGGGAGTGCCTTTGTCTTTTCTGGTTGTTCGTTACTTTTTATTTTGGCATACGCTGTTAATCATACATGCTTGTCTGGCCAACTGGTGTGGACTGGTGTACTCTGGACGTTTTTTCCTGTGTTCGTATTTCTGCTTGTGTTTGTATTGCTGCGCGTATGGTGAGAATTATGCTTTATTCTCACTTTGTCTTCCTCATTTAAGTGTTTTTGCAATATCTTGTTCTCCTTCAGCCTTTAATATGAAAATGTTTATCTTTTGTTATCCAGGGTTTGTATCCTGCATTTTCTTGTTTTGTTTTGCTCTGAAAAGGGGAAGATGTGTGTCGTGTCACAATTCACTTATCTTTGCATTGTGTTCTCCTTCCTTATAATAGTGTTTCATTTTATTTCCATTTTATGTATTTATTGATTGCCTTCTCATGAAATGCTTTGTGCTGTCTAGTTTACATTACGTTGTTGGCAGCATGTTCACATCAATGTTACTTATGCTGGTGCACGCCCAAAATATAGAATCCAAAATATAAAGAGGCCAGAATATCGACTCCAACATATAGATAGGACAGAATATTGAATTACCAAAATATAGTTAGTCAGAATATCGAAATTGGGGTAGGAAATGTCGATTTCCATATTATTGAATTTAAAATATCGATTTCCATAACATTAACTTTTTTTTTAGTGTTATGTATGGTAGTATATGTGTTAAAATTATGTATTATTTTTGTAATGTATGTTACATTTTTTTAAAATAAGGAATGTTATGTACTTTAATTTGTGCATAATTTAATTCTGTAGCGGGTTGTGGATTTATAGGAGAATAGCTTGGGAAGTAATTTAATTATAGTAAATTAAATAATAATTTTTATTTATATGTATTGATAATTAATTGCTTGATAATTAATTATGGATTGGTAATTACTTTTTATTAATTGGTAATTAATTTGTATTAATTGGTAATAATCTTGTATTAACTGGTAATTAATTTGTATTAATTGATTAATTAATAAATATGTTACTCATATTATTTATTATTTGGAGCGGGTTGTGTGTTTATAGGGGAGTAGGGTGGGAAGTAATTTAATTGTAATAAAGTAAATATTTATTTTTATTTATATATATTGATAATTAATTGCTTGATAATTCATTATTGATTGGTAATAATGTTAATTAATTGGTAATATTTATTTATTTATTGGTAATTAATTTGATTAATTGATTAATTGATAATTATGTTAATTTTATTCTTTATTATTTGGAGCAGGTTGTGGGTTTATAGGAGAATAAGGTGGGAAGTAATTTAATTGTAATGAAGTAAATATTTATTTGTATTTATATGTATTGATAATGAATTGATAATTAATTATTAATTGGTAATTAATTTTTATTAATTGGTAATTAATTGTTTTAATTGGTAATTCATTTGTATTAATTGGTAATTATCTTTAATTAATTATTTATTGGTACTGCTAATTCATTTAATCTTATTTTAATATTTAATCATTACTTTCCCTACTGTTGCACTCTCAGGAGTGGGAATAGTAATTGTTACCCCTATGCTCTCCAACGCTTTCCCTACTGTTGCACTCTCTGGAGTGGGAATAGTAATTTTATACCCTCCCGCTATCTAACACTTTCCCTACTGTTGCACTCCTTGGAGTGGGAATAGCAATGTTTACCCCGACTCTATCCAACGTTTTCCCTACTGTTGAACTCACTGGAGTTGGAATAGTAATTTTTATCCATACGCTATCCAACGCTTTTCCTACTGTTGCACTCACTGGAGTGGGAATAGTATTTTTTTCTCTCCCGCTATCCAACGCTTTCCCTACTGTTGCACTCTTTGGAGTGGGAATAGTAATCTTTACCCCTACGCTATCAAACATTTTCCCTACTGTTGAACTCACTGGAGTGGGAATAGTAATTTTTACCCTCTCACTATCCAACAAAATCTCCACTTTTTTTACATTACATTATTTTTTTTAACATTTTAAGCCTTTTTACATTATTTTAAGTATGTTTTATTTAATTGTTTTAAATATTTAATTACTTATATATTATTTTTAATACATTTAAAAAATTCGATATTTTAGTTAACTATATTTTAATAATCTATATTTCGGATTCGATATTTTAGTACTTACCTGTTTGTAGATAGGGATACTATATTCTGTACTTCGATGTTTTGGAGCCGATATTTTGGGCATTCTATATTATGTCCCTCGATATTTAGTCACCTAACCACTTATGCTTGTTCTATGCTTACTTCTGGTTTCATCACTTTGCTGCTAATTTGTAAAGGGGGAGATGTTTTGTATCTTGTTTCCTGTGCAATGCATCTTTCCTGCTTCTTTGCCCTTGCTGCTCAGCCATTGAGGATGTGCTGTGGAATGTTGGTGTACATGGTGAGGCAATGGAATGTTGGGATGCCTGGTTGTGGAGTGTCAGTTAAGAGTATGTTCGGTCCTACAAGGGACAAATTGTTCAGGATTCCTCAGCAAAAGCCGAACGGGTTCTAAGGGTTTCATGGGCATTAGGATCTCATGCCAAAACAACTAGCGGGCCCTTTGTGCAATCCCGCTTGCACCAGTTCAAGCTGGAACTCCAAGAAGACGGCAGCAGTACCCCTAACATCAATGCTTTTAGGTCCGCTAGGGGCAAGGCCATGGGAGGAACATTTTTTTAAGAGTCAACTAACCATAATCTCATGGAATATAGCAGGGATTACCAAAATTAGAGAAAACGAAAACCTAAAGAAATTTCTGGAAACTGGAAATATACTCTGCTTCCGAGAGACCTGGGCCTTGTCCAGTACCTATTGACCCGGTATCATAAACATTTCATCCTAGCAATAAAAAGGAATTGTTTTGGCTGGCCGGCCGGCTGGCGGCCTGTCGGTGTTCATAAAACACGCAAGTGCCCTCACTGTTACAAATACGAATCTGAACCTACCCGACTGCAAGCCCTGCTGATTGGCAGACTAAGACTTAACTTACATCAAACAGGCCGTTTAATTATAAATTGTTACATCAATCCAGCACAGATCATCTTAAAACATCGGATGGAGGCCCTGTCATGGAAACTAGATGAACTTTTAAACAAATATAAATCTTGCACGTTATCCTAACTGCGGATTTTAACTTGAATGATCTTGACAGAAAAAAAACCTGGATAGGGCAGCTCCCCTCTTTGACCTCCTTAATAATCATAAATTGACCTTAACCCATGTACTGAAAACAGGCCGCTCAAATGCCTGGCTTTCTTGAACTACCTTCCAGGATATCTCAAGAATTGATTACATCACTGCCAGTAAAGGGATGGCAGCCAGGCTGGAAGACTTTGCAATCGAGGACAGGTCGGAAAGTGACCATAGCCCATTAAGAGCGGAGTTTCAACTGGAAGTACCATCAGCCACTATTTTCCAAGTCATTGGAGAGTCAAGATTGTTGTGTGGCGTTTAGAGCTCCGAATGAATTTTTCCCATTCATGCCTTTATATAGGTACAATTCACATTGCCCTTATATAGGCATAGAAATCAATCCCTTATTAAGACATGGCCCATGCAGACCAAATACAGGCAAGGCTACTTCCACCAGTACCAAACATCACAACGATTTCCTGGAAAGTACATCTCTTTGCTCGAATATTGATTTGTCCAAGAACTCAAGTACTTTGCAAAGAACAACAATTCCCTAGGGATTCTTTCCTGACGTTATTATGCCCGACTTTACGTAAAGCTCTGGCATTCCTAAACACCTTCAAGGAATAAATATACCATCACTTGCTATAGCAAACTACGGTGGTTCGGAGCAGTTCGACTGTGTACTTGCCCGACGCCGCTCACTACAGCAAGTGCCGAAGAAAGCCGACCCTCCAGCTGATGCACTGATCAAGCGGCTGGCCTTTTCTCGCCGAGAATCCAGCTCCGGTGTTTCTAAGCTCAAGTCCAGAGACAGAGATACCAGACCTCCTTCATTCTAAATCAAGGTATGGAGCTGATTTGAACCTAGAGAAACCTTTGGTGGATTCTTGTCAAAAATAACTAAAATCTATGCTACACAAAACATACTTCTTCCCCCGTACTAGACTTAGGTTAGGTACATTGTGATAGGCTTATTTAGAAGCACCAGTTGAGTATTTCAGTCAATATAATTTATGTATTTATTTGTATATGGCCTAGAAACCATACAATGCTTTTACAGTATTATTTTATAATACTATTCTCGCTGTACGCATTATTCTTTGCAGTCTGCTTAGCGATTGTAGCAGTTCACTTCTCTTGTATGAGAAAGAAGACTGTTCAATAAACCTTTTTATTGAAAACGCCTTGCTCTCTATTTCTCTACAACCTCTGTTGAAACGAAGCATGCACGTTTGACTGAGTGAAATACTTATCTATTATTTCCACGACTCTAGAGATATATTTCTTATTCTTGGGAAACAAAGTTGTCATGTTTATGCGGTTGTCAGAAACGAATCCCTTCTTGTGAATTCGAGAAAGTTTCTAGTGACCTTTGAGCTAGCTGGCACTCATTATTAAGTTTAGTATATGCGATAGAGAGAGACCTAGTAGACCTCAGTCCTATGTCTAATCTATAGGATATATTATTCCAATGCGCAGAGCCTATTGGGAATATAGGAACTACACTACATGGCGCCCAATGTTTGGTAAGGCACTAATTTTACGCGAGATACTAAAGTAACTCAGTTGTGCTTTTCTCAGGGACCCCTTTTTCCCGTAAAATACTCCAATAGAAGTCTGGAGTGGGTAAAGGGGTAAAATATCTGCCATAGCTGAGTAGGAAGAAAATCCTATGTATCAGTTTTTAGTTTGTTCAATGTTGAAGGATACAGTGTTCCAAAATATTGTGCACCTTATCTTCGTTTCCTTGAAACTTGCTACAAACTTTCATTAAACAAAAATGGCCGACGATGATAATACCGAGGCCGGTGGAGCTACAGTCAACAATGCCATACAAGCGTTAAACTTTACAGGTCTCCAAGAGACCAACGAGGATGCTATAATCATCCCAGAAACTTTAAGAAATGCCATCACTATGAAACTTATAAGAAATGGCCTATCAGCAAGAGGTGGTAGGATAGTTTTTGTAATTGAGGCACACGAATATCATCAGACAGAGATATTCTATTCATGGATAATCTTCCCTGAAGCAAATCCAATATCAAAAATGTTTCACTTCTACAAAGAAGATGAGGCTCCAGAGGAATACATTCCTTTCGAGGATGTTGAAATTCCACTAACATACCAAGAGCATGCGCTCTGGTTTAAAGGCGCACTAAAACATACACATCACATTACCAGGCTCGGTCCACTAGGTAGACCAGGAGCAACATGGCTAGCTTTAGCTAACTACCGACCTGACCCTGACATTGAAGCAATGTCAGACAATGAATTACTAAGTAATATACAGAATTTAGTGGAGTGATATAGTTAAAGGTCTTTATTAAAAACACTCTTACTACTTCGAAAAAGAAGTGGGAGAATACTAAACAAACTTCTAAAGAGAAGCGTTCTCAATCCCGAGGTAGGTCTCCTCGAAAGGAGCCCTCTGAAAAGAGGTACAACCTCAGGAATAGAAATAATATGAGAAATTTGATAAAACCTGATAGTTAAAGGTCTTTATTAAAGACACTCTTACTACTCAGAAAAAGAAGTGGAAGAATACTAAAACAAACTTCTAAAGAGAAGTGTTCTCAAACCCGAGGTAGGTCTTCTCAAAAGGAGCCCTCTGAGAAGATGTACAACCTCAGGAATAGGGATAATTTGAGAAAACCTGATGGATATCAAGATACTGATACACGTTCCTCTTGTACCTTTTAGACTTCCTCACAGAAATTGGAAAAAAGAGGACGATCAGAACAAAAAGAAGAACGCGTGAATTCTAAAGACAATCAACACGTTCCAAAAAATAAGAAAACTCAATTCACCAAAAAGAAGGTAGCAGGTCTACAAATCAGACATGCTGAGGATCTTGAGGACACAACTCAAGAACGGGGAAGGGGCTCAGACGATGTTTGATAGCACAGCAAAAGTCACCATAGCTCACAAGCACTAGAAGGATCATCTGGAGACAGTGGACTTGAATGAGTACATCCAAGCGGAAACTGCAGATACCAGGGTTAGCGACCCACATAAGTTATATGAAGTAACACTCCGGATGGAGGGGGACATAAATAGAAAGATATGAGCAGTCTTTTGGGAGAAGCTCTCTCAGGGTTATGACATACTTTTAGCTGAACAAGACTGGCCACCTGAATTTGTCAGGGAGTGCCCACATGGCGAAGAAATCATTATGCCAGCTTTCTCCAATCATATTCCGATTCACAAAAAATATACCTATGCCAGGAAATGGGCAGTAGCCCAGGCTCCTGCATTATATAAAAATCATGTAGGATGGGATGAGGATTCTCCTCAACTTAAAATCCAGTTAAAAAAACAACCTACTGCACAAAGGCAGTATCCAGTTAAGTAAGAAGCTAAATAAACAGGTCAGGGAGATATTAGATCAACTTGAATACCAAGGGGTGATTGAAACATGCATCTCGTCCATGAACAATACTTTGTTTCCTGTCTCCAAACCAGACAATGCATATTGTCTAGTTTTGGATTATAGACATTTAAACTCCTGTTGCAAAACTTTTGCAGTACAGAATGCACACAGTACAGCACTAATGAATAACATTGTGCTTAAAAAATATAAAACCACATTAGATATCTCTAACGGTTTCTTCTGTCAAAACATTGCACATGAAAGTAGGTATTTGACCGCATTCTCAATCATGGGACACAGTGTCAATTCTGTTAGCTCCCCCAGGGAATCAAGAATAGTCCATGGTTATTTTCAGCCAGAGTAACAGAGTTACTACAAACCTATGATGATGAGGCATTATCATATGTTGATGACATCTATCTAACAGACGATGACTTGGATAGGCACTTGAACAGAGTGAACACCATTATTTTGGGGTTCGCCTCTGAGGGATATAAAATCAATTTTAAAAAATCGAGAACTGCCCACCTCAATGTCCTTTTCCTAGGATACGAGTTATCAAGTGAAGGCAAAAGCCTGGCAGCAAACTTTCTAGAGAAATGTGTGCTGGTCCAACCTCCAAAAACGCCGAAAAACTTACAGTCAATTCTAGGTATCCTAAATTTCGGAAGAATTTACATTTTAAATTACGCAGAAAAGGTTAGACCTCTCTACGAATTAAATTTACCAGATTTCAAACAAACTAATTGGACTCAAAAAGACACAGAAATTTTGCGTTCAGTCCAAACGGACATGTTGGCAACAAAACATTTGCAAACACACGAAAACATCTGCAACTTAGTCACCCGAATCATTCCAGGAAATTGCGGATACACATACTTAACCTTAAATGAAGGAGAAAAATTTCCAATAGCGTACAAATCATACTTGGACACACAAGCAGAAATGAAATTCACTTCTACAGAAAACATTCTGACAGCGGTTCAAACTGCAGTAGCAAAAGAGAGAGCCCTCGCACAGGGTAAGCGCATAATGGTCGTTACTCCTATACCTGCCTTAGAGGCAGTGACAAAAGCGAGCATTCCGGATACTAAAGCTTTACATCCAAGATGGATGCAATGGGTTAATTCTCTTGCTGCAACAGACGTTGAATACGTTTTTGACTCTTATTTGAAAACAAAAGAATTTCTACAATATGAACATGAATGTCCTCTACCTACTGAGATTCTGCCTCTAGGGCAGTATGACTGTATAATTTATACTGAAGGATCAGCACAGCCCGCTATTGGGGGTAAACAAGCTTAAAGTGCAGCATGCACAATGGTTAAAGGTCGCAGGTGAGATGGCAAATTCCGACCAATGGTCACTAAAACTCAATCTCTAGGAGACTGTACAGCTCAGCGAGCTGAACTACAAGCATTCAAGATGGCGCTTGAAAATACTGATCGCGAATTCCTCACACTTATAGTGTGCGATTCATATTATTGCGTTCAATCTTATAATGAATACTTGCAAAACTGGATTGAAAACGGCTTCAAAGATGCAAAAGGTGGCACAATTAGGCATAAGTTACTATGGGAATAAGTAGTTCAGTTAAGACAAGAACTACAAAAAGCTCATGTGATCCATACACTGAGTCATCAACGTGATAGCGTTCACGTTGCAGGGAATTCTTTGGCTGATGAAGCTGCGAAGGCAGCTGTGCAAACGGCTTCCGTAGCTGAAATCACTCATTCAAAAACAAAAATAGACTGCGAAATAATGGTAGCTGTCAATGCAACAAGCAAAGGCAGCGGTGCAGCATTACCTCAAAACTATCCACTCAAATATTCACAATAGTAAAAAAGAAGGGAGGTCTCCTTACAAATTCAATCTGGGACAAGGAATGATATGTAATCAAAAAGGGAGACGTCCCATTACTTCCCAAAGGGGAAAAATCCTATATTATATAACCCCTCATAACTCAAAGTATCTTAAAAACAATTTTGCAACCATATTTAAAAAATCAGAGCAAATGTGTAAAAAATAAAATAAGTCAATATAGAAATTGTACAATTTATTACAAATAATGCATTAATAAATACAAAATTACAGTGCCATACAAAAGGTTAAAAATTTGTCAATTCAGGTTATCACAATAAGATAAAAAATGTTTCAATTCAATTAAAGAACAATAACTTGAATTTTATTGTTCTTTAATTGAATTGAAACATTTTTTATCTTATTGTGATAACCTGAATTGACAAATTTTTAACCTTTTATGTGGCACTGTAATTTTGTATTTATTAATGCATTATTTGTAATAAATTGTACAATTTCTATATTGATTTATTTTATTTTTTACACATTTGCTCTGATTTTTTAAATATGGTTGCGAAACATTTTTTAAGGTACTTTGAGGCTTTTTCCCCTTTGGGAAGTATTGGGACTTCTCCCTTTTTGATTACACTCAAATATTCATACATAATTGATGCAAACTCTGTTCCTTTTGCTCGAATCCCTGGAGTGGGGAATAGAGTAATTCCAAACAGGAAATATAAAGTAGCATTGATACACAAAGCATATTTGGGAGAGGGTCTGATACATCAGGGGATCTCTAAATCTATCCTAGAATTAAAAGAGATGTACTGGTGGCCGGGGATGAATGGTCACATTCACACATTTGCAATTAATTGCCATGACTGCAACAGATATCGCAGCAGAGAACGCTGCCAGATACCTGGCTACAGTGTAGCCAACCCAGTACAGACACCATTATTTGACAGCATTAGACTTTCTACACGCACACATCCCTATGGACAGATGCAGTCCCATAAATATTAGGACAAGATTCATTTGGATGTGGCCTCAGCGCTCTGCTGATGCCCGAACTGTTATAAAAGATTTGCGAGTCTTTATCGGCACATACGCAGTCTGCACGCTACAATCTGACCAAGGTCCTGCGTTTAGCTCTGGAGGTTACAAAGAGGCCATGGCCAACATTGGCATTGCATTGCGGTATTCTATTCCACTCCATCCTGAGGGAAATTCGGTAGTGGAGAGAACAAAACGGGACATAAAGCAATCTATAACAGCTAGGGTACTAGGCATGGGTGACGGGTGGGTCAAACATCTAATAAGTGTCCAATGTAGTCTTAACAATCTGCCAAGAAGTTCTCTAGGGGGTATCACTCCATATGAAATCCTTTTTGGAACTAGAATGATTGTGCAGGACCTCGATTGTCACATTTCAGTGGTGGAACAAAAACCCTTTGATGTCAAAGATCGTTTGGCTGTTTTGCAGGACTTAAGTGAAATAAGATCCAGACTACGTAACGTCCTACACAAGCCAACATCCACTGAAGAGAAACCATCCGTCCCAGCAAGACCTGTCTGGATTCCAAAAATTGGGGATCTGGTCAGAGAAAAGATCGCGGAAAAGCTGGAATTTGGGCCTTCTTACAGACAACCAGTATCTGTCCTAGCCACCCAAGGATCGAGAAAAGTGTCACTGCCGCCCCTTGCTGGAAGAAAGGAGAACAGGTTTGTGTCCATCGACCTGGTCAAACCACATTATGTGGCCGATCATAAGTAGTAGGCCAAGTGGACTCCAAAGATGTAGCAGACGCCTGAATCTGGTTACTATCCAAGATGTTCAAACTGAGAGACTCATCACCTTTGAAGAATCTGCAGTGCGAAAAGAAGGACTATGCAACAAAGCCATGGAACTTGTACCTCTTGAGACCCAAATAACAGTTCGTCAAGAAACGCCTGTCTACAATGAAATAGCAACTGACTATACAAATGTAACAAGTGATTAATAAGCATGGGTGAATTTTGCGAATCTCGCGTTCGCGAATTTTGCGGATTTGCGAATTGGCAATCCGCAAAATCCGCGAATTCTCGCGAATTTGCGGATTTTTTTTTTTTGTGTTCGCAAGTGTTTCTACCAGTTCGCGAGGATTTGGTACTAGTTCGCAATTGCGAACTTACTTGTCGACTCGCAACGGTCGCGACTATGTTGTTTCTACGTCTGGTTCATCATCACAGCCTCCCAGCACCCTCTGTTTCACCACTGGCACCCTCTCTTTGACCCATGCCACCCTCTGTTACATCAATGCCACCCTCTGGTTCATCATCACTGTAGAAGATGGGGGGGAAAGCAAGCCCACCTGCCCTGCTTGAACTGACATGAATTAATTTGGGGTTAGTTTATTAACAACACCTGCCCTGCCCCAACTGACAATAATGAATTAGGGGCTAATTAATGTGTCACTGAAAGAATTTCAAGTTCCAGCCTGGCACCTGCTTGTCTGCTCCTTTAGCTGTAAATCAGGACCTTTGTGGCATACAGTTAAGGTCAGAGCAGGGTCACACAATAGTTGCAAGCAGGCAACCGAATTCTGGAGGGCCCCCTCAGGAAGCACTACAGAGAATCGTTACAAATCATGAGGTTGACCTTTTGCACCTGCTCATTGCTTTTGCTTTTGCTGAAATCGTTTTTCGGTTTTTTCGCGCTATTCGCGGGGCGCGGCGTCGTGCGAAACCGACCGCGGAAGCCGCCAATTTGTGCGAATGAGCATTTTATTTTTTTGCGGCTTGTTGTTTCGCAAGTTTTTTTGCAGTATTCGCGAGCCGCTTGCAGCGCAACACGCGAATTTACCCCAAGGTCGAGTACGGGCGCAGCCATTTTGTTTGCGTGACGTATTTCCGTTTCCGCCCGCTATGTATAATCTCGCGCAGTAAGCGCATTGCGAGTAGAGGTTCGCACGAGATCGCGCGGGAAATCTAGAGGTTCGTCCGAGATCGCGAGGAAAATCTCGCGCGAACTTACTTTCGCGCTCGTGAACGGGCGCCGGCCATCTTGTTTTTCATTTATTTCCTGTGTCTGGGCATGGTGTTTAATCCTCTTGGTATCTTTGCCATCCTTTGCTTGTTTTCAGTTTTTTTTTTACGATTTTGCTTCTTATCTATCCCTCTCTTTTCCTAGCTGTATATTTTTGTCTTTTCTGCTATTTTTCTTTACTTTTAAACTACTTTTTTAAACTCTTTTCTTTTCTTCTTCCCTATCCTATTCTTTCTTAATTTTCTACTTCTTCCTACCTTACCTGCCCAGACCATGGTCAAGCCAGGCGCCGTGAAGCTGCCCAGGCACTTGAGGGCCGCAGCGGCGGCGGGGAGTAGTGCTGGACCCAGTGCCAGGACAGCATGCGGGAGATTGAGGGGGGAGCAGGTGACGCGACGGGAGATATTCAGCCCGGAGGAAGTGGGCGCGCTGGTCTACTTCGTCCAGCGCCGCCTGCCCAGGACCATCGCGGGAGGCGGCAGGATCGCGGCCGGCGGCTACAACATGCGGGAGCGCCGGAAGCGGTGGGAGAAGGTGTGCTGGGCCATATCCCACCTCTACGGGGTCCAGCGCACCTACAGCCAGGTCACCCATCGCTGGACGGACCTCCTGGACCGCGAGCGCGACCTGCTGGACCAGCTCGGCTTGGAGATCCCCGGGCTTGGTGAGTAGTAGTAGCCATTTAATCACTCACTACTATGATGTTTTCTCCTGCTCTGTGTTGTTGTATTGCAAATATTTGTTTTTTACATGGAGCAAGCCAATAATGCCGATGATGACGATTACATTGTAGTTAAATTATATTTCAAAATCTTCTGTGCATTTCAGGTGCACTGCTCTCCTTCTCAGTGGCGTTGCTACTATGCTTATTTGTTTTCTATTTCGTGGTCTCATTGGCCTGAGTAACTATTATGTATGAGTGTACTTTACAGAACTGCGTAATGCTAGACACTAGGAGGCAGATTACATTTACAAGCCCCTTGCGCCACGTTTACATTGCCTTGCGTGACGCAACAGCGGCGTAAACGTGCCGCATCCCTGCGAGTCATTTATGACATGACGCATCTAGGGAGATGCGTCACGTTATAAAGCCATGGGCCTGCACCACAATGGGTGCGTTCCTAGTACGCAGGGTGGGCGGTCCGGCGGCTGTGCGCCTCGCAAAATTGCCTGCGTGAAATCTACAAGATTTAACGCAGGCACTTCTGCGACGCTGCTACGTCAATTCAATTCCTTATGTCTGCTCGAAGCAGGCGAAAGGACTGACACAGCATGTTAAGTATTGGGTGGCCCTGAGCATTACTGGAGTTGCATTGCGTTGGCGACGTGACTCCAGCGATGCGCCGCTCTTACGTGAAGAGATGCGTCACGCAAGTGCCTACCCTTGCGCCAGGGTGCGCCGCATTGTAAATGAGGCGCATCTGCCGTGTCGCAAGGGTAGTTTTGCGGGACGCATTTGATCTGGCGCATCTCTGGAGATGCGCCAGAACGCGTAAGTAAGTATGCCCCTAAGGGGCAGAATTGCAATTACCGTCGCATCCCTGCAAAGTAGCAGGGATGCGCCATTAATTGTGCGGCCCGCTACCACCACCAAACATGGTGCGCCGTATTTGCAATGCGGCGCACCATGGGCCCAAAACGTCACCGAAGCTTTACTGCTGGAGTTGCGTCGCAACGATGGCGCAGCTCCAGCAATGCTCTGGCGTACCCTATCTCCCCAATGCTGGGTCAAGCCGTACGTCTGCTTCAAGCAGGTGCAGGGTTTGTGTGACGCATCATTGTCCTAAAGGTGACTGATTGAAATTTTGTAGATTTCCCTCAGCCACTATTAGGATGTGTTCCAGCGCAGGAATGCCCTCCCTTGCGCCGGAACGCCCCCTGATGGCGCAGGGCTTTATAACGGGATGCATCTCCCAAATGCATCAGGTTGTTATAATATTATACGCCGCACCATGGCGCCCTTTTTTGTTTAGCTGCTGCGTCACAAAAGTCACGCAAGAACGGCGCAAAAGAGCCGCAAGGGGCTTAAATCTGCCCCTTCCTTTGTACCCCTGACAATAAGAAAAATATTGGTGGTGGATTGATAGTTTGACTATTTAAATGACTGGTAATGTAGCAGGCAACTGTTAGTGTTGTCACTGATCTGACTGAAATCACAATGGAGTTTGTCTGTCACTTTGCGTCTTGCCTGCGGACTGCTGCCTGCCAGTCCTAGGTGAACGTTTCAGTACTTTGTTTAGTGAGTTACGTGACTTTCGAAGTCACAGGTCCGCAAATAAATGAAAACTAACCCTAATCAATATAATTTCGCGGAAATATTTTGTTATTGTTCTTTTGAAATGTTTGATTTGGTTGACATTGACAAGCAACAATCATCCATGTTTTCTGTTCTTTCTTTCATGTTGTACGTCAGCTCCCCCCAGGGGCAAGAGGAGGGCACAGGAGCAGCAGGCGGCGGATGCTGTTCAACAGGGCCAGGATCGGGCAGGCGAGGGCTCCTCTGCTGGCCCCAGTAAGTTTTCATTTTAGACTAGTACCTATTTTTCCTAGCGTTCCTCATTTGACTTTTTTCAAAATTGTCTTTGCTCTTCTTGTAGACTGTATCTAAATTCTTATCCTGCCTCTACTATGACTCCCTGTGGTATTACTAGATTATTCTTATTAGTCTGTCTGTGTAGCTAACTAAGATTGCACGGTTGGCGAAACTCCCATGATTCTAGTCAGCAATAGCTCTATCAACTTAGTGCAGTCCTCTGGGATTGTCCATAATGTCTTTTGAAGTGTTCTATCTGGACTCATGCTTGCAAAAATTGCAAAACCTTTCGCTCAGTCACTCTAGTCTGGACCAAAATACACAGATTGTATTTAAGTTTAAAAGCTTTATTAAAAGTAAACACATTTATTAAAATGAAGTCATAATAAAACTAAACGTTTAACTGATAATGGAAAAGTGGTTAGTGCTGACGATTAATTGAAGACATTTCTTGTGGTCGAGCCGAGCTCTCACCTGGTTTCAACTTGATCTTGTTGTTAGAAGTCCATCTTCTGTCTGAGTGGAGAAAAATGGTGCGTGTTAAAAAAACAGCCTTCATCAGTTGTGCCAAAAAGTGCAGCAAGACAACCTTCCCTGGAAAAAGGGACATTTTTTTTAACTTTAACGTAGACAGTCCCAAATTACATTGTTTTCACATGTCTTCATTCCTAGACCAAAGACTAGTGAGTGCTTTATTCTAACATTCTTAAATGTACTTTGTAGGTGGAACATCTGGTGGCGGGGCCAGTGTGGAGGTGGTGGTGCTCGACACGGAGGCGGAGGGCGATTCTTCAGGGGAGGAGGCGGCGGCTGTGAGAGTTGAGACGGTGGTGGTGGCGGCCAGAGGTAAGCTCTTATATATTCCTTACTTATTGAGATTGAAGACTAGCTGGGAAGGCAAGAATATGAGATGCATGGCTGGGTGAATGATGAAGCAATGATGGGTGGAAGGACAACAGCCTGGGTGGGTGACACAGAAACTGTATGTGTCCATATACCTGGATCATGCTACTATCTGACTCTTAGATAGCATATGTGTATCTAGAGCAGTGGTACTCATAGTACGGCCCGCGGGCCGGTGGTGGCCCGGCAAGCCTTCCTTGGCGGTGCGCAGACCTTGCAGACAATCACTGCTCCCCCGGCCCCCACAGAGCAGAGGCTTTTTTGTATTTCACCTGTTAGCGCCCCTGCATCTCCACTCTGACAATCACTGCTCCCCCGGCCCCCACAGAGCAGAGTGGAGATGCAAGGCCACAAAGAGGTGAAATAGAACAAAGCCTCTGCTCTGTGGGGCCGGGCAAGCAGTGATTGTCAGGGTGGAGAAGCAGGGGCGCTACAACAAACAAAGCCTCAATAATATGTTAATGGTCTTTTAAAGACCTGTTAAGTACTTTGGTGTTGTTGTCTGTGTGTGCGCGTTGAGGAAGCGGTCTCAACCCGGGCTGAAGGCTGACACAGATAGACACACACACAGTGAGATGACAGAGGGGGAGGTAGAGGGAGGGCAGGAGGGAGAGAGAGATGGAGAGGGAGGGCAGGAGGGAGAGCAGGAGGGAGAGAGATGTATGTAAATGCTGGGTCTGGTGGCTCGGTGGGTGAGGGCATCTGCTGCAGGGACCTGTGTGCAGCCTCATGGTCACAAGTTATCGTTTTGCTTTAGCCCCGCCCCCTCTGACTCCGCCCCCACCAGTGCGGCCCTCGGCCCCAAACTACACTGTAAATGTAGCCCCTGAGAGAAAGTTTGTGAGTACCCATGATCTAGAGAGAGTAGACGGTCAGTGGATGAACTAAGTGTAACTTTGAAGAGCATGTAACACTGCACCCGCACGTCCGTTCCAGTGTAGGAAAGGCAAGGAAAAGAACTTTTAATTTTGTCCAAATACTACCATCAATAGTAGCAGTAGTTTGTATTGCAAGCACTGCATAGATCCGGTTATTACGGTGGCCACTCCCTACCTCTCTTAATAAGTTTAGTAGTACTCAGTCATTCATGTGTGGATGTATCACCGATCACTCAATAAAAAGCAAAGCACCTAAAGTCATCCCATATATAAGCAAAAACATCCCATGTGAAGTGATAGATAATCAGATTATTTATCTTCTTCAATTTTCCATTTCTAGTACTCATTTCCACTGTAGGGTGAAAGTTAAATTAATTAAGCAGTAGCCCTTGAGTTGTAACAGAGTATTCTCAGTGCCACCCGTAATAGAAAAGTAAGAGCTTCACCACCTGCATGTACTGGACGGGTACAGTAACGCAACGCAAGTCTAGGTCACTCCTCATGGCGTGCGTCTCTTTTTCTCGGGTGCAAGTTTACTGCGCTGGCATTATGCCGGCTTGCAGAAGATAACGTACCAATTTACCAAAACAAGAGACAAGAAGAAGAATAAGACTGGTGTACTTTCATAGTCGACTCCAATGGAAGTCCATAGTGCTCGTAGAATTTGTTCCTTAAACTCCCACTAATGTTAGAGCAAGGATGAAGAAGTGTGAGGTTAGATAGATACTGGCCTCAATAGTTATGTAATGCGTTTGCAAGTTGCTAGTTGTAGTGCAACACAAATTTCTGCTGAATGATTGAGTTAATCTTAAGGAGCATTGGTTACAGACTATGTCTTTCTTTCTTCATATAGGTTCTCCTTCCAAACGAACAAGGAGGAAGGAGCTGGCTAGAGCGGCCCGGCAACAGAGGATCGATGCCACTGGGGCTGAATATCGGCGGCTGGTGGCCCTGGAGGACGAAGAAAGTGTGCAGTCGACCACAACAACTACGTCGTCTGCATCGGCCTCCGTTCCCCCACGGGCTGCCAGTGCCACCCAGCACAGTGGTCCACCCAGACTGAGCCGGGCTGCCAAAGCCAAACGCCACCGCCGAGTAGCAAGGGCAACAGCTACAGCTTCCTCTCACAGCCGTTGCACCTACAAGGCATTGAAGGCATGCCTGCGCCGCAGTACCCTGATGGTGTCCCGCCTCCAGCAGGACCTCCACCACTTTTCCAACCAGTTGGAGGGGCTCCGCGTAGAGCACGCCTTGCTCCGCCAGGAGCATGATGCCCTGGCCCAAAAAGTTGACAGCATCCACCCATAGTGTCCCTTGCCCCTTTTTTAGAGACTTTTGGGGGGTGGGAATTGGGAGTTGGGTTTTTGGGGACTTTTGAAGGACAATCGTTGGGGTTAGGGAGGGTCTTGCGGGAGATTATTTTGTTAGGGATATAAATATACTTTTTCAAACTTTATCTGAGCATACCCGTTTCTTACTGCTTGCCTGGTGGGTGGGGGTTTAACGTTGACTTTGTTTTCCAGAAAGTTTAGTTCCATTTTCTTCCTTTAAGTGTAAATGCCCAAATGTTTTCAACACTAAGTGCCTCTCACAGACTAAGTGAAGTGAATCCAAGAGTCCTAGGACTTTAGTAGTACTACCTTCAGTCTCTCGTCTCTCGTACTAATACTCCATTATACCCCCAAACCACCAAACGCTTATCTTACCTGTAATTTGTGTTTGAAAGTAGGGCTAGACCCAGGGCTGGCTCCACAGGAAACAGCGAATATGATTGGCAATCTTGGTCGGATAAAATTTCCTCATAGCGGCGGTACTAGTGGTGTGACACAGTGGCAGTTGCATGCCTATGAAAAAAAAGAAAATGAAATCTGGTTTGTCCTCCTGAGCAATTCAACGGTACAACTGAGAATATAGCAGGTGACAGAAGTACAGTAGAACAGTGCCACATTGTAGCCTAACAAATGGTAAAGTATAACTACTAATTCGGTTGAAGTTCTTTCACATTAGCAATGGTTCTTTGTCAAGCAGAGTAAGAATATATCCTCGGATTTCTTCACCAGCCTGTTGCTATCACCTTATCCTCCCCAGCAAGTGTGTGGATTTATTGCTGTCATTTAGTCACACATCAATCAAAACCACACAGCCCGGGGGAAGAGGGTTAGGGTTTGAAAAATGGATGGGTACGGGGGTTTTTGGGAAAGGTTTTGGGAGACAAGAAAAAATAGCACAGCATAGACAAACAATTGTGAACATAAACAAATCTTTGGGTACAAACCTATCCATCAATCTTTGAAAGTGCATGCACTACTGCATACATGTCAGTGAAAAGTAAGTAGTACATTCGACAACTGTGGAAGAAAGAATGCGACAGTACAGGGCCTGTGTGGAATTATTGATAACGATATTCAACATAAGGTCTCTGTAGCCAGATACCCGAGAGCCTTGCTGGTCACTATAAATCCATTCACAACAACACTCAGTGGGGTTGGTCTGGAAGGTATAGTAGATAGAAAAGGAGAAATTGCTTGTTTTCTAGGTGTCCCCTCACTCACCAGGGTTGCCCCTTGGTGACATGCTTCATCATTGGGGCCATCCCAGTCCTCTACGGCCTGGGGCGTGCTGCGACTTGCGAATTACGTAGGAGCACTTACAAATGACTATGTGTGGTGCAGATGTGATAGTGGAGTGGACTAAGTGATGTGTTAAGGGATCAATTTAGAAGCAGAGAGAGATCCAAGAAATGCAGTCACAGTCAGAGAAAAAGGCAAGGGATACTGTATCTATGTGGTTGTAGTGGTCCTGTTGGAAGTGGTAAGTAAGTTGCCTGCAGAAAAAAAATCCTCCTATTAGTGGCACTCCTCCATTGCAGCCGACGCTTCGTCCATCGATGTTGGTCACCAGAAGACACCCTGTAAAAAAAAGCACAGCATAGACAAACAATGGAACATAAACAATTCTTTGGGTACAAACCTATCCATCAATCTTTGAAAGTGCATGCACTACTGCATGCATGTCAGTGAAAAGTAAGTAGTACATTCGACAACTGTGGAAGAAAGAATGCGACAGTACAGGGCCTGTGTGGAATTATTGATAACGATATTCAACATAAGGTCTCTGTACTTAGCCAGATACCCGAGAGCCTTGCTGGTCACTATAAATCCATTCACAACAACACTCAGTGGGGTTGGTCTGGAAGGTATAGTAGATAGAAAAGGAGAAATTGCTTTTTTTCTAGGTGTCCCCTCACTCACCAGGGTTGCCCCTTGGTGACATGCTTCATCATTGGGGCCATCCCAGTCCTCTACAGCCTGGGGCGTGCTGCGACTTGCGAAGTACGTAGGAGCACTTACAAATGACTATGTGTGGTGCAGATGTGATAGTGGAGTGGACTAAGTGATGTGTTAAGGGATCAATTTAGAAGCAGAGAGAGATCCAAGAAATGCAGTCACAGTCAGAGAAAAAGGCAAGGGATACTGTGTCTATGTGGTTGTAGTGGTCCTGTTGGAAGTGGTAAGTAAGTTGCCTTCAGAAAAAAAATCCTCCTATTAGCGGCACTCCTCCATTGCAGCCGACGCTTCGTCCATCGATGTTGGTCACCAGAAGACACCCTGTCCACTGCCTGCCTGATGCTGAATTGTGGTAGCTACTGTGAAGCCTGACTCCATCCTTTTTTCCCCATTGCAGAGACTGAAACCCGGCCTGTAATTATTCAACGAAAAACAGGAAGTGATATAATATTACAACACCACTGATAAATAAATATAAGGTATGTAGGCTGTGGAGTGCAAAAAGTCACAATTTGATTTTCCTAGTAGACAGTACAATATTTTTGAAAGTGCGTACTCTGAGTCACCTTTTGAAGGATAAATAAGTATGGGCAAATTAATGTAGCGGATCTTGCCCCTCAAGCTAGGTGAACTGTAAACTGTGTTTTAGAACAAAATTAGATCTTCCTAGCAGTGCTCCCACCCAGACCCTTACTAAAGCCAGTCGCAAAAATGTAGAAGACCCCCAATCAAATCTCAAAAAACGAGGCCTAGCAGAAAACTGGTGACAAAACTTACTTTGAAAGTAAAAGTAGGCCGAAGTACCCCCTTCCTAATTACCCCTTACCCACCGTGGATTGCATTCAAACCACTTGCAAGCAACCAAGCAAAAGTAGCCATAGCCAGCATCGCTCCAAGACTCGAAATCCCCCCCACTCAAACACATGCAATAGAAATACTGCTAACCCTAACGAACCCTAAGTTAAGAATAGTGGCAAAGGCTTTCTTTAACTATGCCAAATCACCCCTTTCCCACCATGGATTTTCTTCAAATGACTTGCAACCATAATTACACATTCTCACGAGTGCTCTAAGACCCCAGAACTCAGTTGCAAAAATCTAGATCACCCCGAAACACATGCAATCCTGCTGCTAGGGCTAACCCTAACGAACCCTAAGTTACAAAAAGTGCCAAAAGGCTTTTCCGCGAGGATTTTGTCCCAACCACTTCTACCCGGTATTAGACCTTCCCAGGAATGCCCCAAGACACGCCAACCCACCCGCCAAGAAGCATAACACCCCCAAACAGGCCAAAAGCAAAATCTCATACTTGCAATATTTCTCGGCCTTCAGTCCAAACGCACTGCGTAGCTAGGCCATAAGTCGGGGTTGCCACGACGGATTTCCTGAAAAGCAAATGCAATCAAGATTAGAGTGTCCCAGCAGTGCTCCCAGACCACGAAACTCACCCACAAACAGACGGAACCCCCCCTAAGAGCACCTCAAAGGCAAGCAAGTCATCAAAAACACAAAAATAATTCCACCTGGGATTTGGTCCAAAACACTTTTATCCGGTATTAGAGCTTCCCAGCAATGGCCCCAGAGCCGTCAACCCAGGAGAAAACGAGTAGAAGACCCCCAAACAGCCAAAGAGCAAAAGTACAAAAATGGGGACTTAGTAAATTTTTCACAAATTTCACAAATCACTCCGCGCGCGCTCTGCAGCTAGGCCCTAACTCCCCTCTGCCACCATGGATTTGCTTCAAACCTCTTGCAAAGTAAAGTATATATAGCCAGCAGTGCACCCAGACCCCGAAACCCACCCACAAACACCAGGAAGCCCCCCAAACAGGCCCCCGAAAACGCTACATTGAGCAAAATGTCAGAAATAGCCCCAAAAAAAATCGGCCTGGATTTTGTCCCAACCACTTCTACCCGGTATTAGACCTTCCCAGGAATGCCCCAAGACCCGCCAACCCACCCGCCAAGAAGCATAACACCCCCAAACAGGCCAAAAGCAAAATCTCATACTTGCAATATTTCTCGGCCTTCGGTCCGAACGCACTGAGTAGCTAGGCCATAAGTCGGGGTTGCCACGACGGATTTCCTGAAAAGCAAATGCAATCAAGATCAGAGTGTCCCAGCAGTGCTCCCAGACCACGAAACTCACCCACAAACACCAGGAAGCCCCCCAAACAGGCCCCCGAAAACGCTACATTGAGCAAAATGTCAGAAATAGCCAAAAAGAAATCGGCCTGGATTTTGTCCCAACCACTTCTACCCGGTATTAGACCTTCCCAGGAATGCCCCAAGACACGCCAACCCACCCGCCAAGAAGCATAACACCCCCAAACAGGCCAAAAGCAAAATCTCATACTTGCAATATTTCTCGGCCTTCGGTCCGAACGCACTGAGTAGCTAGGCCATAAGTCGGGGTTGCCACGACGGATTTCCTGAAAAGCAAATGCAATCAAGATTAGAGTGTCCCAGCAGTGCTCCCAGACCACGAAACTCACCCACAAACACTAGGAAGCCCCCCAAACAGGCCCCCGAAAACGCTACATTGAGCAAAATGTCAGAAATAGCCCAAAAAAAATCGGCCTGGATTTTGTCCCAACCACTTCTACCCGGTATTAGACCTTCCCAGGAATGCCCCAAGACACGCCAACCCACCCGCCAAGAAGCATAACACCCCCAAACAGGCCAAAAGCAAAATCTCATACTTGCAATATTTCTCGGCCTTCGGTCCAAACGCACTGCGTAGCTAGGCCATAAGTCGGGGTTGCCACGACGGATTTCCTGAAAAGCAAATGCAATAAAGATTAGAGTGTCCCAGCAGTGCTCCCAGACCACGAAACTCACCCACAAACAGACGGAACCCCCCCTAAGAGCACCTCAAAGGCAAGCAAGTCATCAAAAACACAAAACATTTTCCGCCTGGGATTTGGTCCAAAACACTTTTATCCGGTATTAGAGCTTCCCAGCAATGGCCCCAGAGCCGTCAACCCAGGAGAAAACGAGTAGAAGACCCCCAAACAGCCAAAGAGCAAAAGTACAAAAATGGGGACTTAGTCAATTTTTCACAAATTTCCCAAATCACTCCGCGCGCGCTCTGCAGCTAGGCCCTAACTCCCCTCTGCCACCATGGATTTGCTTCAAACCTCTTGCAAAGTAAAGTATATATATCCAGCAGTGCGCCCAGACCCCGAAACCCACCCACAAACACCAGGAAGCCCCCCAAACATGCCCCCGAAAACGCTACATTGAGCAAAATGTCAGAAATAGCCCAAAAAAAAATTGGCCTGGATTTTGTCCCAACCACTTCTACCCAGTATTAGACCTTCCCAGGAATGCCCCAAGACCCGCCAACCCACCCGCCAAGAAGCATAACACCCCCAAACAGGCCAAAAGCAAAATCTCATACTTGCAATATTTCTCGGCCTTCGGTCCGAACGCGCTGCGTAGCTAGGCCATAAGTCGGGGTTGCCACCACGGATTTCCTGAAAAGCAAATGCAATCAAGATTAGAGTGTCCCAGCAGTGCTCCCAGACCACGAAACTCACCCACAAACACCAGGAAGCCCCCCAAACAGGCCCCCGAAAACGCTACATTGAGCAAAATGTCAGAAATAGCCAAAAAAAAATCGGCCTGGATTTTGTCCCAACCACTTCTACCCGGTATTAGACCTTCCCAGGAATGCCCCAAGACACGCCAACCCACCCGCCAAGAAGCATAACACCCCCAAACAGGCCAAAAGCAAAATCTCATACTTGCAATATTTCTCGGCCTTCGGTCCAAACGCACTGCGTAGCTAGGCCATAAGTCGGGGTTGCCACGACGGATTTCCTGAAAAGCAAATGCAATCAAGATTAGAGTGTCCCAGCAGTGCTCCCAGACCACGAAACTCACCCACAAACAGACGGAACCCCCCCTAAGAGCACCTCAAAGGCAAGCAAGTCATCAAAAACACACAAAAAATTCCGCCTGGGATTTGGTCCAAAACACTTTTATCCGGTATTAGAGCTTCCCAACAATGGTCCCAGAGCCGTCAACTCACCTGCAAAGAGGTACAACAACACCCCCACAAGTGCTGAGTCTTTCTTCATTGGGCGTAAACCAGCCCTCTGGTTTGATGGAAATAGGAGTCTGGAGGAGAAGGATAGAGGAGCATGTTCTTCTGAACTTGTGAACCTGAGGAATGCAGACTGCGGCAACTTCAAATCAATTAGCAAACCAGCGAAGACAGTTCTGCTGATGGGCTTGATTTTGTGATTATCTGATTAAAGTTTGAAATATATTAACTGTGCACAACAAAGAAAGACAGACACACAGGAATAAAAGTGAATAGGGACGAAAAAGAAAGTTATTGATTCGTTGTCTCATTTTCAGGGCTCGGTATCACGGTCCAGGAATGAGAATAAGGCTTCGTCATCATACTCTGCGAATTCAGGCAGGGTGAGCTCAGTGTCACCTGACAGAGTAGAAATTCCCTCATCTATGTTGCAGGCCACCTCCTCTTCATCTGGCACGCTCTCTCGTACTCTGAAATCTGGTGGTATGAGGTGCTGATTCATCTTGATCATTGTTAACCTCTCCACATTTTTGGGCGAGAGGCGGCTCCGTTTGGGAGTTACAATGCCACCAGCAGCACTGAAAACCCGTTCAGAAGACACGCTTGCGAGTGGGCAAGACAAGTAGTTTAAAGCCAGGTTGGTGAGCTGTGGCCACAATTCTTTTTTCCCATGCCAATACGCCAATGGGTCAGAATTAACATAGACCTCTGTTGAGTCATTCAGATAGTCCTTCACCATCGACTCAAGGTCCTCATCCAAGGTTCCTCCACTTTGCTTAGCTCTTGCTGTGCCTCTGACCTTTTGAGAACCAAACCCACGCAGAGCTAGCCAATCCTCTTCAGCCTCCAATGTTTCTGTTGTGTTTCGTGCAGATGATCCGGTTGCCGGTGTCTTTAACGGCTGAGAGGTCACTTGTGCCACAGCCACAGGTGCAGAAGTGGATTGTTTTGACTGGGGATGGCCTGCTGATGTACTGCCATTTCCTTCAATTTCCAGCCGTTCTGTTTCAAACCTCTTGGCTGACAAGGCTAGCCAACGTTTGTACTTTGGAACATGTTCATCATCAAAAGGAAAGAATGCTTGGCCTGCCAGCGCCTTTTTGGAGCGTGGATCCAGAATAGTAGCACAAATGTAATGCTGTTCTGAGTGGATCTTTTTAAGACGTTCATCACCTTGTAGGAGCTCTAATAATTGCTCAGCCAGAAGCAAAGAGTCTTGGTTTTTGTCATCTTTTTCAAACACAGAACACACCTCCTTCAGTTGGTCCTCCAGCATGTACAACAATGGGATAGCTTTTCCCAAATTAGAGTCTTCCTTGCTGACTGCACGCGTGAAGAACTCAAAAGGACGAAGCATGCGTGTCAGGCTTTGAACTATGTTCCATTGCGGCCCACCCATCCTCAGCTCCTCTGTACCCTCTGTAAGGAAATATTGATCGAGTTCCGTATACTGCTCATACAGACGCTCAAGCATGTAGAAGGTTGAGTTCCAACGTGTTACCACCTCCTGGATGAGTGCTTTCACTGGCATTTTACGTTGATATAGCAGGCTCCTCAGCTGCCTTAAAAGAATGGCTGAAATGCTTGCACATTTTTCGGCAGTTGTCCAATACACTGTACGCTGCACTGGCTTTATTAGCCAAGAATTTTTGGACAACCAGGTTTATACAGTGCGCCAAACACGGCACTCTGAAATAGTAACCGTCCCTCATGGCCTTAACTATATTGGCGCCATTGTCCGTGGAAACATAACCAACCCGGCGTTTTAGTGGGGACAGCCAGTTAAGGACCTTTGTGTTAAAGACATCCAAAATGTTTTCTGCTGTGTGACGTTTCTCCAAACCAAACATGGCTAGTGTTGCATGTTTCCGAGCAGCTTTAAAAACAATGTTCGTGTCAACACCTGTGTTTAGCTTTGCTTTAGCCCCTGAAAAAGAGACCCAGTGTGCAGTGATGCACATGTAATCAGCGCCTGCGCCACTGGTCCACATGTCTGCTGTCAGATGTATAGTGTGAACAGCACTCTTCTGCAAAGCTGCCCCAATCACCTTCAGAACATCTTCATGTAGTGCTGGAACCGCAACTCGGGCAAAATAGAACCGGCTAGGAACCTTCCATTTAGGGCAGAGCGCTGCCACTAATTCTAGAAAACCAACCCCTTCTACAAAAGAAAAAGGGAGAAGGTCCAGAGCTAGCATTTTAGCCAGCTTAGTGTTATACAGACGTGTCATTGGGTGGTTGCGTTCATATTGCGCTTCTGTAAACAACATCTTTTTAATGTTGCCCTGGACCAAGGATTTACGGGATGATGATGATATCTTCGACCCAGTTACGCTCGCTGATGAACTTTTCCGCATTGATGTCTCACTCTCTCCCACACTCTTAGTGTGGCTCACATGGGGTGTGCTGCTGACAGGGGTACTGGGTGTAAGTGAAGTGTTTGAATCGTCTTCTTCCTCCTCGTCATTATCAGATGAAACAGCATTACGTGCAATTCCGGCTTCCTCGATCGCCTGTAGGTGCGCAAACCATTTGACAGCGTGCTTTCTTTCAAGATGACCTCTCTGGCCTCCGGTACCATAGTTGGAACCCAACTTACCACGACTAACTCGAAGCTTACACATGCTACAAATGGCTACGGTTTCATTTTTTGGGCAAACACTAAAGAAGTCCCAGACTGCAGACTTGAAATGTCTTTGGGGGCCGGAGGAGGCGGCGATACTGGTGGTGGTGGTCCTGCTGCTAATGCCAGATGAAGTGGAGGATGTGGATTGCCGAACTTCAGTACGTTTTGCACTTTCACCACCACGAATTGAGGTCGAGGACGAGGTGGGTACCTTCTTGCGAGGAAGAAATATGGAAGCGGTAGGTTTTGGTGTACTACTTAACTCCAAATCTAATGATTCCATTTCCATTGCCTCCTCGCCGACATCATCATCACGCTCAGCAGCTTCTCGGGATAGGGTCAAAATGTCTCTTTGCTGCATGCCCGGTGGGGCTGCAGTGACCTTTGTGATGACTGGCTCGTCGTCATCGTGAGAGGCTTCATCACCAGCAGTATCTGTCACTTCTTGTTGAGCCTCATCACACTCCATAGGTATGAGTTTTTGGACGACCTTCCTTTTACGCTTAGGTATCTGTGTCAGATCATGGTGTGCCTCACTGTCAGACCGCAGTTGTGGTTCCCAAGACGGATCACTTGCATCAGAACGAGGTGGGCTTGAAGAAGATGTAGACACCCCCCTTGATCTTTTCCTTGCTAGGGATGTGGAAGACAATGAATGATCATCAGGAGGAGTGGCTTCCAATGATACCTCGGCTTCATTGTCGATTTCCTGATGTGCCCCTACTTCGGGAGGAACAACTATTGTGGGCACTTGTGAACCTCCATGCACCTTTGCTTGCGCATCTCCTTTTGCTGCCTCTCCTTCCACATGTACTTGGGCGTGTACTTGCACATGGTGTTGTTGTTGCGGCTGTGGTTGTTCAACACTTGTCAGATGAGTTACAACAACCTGTGTTGATTCAGGGACATTGCTGCTACTTTCTTGCGATGAGCCAACATCACTGGTCGATGGTGATTGGAGAAGTACACTGACTGCCTCTGAAGCACTCAAGGGCTTTGACTTAAGTTGGCGTGGTGGTGGAGGCACTGAACCCAATGGAGCAGGGGTGCTGCTCCCAGCTTGGTCCCCAGCAGATCCTGCTGCTGCAGGCGTACTTTATTTTTTTCTCCCAAAAAACGTGGCGGGTGGCACACCAGCCTCCTTGGTAACTTGCTTCTTCTGCTCCTTACTAGCAACTTTCTTGCTAGAGGAGGTACGGAGACCTTTCTTTGGGGCCATCTTCTTCAGAGCAGGTCAGACAGCAGGCCGCAGTTGCACGAATTGTAGAGTTGTCTGAGGCCAGACGTGACGTCGCGTGACGTTATGCTGCACACACACACCGCTGCAGGACTTCTTCCTGGCACTGGTGGTTCTCTTGAGTCTTGTGCACCTAAAAAAAATGGAAGACAGAGGAACATCAGTTCTGTTATACAGCACAAAAAAATCGAAAAACACTGCAAAATCAGCACAATCCCAATCCATCCATGCCCTCCATAATGTTTAAATTCAAGATAACCCACAGAAAGACTAGGCCCATGCAAGACTCACTACCCCTGGGCATAAATAAAGGTTGAAAAGTAGGCAAAATGGTTGCAGGCCTAACAACAAAGCCTGCATTCAAAATGGCCACTTGCCTGCCAGCACATGGCCAGTGCCTGTAGCTGCACTCAAAATGGCCACCAGCCACATGGCCTGTCCCTCCCCATGAACACCCCCAAAAATCGAAAAACACTGCAAAATCAGCACAATCCCATTCCATCCATGCCCTCCATGATGTTTAAGTTCAAGACAACCCACAGAAAGACTAGGCCCATGCAAGACTCACTACCCCTGGGCATAAATAAAGGTTGAAAAGTAGGCAAAATGGTTGGAGGCCTAACAACAAAGCCTGCATTCAAAATGGCCACTTGCCTGCCAGCACATGGCCAGTGCCTGTAGCTGCACTCAAAATGGCCACCAGCCACATGGCCTGTCCCTCCCCATGAACACCCCCAAAAATCGAAAAACACTGCAAAATCAGCACAATCCCATTCCATCCATGCCCTCCATGATGTTTAAGTTCAAGACAACCCACAGAAAGACTAGGCCCATGCAAGACTCACTACCCCTGGGCATAAATAAAGGTTGAAAAGTAGGCAAAATGGTTGGAGGCCTAACAACAAAGCCTGCATTCAAAATGGCCACTTGCCTGCCAGCACATGGCCAGTGCCTGTAGCTGCACTCAAAATGGCCACCAGCCACATGGCCTGTCCCTCCCCATGAACACCCCCAAAAATCGAAAAACACTGCAAAATCAGCACAATCCCATTCCATCCATGCCCTCCATGATGTTTAAGTTCAAGACAACCCACAGAAAGACTAGGCCCATGCAAGACTCACTACCCCTGGGCATAAATAAAGGTTGAAAAGTAGGCAGAATGGTTGGAGGCCTAACAACAAAGCCTGCATTCAAAATGGCCACTTGCCTCCCAGCACATGGCCAGTGCCTGTAGCTGCACTCAAAATGGCCACCAGCCACATGGCCTGTCCCTCCCCATGAACACCCCCAAAAATCGGAAAACACTGCAAAATCAGCACAATCCCATTCCATCCATGCCCTCCATGATGTTTAAGTTCAAGACAACCCACAGAAAGACTAGGCCCATGCAAGACTCACTACCCCTGGGCATAAATAAAGGTTGAAAAGTAGGAAAAATGGTTGGAGGCCTAACAACAAAGCCTGCATTCAAAATGGCCACTTGCCTCCCAGCACATGGCCAGTGCCTGTAGCTGCACTCAAAATGGCCACCAGCCACATGGCCTGTCCCTCCCCATGAACACCCCCAAAAATCGAAAAACACTGCAAAATCAGCACAATCCCATTCCATCCATGCCCTCCATGATGTTTAAATTCAAGACAACCCACAGAAAGACTGGGCCCATGCAAGACTCACTACCCCTGGGCATAAATAAAGGTTGAAAAGTAGGCAAAATGGTTGGAGGCCTAACAACAAAGCCTGCATTCAAAATGGCCACTTGCCTGCCAGCACATGGCCAGTGCCTGTAGCTGCACTCAAAATGGCCACCAGTCACATGGCCTGTCCCTCCCCATGAACACCCCCAAAAATCGAAAAACACTGCAAAATCAGCACAATCCCATTCCATCCATGCCCTCCATGATGTTTAAGTTCAAGACAACCCACAGAAAGACTAGGCCCATGCAAGACTCACTACCCCTGGGCATAAATAAAGGTTGAAAAGTAGGCAAAATGGTTGGAGGCCTAACAACAAAGCCTGCATTCAAAATGGCCACTTGCCTGCCAGCACATGGCCAGTGCCTGTAGCTGCACTCAAAATGGCCACCAGCCACATGGCCTGTCCCTCCCCATGAACACCCCCAAAAATCGAAAAACACTGCAAAATCAGCACAATCCCAATCCATCCATGCCCTCCATGATGTTTAAATTCAAGACAACCCACAGAAAGACTAGGCCCATGCAAGACTCACTACCCCTGGGCATAAATAAAGGTTGAAAAGTAGGCAAAATGGTTGCAGGCCTAACAACAAAGCCTGCATTCAAAATGGCCACTTGCCTGCCAGCACATGGCCAGTGCCTGTAGCTGCACTCAAAATGGCCACCAGCCACATGGCCTGTCCCTCCCCATGAACACCCCCAAAAATCGAAAAACACTGCAAAATCAGCACAATCCCATTCCATCCATGCCCTCCATGATGTTTAAGTTCAAGACAGCCCACAGAAAGACTAGGCCCATGCTAGACTCAAATACCCCTGGTGAAAAGGCCACAAGTACAGCCCAAAAAATGAAAATCACTAAAAAATCACCACAATCCAATGCCATCCATGCCCTCCATGATGTTTACATTAAAGAGAGTACCCCTGGGCAAAAGGCCCCAAAACAGCCCAAAAATCGAAAATTCCAAACATTTTGTTGCAGCAACTGTAATGCCCCAAACAAACTTACTTGTAAAATTTCTAATCCAACAATGATCCAAAGAAAGTCAAAAAGGCCTCAAATCCAAATATCCAGCAGCATCCACAAAAAGTATTCCTTCCAGCTCCAGATCCAAATGAAAAGTGACCAGGAGATGGACAAAGCACTGGGAGGAGCCTGCTGGACAGGAACAGGAAGTTGAAGACTGTGGGGCACTTCCTTCCTCCCACCCCCCTCCCCCCTCCCCAAAATGGACTCCTCGCTAAAAAAGTGCAGGCAAATGTCAACCTAAGGAGTTATTCAGATAAAAATCATCATTTCAAGAAGGTTTATGCTGCTTGCTGGTGGATTTCTTGTGCAGAATTGCAAATTTTATATTTTCGTTTGTGCGAGATTCTTGCTGCTCGCCGCATCTCAAATCTCGCAATTGCGAAGTACCGCGAGACGTGATCTCGCTGTACTCGCGTTGACAAACTCTCGCTCGCAAGCCGCGATGACGTAATCGCGCTCGCCAAATCCCGCGGGATCACACAGCAAGATCCAAAATGGCGCAGCACTCGCAAACTATCGAGAAAAACAACCCGGCAAACGATGATAAACGCCGCGCGCCGCAAAAATTGTATCACCAACGCCGCGCGCCGCAAAAAAAATCCGCTGCGTGCGAATTTGCGGATTTTGCGAGAAATTCGCAAATCTCGCGGATTGCGAATTTCCCGAAAATCCGCAAAATCCGCAAGCGTAACGGATTTTCCGCCCATGCTTAGTGATTAAGTTGTTTCAGCGATTTCAACCAATCCTGATGCAATCCCTATAATTGATAGAACTGCCTCCGGCTATTTCATTAACTTTGATACGTTTTCCTTGGATCCCGGTGAACCTGAAACAACGCCAGCTAAAAGAACTTCTAAAGAACAAGCAGTAGAACTTTTTCATCAACTGGAAAAGACATATCTGGTTTCACTATGGATTGAACTTTGGATTGTGTTGGGTGTACTTTTTCCTTGCTATGGTTGACTCTTGTATTTTCCTTGGGAATGCTGATAAATGGAAGATATGTTAAAAAGGACACAGCAAGTAAGAAAATCAACTTACTCCTCAAACCACACAAATCATCTCATCGTGAACAAAGAGACTTGTCATCAGTGAACAACACAGCCGTTTCTATACCAGGCGGTATAGCTTGGGACAGAACTGAATATGACATTCTTGGTCTGGCAGAGCTGTTGAAGATTCAACACCAATTCAAGATTTCCTTGAGTGACTTTGTTTCATCTAGTACCTTTTCTGATGATTGGGACTTCGAGACTGTTAATAATATGATGTCAGACTTAGAAATGTCTGCAAATTTTACAAATCATGAATACTTTGAAGGTTCATCAGATTATGAACAAATGTATTGTTATAATCACTATGGTCATCATTTTTTGCATAAATCTGCAAATCCCAGAAATGTATTTACTTATAACCAATGGGAACATTGTCCTACGCCACCAAAGGGTTGCTCAAAAACATTTCATGTCAAATTTCCATACTTTTCAGAGTATAATGTTTCAAATCCAGAATCCTTTTACTTTAAAAATGTTAATAGGACAGGAATGAAAAGTTTGTTGACAAATACAAAGCAAATTTACTCTGCGGCCTTTTATGCTCAGCAGTCTACATTAGGATTTGACTTTTGGAAAGACACCATTCAGACAAAAACTGTCTGGAGAACAAAAGACTGGCAAGTGCAGGGATTAGAAGTTTATTCAGAGCATGCATCATCCCAGAGCAAATAATGTTTTTGAATGACACTGTTCAACAGACATCTTGTCTTGGGTTAGCCAAGATAAAGGATGTAAACAAACCGTCCATACTGACACCTACACCTGATAGTAGCGACACTTCAGAGGGGGAGGTCGACGTACATACTATTTTGCTTAACAAGTGAACAGATTCTGAATGGAAAAAATTGATAATCTGGCCCACAGACACAAACAACTGTCAAGATAGATTCCTGAATAAGACACAAGGGTTCACATACACTAGGCTAGATCCAAGATATATTCAGAGACAGCATCCAGAGATAGTAACATCATACAGTGTAGGGAAACTGTGCCTTGAGTGCCTACACAAGCATACACTGAAGGAAGTAAAACAACCCGTATCTTTACTTAAAGATGGCGCTGACCTGAGGGACTTCTTACAAGTACCAAAGAAGCTGCGTCATAAACGTTTTATATACGCCGGTATCTATGCTCTTTATAATGAAGCGTGGAAGATTACACAAGCAGAGAATGCAGAAAGAATACAAGAAATTGATTGTATTCATTTAGAGAAATCTCTCTCTGCAGTTGACAATGGGTTAACGACTCTGTCATCCAGAATATATTCTTTGGACAGCATAGTATCTTCTGCCATTGACATAATGGAACAGGACTTGGTCTTGTTGCAACATGGTCATTTGCAATTGCGTTCTATAATGCTATTAGGCTGGATGTTACAAAACATTCATTCAGGCTATGTGTCGTAATTGGCCCGGCCGCATTAGCGATTAGCTGAACCTACACGTTGTCCTTCTTAACTTGGCTATATACGAAAACGCCATTTTGAATGTTGTGGCGGCCATCTTAGATCATGAGCGGCCTCGTGGCCGGCGTGCCCTTTAGTCCGTTGTCCGTTCCACTGACCACCCCAACCTGCCCAGCAACAGGCTATTTTTAGTACTGGTCAAGCCGCACATGCGCAGTTCCAGCTGACCCGTAAGCCTTCAGGAATGTGCACCAAACTGACCAGCGGAGTTGTGCCCCCTCCAATGAGCTGGCAGTATTCCAAAACATGACCATATATGTCCTTAAAATGTGTCCTAACTTGTGCCGCCTATCTTTTATTGCCCCAAAATTGTATATAAACGGGGTCACACCGGTGTTCGGTGTGATACCTCTTGCATTACCGAAGGGTGCTGTTTGAGTGTACCACCACCCCATGGGGTCTTAATAAACTTGTTCTTTGCCTTTTACAGTTTCCGTGCCAACAGTTCTTGAGTATAAGTGGGTTATCTCCGGAGCGTGTAGGCCTTGGGAACCCCGATTTACATCAATTGGCGACCACGAAGGGACTCATCGGCGACTCGGATGCCCGAAGGAGAGGTCGTGACGAAGGCTTGGAAACCCGCCATGGGCGCGCGCTGCCACGAGTGACCCGAGTCTTGGCTGCCACGGTGTTTTTTCCTTTCCTTCCGATCTGACCTTCCAGGTGGCGCCGGTCTCCGACTGAGTTTTCAAAGTGTCTGCATCGCTGAGAAAGTGCCGTTTGGCTGATTTGGCTTACAAAACCGTGGCAGTTGGAATCTGGACATTTGAGAATTTGGGTAAGATTTGTGATTGGTAAGGTAGTCTTCGGACGCTTACTGAGGTCCTATGATTTGTGTTCGGTAAGGTAGTCTTCGGACGCTTACTGAAATTCTGTGATTTGTGATCGGTAAGGTAGTCCTCCGACGCTTACCGAAGTCCTATGATCTACGTCTTTGATTCGAGTTAGCTAACATTGTGAATTTGTGGTCTTTGAACTTATATGTGTAGTGCACTTCACATAGGCAGGCATGTAGAGATGTTTCTCTAACTTTGGTTTTTTTCCTCTGAGCGGCACAATCGTGTGAAGAACTGTAAGTGCCATTTTGTCCGGTGTCACGCTTTCGTGATACTTTTCGAACATGCCTGTTTTTAGCACACTCCGAGGAATGTGTTGTCTTGGAGAAGGTACCTCAATTAGGTTAGCAGAAGCACAGCCGGCTCCCCCAGAGGGAACACCAAATAGGGAAATGTATATCAAACTTGGCCTTCCCCCTATTATGTACAGTAAATTATGGCATAAGTATACCAAGGCCGATCCTGAATTGCAATGGCCTCTACACGGGTCGTTTGATTTAAGTAAAATACAATTTGTAGAGCAATGTCTGTTTCAACGTAGGTCTAGACAAAATATGTTTGATTGCGTGCGAATGTGGGAGAAAGCGGCGCGTGAACGAATGAAGCGTGAGGTTGCCTTGGCGGACAAAGAGCAGCGCAAGGCTGCTCGGGATAAGGCTTTACAGCTTGAGGAAAAGGAGGCTCAGGAGAAGAAAGAAAGGGAGGAACGGGAGCGTAAATTGCAAATGACTGGTCAATTTCCTATTCGTCGACCACTTTATCCTGTCCTTAATAATGAAATTGATGATTTTTCTTTGTTAGATCGGTCACCGCCTCCGTACGTTTCGCCGACGGCTCCGGCTGCGGATTCAGAGGATGATGGACAGGATCAGTTGGGTCAGAAGGGGGTTTCGGCTCTCAGGTTTACTGCGGACAGGTCCGCTCATTTACGCAGTTGGGCTCGTAAAGTGAATAAGCATTGTGTTACTCAGGAGCAGTTGTTAACAGAAAAGAAAGGGTGGTCGGATCTTGAATTAATGTATTTTCTGTCCAGTCTGGCGGATGAAGTTGTAAACGCATATCGTGAACTTTCTGATACGTTAGAGCCTAAAGTGTTGTCAGTGTATCGTGAGAATTTGGCTAAAGGTGATTTTGATCTTTCAGATGTTGACGACCTGTTCAAGCAATTGATCAAGCTGCGGGATGAGACAACCCAATTGCGGGAGGAACGGAAACGGAGGCAAAAGGAGTCCGAATTGGAGAATAACGGGCGGGCTAAAGAGTGTTCTCTCCGTGGTTCAGATAAGAGTTCTGCGTTGCATGTTATGCCTATGCGTGAAGCCGCGCCTTTGTATGTTCCACCTAAAGGGGAAGGTACGGATGATGATAAATTGTCAAAGGATGCGAAAGGGTATTTTGTGTATAATTGGGTCTACACGCCATGGAATAGAGCAGATGTCATGGCATTGAAAAATTCTTTACCTGATCTTCGGAAGAATCCGGCGGCATTTTATGAGGGGGTGGAGGGGGCTATATCGTCTTGTGTGATGACTCTCGTGGATATAGATTTGTTTTTTGGGCTAATTTTACCACCTGATATGTGTAGGCAAATTCGTAAAAATAATGATGAAACGATATTGGGGGGGACATGGAAAGAAATAAATGCTGCAGATCTGGATAGAGAACCAGCATGTAAGCCTTGTCAGCTAATTCTAGACCTTCCGGCAGCTATCTTGAATAAATTAAAAACGCTTGTTCCCTCCAAAAAGATTGATTGGACCATGTTAACGTCGTGCAAGCAGAAACCCGATGAAACGGTCTCAGATTTCTTTACACGCTTCGAGGAGGCATTTCATGATTACAGTGGTCAATCTTTAACTGACGATACGGGTCGGCATTTGTTTGTAGATAAGTATGTAGCTAATCTCCTACCAGAGATTGCAAAGCGATTGAAGTCGAGTGAAAGTTCCTGGGCCACGGCGACCCCTGCGTCCTTGTTAACTATGGCTCAGTATTATGAGCGGCAGGAAGTGGAGGCTAAAGAAAGTGTAGAGAAAAAGGCGAAGGAATTGAAAACGAAGGTGATGTTGGCGCAGGTTCGGGGAACACAGGGTAGAGGGAATGATAGAGGTAGACGAGGTGGAGGAAACGCATCGTATGGTCGTACGGACATAGCGGAGGATCAGTGTGCGTATTGTAAGGAGTTTGGGCATTGGGCTGAAGATTGTCCGGTACTTCGCGAACAGCGTAGTCAGCGTGGTCGAGGAAGTGGAAGGTCAAGAGGAGGTTATACTGGAGCGAGAGGTGGTGGAGGTGATCGTAGGCAGATTGAGGAGAGGGGCCGTGGCCAGGACGAACGAAATACGTTTGATAGATGGAATCAATATCAAATTTCTGAGGGAGAGAATGTGGAACACCAGGATTATGTGCATGCATAGGATTGCGTAGGATGGGGTAAGGAATCAGTTGAAGTGCCGGTAGATCAGCAAGGTCCATATGTAACAGCGGGCATTCTGGGTTCTACTGATCAATTTCTAGTCGACACAGGAGCTACTCGTAGCGCTTTGTCGAAAAACTTGGTTCCGAGGGCTCCCCTGTCTGGCGAAATGATTACGTGTGTAGGGTTTGATGGCACACCCTCCCCCAGCCCATTGTCCAAGGCCCTTGCACTATGCATTGATAAATATTTCAGTTTTGGCCAATTTTTGCTATCACCCCATACCCCAGACAATATCCTGGGCATTGATTTGCTTAAATATTTTCGAGCGACAATACGTTGCGCTCCAGAGGGAGTGCGGGTTATCCTGAATGACAATTACCCTGACCCTGACAGATTTTATGCTATTTTAGACATTCCAGCTTTGGCCTCTCTACCGCATACGTTGTGGGCGACCTCAGATATGGATGTGGGAGAGATGCGTATTCCACCAATACACATTACTGTTAAGGAGGGGGCCCCTCTGCCACGAGTGCCACAGTATAAGATTTTGAGAGAAGGTGAAATTGCATTGACACATATTGTTCAGGATTTGATTTCTGCAGGGGTTGTGGAGGAGGTCCCTTATAATGTTTGTAACAGTCCTATCCTTCCGATTCTTAAGAGAGATACTGACGGTAAAATCTATCGATTTATTATTGATTTGCGGGAGATTAACAAAATTGTCATTCCCCAATACCCCGTGGTGTCTGATATTACGACCTTGCTTACCTTGGTTCCACCGACAGCCACCACCTTTAGCGTTATTGATTTAAAGAATGCGTTCTTTTCCATCCCTGTTCATCCTGATAGCAGATATCTGTTCGGCTTTACACTCAATAATAAATCGTATAGATTTTGTCGTGTTCCCCAAGGTTATACTGAGAGTCCTAGCATCTACAGCCAGGCTTTGAAAAGGCAGCTAGATTCTTTTACATTGCAGTCTGGCGTCGTGCTCATCCAGTACGTGGATGACCTTCTGCTTGCCGCTGACTCCTATGCACAATGTGAACAGAGCACACTTGCGTTGCTTTCCTTTTTGGCACAAAACAATCACAAGGTTTCCAAGAAAAAGCTTCAATACTGTAGACCTCAGGTGACCTACCTCGGTCATCTGTTGTCTAAGGAGGGGCGTGCATTAACATCTGATCGAATTCAAGCGATTTTAGATACACCAGTCCCCCGCACGCAGAGAGATGTACGTGCCTTTATAGGGTTGACGTCCTTTTGTAGGCAATGGATCATGGGTTTTTCACATATCATAAAACCTTTGCTAGCATTACTGTCCAAAGCTACACCGATGCCCCTTGAGTGGACAGAGGAATGTCAGAAAGCTTTTGAGCAGTTGAGGCAGGCCCTTTGTTCCGCACCCGTGTTAGGTACACCAGACTACACGAAACTTTTCACATTGTACGTGCATGAGAATGATGGGTGCGCGTTGTCAGTGTTAGTGCAATTACACGGGGATAAGCAGAGACCATGTGCATACTTCTCTGCCATTTTGGATCCTGTAGCACGAGGGTTGCCTGGGTGTTTTCGAGCGGTAGCAGCAACAGCGGTGGCCATACGACAGAGTGAGGGAATAGTATTATCACACAAATTGTTGGTGTTAGTTCCCCACGCAGTAGATGCCCTGTTAAACCAAACAAAGACCCAATACCTTACGAGTGCACGGCTAACAGGATACGAGCTGACACTCTTGGCGCCACATATTACATTGAAAAGATGCGCTACTTTGAACCCTGCCACTTTATGGCCCTATCCGGCCGAGGAGGGTCAGGAAGAAAAACATCACGACTGTGTTTTCCTGACCGAGGAACAGACAAAGGGTTGTGTCGATTTACAGGATGTGCCACTTCCAGAAGTGGATGGGGAACTGTGGGTTGATGGATCGTGTTTAAGGCTGCCAGATGGTACGACTTCCGCAGCATATGCGATCACGACGCTTAAGACAGTGGTAGAAACAGCTAGGATACCACAAAAGTCGGCTCAGGCAGCAGAGCTGATAGCCTTAACAAGAGCCTGCGAATTGAGTGCTGGATTATGTGTGAACATATACACGGACAGCCGGTACGCCTTTGGAGTGGCCCATGACTTCGGGCTACTTTGGAGGGAACGTGGGTTTCTGACATCGCATGGAGAGCACATTATGCACGGAGAGCTAGTGCGTGATCTCCTAAACGCGTTGCTTGGCCCTAAGAAAGTAGCGATAGTGAAGTGTAGTGCCCATAAAAAGATCACGGACAAAGTGGGCCAAGGAAATGCCTTTGCAGACAGTATAGCAAGACAGACGGCCATGTCCCGAACTAGCTCCCCATGTACGTGGTACAATCACAGGCTGAGCGATGGAGTGATGCTAGAGCAGAAATACGGGATATTCAAAATTCAGCCACTGAATCTGAACTCGCGGCTTGGGCAGCAGATGGGGTACTAGATGACGAGGGTTGTTGGAGAAGCAAAGACATGGAGAAGTGGAAATTGCCTGCGGCTTATTTACAGGCGATGGTCCAGATGACGCATGGACTGGCTCATGTCGGAGCTCTTGCAATCACTCGGCTTTTAACACGAGTTTGGGAACATCCCGAGATTGCTAATACTGCAAAGAGAGTAGTGCAGACCTGCCTGGTATGTTTGCAACACAATCCCGGAAAGGGGACCCATACTCCGAAAGGAGGGTTCGTTCCACCTTCTGCACCATTTGAGGTGCTTCAAATGGATTACATCCAACTCGAGCGTTGCAATAACCTGAAGTACGTCCTAGTGGTGGTATGTGCTTTTAGCAAATGGGTTGAGGCTTACCCCACGAAAGACAACACGGCTTTGACAACAGCTAAGGTGTTGCTTAAGGAATTCTTTCCTCGCTTTGGAGTTTGTAAATTTTTGTGGAGCGACAATGGGCCCCATTTTGTTGGAAAGATCGTGGAATATGTACTGAAGGGGTTAGGGATTCAGCAGAAGTTCCACGCTGTATTCCACCCTCAGTCAGCAGGTTTGGTTGAGCGGTACAATGCTACGTTGAAGCTTAAGCTGGCCAAAATTGTGGCGTCTACATCGTTGAAGTGGCCAGACGCTTTGCCGCTAGCACTGCTCTCTCTTAGATCAGTACCCCACTCACGAACTGGCCTTACGCCTTATGAGGTGGTGTTTGGCCGCCCGATGAATATCTGGGGGGTGCCCAAGCCGCGATTAATACATGATGTGCCTTGTGTTATGATGAATGATTATTTGGCACGATTAACAAATGATTTGCTCTCTATTCATCAACAGGTTCGAGAAGCGCTCCCTGACAACTCTACTGGAGAGGGCCATGATCTCCGCCCTGGTGACCACGTGATGGTTCGCTCGTTTGAGAGAGCAAGCAGTCTGGAGCCCAGGTGGAAGGGCCCCGAGCAGGTCCTTCTTGCGACCCGCACCGCAGTACGAGTGACTAACAGGAAGCGGTGGGTGCATTCGACACATTGTCGTCGTGTCTCTCCGGATCTGGTGACTCCTGCTGTACTGACTGATTACAAGGAGATCTTGGAGAAAGAAAAGAGCCCAGCTGTGACGTCGACCGAAGTTGAGGGAGTCTTCCCGGACCAAGCTGCTGCCGGACGAGAGCGCTACAACTTGCGTCCACGATAAGAAGATTTTTTTTGCCTTTTATGACTGGTTGGTTACCGCTCCAGGTTTGTGAAACGGAAACCGGGAATTCCAAGGGGGGGGGATCAGTTCTGCCAGAGTAGCGACACCCGTCTTGGCCCGGAGAAGAAAACAACGGCTACCTCGGAGTTCAGCACCGTATTTTTCTTTTTTTAGGTATGCACGTACGTGTATCTGAGACTTTGTGCATGATTTGTGCTATTTGAGACTTTGCACGAACATTCTTGAACTATGGCATCAACGGCATCTCGTGATAAGAAAATATTGGGTGCCTTTCTTTTTGTTCTGACTATTGTGGTGATAGCTGTTATAGCCTGGGTAGTCGAACTTGTGGTGCCTGTACGTGAACATTTGCTGCCGACTACCCCGGCTCCTTCTGAACATTTTCATTTTACATTGCCCTTTCATGAAGAGCGCCACCGCCAAACGTATTTAAATAACAGCTTCATTCAGATTCTTCACCACACACATAACATGACCAATACCTCAAATTGCTGGGTGTGTGGGATGTTGCCAGGGCACCAGAAGAGAGGGGGCACCCCACTTATTCCACTCCCGTTTTCGCATAATGGGTCATGCAACGCATGGTACACCCTCCTCTTTACTTTGAGATGGCCAACAAAAGGGGGGGTGCTTTTCCGCTTGAATAAAGTATGTTCCCATGACAAGGATGGGTTTCCCCGGGCTGAGGGTACTCGTTTTGAATGGGAAGAGTATAGGCCTGATAATGTGTCTGCCCCACGTGTATACAGCAATCAGCGGAACATTAATGTATCTAGTGCCCATGTTATAAATGTCATTGCTACAAAAGCTGATTTATGTATCAGGAATAAGGGCTCGATTGCAGTGGGGAAAAGCGAATGTAATACTACTCTCACGTTTGATAGCCCGAATGGCATTTCATTTGTTGCATCACGAAATACATATTTTATCTGTGGAACGAAGGGCTACCATCAGCTTCCATTGGGGTGGTTGGGCACGTGCTATGTATCGTTTGTGTTACCTCCTGTATTCATTGCCCCTCCAATGTATCACAATGATTATACCTTGTACCATGACTTCGTCTTGAATAGGGTCAAACGAACTGTTGTTCTGGAAGACATTGACCAAACAGACACTGCATTGCAACAGTATGTGGACTTTAATCTGGGACTATTCTCCTTTGTGGGGGCTGCACTGAACAGCCGGAAAATCAGACGACTGACGCGTGTTGTCGAGGCTGTTGCGAATGACACTGCTATTGCCCTGGGGAATATTACCGAGGAACTACAGATTTCCAGGATTGTCACACTCCAAAATAGGATGGTATTGGATGTTGTTTTAGCTGATCGTGGGGGGGCATGTAGAATTATCGGAAGCAGCTGTTGCGTGTATATTCCGGACAATTCTCCATCTGTGTATGATGCCATCTCCAAGCTTCATAAAATTGCAGCTGAGATACACCCGGACAATGGAACTTGGACACTTTCGGGATGGTTCTGGTCCATGCTTGCAACGTGGGGCTGGAAACTGTGGACGATTCTGTGTATACTTGTGGGAGTCATGTTTTTCATATGCCTATGTATTCAATGTGGCCCAGCTTTATGCTCAATGTGTTTATCAGCTTGCATACCATCAAGACGAGCTCTTGCCCATGACAAAATGATGCTTCACAAAGAGGTAACACAAATAATGTTAATAGACATTGAGGACGAACATCCTGATTATGTTCATTATGAGGTAGATTCAGCTAAACGCTAAAAGGGTCGTCTGTCGTAATTGGCCCGGCCGCACTAGCGATTAGCTGAACCTACACGTTGTCCTTCTTAACTTGGCTATATACGAAAACGCCATTTTGAATGTTGTGGCGGCCATCTTAGATCATGAGCGGCCTCGTGGCCGGCGTGCCCTTTAGTCCGTTGTCCGTTCCACTGACCACCCCAACCTGCCCAGCAACAGGCTATTTTTAGTACTGGTCAAGCCGCACATGCGCAGTTCCAGCTGACCCGTAAGCCTTCAGGAATGTGCACCAAACTGACCAGCGGAGTTGTGCCCCCTCCAATGAGCTGGCAGTATTCCAGAACATGACCATATATGTCCTTAAAATGTGTCCTAACTTGTGCCGCCTATCTTTTATTGCCCCAAAATTGTATATAAACGGGGTCACACCGGTGTTCGGTGTGATACCTCTTGCATTACCGAAGGGTGCTGTTTGAGTGTACCACCACCCCATGGGGTCTTAATAAACTTGTTCTTTGCCTTTTACAGTTTCCGTGCCAACAGTTCTTGAGTATAAGTGGGTTATCTCCGGAGCGTGTAGGCCTTGGGAACCCCGATTTACATCATATGTGCCTTGGTGTTTAAACAACACAACGTCATTGTTTTCTGAATTTTATCTCACAGATAAACAAATCAAATTGGCGCAAAGGGGAGCAGACTATACGGTGCTGAGCATTGAAAAACTGGAAATATTGCAATTTACAGTCGCTGAAAAAACAGCTATTGAATGGATAATACACGGTACAATCACTCTGCATGTTACAATTTTCCACTTTCAGTATTGCCTAAAGCATATACTAGCAGGCCTATATGAAAGGTTGGGTAAGGAATACTTCAAGATATCCTAGGAATTACCTTATACACACAGATGTTGGACTGAGAGTAAAGAAGTGTTTCTTAGTAGCAATAAATGTGAAAGCGCACTAAGCGGTTCCCTCCTAAGTCAGGGTTCAAACTTACACAAGGCCTGCGATGGTTCCTCTACCAATTTATCCTGCCACCTGCAAGGTTCACTAGCTGCAGTGATTGATCCAATTTTTAGGCAGCTTTCTAATGGAAGTTACATTATGTTGAAAGATAACAGCTGCTGTGGCATGTTGCCAGGTTTAGCCTATCTCGTAACTGTGTCAGCCAGGGTCACTTGCTGTATGCAAGTATTGTATCCAAAAACTAAGACAGACCGGGTGTCGCCGTTATGCCCTTCACTGAACATCTCTTCTATATGAATTGATACTTTGAGCACAATGAAAGCCATTATATTACAAAAAACTGTGCCATTGACCTCGGCCAAAGAAACGTATGATCTGCAAGTCGCAAGGACTTCTGCTTAGATACACACCCTATTAACTACAAACTGCCCTGTACATTTCTCAGAAATGTTAGGTCGTTTCTTAAACATGTCTGATACGAGTGGTATTGTACATGTATTTAAGACAAATTTTTCGGGACTGTTAGCACCCTTTGAAGCGGTACTAGGAATTTTTCCAAACTTCGTGCACTCTATGTTTGGCAGACTGCCTCTCGTTTTGGGACTCGCAGCAGGGATACTATTTTTGCTCCTTTTGCTCCGATATGGCAAGCCATTTCACCAGTGATAACCAGATCACCATGGAAAACACTCTTCTGGCGATGAAGTGTCGTGAGCGAATAGTCCACATTTTTGGATTAACTTGTTTAAGAGAATTAAATACCACATGGTTTATGTCATTCAGACCAATCTGGCAAGATTGCATCTTACCTGTTCTACAATGCCTGCTATGTGGAGAAGAATGCGTGAGAGACATGTATCTCACACTCCCATCAATCATGCCTATGAAAGTTGATGATTTGCTGGACCCGGTAAAGGCCCATGTGCAGTGCTGTCCCCAGCAGCTACCGATTCTGATGACGGCATTCATTGAGATCTCACAGACGCAAAATGCTGACAGTGAGGCACTAGAGGAAAGCGGCACACAGGTGCCATCCAACTTGAATATTGCTAACGCGACCAACACTGAAGGCGATACTTCTCATCTTTGTGCAATTAATCTTCTTAACAAGGTAATCCAACTTTCAGCTACAATGGTAGACAAATTCTTTTCAGGCTTAGAAGATTTAATGCGTTCTCCTAACAATAATACTGACTTTTGAATTGGCACAGTGTTCTGAGAGACTCTGAATAGGACCTTCATTTTTTCAAAAAAATGTCTAACTTTGGAACTCTTTTTTTCTATGATCAAGCTTTTGTTTTTCCAAATTTTTCTTTTTTCTTTTGACACAAAGTAATCTGCTCATAGTAGAACTATTCATAGAGAACTAGAATTCTTTGAAAAACTTCCAAAGAGACAATATTTGACCTTGTCCACATTCAAACAGTTTTATAATCTGCCAAGGAATGGTCTTGACTTTTTCTTCTGTAAATGAGAGCCATTTCATAAATATATTTTCATGAATCATTCGGATAGCATTTCAAAATGTCATTTATATGTTTTAAATGAAACAATGCTTTAAATGCGTACAGCACAAATGCTTTTCGTGTACAACCAATTAAAATGCATTTTTATGTATTTTTGGATGGGTTTTAGCACATCATGTTTAGATGTTTTAATGTGTTTAGAACTTAGTAATGTCGTACATAATAAACTGGAGTGGGTGTTGTGTGGCGTTTAGAGCTCTGAGTGAATTTTCTCGATTCATGCCCTTATATAGGTACAATTCACATTGCCCTTATATAGGCATAGAAATCAATCCCTTATTTAGACATAGCCCATGCATGCCAAATACAGGCATGGCTACTTCCACCCGTACCAAACGTCACAACAATTTCTTAGAAAATCAGCTTAAGCAGTTAGGGAACTTCCCCTTGCTCGAATATCGAGTTGTCAAAGAACTCATGTACTTTGCAAAGAACAACTATTCCCTAGGGCTTCTTTCCTGACGCTAATATGCCCGTCTTTACGTCAAGCTCTGGCATTCCTAAACACCTTCAAGGTATAAAAATACCTTCACTTGCTATAGCAAACTATGGTGGTTCTGAGAAGTTCGACTATCTACTTGCCCGACGCAGCTCACTACAGCAAGTGCCGGAGAAAGCCGACCCTCCAGCTGACGCACTGATCAAGAGGCTGCCTTTCTCACGCTAAGAATCCAGCTCAGGTGTTTCCAAGCTCCCCTTGCGGGGTGCTGGGATATCGAGTCCTGAGACAGAGATACCAGACCTCCTTCATTCTAAACCAAGGTATGGAGCTGATTAGAACCTAGAGAAAACTTTGGTAGATTCATGGCAAAAATAACTAAAACCTATGCTAGACAAAACGTACTTCTTCCCGCGTACTATACTTAGGTTAGGTACATTGGGGTAGGCGTATTTAGAAGCACCAGTTGAGTATTTTAGTCAATGTTATTTATGTATGTATTTGTATATGACTTAGAAACCATACAGTGCTTTGACAGTATTATTTTATAATACTATTCTCGCTGTATGCATTATACTTTGCAGTCTGCTTAACGATTGTAGCAGTTCACTTCTCTTGTATGAGAAAGAAGACTGTTCAATAAACCTTTTTATTGAAAACGCCTGGCTCTCTATTTCTCTACAAGCTCTGTTGAAACAAAGCATGCAAGATTGACTGAGTGAAATACTTATCTATTGTTTCCATGACTCTAGAGATATATTTCTTATTCTTGGGAAACAAAGTTGTCATGTTTATGCGGTTGTCAGAAACTAATCCCTTCTTGTGAATTTGAGAAAGTTTCTATTGACCTCTGAGCTAGCTGGCACTCCCTATTAAGTTTAGTATATTCGATAGAGACCTAGTCGACCTCAGTCCTACGTCTAATCTATAGGATATATTATTCCAATGCGCAGAGCCTGTTGGGAATATTCGAACTACACTACAAGAGGGGATGAAAACCATAGCGAGCTGAGGAGGATCAAATGGTCTGATAAGATAGACAAAAAGCTCAAAACTTGGCTGGATCAGAAACAGGCAGGGAGCTCATTAATGTTGCTTTCACCCATAAATGAGTGGGAGAATACAGTTGAGGACCTACAAGTGAAGATGGGCTACTCCCAGTCAATACGCCTTACATCTACAGGGCCATGCATCGTAGGAAGAATTGGCCCTACTAAAGACAAAATAGAATGCAAGCGTCTCTTGAGCAAGGCCCTTGCACTAAAGAACAGGGCGGGTAGACAAACAGGGGGCACCCTGGTCGCATCATTGAGGACAGCCTTAAAGAAGAAACTGTGGGAATACAAACAAGCCAATATGGAGAGGGAATGGCTTAACGTTTTCTCCTTGCTCAAGCAAAAGAATCAATGGAGATGGTGGAGACACATTAATTAGATGAGTAATCTAGGAGTCCCAAGAGAAAACTGAGTAGCAGAGAAAGATTGGCTGAGCCACGTGAAGCAGTTATACTCAATTGCCTTGTCTAAAAAAGATAGCGCCACAGAGACCAGGCGCGGGCGGAACTTTAGCAATCGAGCACAAAGCCAGGAGAGATGCTGCTCAGCCATGATAACTGCACCACGGGCGAGAGTGCCCATTTTGAGGTACACTGCATACTCCCAGTTCAGATTAAACCCCAACAGGTCATCAAGATTCTTAAGACCAAGGCTCCTGGGCCTAATCAGATTCCTGTACGGTCTTCAAAAAGCCCCTGATTTATGGACAGCAATTGTAACTCCTCTCTACAATTACACCTTCCTGACAGCTATAACCTCTAACTCTTGGAGGGGTTCTATTTTGGTCCCCAGTTTTAAAAAAGGGGATCGCCTAAAGTCATCGAACTACAGGCTCATCACTTTGCTTGATCTCGAGGCCAAGGCCTACGCCTGTCTCCTATTGAAAGATCTGGAGACATTGCCTGAAGAAAACATCATTATTCCTATCTATCAGACAGGCTTCAGGTCACAGTCATCGACCATGGACAATGTGCTCGCTCTAGCGCACCTATCAGCTCAGGCAACAAGGAACAACCATCCCCCACTTTTTTGCTGTTTAGTCGAGTATAGTACAGCTTTCGATAAAGTTGTACCTAGAAGACTATGGTGGAAACTAGAAAATCGGGGCATTCCACCAAACCTCCTGAAAGCAATAAGATTGCTTTATGAAGACACTTGGGTGCGGGTCACAACAAGCGCAAGCAGTGTGTCCCCTAACATACCTACAAATAATTGGCTGAAACAAGGATGCGTGTTGGACCCCATCCTCTTCAACTTATACACCGCAGACTTGGGAGATGTCCTAAAAGGAGCATGTCTAGTAGCACCAAAACAAGGAGCTGAGGCTGCTGGTGCTACAATATGCCGACGACACTGCTATAATGGAACACACAAAGGTGGGCCTACAAAGAGCCCTGAAGGCCTTCAATCGTTTCAATCAAGACAATAACTTGGCAGTTAACCAGGGAAAGACTAAAGTTGTCATTTTCAGGTGTGATCATCAGAAAAAGAAAGCACAGTGGCTAATGGGCAACCTATAGATTAATACTGTGGCCGTATATAACTACCTAGGGGTCTGGTTCACGGAACAGGCCAAGGCGAATATCCATCTGAAACAGCAGTCATCCAAGGCCAACAAGGTCACATATTTGTGAAAGCAACTGAGTCAACATCTGATCTGCCTGTGGTAAATAAAATTACTGGGACTATTTTTCTATACATTAAATATCAATAGGATAGCTCAATCAAATGAGAGGCAGAGTCCGTGGTATCTGAGTCATACGGGCTTTAATTAGGTTCTCGAGAACCGGGACATCGAGTTCCATCACCGCTAAGGTTCAGGAAGGGACATTCAACATTTTATTAACATCACACATTATATATAGTAAAACAGTATAATTGGAATGAATACAGTAGGCGTAACAAGTGAAAGAAGAAGAGATAAGAACACATGTGCGTAACAGGAGGCGTCCAAGAGGGCGTACACGTAGGCGTGCACTGGAAACATCACAGAAGTGTCATAAGTGGGTGGATGCATAGAGAGATTCTGCAGGGTCAGCAGAAACCTTTGGCATGGGTGCGTGCGCAACTGAGCATGACGTGTAACTGGGGAGAGCTGGGGGGCTTGACTTTAGCACTAGTAGAGGAGTCTGGTGTCTGGGATGTCAGAACGACCTGCACCTATAGCATATCTGGTATCTTATGTTTGGAGGATGTGTTGTCTGAAGGAAAAGGTCTCTCGGGCAGAGGCCGTTCAATACTGAATGCTACTGCGTGCATACGTGTCTGAGTGCAATGAGCGGGGCCATGGGCCTACCATGGTAACGGGTTCAGTAAATTACTTGCATGGAGACAGTAGGCCGGGCCCTTTGCTCTGCAGCCGGGAATATGTTTACCTATTTCACTAGACTGGAATGTGTTTTCGAGGAGGCTGAGCAGATAACTGCAGGCAAAATACTGTCTTGGCAGGCAGGCCTGGCCGAGCCGGGCACCGCTTCGCTGGGCAGGAAGTGAGGCAGAGGTCAGGGATGCATACCTAAACTGCAGTTTTCAGAGACAGAAGAGACTCGGAGCCTCAATTAAGGGCCTAGCTCGACTGAGCCAGGAAACGTGGAAAACGTGTGCTTCGCGTTATTTAAAAGTGCACCATGTAAAGACGTTGGCACCATAGGCCTAGAAGCCAAATTAACGTGTTTTCTTTGAGGACTGAATAACTGACATGTTAACGTTGGACGCAAATGCATATGCGTCTTCATGACATGCACGGAAAGGGAGTTACACGACTTACATGGAACATGGGTGCATGGATAGGGTGCAAGTGGGGGACACATTGATTACCTAAAAATTTCCATTTCCTCATTCCCTCCTTGGCCCCTACTACACCCTTTAGGATATGTCTATTTTCATGAGACTATCTATCTGTTCATATAACATCATTTGTTCATCTTTTTTCATTCGGGAACGGGAACGTGCACTTGGACGGGGAATACAAGCTGTGGCGCACAAGCCGCAAATCGCTGGCCCACATTGCAGACAGAGACAACAACTGAATACTATGAGCAGTATTATTCCTAGGAATGACAATACTTTCCATCCCCAGGCGGATATCACACTCCAAAACCAACCGGACCAAGTCCAGGTGCCAGGATTCTGGTGCATCTGGTGAGCTATATTATGGAGCCTTGTTATTGCTTTATACACTGACGGTGCGTTATTAGGAATGAAAATACAACTGGATCCGATCACTCTACAAGCCCCGCCCCTATCGGCCAAGATGACGTCAAGGACAAGGCGGTTTTGAAGAACAACAAGTCTCATAGCAGACTGCTCTTCGGTCAAGTTACCTAAAGCAAAAGTAGTCTCATTCACTACTGCTTCCAGAGTTCTGGTCAATCTTCGTATTATCTTACTATTCTGGACGGGACCTATGAACCAGAAGTATCCTTTAATATAATCCTTATACTGGTCCCATTCTGATTCAGAATAATCGATGACAGGAGGAAGGTCTCTCTTATGTCTTACATGTACAAGGTGTGGATTTCGATGGTAATCAGGTGGGGCTAGGAAAACAGGTGGTAATAGGAACGCGATATAACACGTTCCATCCCAATCCAATGGCAGATGTACATAGGCTGTCTGACCACATATAAAATAAGAATGGCGAGAGGCTTTGAAAGTAGACTTTCCTTTATCACTGAATTCGACCACAGTATTACAATCACTGTGTCCTAGATGTACTGAACCATTCTTTCTGACGCATAATTCGCCTTTCACTGGCAAAACTGTAATAAACGGCAAGTTCGAATTAGTCTCGGACTGAACGTTCAGGATCATGAGGTTAAATGTAAAATTACCTAATCCATACACTTCATTTTCTAGATCGGTCCCTGTCCTTTGGGGAAGACCTTCCTTGTCTGGGAAACATATTTTATTCATAACTGTATTCAGGTTCCCCCATATCCAATTGCCTTGGGAAACTGTGGACTTACTGTCTAGGGAGGACATTAAAGTAAACCATGCTCCGCACGAACCATTATGTGTAAACGGATAAGGTAAGAGGGGCAGAGCTCCCTTGTATTTCTGATAGGGAGGGAGTCGGCCACATACCCAGCAATTTGTGGCATTGCTGGTCTGGTGAGAATGGTGTAACATACGGATAAAAGTATTGTTACGCATTGCTAATCGATAGGACAGCTCGTGAGGGGGCAGGTCACTGAAAGTGTGCTCTACAGTGTCATTAGAGGAAGTATGTACATGAGAACCAAGAGGAAAGAAAACATGTAGCATTAAACTTATGCATATGATCGTAAGACTCAGAAGAAACATAAAAATCAAAGTAATGACGCATCTGCTGTGCAGGTTTTTGCAATATTTTTCTCTCTTTTCAATTCGCCTATCTCTCTGACTATTTGGGTCTATCTTATACATGTCAGAAACCTGTCTAACCGCTGCACCCGAGGGGGACTTAAACAATTAAACGCTGTCTGACTTACTAGACCTCAACTTGGCTCGGTACTCCTGTTGTGGAGTTTTCTCTAACAGGGGGAGTTTAGAGTCTGTATCAGGGCAGTCCTTGGGAAGAGTCTTTGGACACAGTCCATGAAATCTTTTAACGTGGCTGGAATGGAGCCACCCCTTCCTGCCTTCAATCTTCACAGCGGTCCTCGTGGTCATCAACACCAGTTTGGGTTCCTTCCACCTGGGCTCCAGAGGGCTTGATCGGTCAAAGTTGCGGACCAAAACCAGGTCTCCGGGAACGATTTCATGCGGTTTCACCTGGGTGTTGTCCGGGAAGGCAGCTGCGACCTGTGAACGACAAGATAGTAGTGCAGACATCAAGGAAGCCAGGTAATCTGTCAGCATAGTACTTTCAACATCAGTGATTTTGCGAGGCATAGGCGTACCCCACATGTTTGGGGGACGGCCGAAGTCTACTTCATACGGGGACAGTCCGGTTCTGGAATGGGCTACCATACGCATGTAAAAGAGGGCAACCGGCAGGGCTACCATCCAATCTACTCCTTTTTCTGCACAGACCTTTGCTAACCGTGTTTTCAGAGTTTGATTATGTCTCTCAACGAGACCAGCTGCTTCGGGGTGTCGTACACAGTGGAATTTCCACTGGTATCCTAACAGGAGTGATACCTGTTTCATGAGTTCGGACGAGAATGGCTGTCCATTATCAGAGTACACGACACGGGGCAAGCCGTATCGAGGGAAGAATTCACGGACCAACTGTTTGGCAGTGGTTACAGCAGTATAATCTGGGACTGGGTACGCTTCTGTCCATCGGGAAAGGGTACATATAATTACGAGGACATACTTGAATCCTCGGCATCTGTCCATCTGGATAAAATCCATCTGGAGGACTTCGAAAGGATGGTCAGGAGGATGAAATCCACCTTGTTCCACGGGAATACCTTTGCCTGGATTGAACTGACAACAGATCATGCAGGTACGCACTTTCTGTTTTGCTGCTGCACGTAAATGCTTGTTGGACCATAGATTCTGAATGCTGTCTAGCATGGCCTTTTCTCCTAAGTGTGCTGAACTATGTGCTGTATTAATGATAACTTGAACCATAGAGTCGGGGAGAAACCAAGTGGCTCTTCCCTTCGTCATCCATCCCTGATCTGTCTGGATCCCTCCTTGTTCAGTTCATCTCTTGATTTCATCTGGAGTCGCATGTGTCTGTATGTCGAGTACATCTAGTGTGGGATCCTTAACTGTCATGCAATGTGTCAGTGAAGTTGCTTCAGTCTTTGTCGTGTCAGTCGGAATGTCTGTTTGAGTCTGAGCTGTGAGCTTAGCTGTTCGATCTGCCAGGTCGTTACCCTGGGAAATAGTGTCAGTGACTTTCGTATGTGCTTTGCACTTCATGATAGCAATGGATGTAGGTAAGTGTATTGCTTCTAACAGGGCTTGAATGAGGGGACCGTGTTGTATCTTGGCGCCATGAGAAGTTAAAAAACCTCTTTCTTGCCAGAGGATACCGAAGTCATGAACAACTCCGAATGCGTACTGTGAATCTGTATCTATGTTTACTTTCTTGTTCTTGGCTCGTATACAGGCTTGGGTCAGAGCGATGAGCTCTGCTGCTTGGGCAGACAATGTGTCAATACAATGTGTTTCTATGACTTCAGTTTCAGTGGTCACTGCATATGCGGCCCCTACATCTCCTGTACTTGTTCTCATACATGAACCATCCACGTAAAGTGTCAGGTCTGGGTCGGGCAATGCCACGTCTGTCAAGTCTTGTCTGGGCTTCGTCACGGTATTAATGACTTCCACGCAGTCATGTGGTGCTGGATCTGCTGTAATCGAGGGTAACAGTGTAGCAGGGTTTAGTATGTTGCAACGTCTGATTTCTATGTGTGGTTGAAACAGTGTCAGTTCATATCCTGTCAGTCGTGCTATGGTCAAGTGTTGAGTCTGGGTTCGGTTCAGGAGAACTTCCACGGAGTGTGAAACTTGTACTGTCAGAGGATGTCCTAACACTATTGAGTCGCTTTGTCTGATAGCTAGAGCTGTTGCTGCAACTGATTTTAGACACGCAGGCAGAGCCTGGGCTACTGGATCCTAATGTACTAGAAAAATAAGCACAAGGCTTGTGTTTTCCTGCTTGATCTTGTGTGAGAACAGATAATGCTGTGCCATCGCGTTCAGTGACAAAAAGTGTAAAAGGTTTGCTGTAACATGGTGTTGCTAAAACAGGTGCTTGACATAAAGCTTTCTTCAATTCATCAAAAGCTTGTGTATGTTCCTGAGTCCAAGGGAGGACAGTCGAAGTCGCTGCCTCCTGTGTTGTCAACTGTATGAGTGGTTTGGCTAGATATGCATACTGAGGAATCCATTGTCTGCAGTACGAAGTGAGGCCAATGAAGGCCCGTACTTCCTTTTGTGTCTTGGGTTGTGGCAGATGTGCAATTAATTGAATGCGATCAGGTGTCAACTGTCTACCCCTCTTGGACAGCAAGTGTCCAAGGTATACCACTTGCTGGGCACAGAATTGTAGCTTCGAACTGTCTACCCCTCTTGGACAGCAAGTGTCCAAGGTATACCACTTGCTGGGCACAGAATTGCAGCTTCGAAGGGGACACTTTATGCCCCTTTTCGGCCAGAAAATACAAGACTGTCAGTGATGCACGTTCGCAGTCACGTTCGGTCCGTGCTGTAATTAACAGATCATCAACATATTGGAGTAGGGCAGTGTCAGTAGGCATGTGAATACAGTCTAGTTGTCGTTTCAGTGCTTGGCTGTAAATACTAGGACTTTCCGTGAACCCTTGAGGAGCACGTGCAAATTTGAAACTTCGGCCATTTAAACAGAATCCGAAAAAGTACTGGCTATCCGGATGAATGGGGACACTAAAGAAAGCGTTCTTGAGATCTATAACGGTAAAGAACGCTGCTTCGGAATCAATGGCAGTCAATAGGGAAGAAATGTCTGGGACCACTGGGTACTGGGGTATTATGCATTTATTTAATTCTCGAAGGTCGATCACCAGTCTGTAGACCGGTGGTGCATTCGGGTCAGTTCGTTTGAGAATCGGGATGATTGGAGAATTACATACATTGGAGTCAGTTTCTACAACCACTCCTTGAGCAATGAGTTTGTCAATAGTTTTCAGTAAGGCTGCTACAGCCTCAGGTGGCAACCTGTATTGTCGGATTTGTGGCAGTACAACACCTTGTTTGAGAGTGACACGATATGGTGTAATGTGCATACAACCTACATCAGTTGGACCTTGCGCCCATAAATGCTGTGGTACATTCTGCAATCTTGGATCAAAATCTCTCAACACATAATGTCCTTTAAAATCACGTAAAAACAATCTCACTCCTTCCGGAGAACAACATATCACTGCTCCTAATGCTTTCAACGTTTTTATACCAAGCAAGTTTTCAGGACATGATTTCGTAAGTAACAAGTCTGTAGTACGAGACAATGGACCAACTTCTAAGGAAACTGGCTTTGACACTTCTTTAACAATAGGCTTTCCTGAAAATCCAAGGGAAACATTCTGCGAGCCTGAGAGGGGTGCACCTGGAACCTCGTCATGACTGATGGTAGTTCTGCTCGCCCCTGTGTCAATCAAAAATTTTCTGTCTTTCCCTAATACCTGACTATGTACATAGGGACCCTCTTGATCTACAGGAACCTCGATAAGGGGCAAGCCAACCTCCCTCTCTAGGCTGTTTCATGAATACTGTTGATAATCAGGATAATCTGACTGTGCATACTAGTACATTTGTTGCGTGACATGTTGTGTGGCAGCAATGGGTTGGGGCTGGGGTACAGCTACTGTCTGTTGTGCATTCTGTGGAGGTTGCGTGTTCTGCGGAATATTCTGTGGAACATGTTCTGGTCTATTTGGACGCGGTCTTTCTTTCGTCCTGCCAGTAGCGATATTGTACTTTAGAACGGCACATTAGTTTATATAATGACCTGGCTGCTTGCAATAGTTGCAATTCCCTTTAGCAGGAGCTGCAGAATGACTAGTCTGTGTCATACCCCTCTTCTGACCGTCAACTGGGACGGACTGGGCAACTAGTACTTTCATTTTCGTGTCTTTAATACGTCTCTGTTCATGTTCGTGTTCCTCTCTGATTCGATTCTGGTGGTACTGTAACATTTGTAGCATTTGGGAAGGGGTATTAGCTTGCCATGTACTCTCGACTTTTAGAAATCTATTTTTAACCTGGGGTAAGGAATTCTCGACTAGTTTGGTCACAAAAAGATGTGGATAAGATTCACTACTTGTTTTCAGGCCGCTATTAATAATGAAACATTTCTCGAATCTGGAATAAAAATCACTAGTGTCTTCGTCTTGTTTCTGCTTGCAGGCTGAGATTGCATCCCAGTCTTCCTTTTTAACCGTCAATAACCTCGGCAAGACCTGTACTAATAATCCTGGTAATGCTTTAGCTTTTTCCCCAAGACCTGTACCTGGGACTCGCCCATCTTCTTCTGTTTCTAATTCTGCCCAAATAATCTTTTTATCTCCCACCTCCCATTCTTTTTCTTTAAGTTTTTCGTAAATGCCGGCTGGCAACAATACCTTTAACATTTTAAGAATATCGGGATACGTATAATCCCCCATGAGTAGCATGTCTTTTAATTCACGGTGGAATCCTGCTGGATCTTTATCATGACACGGTACTCATTTTCTCATTTCCAATAATTCCATTTTAGTCAAGGGGGTGTATACGAATACTCGTTCTAGCTCACCTCCTGTGGTCAGGTCGGGATGAACTTCTCGTAAGGGATTCTGTCTGTCTATGTAAAATGGTTTCCTTACTGGAGGTGGAACAGGAACGAAATGTGGAGTCAGGAAAGTTCTGTATTTATGGCGTTGTTCTAGAATGATATTAATTAAATCGGTACCTAGGCCTCTCCATCTTTTTAGGAGTAATTCTTCCAATATATTATATAGGGGACCTGGATCAGAATGCTGACTTTCATACAGTGTAATGAGGTGTTGGATCATGTACATACCAGCTAATCGCTGTTCGTCTGGTGAAAGATTCAAAAATGTTTGCGCTACTATGTCATCTTTATATACACTAGTATTGCCAGCCCATTGGACTGCTGACCGGGCCAGTTCCTGTTCAGGCATGGTACTAAGTTCACTGTAACCTATTTGTTCTTTCAGTACTTTATCAGTGGCTTGGAATAGATGTTCAAGAGAACATTGTTCTGGTATGGGAGAAAGAAAACGTTTCTGGTTTTCTGGACGTACGGGTCTGTCAAAGGGTCTCGCCCTACCTACATATGCTATTCTATCTGCACTCGCAGTTTCTATATCATCGTCTTCTGAGACTTCATCATCTGCTTTCTCGGCTTCTCTTGCGGCTTTCTCCCTTGCGTGTATGTCTAGAATTTCTTTACGAATCTTTCTGTACATGGATTCTATACAACCTTGTTTACTATGTTTACCATCAGCTATGTTGTCACTCCATTTAATCAGAAGTTTCATTTCTTCTTTGTCTTTACCTGGCTGGTCTTGTTCCCTAATCAAACAATTTATCAAAAACTGTAGGATCATACCTTGAGTCTCCACCTTTCTGTGTGCCATGGCCTCGTGAATACTTTCTGGTTTCTCCCCTGTTCTAATAAAATGATATATATTGTCTAAATGATCCCTCATGTAAATGTGGCGTATATGTATAGCGCGAACAGTGACCCGGAGGCATCCCGGCGCTTGTACTCCTACCACAAGGGAACCCCTCCTGGCTTTTCCTTGTGGGGTGTCCACTCCTGGGTATCCCATGGTGAAACCAGGCATCCCTTGTGTTTCAGGGGGCCTTTGTGGAGACTAAGCAAGCTATTGCCCAGAGTTGCAGCGTGGGACCCATGCTTAGAATCGGCACTGAGGCGAGAATATCCAGTCAGAGGAATTTAAGCCCGAAACCCGCCGATGTGGGAATCGAACCCTGGTCCCTGGCCAGTTTCTGCATCACGGTCTGCCGCTCTAAGCATTGAGCCACACTTCTCCACTCTGGTAAAATAGTCAAATAGTTTGTAACCCGTCGTAAACGTATTGAATATAATATCATCTGGTCTTCGCCTGGTACCGGGTCATATCTGCAATCAGTAAGGTACTGTTTAAGGGCTGTGTATGTAGTTACTTTTGGTGTGCGTTGTAATGCTGCTTCTCTGAGTGTTGTTCGTTTTATTTGAGGCGGGGTGATAGGGGGACCTCCTACTGCTCCTCCTGAAGCGGGATCGTCAACTATTACTGGCTGTGCTGTCGTTGGTGGTAATGTAGCTGGTAAGCTAGGTGTAGGTAATGCAGGTAATGCAGGTTGGCCCTGCGTTGCAGGTGGTTTAAAAGGATTGCTAGGACCAGTGGCCGGGACAGTGGCAGATGAGACAGTGGGGGGGGTCGTGTCATCAACAGGAATGTGAACAGGGTTGGGAGGATGAGCATCTGGAGGAGGATTTCTGTTTGCATATTCTGGGACAGAAGAAAGGAAAATATCCGCTGCGGTCTGTTTGTGACGTAATTTAATCGGGACCAATGGTGGCGGCAAGTTTCGGGGTACTTCCGGGGTTGCTTTGGGTAGGCCCTCAGCGAGGACAGGATACATGCCTGTAATAAGGGCATTTCTTTGTCTGTCTAATTGTTCTGCTCTAACTCGTTCACCTTCTTCTAGTAACTCTCTTTCTTTAGCTTTTTCAGATTCTTCTCTACTTTTCTCTGCTTTCCTGATTTCTTTCTCTGTTCTTCTATGCGCTTCTTTACGCCACAATTCTATAGCATCTTTCTGGGATTGTCTGGCTTTCTTTTTCCATAGTGCTTCTTCTACTCTCATGATGCATTCAGCATCCCATGTCCCTGAGACAGGCCATCTATACTTCTCTTCCAGATCCTTAGTATAATCAACCCACATGTCTAATAACAATATGGCATCTAAGCCATGTTTATGGTACATAAAATGTCCTGGAGTGTCCCTAGGCGGGACCGGAACTGCTTCTTCGAGTATCCCTTTCCTAGTTCCTATCTGACGTAATTTCGAGAACAGCGGCATTTTTGAACTGATTTGAACGTGAACACAATAAACACAGTAATGAATAGCAAACAGTCATTCATACCACGACATTAAACACATTAAAACATTTTCAGACTGATATTACCTTGTACATAGAAAACACAAATTCTGAAAATCTTGAGAAACAATACTAGAATACTGGATCACTAGATGCACTGCTAAAACAGTACAGACAATACCGGTCCCATAAAGAGACACGTCATACCGTATTCACCTAAGTGAACACGTCTGGACCGGGTCTGTGTACCCAGACCCGTCTTGACCGGGCACAAATTAATGAACCCGCCTAGATGCGTTCCCAACAACGGTACTCACCGGGAAGCAAAACTGAAAGCCTCGGAAACTGGACTGGACTGGACTGGACTACTACGACGTCTACGCTGCTACGCATGCGCTTCGGAACAGGTGGGCCTCCGGATACCTCAGACCTTGCTCTCTCGGCTTGGGCTCTGGTCGGGACTCTCCGCATTCCTCACCACCTCGTCTGGATGCCGGACCGCAGTCTCCGTCTCCTCCGTGGGCCTGAGGGAGATAGCAGGAAAACCCGCAGGTGTGCACAGGAATCCGTCACGGCTGTAGAAGGGGTCAGGGGCCTGCGTACATCGCCGGCGCGTGATGAAGGGGAGGGGTCCCTATTCGGTTGCCAGATTTATGTGGTAAAATAATTACCGGGACTATTTTTCTGTACATTAAATATCAATAAGGATAGCTCAATCAAATGAGAGGCAGAGTCCGTGGTATCTGAGTCATACGGGCTTTAATTAGGTTCTCGAGAACCGGGACATCCAGTTCCATCACCGCTAAGGTTCAGGAAGGGACATTCAACATTTTATTAACATCACACATTATATATAGTAAAACAGTATAATTGGAATGAATACAGTAGGCGTAACAAGTGAAAGAAGAAGATATAAGAACACATGTGCGTAACAGGAGGCGTGTAAGAGGGCGTACACGTAGGCGTGCACTGGAAACGTCACAGAAGTGTCATAAGTGGGTGGATGCATAGAGAGATTCTGCAGGGTCAGCAGAAACCTTTGGCATGGGTGCGTGCGCAACTGAGCATGACGTGTAACTGGGGAGAGCTGGGGGGCTTGACTTTAGCACTAGTAGAGGAGTCTGTTGTCTGGGATGTCAGAACGACCTGCACCTATAGCATATCTGGTATCTTATGTTTGGAGGATGTGTTGTCTGAAGGAAAAGGTCTCTCGGGCAGAGGCCGTTCAATACTGAATGCTAGTGCGTGCATATGTGTCTGGGTGCAATGAGCGGGGCCATGGGCCTACCATGGTAACGGGTTCAGTAAATTACTTGCATGGAGTCAGGAGGCCGGGCCCTTTGCTCTGCAGCCGGTAATATGTTTACCTATTTCACTAGACTGGAATGTGTTTTCGAGGAGGCTGAGCAGATAACTGCAGGCAAAATACTGTCTTGGCAGGCAGGCCTGGCCGAGCCGGGCACCGCTTCGCTGGGCAGGAAGTGAGGCTGAGGTCAGGGATGCATACCTAAACTGCAGTTTTCAGAGACAGAAGAGACTCGGAGCCTCAATTAAGGGCCTAGCTCGACTGAGCCAGGAAACGTGGAAAACGTGTGCTTCGCGTTATTTAAAAGTGCACCATGTAAAGACGTTGGCACCATAGGCCTAGAAGCCAAATTAACGTGTTTTCTTGGAGGACTGAATAACTGACATGTTAACGTTGGACGCAAATGCATATGCGTCTTCATGACATGCACGGAAAGGGAGTTACACGACATACATGGAACATGGATGCATGGATAGGGTGCGAGTGGGGGACACTTTGATTACCTAAAAATTTCTATTTCCTCATGCCCATCCGCAGTGCCAATATTGACAGTTTTGAAAGCAAAACTTCTCCTAGCAATCAGTTATGGCCATCTGGCCGTTCCGGGGTTTTAAGACGCCTCCCTAAACTTAGCCCAAGCAAAGACTTACAAATCAGAGCTCCTTATCCCAAGGTCTGCGAGGAAAGCAAGGCAAAGACTGGATCTGGCTTTGGCAAGTCCAGATTTGTCATGTCAGGGGGAGATTTCAAAGTTATATCTAAGGTTCCTAAGGGCTCCCGCTAAATCCCTCAAACATCAACTGAGAGCTATCGTCGAGAAAACGTGCTTGGCCTGGCATATTAGGCTAGCCAACACGATCACCATACTGAAGATCGAGGAAAAGAGCATACAATTGCCAGAAATCCCATTGAATGCTTTGAAAAAAGCAATAAACAAACGAGTGCTGCAAATCTCTTTTGAACTCGACTTTAAATCCCTCCACTCAAGCTCCGACTTAGACCCGTTGAACAACTCCAACATTGTAGGCACAGCACAACCATACCAAAGCGAGGCTCTTTCTCCACAAGCCCAAAGTAAAATTCTTCACATGAGACTCAGCATGTTAGGAATTGCTGATTTTAATCCCGGCTAGGCCCGTAGAGGGGAAACTACAAATTGTAGACTGTGCCTCTGCAAGAGGTAATCTTGGTTGCAACTTCTATGCTGCTGCCCCAACCTTCACAATGAACGCCGGCGACTCATGCGCCCGATTTGCATATCTAATGAAATTAAGTCCTGTAGTGAAGCATCAGCCTTTTGCTTTTCTACCTCAAACACAATGCTTTTAGCAAGACTGGGGAAATTTATACATCAGATCAGGGTCATCCTAAAAGCTGCTAATGATCGCAACTGATCGTGGCGGCAAGAATTGCTAATCAAGTGGAAAAAAGCAGCTGGACCTAGAACAAGCTCTGAGGCACGTGCTCCATCACATGGTTCCAACTTGTAGCACCAAGAAGAAGTGTTAGTTGACTTATAAAGCAGTCCATTTTCAGGGCTATGGGGGCTTCAAAAATGTGAGTAGGAGTACTGGACCATGATCACAAACTTGGTTGCCGGTTGATCAAGCAGGTCACCGGGGAGGGGAGGCACCCTCACTAACAACAAACTGAAGTGTTTATAGTCTTTTAACATATCTTGTGCCGATTTTTCTATTTTTTAAAAATCTTTTTATACGATGCCTGTTCAGTATTCTTACTGTTATGATTTTAATTAATTGTACAGTTAATACACTCAATGGGTGACAAGAGAGTCATAATAAAGGGGTAAAAGAGCCTGACTAAATGTTAGCCCATAGGTAGTTATATATAATTAAAATTGATTAGCATATAATTTATTGTCAATGTATTATTGTGCGCGTGTGATGTAAAGCGTTCTGACATCGGGATGAGTAGCGCTATAAAAGAATTAAACAAATTAATGGTATTTAAATTGTTATTTGTGCAAATACTGGGGCGACCAACACATCTGGAGTTCTAACAGAGTCTGCATAGCTCTTATATAAAGGGATTGAACAACATAACAAGCATGCCTCAATTAAGTACCTGTGAAGTGATAAAATGTTAGCCTTTGTTTCCCCTCCATTGCATCTAGGTGTGAGCCTGTGAGACTCCTGATAGCTCCCAACCAGGATACTCCAACAATAAGAATCCTAATTGCCCCTTAACTCTGCTTTTGTTATGTAATTTGAGATGTCATCAGTAATATCATGATTGATGTCACTGACCATGTCATGAGTGATGTAATATGTGACGTTATCAGCAGTGCATTGTGGGCGCGCAAGTTATAGTTAGCTGAATTAACTACAACGGGTGAATTTCAATGGTTTTGTATGAGTGAAATGTCCAACTAACTATAACGCCCCTGAAAACCTATGGTTTTTTCAGTGAATTTCAAAGGTTTTTTTAAATGCTACATTGTAACTATAACATGACTGAAACCTATGTTTTTTTCAGTTAATTTCAAAGGTTTTTTTTAATTCTAGTTTCTAACTATGCCTACAGAGGTAGGACATGTGAAGAAAGAAGAAAAAGCACACAGAAAGAAGAAAAAGAAATGCAGAAAGAAGCAACAGAAGTCCTCAAAGACGAAGTAAAGTGCAGGAAGAAGGAAGACGTGCAGACAGAACAAACAGAGGAGCAGAAAGAGGCCTTGTTGCAAAATCATCCTGTACCCTCAACTTTTTCAGATGGGTACTGGTGGTAACTGACTCTGACTAACCAGTCCTAGAGCCAGTGCTATGCTAAAAGACACAGCCACATGCATCAAGCTAAAAACCGGTCGCAAACGGGCAGCCTTTGCGACCAGAATTTTTGCATTTGGGATGCATCATCCCAAATGCAACAATCACAATTTAAGGAATCTCTAAATTGAGATTCCTTAAATTGCAATTGCATTTAAGTAATCCCAAATTGAGATTCCTTAAATGCAATGCATCAAAGTAAAAAAAATGAGTGATTTCGCTAATAGGAGTAGCAAATTACCATGAAGTTGAACTTCATGATAATTTGCAAAAACGTTGAAAAATGCACTTTAGTGCATTTTTCAAAGTTTCATGTTGTGCACACACATGCCCTTAGGGCATGTGTTTGGGCAACATATGTGCACAGATCAATTTCAGGAGTGCAACAGGGTGTTCTTTTGACACCCTGGCACCCTTGAAACTGCATTCTCAATTTGCGATTCTCTAATTGAGAGTCGCAAATTGAGAAAGTCTTCCCATTCATTCCTAAGGGCCTCTAGGCCCATTGGAATGAATAGGGAGGTATTCCTTAATTGCGATTCGCAATTTGCGAGTCGCAATTAAGGAATATTTAGAAATTGCTATTTTTTAAGCGATTTCTACATGCATAGGCTTTTGGGATTCCTTAATTGTGATTCCTTAAAAATCGCAATGAAGGAATCGCAAGAGCCAACATTTATGCATGTGCCTGTTAGAGTACAGTTAAAACACCTACAATACATTAGGGAACACTATGCGTTGGGGTACCTCTGTGATTACCATTGCCTCGTCTGTAAGACCCTATCAATTAATCAATCAATCAATCAATCAATCAATCAATCAATCAATCATTTGTAAAGCGTACTACATACCCGCGAGGGTCTCAAGGCGCTGGGGGGGCGCTACTAATCGAACAGCCAGGTCTTGAGTATTGTCCTGAAGGTCAGCGGGTCTTGGGTCTGTCGTAGGCTCAGTGGGAGGGTGTTCCATGTCTTGGCGGCGAGGTGGGAAAAGGATCTCCCACCGGTGGTTGTTCTTCGGATGCGCGGGACGGTGGCGAGTGAGAGGTCGGCGGAGCAAAGCTGGCGGTTGGGGATGTAGAAGGAGAGATGTCTGTTGAGGTAGGCTGGGCCGGTCTTGTGAAGTGCCTTGTGTGCGTGGGTGAGGAGCTTGAAGGATATCCTCTTGTTGACGGGGAGCCAGTGCAGGTTTCTCAGGTGGGGGTTGATGTGGCTGTGGCATGGTATGTCGAGGATCAGTCATGCCGAGGCATTTTGGATGCGTTGTAGTCATTTGATGAGCTTGGTCGGGGCTCGCGCATAGAGGGTGTTTTCGTTGTCGAGTCTGCTGCTGACGAGGGCCTGGGTGACTGTCTTACTTGTATTAGTCGAGATCCATCTGTAGATCTTGCGGAGCATGCAGTGGGTGTTGAAGCAGGAGCAGTAGACGGCGTTGACTTGTTTGGTCATTGAGAACGTTTAGTCGAGGATGATTCCAAGGTTGCATGCGTGGTCGGTGGGTGTCGGGGCTGCCCCCAGTGCCGTCGGCCACCAGAAGTCATCCCAGGCTGAAGGGTTGGAGCCGAGGATGAGGACATCCATCTTGTCCGAGTTCAGCTTCAGACGGCTGGTCTTCATACAGTCGGCGACGGCCTTCATTCCTTCATGGAGGTTGGCTTTGGCGGTGATGGGATCCTTTATGAGGGAGTGGATCAGCTGAGTGTCGTCGGCATAGGAGATTATGTTGAGGTCATGCTGTCAGGCTACGTGTGCGAGCAGGGACATGTAAATGTTGAACATCGTCGGGCTGAGGGAGGATCCCTGGGGTACGCCGCAGATGATCTCAGAGGCTTTGGAATGGTACATAATAGGGCAGAGGGATTAAAACTACCTCTTAAAAAGCGTCATGGGATGCGTTTGCACACTGGTGAAGGGAGGGGGAGCCTGAGGTGACGTGTGCAAACACGATCTGTGGCCATTTTAATTTGGGAGATAAAGTCCTCTTGAATCCTGAGTGTCCCTTGGGTCCAACTAGCCCACCAGGTATCTCCAGTCAGCACCACAGAGCTGTGTTGCAAAGAGGTGTAAAAATAGGCACGGCCTGTACCACCTCTCTGCAACGCAGCACAGTGGCGCTTACTGGAAGCACCTGGTGGACTAGTAGGCCCCCAGGGGCCCTCAGGATTCAAGGGGAATTATTTCCCCAACTTAAAACGCGCCACAGGGCGTGTGTGCACACGTCACCTCAGGCCCCATCCCCTCACTTCACCACTGCGTACACGCGCCCTGTGGCCATTTTAAGTTGTGAGATTAAATCGACTTGAATCCTGAGGGTCCCTACGGTCCAACTAGCCCACTAGGTACCTCCAGTAAGCACCACTGAGCTGCTTTGCAGATATGTGTAAAAAGGAGCACGGCCTGGACCACCTCTCTGCAACGCAGAGCAGCGGCGCTTAATGGAAGCACCTGGTGGGCTAGTTAGCCCCCAGGGGCCGTCAGGATTGAAGGGGAATTATTTCCCCAACTTAAAACGTGCCACAGGGCGTGTTTGCACACGTCTCCTCAGGCCCCATCTCCTCCCTTCTCCACTATGTAAACACGCCCTGTGACCGTTTTAAGTTGGGAGATTAAGTCCCCTTAAATCCTAAATGTCCATAGGGTCAAACTAGCTCACTAGGTACCTCCAGTAAGCACTGTTGCAAAGAGGTGTAAAGGGGCACGGCCTGGACCACCTGTTTGCAACCCAGCGCAGTGGCGCTTACTGGAAGCACCTGGTGGGCTAGTTGGCCCCCAGGGGACCTCAGGATTTAAGGGGAAATATTTCCCCAACTTAAAACATGCCACAGGACGTGTATTCACACGTCACCTCAGGCCCTGCCCCCTCCCTTCACCAGTGGGTAAACGCACCCTGTGTCCATTTTAAGTTGGGAGATTAAGTCCCCTTGAATCCTGAGGGTCCCTAGGGTCCAACTAGCCCACTAGGTACCTCCAGTAAGCACCAAAGAGCTGCGTTGCAGAGAGGTGTAAAAATGGGCACGGCCTGGACCACCTCTCTGAAACACAGCGCAGTGGCATTTATTGGAAGCACCTGGTGGGCTAGTTAGCCCCCAGGGGCCCTCAGGATTGAAGGGGATTTATTTCCCCAACTTAAAACTCATCACAAGAAGTGTTTGCACACGTCACCTCAGGGCCGTGCCCTCCCTTCCCCACTGTGTAAAAACACCCTATAGCCTTTTAAGTTGGGAGATTAAGTCCCCCTTGAATCCTGAGGGTCCCTAGGGTCAAACTAGCCCACTAGCTACCTCCAGTAAGCGTTGTTCAGAAAGGTGTAAAAATGGGCACGGCCTGTACACCTCTCTGCAACGCAGCGCAGAGGCGCTTACTGGAAGCACCTGGTGGGCTAACTAGCCCTCAGGGGCCCTCAGGATTTAAGGGGAATTATTTCCCCAACTCAAAACGTGCCAGAGGGCGTGTTTGCACATGTCACCACAAGCCTTGCGCCCTCCCTTCCCCACTGTGTAAACACGCCCTGTGGCAGTTTTAAGTTGGGAAATTAAGTCACCTTGAATCCTGAGGGTCCCTAGTGTTAAACTAGCCCACTAGGCTCCTCCAGTAAGCGCCACAGAGCTGCGTTGCAGAGAGATGTAAAAAGGGGTGTGGCCTCTGAACACCTCTCTGCAAGGCAACTCCCTGGCGCATACTGGAGGTACCTGGTGGGTTAGTTGGCCCCAGGGACCCCCAGTATTCAAGGGAAATTAGTTCCCCATCTGCAAATGCACCAAACGCGTTTGCAGAGTCCTGCAGGGAGGGGACGGGCCTCCGGGCCGATGCCGGTCTTTTTTTTTTTCGTTTTTAGGAAGGGGGCTGTGAGGCTCCCCTTCTTTTCCTAATTTATTGGCCCTGGGGACCCCATATCCCAGGGCCTGACCCCTTTTTTATTTGTTTTTCTAAAAAAATTGGAAGGGGGCCACATGTTCCCCCTCCCAAGGCCATAATCCGCCCCAGAGACACCATCCCCCGGGGCATAGCCATTTTTTTTATTTTAGTTAATTATTGGAGGGGGCTTCGTGGCCCCCCTCCTCAGGCCATTTATGGCCCTGGGGGACCCCATCCCCCGGGGCGGGCCTTTCCTTTTTTTTTTTATAATTTATAATCGGGAGGGGGCCGCACTACTTTTTTACACAGGGAGCTGCTAAGATGCAGCTCCCACTGTGGAAAGGCAATCTGCTTTGGTTTTTGAAAGAGAGAGCAGGTTTCCTGCTCTCTTGTCCAAAAACGAAAGCGGAGTTTGCTATGGCAGGGCGGGATCAGCGTGGCTCCTGCCCTGCCTTAGCAAACTACAGTGTCCCTGGGATGGGAACCCCGGGCACTGCAGGAGCTGGCCCTGGGGGGGTGGCGGTCCCAAGGGCCATGACAGGGCTCCAGGAGGGGGGCGACGCGGCCCCGCTCCCAACATTAGCAAAGCTCCGGGTAGGTGGTGGTCCCCGGAGCTGGGGGATCCGTAACAGACCCCCAATTTGCATACTTAGTGCCCCGGGGAGGTAGCGGTCCACGGGGCTTGTGGGGGGGTTAGAGCCCCCCCACACAGGTTAGGTTTGTTTATTTTTTTTAAAACATACCCCGGGGTGGCGGTCTCCAGGGCTTTCGGGGGAATTTGTTCCCCCCACCCATTTAATTTACAAGCCCCGGGGGTGGTGGTCCCCGAGGCTGGGGGTGGCTGTGAGTCCCCCGCAAATATTTTTGAAAAGCCCTGGGGCTGGGGGACCCCTTTGGGCCCCCCATTACAATATAAAGATTGCCCCCTGGACTTGGCCCATCCGGGGGCTAAATATTTACGAAGCGCCTGATCCGCGGATCCTCTGCGCATCACACCATTTTTTTTTTCTTTTTTCAAATTTGGGGGCCTTGAGGGTCCTTGTGGGACCCCCTGAGCAGGCCTAGGGGTCAGGTGTTTCTGCCCTGCCCCCTTTTTGTGTTTTGCATGTTTGTTGTTCTCTTTCTTGTGCCTCGGTTCTACCGAGGCACAAGATGGCTGCCAACACTTCCTAGTTTGGAGTGTGTTATTTTATTTTATATTGCACAGTTTCTTAAAACCATTTACAATACATCTTAAAAAGAAAGGCAGACCTAAAAAATTCATTTGTATACGAAACTTTCAAAATCAGTATATAAAAACTCAATATATATGTTAATATTTGCATCTGTGAATAAAAACAGCAAGCATATACCAGTGTGTCCACAATAGTGACTTGCCTGCTTAAGTTAAGATATTATAGTTATTAAAATTATGTCTTATCCGTCTGGTTTGTGGGGAAAGTTGGCTTATTGGTCTAAGGTGACTTTCATCATGCCTGACCCTTAATTTTCCGAAAGCCTGTTTCGAAGCTTGGCCATGTATTTCCCAAACTTGGCCAGGTCTGTTGGAAGGGTACAGGAGAAAAGTACCAATATGGCTTCTTTTAGTTCCTGCGTGCCTCTAGATATAAAAAAAAAATATTTGAATTTCTCAGCAATTACTGAACGTATTTACACCATTTAACAAAAAGGGCTCTTTCTGAACCAAGGGCTACCTTTTTGCCAAATTTGGTGTAATTCGTTCGGCAGTTCGGGCTGCAGCCGTGTCTAACGTTTCCTATGGAAAATTGCATGGGGAAAGCTCGTTTTGGGACCCCCCCTTTTTTGTCAGCCCCGCCTGCTGAATCACCCCGAAACTTTCAAGATAGGAGCAGACCGGAGCGGGCCATAAGTTTTGAAAATGTTGTGAAGATTCATCAATCAGCGCCAAAGTTAATGGGAATAGAATGTTGCTATTTTCCTATGGTAACTAGGTCCTAACTATAACTACCTGCTGGCAACCGCCAGTAGGTAATATTTATATATATATTCCAGGAAATACCTCGCCTCCGTGTAGAGGTCTACAATCAAGGAGAAAGTCATGTCACCACAGCTTGGCAACTGATTTTTATAAAATTAGTTTATTTCCACACCTTTGTGCAAAAGTGAGCAAAAATAGGATGGCCTATGTGTTTCGGCTACCACTAGCCTTCTACTGGACCACGTTAGGATTTGTGGGAGATGTATCCGATTTCAATCCACAGATTGAACAGATGCACAGAGGGCCACGAAGTTCTGATATGCGGGGCTCGCTAATGTGGAGTGCACATTGCTGGATTGAGAGCAACCATCTTTCCAGGGGGCTCATTCAGAGCCTTGGATTGAACGTTTATTCAAGGAGCTTCCAACTGTGGATTGAAATCAGACTACATCTCCCACAAATCCTAATGTAATTCTCATACAGAGCAGCTGAAACACAGCGTACGATGTGGATGATTAGGGAGATGTGGCACGCTCATGTTCCTTTGAACCACGACTGCCTCTGAGGAAGTGAAACACGAAACTTGTCTGGCTGCGGTTTCATGCTTTTATGGACTGTAAAGGAAGGTTGTTTATACCAATAAAGATGCTTTTACGGGGAAAAGCAGTTGTGTGTAGAGTGCTGCTTACTGTTGGTCACCCCATGGAACTGTAACCCGTTCCGTGCTCCCGTCGGCCGTTGGCCGACGGGGGCACTTCCTCGCAGGTGCTGCCGTCAGTCAACGGCCGACGGAGCCCCACCCACTCAATAGGACGCCCGCACCGCGGCGGAAAAACCGCTGCGGTTAAGGCGTTAAAATATATATATATAGGAAATCAGGAAGTGTTGACCGCCATTTTGTCACTGCGAGTAAATATATTGTTAAAAATCATTGTTATAAATTAATCCGTATTGATAAACATTGTCTGCGCCATCTTGCCTTTTTTCCAATGCCACACTTTTGTCGTGCACGGCAGCCATTTTAGATGCCTTGACCAGACCCACTCTCTGCACGCCGCCGATCCTCAGCATGGCTCCCCACCCTCGCAAGCATCTCCCCCACGCACTGGTCACCCCCGCTCTTTCTCTCATGCATGGGCCATAAACCTCCCCCCATCTGCGCTGCTATTCCTTGAAAATCACACCCTGTGCCCGCCCGACACCTCCCTTTCACCCTATTCACTACCGTACCCTCTGACACTCCTCTTCCTCTGTGTCTGATTGTCCAGGCCGGTCCCAGGCTATCACTTAGCCCTGCGGATGTAGTTTATGGCCCCAACTGTAAAGAATCACCCCTCTTCAAAGGATTTACAGTAGATCAAGGCCCCCACCCCATGAGATCCGTCACACCACACGCGTTCCTACTATCTGATAAAGATCCTGTATTGTGATTGGGGAGGGGATTCTCACTGTGAGGGTGTGTGGGATCGAGCCTGAAGCGGATGATTCCAGGGATGTCTTTTTGTACATTAAAGTCTTCACAATTATGTGTCACATAAAAAATATATAGCACTCCAACAAAGTAGTAGGATTATAACACTTTAATAACTTATAAATATATACAACGCTCCAACAAAGTAAACACGTTAAAAAAAAACATTTTAAACAAAGCAACAATGGGCTGCTGTGAGGTGGCGTCAGTAGCGGTCCTTTGTGCGAATAGGCCGAAGGCAGCACAACGCGCCGAGATTCGGACGGCACCCAGGTGATGTCCAGTAAGTTGTCGCACTGGTCTTGGCATCCTACAATGCTGCGCCAAAAAACGGCGTGGGGCGCCCCGGGGGGGGAGGCGGAACGAACGGGCCTCCCCCGTCTCCCCAGCTGGAGGCTCCTCTGCTGCAGTGGGGCGCCCCTTTACCGTTTCAGTCGCCATTCTGCTGTTTACCACCCGCTTTTGCTGCACTGTGCCTCATCCGCCATTCAGCTGAGTTGCGCCCGCTCTTGCGGCTACATCGTCTCGCCCACCATCCAGTTGAGTTGCGCCCGCTCTTGCGGCTACAGCGTCTCGCCCACCATCCAGTTGAATTGCGCCCACTCTTGCAGTGCAGCGATAGGCGGCTGCCACAGGACTCTTAAAATGGCGGCCGGCTCTTCGGATTTGCGCCTGGTCCACTAAAATGGCCCTGGGACACATTTGAACTCGGACATTTGCCTGCTAGGGCTTGGGCCCCATTCTCGAAAGCGTCCCCTCAGCTTTGAAGATTCTACAAAAGTCATCGGGCCCCCGACTCCCGCAGGCTTCTGGTTGGGAGCGGCTGCCATGATTGCTTGCGGAATGGCCACGACGGAGCCACGAGATGGTGGTGCTCTCATGCTGACGCCAGCTTCAGTCTGAAACATCCAGAAACACTGTAGACTACCAATTCGATGACTTCCGGTGGAGCCCCAACGTGACCCGGTAGGGAAGAACTTGCCCTCCCCTCTTTTGACTGATGGTTCTTGTTGCCTGTCCCCTCTGTTGTTATCTAACGGAACCTTTTTGGATTGCCGAGTGAGAAAAAAAAAGGTGGGGCTTTCATCATTTGGGAAAAAAAAATGTTTCAATCCAATGAAAAGTGTTCTTTTTAGGTCATATGATCAAGCCTTCCATCATTAGGAAACCAAAAGTAAAATGAACCAATGAAAAGTTTTATAAACAAGTCACATGACCTGTTATGCGACTTTGGGCTATAAAAAGCCTACAAAATCCGTTGGCCTGTGAGGCGGCGTCAGTAGCGGACCGATGTGCGAATAGGCCGAAGGCAGCACAACGCGCCGAGATCCGGATGGCACCGAAGTGGTGTCCAGCAAGTTTCACTGGTGTGGCCATCCTACAATGCTGCGCTGAAAGACGGCGTGGGGTGCCCGGGGGGGGGGGGAGGCGGCGCAAACGGGCCTCTCCCACCTCCCCAGGTGGAAGCACCTCATCTGCAGTGGGGCGCCTCTTAGCGTTTCACTCGCCGTCCAGCTGAGTTGCGGTCACTCTTGCTGCTACAGTACGCCGAAGGCAGCACAACGCGCCGAGATCCGGATGGCACCGAGGTGGTGTCCAGCAAGTTTCACTGGTGTGGCCATCCTACAATGCTGCGCCGAAAGACGGCGTGGGATGCCCGGGGGGGGGAGGCGGCTCAAACGGGCCTCTCCCTCCTCCCCAGGTGGAGGCTCCTCTGCTGCAGTGGGACGCCCCTTAGCGTTTCAGTCGCCATTCAGCTGAATTGCGCCCACTCTTGCGGCACTGTGCCTCATCCGCCATTCAGCTGAGTTGCGCCCGCTCTTGCGGCTACAGCGTCTCGCCCACCATCCAGCTGAATTGCGGCCACTCTTGCGGTGCAGCGATAGGCGGCTGCAACAGGACTCTCAAAATGGCGGCCGGCTTTCTGGATTTGGGCATGGTCCACTTAAATGGCCCTGGGACACCTTGGAACTCGGACGCTTGCCTGCTAGGGCATGGGCCCCATTCACGAAAGCGTCCCCTCTTTTTACTGATGGTTCGGGTTGCCTATCTCTTCTGATGTCATTTAACGGAACCTTTTGGACTGCCGAAAGGGGTTCTGGTCCGACCGCTGGTTGGTGGAGACATTTTGACTATATCCTGGACCTGCCCGGCCTCGCCCAAATTGGCGCCGGTATAAATGGGACTCGTAACTCCTTGTTGTGTACTGGTTGCCCAACCTTGATATCACGAGATACGTATGCAGTTTTGAAGCACATGGCGGGCGGGGACGAGTACTGATTGAACATTTGGACATCCCTATTTATATTAAGTTCTGATGTGTTATTGATTACTGTACTATTGAAAGTTCGAATTAACGTCACCTATGGTACTTGCCCGCAAATGTATATCTAGATAATTTTATTGTAACTGGCCCTGTCGTACTTTAATTATAAAATGTACGTCCACCGATTCCGCAACTGTTAGACACCTTAGTTCTTGCAACCTAATGGCCCGCCCGTTACGTTCTTCTACAGTGTAAATGTTCCCTCATCATATACGATTCCAGTTTGCTCCGTGGCCAGCCCACGTGGTTATAGGCCCGTATTTGTATACTGACATTTTCACAATAAAGGTTTTTAACACCTTGGCTGCTAAGGCAATTTCCAGCCTGTGCTGGAAATTGCTATTTTACATGATTAATGACGAGCTCAGCTCGTCATCAACACAGCTCCACTGTGCCTCATGACGAGCTGAGCTCGTCATGAGCAGGGAAGGGGTTAAAACAAAACATGGTAGTAGTACCTAGATTGGTAAAGTTTTGAATAATAGCCACTGTTTTCGAATCAGTAAAAGGCAAGTGAAATAAAGCAGCCCGATTACATGACGGTTAAAAGGTATAATACGCAGGAACGCAGTAAAGATAAATGGTCAAGGGCTGTTGTGTTTTCTACTCCTGCAACATAAAGTGATCAATAAGAATCCGATATTCATGCCTATCAGCGACTAAGACAGCAGGCCGAGCCTCTTTTGTTCAACGGCTCCCTCATGGGACGAAGAAACGCCCTTTTTCTCGAAATAGGAATATTTTACTTGCAGGACAGTTGTAAATTTCCCGGGAAAATACATTAGCCTGGAACATTGTTAGTGGTAAACTGTAAATGCATCTGGGTCCTTTGCTTTACAAGTCAGAGTGAGAAAAAAAAAGGTGGGGCTTTCATCATTTGGGAAAAAAAATGTTCGAAAGCAATGAAAAGTCTTATTTTTAGGTCATATGACCAAGCCTTCCATCATTAGAATAACAAAAGTAAAATGAACCAATGAAAAGTTTTATTAACAAGTCACATGACCTGTTATGCTTACGTTACGCGCTGCGTGCCGCGCTCTGGATCGCTTCCGGGAAGCAGCGCCTCGCGCACCGGAGCACTTCCGGGTGCGCTAGCGCGGCGCGTCATATGACGCATTACGCGACAACGCAGGTCCAGAATATAGTCAAAATGTCTCCACCAACCAGCGGTCGGAACACAACCCCTTTCAGCAGTCCAAAAAGTTCTGTTAAATGACAACAGAAGGGACAGGCTATAAGAACCATCAGTCAAAGAGGGGAGGGCAAGTACTTCTCTACCGGGTCACGTTGGGGCTCCACTGGAACTGATCGAATTGGTAGTCTACAGTGTTTCTGGATGTTTCAGACTGAAGCTGGCGTCAGCATGAGAGCACCACCATCTCGTGGCTCCGTCGTGGCCATTCCGCGAGCAATCATGGCAGCCGCTCCCCACCGGAAGCCTGCGGGAGTCGGGGGTCCCGGTGACTGTTGTAGAATCTTCAAGGCTGAGGGGACTCTTTTGGGAACGGGGCCCATGCCCTAGAAGTCAAGCGTCCGAGTTCCACGGTTGCCCAGAGCCATCTTTGCAGGCCAGGCCCAAGTCTGTGGAGCCGACCGCCATTTCGTGAGCTCCGTAGCAGCCGCCTGTCGCTGTACCGCAAGATTGGGTGCAATTCCGTTGGATGGCGGGTGAGACGTTGTAATAGCAAGAGCAGGCGCAATTCAGCTGGCCGAGCGAGGCACTGTGTCGCAAGAGCGGGCGCAAGTCAGCTGGTCGAGTGAAGCACTGGGGTGTAGCTAAGAAACCTCCACCTGGGGAGGTGGGGGAGGCTCGTTCGCTCCGCCTCTCCCTTCTAGTGCACTCCACGCCATTTCCTGGCGCAGGTATATGTGATGGTCGGACCAGGGCACCGCAGGACGTGTGTTCAGGTCAAACGGATTGTGGGACAAGGTGTGGAGCAGGCGCAATTATCTCGGGGGCCTCCGTCAAGCGGTTCAGGGAGGCACCGCATCACATTGTTTTCCAATGCAGTCAGGTCCACAAACAGCCCCCACTTACTTTGAGAATAGTGAAGCTGCAGCAGGTGCAAATAAGCTTCAGACAGTGTTACAAGCGCTGCTCGGAACCTTCAACTATGGCACCCAACATCCAGGACTTATGCCATTTGTGCAAGGCAGTGACATCGAAGAATCTCAGGGACCAAGCAACATACCATATCCAGAGTCCTTCCCACAGCCTCTGCTTTCCTTCTTACCTAGTTATTGTTCTTTCACTCCCACTCCAGGCTTTTAGTCTGTGGATGGAAAATCATGAACCTACACTCACCTATGAAAATCTTACTATTGATGGTTGATTTTGAGCCCCAAATACAAGGCTTGTTTGGATCGATGTTGCAGCAGGCTGCCATGTAAATAGTTATTTAATAAAACGTTTTACCCTGTTACTTGTTGATTTTGAGCCCCAAATACAAAGGCTTGCTTGAATCGATGTTGCAGCAGGCTGCCATGTAAATAGTTATTTAATAAAAAGTTTTACCCTGTTACTTTGCTGGTGTGTTGTATATATTTATAATATTTGCATTGGGTTTGTCGTTATTTTGGGTGGGTTGGGCGGCGGAGCCGAGCTGTCTTGCAGCCATCATGGTGTCGAGCTCAGTTCCTCTCACTAGTTTCGTATTTCTCAAAAGGGGTTGTTCATAATGTTTCTATTTTAGCGAGGTGAAAAAGAGATCCCATTAGTGGCCTACTGATTCAGCTTGATTCCTTTTGTTTTTTTAACGATTTTTCACTATCTGCAAAGACTAAACAGAGTATTGCGACTCTGTGCTTGTTTGTAAATAGAGAATGAACCAAAGAGAACCAATTCCAAAACAATAAATGCTAGGATAACAATCAATCAAATGGAGAGGGAAGCAGGCACGACGGGTTACAACGGGGGCAAAGGCCTGTGTTACCTCCCCTTCACTATCTGCAAAGAGAGAATACTCCTAAAAGAAAAGAGGGGGGGGGGAGCGTTCAAAGCACATCAGCGTGCATAAACACGAAAATGTTTTTACCTACCACGTACTTGACATTTTAAAGCTTTTGATATTTGCTATTAAAAAACCATTGAAATTCACTGAAAAAACCATAGGTTATAGACCATATATAGTTAGGAATTAGCATTTACAAAACCTTGAAAATTCACTGAAAAAACCATAGGTTATAGACCATATATAGTTAGGGATTAGCATTTACAAAACCTTATTTTACTCGCACAAAACCATTGAAATTTGCATGTATAGTTAGTTGCACTAACTATATATCGCGCACCCGCAATCCACTGCTGATGATGTCACATATTACATCATTCATGACATGGTCAGTGACATCACTGATGACATCACTGATGACATCTCAAATGACATCACTGATGACATCACTGAAGACATCTCAAATGACATCACTGATGACATCTCATTTGACATTACTTATCACATCACTGATGACATCATTCATGTGATAATACGATGAACCTCTTCAGACTCTAATATAACCTTAGATACATTCAGTGTAAACAGACACTCACAGACTGTCACTCATCCATGGAGTTACTCACACACCTAGTCAGTCATGCAAAGAATCAATCACACCTCCATTTCCTCAACTATACAATTATACACACCTTACTTATTCAAACATATTCTAACACATTTTTACTCTCTTATACAATCCCTGATACAAGTTTTCAATGATCCATTCAGCCACTCACACATTCACTGGCTCTTATACACAGTAATTTATATATGTCAACTCTCACATGTACTGTGTTTTACATATGTACTTACTTTGACATGTAGCACTGAGATATCCATTCACTCACTAATACACTCATGCACACAGTCAACCACCCATACAGCTGTTTCCACATGCACTTTTGAACCCATACATCTAGTGAATCAACTGTTCACACATCTATGCAAAGAGTCACACACCTCCCAGCCACCCACACACACACACTCACTCTCCCATACAAATACTTGGGCAACCAATCAATAACCCATATAGTTACTCATATAGCTACTGATCAACACATGCAGCAGTTTACAGAACAACAGATATAATGATGCACAAATTAAGACAGTTTAGTCACTAACCCATGCACTCAGTGAGACACATTTATTCACTCTCTCATACAGTCAGTAATGCACCTACTAAATCCTTCATCCAGACACTTATACATCCACTCATTCTTCAATATGTAAGACATATTTTAACTTTACAGAAACATACAGTCACTGGATGTTGTCATCAGTGATGTCATCAGTGATGTCATGAATGATGTAATATGTGACATCATCAGCAGTGGATTGCGGGTGCGCGATATATAGTTAGTGCAACTAACTATATATGCGAATTTCAATGGTTTTGTGCGAGTAAAATAAGGTCTTGTAAATGCTAATCCCTAACTATATATGGTCTATAACCTATGGTTTTTTCAGTGAATTTTCAAGGTTTTGTAAATGCTAATTCCTAACTATATATGGTCTATAACCTATGGTTTTTTCAGTGAATATATATATATATATATTCACTGAAAAACCATAGGTTTCACACCAGTTATAGTTAGGAATTAGCATTTAAAAAACCTATTAAATTCACTGAAAAAACCATAGGTTTCACTCCAGTTATAGTTAGCTGGAAATTTTACTGACATAAAACCATTGAAATTCCCACGTTATAGTTAGTTGGACTCACTATAACTTGCACGTGCAATGCACTGCTGATGACGTCACATATTACATCATTCATGACATGGTCAGTGATATCACTCATGACATCACTGATGACACCATCCAGTGAATGTGTGTCTTTCTGAAAAATAAATATTAGTGAGTAATGTTTAAATGTTTAAATATATGTATTAGTGTTTCACTTTGTGTATAAGTGGCTGCATGGGTTGGTGAGTAGCTACATGTGTATGTACATGGGTTATTAGATGTTTTTCTTAGTATCAGTATGAGTGTCTATATGGTTTGGTGGGGGTATTACTTAGCACATAGATGCATGATTGACTGACTCTCTGTTTGTATGTGTTTTGAAGACAGCATATGTGCAGGACTGTATGAGTGAATGAGTGTGTATATGTGTGTGTTACTGAGTTAATGACTGTCTCACTAGTGTCTTTATCAGTAACTACATATGTTTTAATATAGTATATGTGAATATTGATGTACATAAGTGAGTATATGTGAGAGAAAGAGATTGTAAGAGTTCCTGTTTAAATAAGTATGTGTTTCTATAAGGGATTGTTTAAGAGAATAAATATGTTTAAATTTCAATAGAAGTAAGGTGGTAGTGTGTGTATAGCTCTATATGCAAATAAACGGATGTTCAATTGTTTATTTGCATGTGTGAGTATGTGTGTGAGTAACTTTTGGATGACTGTCGGTGTGTAACAGGATGTATAGGTGTATCACTACATATGATGAGTGAGTATATGTATGAGTGAGTATATTGAACTGTTTGTGAATAAGTAGATGTGTATATAGATGGTGGAATTACTGAATTGGTTGTTGTAACTGATATGGTTATCTCCATTTTTTTATACATTTTAGTTTCTATTTTTGAATATGTGTTTCAAGGGTTACATTACAGTGAAAGGAGGTCTGTCACTCTGTCACAAGGATGGTGTCATCAGTGATGTCATGAGTGATGTCACTGACCATGTCATGAGTGATGTAATATGTGACGTCATCAGCAGTGCATTGCACGCGCAAGTTATAGTGAGTCCTAACTATAACGTCGGAATTTCAATGGTTTTATGTCAGTAAAATTTCCAGCTATCTATAACTGGTGTGAAACCTATGGTTTTTTCAGTGAATTTCAAAGGTTTTTAAATGCTAATTCCTAACTATAAATGGTGTGAAACGTATGTTTTTTTCAGTGAATTTCAAAGGTTTTTTAAATGCTAATTCCTAACTATATCTGGTGTGAAACCTTTGGTTTTTTCATTGAATTTCAAAGGTTTTTTTAAATGCTAATTCCTAACTATAAGTCTCACTTTATAAGTAAGACTGTTAGCGCTCAAGTTGTTCTTTAGAACACTCTGGTTCATTCTGTCATTTGGCTATAGTTGGGCTACATCTGGCTGATATTTCGGCTCCATTTATTTTTTTTGGTCTCTGGTGGCCATCTTTGGGCTACATTGGGCTACATTTGGGCTACATTTGGGCTCTAACATATATATAGCCCAATGTAGCCCAATATATATTTTTTCAAAGTTATTTTTCGTAAAAACCACTTGAGCATATATCTTGAGACATAGCAAAGGCACATCGGGCTACCAGTCCCTACAATTTTGCCAAATCATTTTTTTTTAATGTTTTTTTTTTGCCTTGGAGCGCTCCCGGTGCGCGCCCCGGAAAGCGTAGTTTTATGAAGCGCCCCGGGGCGCGCACCGGGGAGCGTCCCGTAAGCGCCAATATCGCGAATGAAAACATGATCGTGACTTATCGCGTAGCCGAGTCCGCGTGATACGCACGGCGTAAGCGCACCCGGAAGCACTCGAGCAAATACGATGGCGCAACGTAGGTGTCCGACGCGCTTACGCGACGTTCCCCTTTGCGCGCCCCGGGGCACGTAGCCTAAGCGCGTCGGGTCATGTGACCTGAAAATAACACTTTTCATTGGTTCATAACAGTTTTGGTTTCATAATGATGAAGCCCCTGGTCATGTGTCCTAAAAATAACACTTTTCGTTGGTTCAATACATTTTTTTTTCAAAAGGATGAAAGACCCCACCTTTTTTTCCTTATTCTGACTTTGTCCTTTGACTTAGGAAGACCTGTTTGTACCTCTCTGTACCCTTTTGATCAATATAATGGCTTCAGTAGTAGCAGCAGCTGGTGCATCTGCACCACCACCACCACCACAACCACCAAGAGGACCAACACAAGATATCATTGGTGGTCAACAAGAAGAGGAAGAGGAGGAGGAGGAGGAGGAGGAGGGGAGTTCAAGATGGATTATAGAACAAAATACCCCATACCAGCCAAGACCACACATTATTTGGGAGTTTTTTTCTATCCCACAGGGAAAGAAAAAAGTAAATGCAGCAAAGGTGACTTGCAGAATCTGTGGCGTGGAACTTTCCAGGGGAAACCCGAATAAGAAATATTCATTTGGGAACAACACGATGATACGCCACATGCTGCGCAAGCATCCAATAAATTATTCTGCTGCAGAGATGAGGGAACTGGCCAGTAACCCTCCCCAATCCACAAGCACCACCTCAAAAAGGAAGCAACCCACTCCGTCGGCACCAGAGGAAAGTGAGACGGTGCCTTGCATTCAGCCACGATTTGCAGATTTCAGAATTATCTGTAAATATTGTGGGAAGACCATCTCCTACGGAGAACAGAACGTAAAGCTCATCGTCCTTGCTGGGGACAACCACAAATGCCCCAATCAACCATAATTATTTCTGTTCTTTTTTTTTTTGCTCCAGTTGAGCCATTTTCAATTCCCTGTTTTTTCGTTTCTCCCCATGAAAAATACAAAAAATATATAAAACTGTTCAGAAAACCCCCAAAAAGTACAAAATGTTCAAAAAAACAATAAAAAAATATAAAACAACAAAAAGAAGAAAAAAACAGTTATTTTTAGAACTACCTCCAATTTATAAAAAAAGGCTTCATTTTTGGAAAAGTCTGTCATTCTTTTTTCCCCATGGTACGCTCACCGGTCCGCTCCCTGGTGCGTGTACCGGGCGCTCCTCCCGCGCAAATCAAAAAAGAAATTGTTTTTTGCCCCGCTGGGCCCTTTTATGGCCCCCACATCAAACCTAGGTGGTCAGGGGGGTCTATCCCTGCCCCCTTATGGTCATTTCCCCCTTTGATTTTTCCACCTCTTATGTCTCGATTTTACCGAGACACAAGATGGCGGCCATTCCGGACTGTTTCGAATGTTTACAGACACCCGAGAGCCAATCAGCTTTCCGTGGGCAAGTCGCGTGGCGCGCCCCGAGTGCTCCCCGGTGCGCGTACCGGGGCGCTGCCATAGATATATATATTTTTTGGAACCTAAATTACTCAAAATCCACTGGAGAACATATCTTGAGACATAGCAAAGGCACATCGGGCTACCAGTCCCTACAATTATGCCAAGTTTGGTGGAAATCCATTCAGCCGTTCGGGCTAAAAGTGAAACCGACCGCCCTATGGAAATTAACATGGGGAAAACACATTTTGGGACCCCCCTTTTATCTCAACCCCCGCTTGACGAATCCCCCCCCCAAACTTTCAAGGAAGGAGCTGAGCGGAGCGGGCCATTTTCTTGGAGAAATTTGCGAAGATTCGTCTACCGGCGCCAAAGTTATTCCCAATAGAATGTTGCGGATTTCCTATGGAAAGTAGATCCTAACTATAACTAACTACTGGCGACCGCCAGTAGGTAATATATATATATATATATATATATATATATATATATGTATATATATATATACATATATATATATATATATATATATATATATATATATATATATATATATATATATATATATATATACACTCATATTTTCAAAGCTATGCAAACAACAGGACAGGCAATATAAAGTAGTTAGACTAAAGGCATTAGTATTACTTTTATGTCTGGCCTGTCCCCGTTTTTCTTCTGAGAATGTGGTCACCCTAAACAAAACTGATAATGCACCTCCCTCTGCAAGCACAGGTGGCAAAAGACAGTGCCCAGAAAGCCGCTGTGAAGGGAGCACGATTCTATAAAAGCAAAGGCGACAGGTTTAATCCCTCTGGTAGTAAGGGTGAAGAGCACGCTTGAACAAAAGTGATGACACACGTCACTCTGCATGTGTGTGTCAGGCATGGGGTGTCCCCTGTAACCTCTGTTGGGGACGATACATATATATTGCTGAATGTGCTCTCCTGGGGAAAGTTCCACACTAAAGTTTCACTAAAGGGGTGAAGATATCATAGTCACTAGTTACTGTCGTAATATTTTCAACCATAATGGAGTAAAATACAGTTCTTTGATTGTTAACCGCATCGCTGCTGCAGTGATTTTTGCGCTGTGCAGCTGTTTTCCATTTACCGCGATACATGACGAGCTCAGCTCGTCATCCGCACACGTCACCCGTGGCTGATGACGAGCTCAGCTCGTCATCAGCATCGAAGGGGTTAAGAAATGTTGGCCCACTACAAATAAGGGGCCTTATTTATGAAGGACTTGCGCCGCCGGTGCGTCACTTTTAACATGGGAAAAAGTGACGCACCGGCGGCGCAAGTCCTTCATAAATAAGGCCCAAGGTCTATTCAGAGCTAGGTAGGTTCACTTCAATATTTACTCTCAAGGACACCATAAACTGGTTCAAAATGTAAATTTGGAACTGACAGTAATGAAAATAGATTTTACAGCAATTGAATGTGTGCTAGCACAAATGTTAACATGTCTAACATAGTAACAAAAAAATATCATGAAAAAATTATTTTCTCTTTTAATATTTCCTTTTCGTGTCTAATATTTTACATACCGCTATAGCAAAAAATTATAGAATGTAATTATTGTTGAAAAATATTATGACAGTTGCTCCGCTGAATTAGTGTCTTATGATAGCTTTAGCCAATTAGTAAAGTAACCTAAAAGCAAAAGTGGAGACCGGCACACTTTGGGTAAATGCGAAGGGCATAATGTTCAGAAAACAAGGAGGGGGGTGCCACAACGTTCTGGCAGCGAAGTGAACAGGGCACAGTACTCGCGTAAACAAGGAATGGTACACAGCACTTTTCTTCGTTGGTAGTAATATTGTAGCATAACTTAAAGCAAATGAGCACGACGGAAGCTGAATAATTTTACCAGACCTCTTTCCAGTGCTTCAAATGTGCATAGTATTAAAGGAGTCGCTACTTAAATGCTATACTGTTACTCTCGGGCCTCGTTTTCTTGAAGGGTGCAGAAATAATGGCTTTACACGGTGGGGCTTTTCATTGACAGTAATACACACAGCTGTTCGGGATTCATAATCATTCCAACCTGAGCCAGTGACGGCAATGACGGGATGCTGCGTGTGAAAGCAGCCCGCCCGGTACCCACCCTTCCAACAGTCCATTCTGCGCAGGGTGTGTAATCTCACTTCATCTGCAGAGGAGAAATGAAGGGCAAACGCGCGACTTCCCTTCAGTTCAGCGTGTGATGTTTCACCAGCTGCTTTTGTTTCCGGAATAACGTTGGCACCAGACCTCCTGCTGTACCTTTCAATCTGTGAATGTGTTTGTTTTTGTCGTGTGTAGCCCCTACACCCCACACACAACATTGGCGACCCTCTTTCTACCATCTCTTGTATTTCCCGGGAGCTGTTTCCACAATGTGCTTGTGAGAGCCGTCCTTACCCATCACGCCAAGGATAACGGCATTAAAACAAAATAACATTTGGTTGTATTTTATCTTCTTAATTTAGAAATTGACAATTTGACACTTCTCTTTGCGTTGCCCAATGGCGTTAAGGGTCAAGATCCCCCACTTCAGCTAAAATCATCGTTCCCATAGAAAGTTAATCTGCGCGTCTTCGAGCTTGTTGTGGAGTCGGCATGAATGAATGTGTTTGAAAACATTACACGTCACATTAAAAGAGATGCGCAACACTAGCTGTTATATCCAGACGTGCAATACATTACTACGCCGCAAAAAATAAGATTCTTCGGCAAAGACGGTGACAGCTTGCTGACAAATAAAACTACGCAACAGCTGCACTCAGAAGCGTCCAATTAAGCTGTTTTTCTTACTCTCTCTTTTCCTGCCCAGGCGTAGAATAAAAGGACAGTGTGCTGCACGGTGCGTTTGAGAATCGGGACATGCTGATGGTGGCCTCGGGGGAAAGGGACACAGACACGCGTGGGAACAGGGGTTGCTATTAGTGGAAGCTACCGCGTGACGTAGATGTTAAACTTTGTCCCTACCGGGCATGCCCCTGGTGGTGTAGGTGGTGGTGGCTCATCGTGACAAGAACCGTGCAAGGGGTGCATAAAGATAGCAAGGGGTATGAGGGGCTGCATGGGAGATGGGGAACAGAAGCGGTCACCAAACGAGAAAAGGCGTGAATGCCTTGCATAAAGATGTGAGGGGGTTTGAAGGGCCTGTGTGAAACTGTGAAGGTATGTCCCAGGACTGCATATAGGGTATAAAGGGGAGGGCAGAACGGCGTTGCAGGAGCTGCATAGAAGATTAGGCAAGTGGCATATAGGGGGTGCCTTCCCTGTGCATCAAGATGGCTGGAGCACCATAAAGATTTGATGATGTGGTCAGGGGCTCCGAAGAAGCTAGGGAATGGCTTTATGCAGAATCTGAGGTGTCTCAGCAGGATGCAAATTGTGCAGAGGCTGTATAAAGATATGCAGAGATGTGCATAGCCTGCACAAGTGGTGAGCATGAGCAGCATAAAAAAATGAAGGGAGGCAGTGACCACCGCTGCAAAAGTATAGGAAGGCGTTTACAGAAGCAACATAAAGATGAAGAGGGCAGAAACTGTACAGGGCTGGATAAAGACGGAGGCTGTTCGTGTCCTGTAAAAGATTAGAAGGGGCAGTGGCACTAAACTGGATGGGAGGGAATGCCCCCCTTGGCTACTGTTGTCTGCGGTAGTAAATTCAGCAGCTATTAAGGCTCAATGGGCCCCCAGTGGTTTTTTGTTCCCGGTACCTTTGCACCTGACACAGTAATCAAAGCCACCCCCTGAACTCGAGGGGGAGCGTTACAGGAGTTACAGGAGTTAGACCCGCCTGGCCTGCATCTCATCTCCAGTGGTGCCTCGTGCCAAGCGATGGGTCAAGGGATGGATGCCATGGAGCATGTCGGTCTGGAGAGGGATGTGAAAGAGTTGTGACAAGAAAGCGAGGATTGGACTGCGCATGCAGTGACAGAATGAATGACAGGGGGTGTGTCTGGCAAGAGGGGAGAACGGGTGATGCCCAGGGCGGTGTGTCCCTACCGGTTGGTGGGGGCGGTGCTGTTACCTAGCAACAGCGCCCGGCGCAGGGCAGAGCAAGGAGCGGAGCAGCAGCTGACGGGCAGAGTCCAGCGAGGAGCGGAGTCCCTGCAGCCGGGCACGGGGAGCAGCGGCGCTCGTGGAGCGCGGAGCATCACTCCGGGGCTGCAGACACAAGGACGCCGCCAGCCCGCAGGACGCACGGGCGCTGGATCACCGCTGAGCCGATGCCCGCCTCGCAGGGGCATGGCGCGGCGTGCACGGCGCTCCTCCCCCCGCCGGGGACCCTCCTGTGAGCGGCAGCCGGAGCTCGAGTGGACGAGGGCTCCGCGCTCCTCCCGGCCGCTGCCATGCCGGCTCTGCTGCGCCGCTGGACGTCGCTGCCGCCCCCGGCCCGGGCGCCGACCCTGCTCCCCCCGGATGTCCTGGAAGCCCGCGCCCTGCGCCCTCCGCGGTGAGTGAGCTCTGCGCCTCCGGGTCTGTCCCACTCCGGCAGCGCGGTCAGTGGCCTGCGAGGCTGTGTGCGGGCGCGGGGCTGGCACTGCCGAAGGCGACGCGAGCTGTACTAGCGCCTAGTGAGAGTTACTGCTCAACGCGTCACTAGATGTGCGCTGGCAGCACCGCAGGCCCTCTGCACCATGATACCTGTGCGGCAGGCAAGTACGGCACTCACAGCTCCACAGACCAGCACTGCACCTTCGTGAGTGTGACCTAGGTCGGTACTGCACCTTTACTTTACGTGTGTGCTCTAAACCAGGGCAGCACCTGCACTACATAAATGTTTGGCAATCCCAGTACTGCATCTTCACCTTACAAGTGTGTGTGTGTTTCAGCCCTGTGCTGCACAGGAACCATACGTGTGTGTCACAACCCTAAACGTCACCTGCATTTTACACAGCTCAGTACTGCATATACACCTTTCTTGTGTGTGCGCCAGCCCAAAACTGTATTGCACCGGCACTATACGTGTGTGCCACAACCCAGAACGTCACCTGCATGTTACATGTTTATGCCACAGCTCAGTACTGTACATGCACCATATATGTGTGTGCACGTCATCCCAATACTGCACATGCCCTTAACCAGTGTATGGCCCCTGACCTGTGTTGCACCGATTACTGATTACTGCACCGGCACAATACATGTGTGCGTCGCAGCCCAGAACTTCACCTGTATTTCACAAGTTTATGCCTCTGTCCAGTACTGCACGCAGCACGAAATGGCTGCTTGTCGGAGGGCGAACATCGGGTAATCTGTCTCTTCTGTTTTATTACACATAATACCAAACGCATTATATACTAGGACATGCATGGGGCATCACACGATCACAGCATTACAAAATATAATGCAATTGCAAGTTGTAATGCGTTGTTATAATTTGTAGGTACAACAAAGAGCTGCCAGGCACCAGGCTATGTCCTGCTAGACGCTGCCCTAAGTTATTTTTAAGAGGCTTATATGGATTCAGCAGGCCACCAGGGCCACACTGTAGATAGCCACTTGATCACTTACATTTCAATAACACAGATCCAAACATTCAATTCTTAAGTTATCTTGTCTTTAAATTTCACTAATTCTTTTAAAGTCATACGTGTAAATAAAGGTTTTTTAAAAAATATATATATTTCACGAAATCCTTTATGATTGCTCACAAGTGTGCATGGCAGCTTGCCCATTCACCTCCTGCCTTTACAAATACTCCACTCGCCAGAGTGGCTTCCTGCTAGAAAGCGCAGCCCCTTTCCTCCCTCCCTCCTTCAGGGGGTCCTGTTTTGTGTAGTCAAAAAACCGGTCCCTCGGGAGTCATTACACGGCGTTCAATTTCACATCATCGCCCGAGTATTGACTCTCTGCGGCCGCACTGCGCGGGAAGCTCCCCGCCTCAGCGATGATTGAGATACGCGCGAGCGCCGCCTTAATCATGTCCCCCGACCAGCAATGATTGACCCGTCAGGCCCGCGGATATTGATTTGCAAACATAGATGACATCCGATTGCCATCTGCCTTCCCTTCTGCGCAGGGAATATTTATTGGCTGCTGGGAATGACGCTCCGGCGAAACTGGCAATATCTAGTGAATCCCCTAAAAAAATTAAAACATTGTTACGTATTCGTCCTTGGCGTGCGCCCCTCCCCCCAGCCAGGCAAGAAGCCACCTGGCGATTTTGCGCCTAGAGGGTTAAGCACTTGAACGCTCTTTTATGTAGTGGAAACCGATAAACGTTGAAACGACACCCTTTCTAAAAGATAACAGGCTGATTTTACCGTTTTCCTCATAGAGGAGGCAGTTAAATCCGCAACTACAGACAGATTTACAGTATTGTCGTAAAAACAAGTGCTCGTCAGAGCGTTTTAGCGTGTATCACATGTTGTCTAACCATGTTTCTTCATTGTTAGGAGATTCTTGGCAGCTGGAAGCGCCGAGTCTCTTTCGTGCTTCAAGTTGGAGTGGAAAAAATTATGTGAATTAATTTTCAGTTAAAATGGCAATACCAAGATAGGTAATTTCACATTATTATGTAACACGTTTCACCAGAGGCTACTGCCATTTTGATTGTTACATTACCCCTAAGACTGGTTTGACGTTTCTTTTGAAACTAGGACACGGTAAGCCGGCGGTCGCTTGATGGACAAAGTGCCAACCATTTTCACGAGACCGTATATTAGAGTTGTACGATGTAATATCATGTGCTCCCTGTCAGTTATTCGGACTTGTCATTTATGGTTTCTGAATATGGCCACACACTTTTTTTTACTCAATATGCAGCATGAATTGCATTTTTACGCTATGGGTGATCAGATAAATCATATTAGTCACCCAATAGATGTTCTGTATGCTTCATGCTTATATGTTGCCCTTATAGCCAGTCTTCCAATTTTCTGGAACTTTCCGAACTGAAGCACAGCCATTTGTTTCCTATATATTTTTTTTAGCATTTATTGGATGGAATCGAGTGGAAATGGCTGCAAATTTAAGGATGAATTGAAGCATGGCTGCTTACGGTGCATTACATTTCTTGTATGGCTTTAGAAAATTGTGCGTGTGTGTGCACGTGTGTGGCATGCTATTTAATGCCATTGATGTATAAAGGGTTGACAACAACAAAGAAAACCTTCTTGACACATCTGATGCCCATGCAGTATAAACCGGTAATGTGAAATGAACTATATTTTATAGAATTAAACCTTTTCTTAAACTGCATTTGTAGAGCAAAACCTCGGTGACAGGAACTTTTTACATGAATGCATCTGATGAGTAATGTTTTTGATGTTCATTGAAGTGACAGAAAATGTTGAAATAAGCCTTTCATTTTTCATGGAAATCTGAAGGGAAGTTCCTAATTCAGCAGAATCCCATTAGAACTGGAGAATCCACCACGTTACATAATTCCCACCTCTGGAAAACATTTCACTTTTGGGTTTACAAGCAGAACTATACATTTAATTCTAGTTGTACTTCTTGAGCTGAAGCACAAATGTTACAGGGTTGCAGCTATACAAGCAGCAAAGTTGATGCAACAAGTTCAGTGGGAGAGGGAGGCAGCAGTGTGTTTGAGGTGGGAATCTCGGATAAAGTAGAAGAAACAGCCTAAGGAGGGTTTTGAAGGAAGATCATGGGGTTCTGAGTGAGGGCCTGTGTATTACTGCCTTGGAATGCGGAGAAGTCTCACTTGGGTTCTTCGAGTATGGACAATCTTGTAGTGGAACATGTGAAGCTTGATAGGCCTCAGTCACGAGAGTCAGTATGGAGATCCTGAGTTGGATGGGTTGTTGGGGGACAGAGCCAGTGGGTGTATTCTATTTCACAAAAAAGGTCTCCATGACGGGTTGGGGGATCTTGTGCTATGCGTGCAAATGCGTGGCTATGCACGACAATGAGGGTGCGTAAATACGGCCCCATGCCTACGTCAACCAGTTGATAGATTCTGGCTTGCAGCGTAATATTTTTATTAATCTAAATCAGAGAGTTTATTAATTCCTGATAAAAACCCTTTCATAGAAACTTGTTTATGGGCAAGTGATAAGGATCGATGTGCACCAAAAGATCCCTGGTCAGTAGTCTGAGCATTAGCTTCAATCCCAACTTGTCTGTGAATGGCTACATTGGAACAGTGAAGAAAACCTACTTTTTCCGTGACATGCGGCAGAAGAAAGGTCTATCTTTTTTCGTTCCAGTTAGTCATCAAGCCATCAAGGTGAATGCAATTGTATCCTCAGGGATGGCGCTCAAGAGTGCAGCCTAATTGGGACTCGTTAGCTGATCTAGTGCTTAGCTACAACTCAGAAAGTATGACCAAATTTCCACAGCCAAACACTTTTCATTGTCTACAAGGCACGAATGAACATGTTTCAAGTCAGTAGTCATTGTCCAGCGACTACTGTTTGATCCAGAATTACTGAGAATTAAAGTCAGCTGATCTCATTCTAAGTACCATCTGAAATGAACATAATAACATCTACCTTTTAATCTCTCTCTACATCTAGTGGTTGATATTTTAGGCACCAGAAAGCTTCTCTATGGAACTTCCCTCCTCCTTCTCGGATGGAGAGAGATCATCTTAAATTTTGTAACACCACAAAGCCATTGTTTTTCAACCTGAAGTGGATTCTTCAATGTGTTCAGTGGTTTGGCATGTTTCTGCTTTTGCACATTTGCTTTTCTACATCACTGGCAGCCCTCAACATTTTTAACAGGTGCAGCACCAGGGCTGCAATTGCACCGCGCCTGGTGCGCGTACAGTCAAAACCTTTTCAAAGTGGTCGGCACCTGTGCGTCTGTCTGGAGCACAGCTACTCAGACTGTGGCCTAGGAGGTAACAGCTACTTCTCAATACATGGAACACCAAAGAAGCAACACGAACAGCAGGTCTCCCTGGGACAGCAGCAGGACTTTCAGGAGGTTCACTTGAAAATCACCTAAGTGAGAATGGTGTCAGAACTAGTACATTTACGCATTCATACCCCAATGCATTCCTCTCATTAGGAGAAGCTCTAAGAGATCTGTCTGCAATCTACAAGGCACCCATGCCTTATCTGTGCCTGTTCTCTGAGTCATACAAGCTTCTACTAGTATGTCCTTTTGGATTTGTTCTGTAGGAAATGGAAGATTGAGCTAGTTGCCTCTGTCAGAGAGGGAAGCTTGCTTTACTATTGTCATGCTGTTGCCTTATGTGAGAAAGGGCCGCTTGCACTGGCGCTTGCCTAGTTGTATGTGTCCTGTGATGAGAAAAGCTTGTCTTGATGGTACCTTAGGTGTACAGGTCATCTGAAGGAGGGAAGCTTGAACTGTTTTTACCCAAGGTGTAGCTGTTCTACGAAGAGGGGTGTTTCCACTACTGTTGCCCCATCTTATAAAAACATGAAGGGTATTTTAAATGTACTTGCATAACATGCCTAGACCACTCAGAAGTTTAGGTGGGATTCAGGGCAAAAACGAGTTGCAGGGCCTTGACCGAGAAACTGGTTTCAGTCAGAGCTTCCCAGATTGACCAAACTGTGTGACCCTGGACAGTTAATTTCTTCCCTCTGCCTTCTTTTCCGTTATCATCATATTTGAGAGCACCTTGAAATAGTTCAGTGCAGGATGCACACTTTACAACAATCTCTTTTTTTGTGTGGTTTTATAGTACTTGATGTTGCTTTATCTAGAACAATAAAGGCTTACATAGAAGAAACAAGACAAGTGACTTGAGCCAACAATCATGTTTTCACCGCAGAAGGGCGTTGTTGCCTAATTCGATTAAAGGCCTCTCAGTTTAGTGAAATAATCCAATTTCCTGACGTGTAACAATCTAAAATATTTTTTTTATGTAAAGGTTTACGGCCCAGCTATAAATAAAGTGTCAGTCAACACTACTTGCAGTCGGACAGGAGGTCCAGGCTGAGCCAATAGCTGTTTTCTTCAGCCTCCACTGTATTGCCTATCCAGACAAAATGCAGCTCAGACAGGGCCACGGAGACTGATGGGGCCTAGTCGTTACTGCCTTACTGCCACTGCCCTATTAGCACTAGTAGCAAGGCAGGAGATGCTTTGGTGTTAGGCATGTGGTTCACTGTTTTAAGACCTATGCAATTCCACTGGCCACACCAGTTATCTATGGGTGTCGCTTGGCAGCATGAGCATGCCCTGTTTCATTGCACAGGCTATGATTACAGTGACTTACCATGTAAACATGCTGATAGCCACTCCAATAGCAGGTCATGAGGCATCTTGAAGGAGTGGGACCTAAGAAAATATGCCACAGTGCCCCACCACCCCTTCTGAGGCTGGCGAACAAGCCCTATAAAGCAGAGATTGACTCACAATATTTGATGGACAATACTTAAATTCCTGGAGAAGACTCCTGACCCCATAGGGGGAATATTTGGGCACAAAAACATGCTGAATTTGAGTCTGCTGTTGGGCCCTCCTGTTTTTAGTTGTGTGATAAGGAGACACCAGTAAATCATGTTTAGCTCACCTACATACAACTTTAAGAAAGGACTGAGTTTAACAAAGGGAGAACATACATGTTCACATACGTAACACAATCTTACACAAACTAGGGAACCCATAACTAGGAGACTGTACAACCACTGAGGAACAGTACTGTCTGATGCTTCCTAGTACTAGCTGTGGAACCCATTGATGGAACATATCACTCTAGGATGGTGAGGATTGATCATCCTATGGTACATACTTTCAGTTTTGTACTTCTTACATACTTATATCTGTTTATGGAAAACGTACACGCCCTTTTACCTCCGCTCACTCTCTCTTTTATATGCTAGCTACCTGAGTTGTGCTTGTCCTGCATGTGTGAGAGAATCGTGTGATGTTCCTTCTGCGACTGCCACCTGCCTTTTACTCAGTGCTTAATTTGAGTCGGTGCTAGCACCGGCACCTAATTCTCAGCACCAGTTCGTAGAGAACCAGTTAAGGACACACTTATTTTGAAGTCAGATGATTGCACATGATTTTGCCCAGATGTTGAACCATGCCAAGACTCGAACCGGGTTCTCAAGCTCCGAAATCGGCAGCTCTACCCATTAGGCCAAGTCATTTACAGGTTAATTGGTACCAGGGCTCTAGCCAGGAGGCAGTGTGCAGCAGCACATTTCTCCTGTTAGCGCTGACTCCCGAGGAGAGCCCCGGCACCTTTTATTTGACAAATTAACCACTGCTTTTACTTATCTTTTGTGTTACTGAAGGTTGCGCTGTTGTCATCGTGTACCTTTATTGTGGTGTGACGCTGGGTATAAATCTTTCTACAGCACATAAGAAAAATCTATCCACATTGCCAATGTTTCTTTTAATGCATGATGTGTCGTGAAAGAGTGAACACTAAATATGTAAGCAAAGTTTACTTTTGATTTTAGGCACAAAACAAGCAGTTTTATACAGGTGATTTTGTAAAAGTTTAAAGCATTCCTGACAAGTGGATCTATGTCATGTATAATACCTCAAGTCAGGTCTGCCATTTTAGGCAGCAGCACTTTGCATGTTGGGGTTTTAATCCCATAATCAAACGTTTCTAAGCAAAACTATAAGCCACATCATGCAGCATACTGTTGGCTGAACCCCCAACAAAAAAATAGTTGATGGTGTCCTGTGTTGTAGTGCCAAAGCTTGGAGATGTGAAAATTAAACTAAAAGGTAGTTTCTTGTGAGCAAACAGGGGTTAATCAGCCCAGTAGGTGAGAGGGTAGAAAAATACTTTAAGATGGTAATAAGAGTACCTCACTGCAAATAGGTTAATATTGGCACTCCTTAGCAAGCGGGCAACATACATTGTCTACCCGAACAATGCGAACGGCAGCAGTTAAACATGTCTGGAGACATGGAGAAAGCAAAGTTATTGTCCTGCCACCTCTCCTTCCTAGCACATGGATGCACTCCCTATTGAACAAGTGTAGCACATGCTGCAGGTCCCCCACGAGAGCCGCCAGTGTTCTACAGTACCATGTGACCTTGGCTGATGCTTAAAAATTCTGTATAAATCCCTTAACTTAACAAACTGCCTTGGCAAAGCCAAAAGACTTTAGTCAGACTTACTGGCTTTGCTAATGATTTTCCACCTTAAATAGTTGCAGTGTGTGCACACACATAATTGTTCTAAATTAAAATAAATGTTATTTATTTAATGCCCTCCTGCATGGGTGCACATGCAAGCACTGCAATCATCTACGAATGTTTTTTGATAAAGCAAAAGAAAAAACTTCACATTATACTGTATTCTTAATATGGTTGATGACCATTTCTGAAGGTTAAATCCATAAGCAGAGCATGCTAGGCCTAGTACCAGTCTATAGTTGTGGGGCCTTCACAAAAAGAATTATAAGGCACAGTGGGCAGAGAACAAAAGGGGGGTGGGCAGAGGCAGTGCACGAGGAGCAGAAAAACAAACTCATACGACCCCATAGCAGTGTGCAGCAGCAAGGCCCCTGCTAAAAGTTAATGAATAAAAGAAAGACTGAAGAAGTCAGAAAGGAAGATGATGCACTCCCATGGAGGAGTGACCACAAAACAAAAAGAATTGTTTTTCTGGTAAGAAGCGGAATTATAATAATCCTTCATACTCAACACAGTGAGAGTGAAATGCTCCATGAGCAGGACAAACACAAAAATAGGATAGCCATCGAATAAAGAAGAGGAAACTGAGGTAGATAAGAAAGCCATCAAATTATGAGCAAGAAGTGGATCCAAAACCCACTCTACATCTATATTGTATACAATATATCTCTCTTTGTCACTGTAAATGAGACCTAAAAGCTATTATTTTATTGAGGTGGAAACTGAAGTGGAGAAAACATACTCTAACAGCTTATTTGGCTTGATATCACACACTTACTTTGACTTAACTTAGGGACATTGTCACCCAATCTCTAACAAATGAGATATCTGCTCTGTATGAAAGAAATTCTTGGGAATTTTGGCTAAGATTGTTTAGGTCAGAAATATTTCACCCAGTTCCTGCACACCCTAGTTGAAGGTATTGCTGAAGGAATTTATATTGGCTGTATCTGCTTCTCTTTATTTCAGAAAGTTTGTGCATTATTTCTCAAGAGATGTCTGTGATTTAAATAGTTATGGAAGGGAAACAGAACTAAAGAGGATGCATACAACCTACAAGTATATTCATTGTTGAATGTGTGTTTCAGCAGCAGGAAAAACTGGGTTCACAACAGCAGGCCAGTCGTGGGCAGGTGGATTATAATGCTATATAGGAATTCCACTCTACCTGAACCCTAGTCAAAGCCTTAATAAATTCTTTGGTTATCTTCTTGTTTTCAAATTCCCTATATGTTGTTTGTTCCTCCCAGCGTCTCCTCCATATCGCCATATGGAAAAATATATATTCATTTATAATTCACAATGAACATTTCTAATTTATGTTAGTTATTATCATTTTACAGTGTTGCTAAAATGCATAGACGTTGACTTTGAATTGGGTAAATAAGGTTCTCTCTGTGCAATTGCAGGAACTATATGGTAGCCACAACCTGAGGTAAATGGCATAGGCAATATCAGACTCAGCCATAAGAGCTTAGGGTGTCGCTGATCTCAACTTCAGGAATCCAATCCAGTTGATTTTTCCAATGAAGGTGGACGAAGAAAGGACACTACTGAAACTGGCAAACATAGTCCTGACATTCCTTAATCTCCCAAGACCCACCAGGAAAGAAAACACGATGAGGCATATGGCAGATGTGAGGAAACATTTGGCAAACCTTGAGGTAGAGAAAATGTTCTGAGACTTGCAGATTGTCCCTGATCACACTGAGGGAGAAACACTGACTGGCCAGTTGTTGATATATTTTGGAATTAAACGAACGTTGGGCAAGATGAAAAGATGTCTCCAGAGATCTCACATACCTAGCTGGGAGGAGGTCTCAGTATGATAAATGCTTGCTGTGGAGATAAACAGTGGCCTGCAGGTCGTGAGTTCAAAACCAAATTTGACCTGCTCAGCTTTTTATCATACTGATGCTGGTTATTGAGTAACATTAAATTGGATATCAGTAATGCATGTTAGTACATCACTTAGACACTGCAGAAGTATCATAAGTATTATATAAAATGGTATTATTATAACACACATTTGTTCTCTTTATGTAGCACTATGTCTAAAGAAATTAATCCAAGGAATATTTTCTGTCAGAAGGCGACTTTTTATTAATCAGATGAAATATAAATATACAAAGCATCTATCTTTTTTTGGTTCAAAATACGTTCATTTTTTTTAAAGAAAAGTGGTATCACATATCTAAGAGCAGCATCACCTCATACAAGCGTAGAATGCGAATGGGAAGTATAGGAACACAGAGGGCACGTTTACAGTTTGTGAAGCTATACTAAACTTGTTTTATTGAAGCAGTTTTATAGAGCTGGTGCAGAAGATGAAATATGAGTAGAAAAGGAAGGAAGCATGATGCTTCTTCTGAGTATGTATGTATGTATGTATGTATGTTTTATAACAAAAAAAGATAGTTCAGCACTGCATATGGTCAAAAGCAAGCATACAGGCAAAAAGTGAGCCAGCTGGTCAGTGATTAATAAATATTCCCCCAAAAATGTGACGATCCATGTAATAGTGTGTGAAACAACAATCAACTATTTGGGGTCACTCACATTGTATTGTTTGTATTGTATTTGCTTTTGTATAGCGCTTACTGCCCCTGATGAGGCGTCACAGCGCTTTTTTGGCAAGTGCACGCTACTCCGGAACTCATAAAGGATTAGTAGTGAATTGGTATAGTGAAAATATGAAAGTAATTTCAGTGGCGGATATGTTAGTCATGTATTTGGATTGAGAAGGATAGTGGAGGGATAGAAGAGGGAAAATGGTTTGCATTTATATTGATTGTACAATTTATGTCCAGGCAGTATCCTTTTCAGGATTCACAGACCCTCACTCACAGATGTGGCATGATTAATCTTCGAGTCGTGCTCCATGTTAGGTGGGTGGTGCAATACCCACAGTGCCCCTTTACTGTCCTTTTGATGAGGTTATTTCATGGAGATCTTTTCGTAATGTTTTCAGGTCCAATAGGCCTTGAACGCTTGCCTTGGTTCCACAGGAGCAGGATGAAAATAGGTAGATTTGGGAGAGGTTTTTTATAGTGATAATAACATTAATTATGGATACCAAAAGCTAATATTTTATTATTGATCATTATTCATCGTAAGGTTAAAAATAAAAGGTAGACTCTTAAGACTGAAGTGGTCCGTGAATCCGTGATCTGAAAACATGTTTGATGCCACCATTTCTGAAGGACGTGGGTCGGAAAAAAAGAGGCACACTAACCTAAGAAGGATAATGACTTAAAGAGCGCCAAGTCTCGCATCACACGGGGCCCCTGACAAACATGTCTCAGGACTTTGAATAGAATTTCTTTTTGAAATGTGTCTTTTTGACTAGACAAACAGCTTCACTCATAGAATGGCTATATTATTTACACTGGGGGACTTACACAATTCTCTCCTGATTTTTGTCCTTTAATAGTGATTAGGGTTTCACATGAAGGTCCTGAAGAATTGCAGCTGACCCCATTTGGCAAGGGGCCCACTGGGTATTGCACCGCCCACCCAACATGAAGCACAACCTGATGATGAAGCATGCCACATCGTTGGGTGAGGGTCTGTGCATCCAAAAAAGTATATTCCCATGGGCCTTGATTTTACAACCAACTAGAATAATTTCACACTTTTGATTGGTTTTTTAACCAGTATAACAAGGAACATCACATCTTGTTCCCTCTTTGTCTGGTGGTATTGCATCATGAAGTAATGTTCTTTAAATAGGTGTTTCTTCATCTATGTGTCCTAAATTGGAGGATCATTTGGGTGGTCCTTATGGATATGGGATGTTGTCATACTCTGGTGAATAGATGGAAAAGGATTGCTGCCTTTTTTTCCTGTACAAACCACAGGCATTTTTACAGTATTTGCTATTAACAAACTCCATGGGAAATTGGTTTAAAGTGTACACAATTATATGGAAAGATGTATGTGTATGCTAGAATATTCATGGGACCATCAAGTATTTATTCTTCTAAAAAAAAAATGCCCTCTTCATACCTTTCTTATCTACCTTCTAGTGAACATGCTAGGGGCCTGATTCGCAAAGGGACTTATGACTCTTAAAGAACGGTAAGTCCTCCGCTACGACAGAGGAGCATCACCCTCCATGCCAGCACCCTCAAAATGTGAAAAATAAAACACATTTATTATTATTGTTTTATTTTTCCTCAGAGAACAGAGTCTTGGGGGCGGGGCCATTGCGATGGCTGCCACAGAGGTTGAGTGGTGGGCACTGCTATCACTGCTCATGTTGGCTTGGCCGGCCATCTCACGACCGACAAACTGACATGCGCACGGAGCTGTCCCCAACCCGAGCTGCATTGCTGTGTTGGAGACAGCAGACAGAAACTCCTAGTCTCTCTGGGAGCGCAAATCAAGCGCACTCAAGTCAATCATGATGCTGCTGTCATGCTGCCAGCAGCATGAGAGTATTACCTGGATTGGACACAGGAGAGTCTGGGTGCTTGTGCCCGCAGTAGACTTATGCCAGAGAGGAGCAGAAGAGTGGCAATGTGGGAGGAAAGTTACTTGTTTTGTGTTTTGTTGTGTGTTATTTCATCCCCACACTCCACTACTTTGGTTTGCCAACGGCCGCTACTGTTCATAAAGTTACAAGTGCAGAATGTCTGCACTCCGGGCCGAAACTCCATACTGAGCACTGCAGTGCAGAGATTCCGCCCTAGTGCAGCGATTACCCTCATGTAAGTTTACGAGTCATAAGTCCCCTAGTGAATTGGACCCTGAGTGTTTCTGAAGAATATTTTAAATCTCTGTGTCTGGCTTTATTGTAAAATTTGCCTCCTTAAAAGCCCAGTTGTGTGTAACTGTGGTGCGAGCACTAACACACTTGGTGATACAAATGTTTCATCTAGCTCATGCCATAGATATCATATGCTGAGGAATCATTCAGAGCACAGCCTATCACTGATGTTTCAGAAAACACAAGCACTCATTTTGAAAAATTACTTTATAAGCCTCTGTTTTTCGCCACAAGGCAACGATCTCCAAATGCAGCATCATGTTAACCAAGTGCAAGATAGGTAAGCAGGGATAGATTTCAAATGTACAGCAGATATATTATATGTGTACATGGGGAATATTGTAAATTGGAGGGTTGTGGCATTAGTGAACCGTGGGGAGTTTCAGCCCATCAGGGTTAGAGAAAAGAACTGTATCATAGTCAAGATGGCTAAAGGGACCATCTGCCCTATGACAATGTTCAGGGGATCTACACAGATGCCCAGCATACCATGCAGGATGTGGTATACCTGGCATCCCAGGTGGGCAGTTAAAGTCAACTACCTCACAATGCAGTGTGTGACTAAATAATGTGACACTGTGTGCATTCTCTTGAGCACACCCAGAGGGGCATTTTGAGCTGTGTCATCTGTACTATTGGTGGTGTGCCAAGCATACTAAAGCCAGTGCTGGCCCAGCTTCCTCAGTTGCCACAAACAAAATCTCACAATAACTGAATTCTTAAAAATGTATAGAGCGGAGGAGCTTAGCGCGCATTCAAGATGGTTGCGTGAGCACAGGGCTCCCGAGACCCTCTCCGCCTCCCGCATATATCCTGTCACTAATCCTGATGCAGACGACGGGTTATTAAGGACGCGACCCTGCTGACATAGAAGCTCTTTTCAGGAATCGATTTGGATGCCGGGAACCGGACTTATTCCACTCCGAAAGTTGACGGCCTACACCGAGGAGCAGCCTGGGACTCGAGTCCCCGAGATACCCAGGTGGTAGTTGAATAACACCGGCCAGTGGAAGTTGACTTGCACCCTTGAAGTACTTTCGGTTTGGTTTTTGGATCTTGTCTACCGAAACCAGCCACCGTCTGAAGTCGGTGGCCCATGGTCTAACTTCGGACTGTACGTTCGCCCGCTGCGTCTCATATCTAGACTCCTCCAAGATTGACTTGTGAGGAGCCATTCACACCAGGTCCCAAAGGCCCCTCCGTGGCGCATCGCTCAACATGGCGAGCAAGCCAGAAAGAGAGAAACGGACGACCAAAGTCACGCACCGAGGGAGCGCCATTCAATCAAATATTATGGATCGCTACACTCGCCCTAAAGGATCCCCCAGTGGTGTCAGTAAAACCTTGGACGAGACCGGGGATGGCTCCTCAGTGACGGAGGAGTTGACGTTGCGAGACGTTATGGGCGCCATTGCGAGCATGAAGACGTCCATGGGCCAGCAATATGAGACATTGGCTCTAAAGCTTGATATGGTGGCTGTTGATGTTAACCTGATCAGGACTGACCTGGCGTAGACTAATGAACGAGTCAAGTCTTTAGATATCAAGACCGCCAGCCTCACGACAGACATGTCCGATCTCCAAACAGAGGTTCGCAATCTACGATCCTCCAACGATCTGTTTGCCCGCCGGCTGGAAGACTTCGAAAGTCGAGCAAGGCGCAACAACGTTCCGGAGAAGTCCACCGAGTTGACCACGGATCTCCTTGTTGAGGACCTGATCTTGAATCATCTGGCCCCCAAGGGCCTCAGTAACTTTTTTGCGGTTGAACATGCCCACAGAGTTCCGGGTGGGGAACATAAACCAGGCGCTCCACCACGGCCCATTATAGCTAGGATCTTCAATTTTAGGGATAGAGACGCTATCCTGCAGGCGTCGCGGGCCAACGGACCCACGAAATTTGAGAATGTTACGGTTGGCTTCTACCCAGACTTCACTCAATCTGTACAGAAGCAGAGGATGGGATTCATGGGGGTGAAACGGAGATTGAGAGACATGGGATTGAAATATGACTAACAAACGGACGTTCTTCTTCGATCGGCCTGAGGTCGTCAGTGACTGGCTGGACACTCTGCCGACACATCGAGACCGCCCGGAGTACTCAGGGGGCACAGAAGGTGGCCCGTTGGAACAGGAGTAAGGAGTGGTGACCGGCATGTGGAATATACTGACTTCGTAGCAGTGGTTTGATTACTTTTTGTGTTTGTACATACAATCGTATATACCCAGAGGCGGTAGGGGAGACAGGACTCTCCCTCTTTCTGGTTTTTTTTTCTTCTTCTTGTAGAGTAGTTTCATGTTAGGGCGACAGGCACACTGCAAGTTGGGGTGGCTATTTAGTCTAATGCAGGGGTGCAGGGTGGGGCGATGTGTTCAGGGAATTTTCTTGGGGGTGGAGGGGGGACTTCGCTTTATTTTGTTTTGTCTATAGGCAATGTATCACTGCATATTTTGATTTTGGTGTCTGGTTTGCTGTGGGAGGGAGTCTGTCTTCATTCTTGGGATGGGAGTAAGGGGTTGAGGGTATTAAGTTGGAATGTTAACGGTTTGGGAGACAGGATAAAACGGGGGGTACTACTACAGTTTTTGAAACGTCTTTCCCCTGATGTGGTGTTGCTGCAAGAAACACACTTGATAGGGAACACATGCCACGCAATGAATAGGCGAGGTTATCGTTTAGTCGCACACTCGGGATTCACCACTGGATCGAGGGGGGCAGGTGTTCTAATCAGAAGTTCCCTCCCCCTGGAACTAGATGATATTGTCCTAGACGATAGGGGACAGTATGCTGCTATCACGGGCAGATGGGAGGGGAAGGCGATTTCCATTCTCTCTATGTATGTTCCGCCAGGCCTACAAACTATGACATATGCTGATTTGGGGAGAGTGGTACTGGGCCTCCCCGAGGGTCTTTTAGTTGTGGGTGGAGACTTTAACTCTGTTGTCTGTGGTAGGGAGGACTGCAGCCCCCCAGGCATCTTGCTAGATCGCAATCTTGGCTGGGTAACTTCCTGGAGACATTGGGTCTGGTGGATTGCTAGAGACTGATGCACGCTGGACAGGCACAATACACTTTTCACTCTGGTGCACATGGAAGCCTCGCTAGGCTTGATTATGTCCTTATGCCGGCAGTGCAGGCCGTCTCGGTGAGGGAGGTCAGAGACCTAGCCTGGGGTATTTCGGACCACTCCCCACTGTGGCTCTCTATTGATATTCAGCTGGGAGCGGAGGGTCGAGTGGCTCCGATTAATCCCTGGCATCTTCGTAATCCTAAAACCCGGGAGGGAGTGGTTAAATCTATTGATCATTATTTCACCGAAAATGTGGGGTCGGTATCCTCCTCCATTTCAGTATGGGAAGCCTTCAAGACGGTAATCGGTGGTCAAGCTCTGTCGTTGATTGCTTGTGCAAAGAAAAAAAAGAATGAGGAGGTAGTACGGCTAGAGGCTGAAATCACTGAATTGGAGGGAGAGTTGGAGTCTGCTGCCATGCAGGATAAGCTACACGCTCTAAACCTCAAACAGTTTGACTATAGAGCTTTGGTGACTGATGCGGCCAAGGCTATGAGTCGTGAGCAGCAGGGGCGGCTGTTTGATGTCGGAGATAAAGCGGGAGGCTGATTGCCTGGTTGGATAAAAAGGAAAGATTGAATGGTGTTGTGCCTGTGATAGAGAGAGCAGACGGAGTGCGAGTTGCGGACCCTTTGGAGATAGTGGAGGGTTTTGCACATCATTTCCAAAAGGTGTATGCGCCAGTCTCAGACAGACCGGAGGAGGACTCGCATTTGTTGCTTAGAGATATCACACTGCCTTGCTTGTCTGAATCCGACAGAGAGCTTATGGGGGCGGACTTTTCCAACGATGAAATAGCACTCGCTATCCGCTCCATCTGCTCTGGAAAAGCTACGGGCCCAAATGGTATCCCCATTGAGCTGTAAAAGTTGCGTCCGGATAAAATGGCGCTGTATCTCCGCGAGATGTTTCTGGAGTCGCGAGATGTCGGGTCCCTCCCCCGAGACCAGAGACTTGCGCCCATTGTCGTGATCCATAAAGAAGGGAAACCCCGGGACCTATGTGTGTCTTACAGACCGATATCACTTTTACATGCTGAACCCAAAATCTTAGCAAAGCTACTGGCAAATCGGCTTATAAAGGTGATCGGCGACTTGATACACCCGGATCAGTCCGGGTTTATCCCTCGCCGCAACACCGCGCTGAACATGCGTCGTCTTCATGGCGTTCTGGCGAGAGCGTAGATGTTGCGTGAGCCGGCCATCTTGGTCTCCTTGGATTTCACGATGGTCTTTGACACTGTGGAATGGCCATATTTGTGGGCTGCTCTCGCGAAGTTCGGTTTCGGTCCAGGGTTTATCGGTTGGGTTAAACTCCTTTATGAGGAGCCGCTGGCCCAGGTGGTGGTTAACGGCAGAGTCTCGGGGCCCTTTGTTCTTGGGAGGGGCACTCGACAGGGATGCCCATTGTCTCCTTTGCTCTTCGCGCTCGCTTTAGAACCCCTAGTTGCTTGGTTGCGGTGGGAACCATCGCTTAAGGGTATTAGGTGGACCTTCGACTTTGAAGACCGCATATCGCTATATGAAGATGATATTCTGTTATACCTCACTTCCCCTCTGAAGTCCCTGGGAGTGCTGTGTGATGTACTCAGTTCATTCGGAAAGAACTCCGGTCTCGTGATCAATTGGGCTAAATCTAGTGTTTATGCTCTCACTGGAGATATACTCCCCTTGCCGGTTATCTGCCCAATACAGATATCGCAGATTGGTTTTAAATATTTGGGGATTTTGATATCACTAGACCCCGCGGTTCGAAATGAACGTAACCTGCTCCCTCCGCTTCTTCAGCTTAAATCCGACGTAGCCGCATGGTGTGGCCTGCCGCTGTCCCCTGTCGGGAGGGCGGCTCTTTTTAGGATGATGTCCCTACCTCGATTTTTATATGCCCTCCAAAATACACTCGATCTCATACCTGCTAGTTATTTCCGTGAGATAGAGAGCTTACAGAGGCAGTTAGTGTGGGGCGGGCGTCCTCGTATTGCCCTAGCGAAATTAACACTGCCCTGGTACGATGGGGGCATTGCGTTACCTGACATCAAGCGCTATTACTGGGCATCTCAATTGAGAGCAATCAATCATGATATGTACGGCCCTATGCCAAATCCCGCCTTCGAAATGGATAAATGGCAGTTGCCGGGAGGAAACTACAACAGGGCGTTACACTCTAAATCGACTGGCAGGAAGCTACTGGGACCCACCGGGGTTGCGGTGCGGGTGTGGTTTAGTGCAAACGCAGCTATGGGGTGGTCGGATAGATTGACCCGAGCGACCCCGCTTTACACAGCTGAAAGATTGGGTAGTTTATGGACAACGAAGGGCTTTGAGAAGTGGGACCTCATTGGTATCAGTAGGGTCGGGGATCTTTAGGTCAAGGATAGGATTAGGACTTTTCAGGAGCTGCAGTTGGAATATTCACTTAGTGATAGGGAGCATTTCCGCTATATGCAGATCCGTCACACACTTGGTTCAGTTTTCCCGGCCGGGACCGTGATCCCGGAATCTTCTCCCCTCGAAGATAGAGTGCTCGACGGACAAGTTCCGGATAGCACTATCTCTCTAATATATAAAAAATTGATTAACGATCGAACGGATTTACTTCTGCAGCTTCGGGAAGCTTGGACCAGTGATGGACTGGAGTTGGATGATGAGGATTGGCAGGCTGCGATATCCTCTCCTAAAGAGGTCGCGATTCCGGCCCGTCTCTGGCTGGTGCAATTAAAGATTCTACATCGCATCTATATAACGGGTCTCCGGCTGTTGCGTATGGGTTATTCTGTGGATGGGTTGTGTAAGCGTGGGTGTGGTTTGATGGGTACCTTCCTCCATATCATATGGGAATGCCCGGAGGTAGTTGTGTTCTGGAACCGTGTGCATGCCGTCATGGAAGAAGTTACGGGAGTCTCGTTGTTGCCTATAGCCCAACGCTGTCTACTGAATGTATGGGAACCGAATGATTATAATGTGGCACAGACTCAATGGGCTACCCTTGGGAATATGGTAGCTAAAAGAGACATAGCACAACTGTGGGGGTCCCAAAGAGCACCTACGATTTCAGCTTGGAAAGAAAACATGGACTGGTGCATGTTTAGGGAAAAAACCGTATATGTTGCACGTGGCAGACCTAAGAAATGGGGGAGGATATGGAATCAATGGAACCTATACCGAGGGGAGATTTGTACTCCTCCTTTTGTGGATACACGGAAATGTCACAGTCCCCATAGCCGAACATTCCTTCTACTGTATAGATTCTTGTTGACACTATGGTCACTTGCTCCCTGCCCCCCCTTCACACCTTTTCATTTATTATTGTTGCATATTTTGTTTCTTGATACGGCTCTCCCCCTGGGACAGACACCCTCCGCATAGCCTCTTTTGCCTCTTTCATTTTAGTTTCTTTTTTGTTTATTCATATATATATTTAAAATGTAAAACCTTAACTTCATCCTGCACAATATCCTATGATTCTCACAAACAGTATGCTGAATCGCTGCTGGGCCCCCGGGCTGTCGGCTGAAGAGCTGTGTATTTGTGCAATATCACGTTTCTGTTTCGCCTTAGTGACGGCCGGCCCCTGTGGTTGTAGGCCCACAAATGTATTACTGCAAAATGAAAATAAAGGTTTAAAAAACAAGACCGTAAAATACAGCCACTTATGCAAGTAGAAGCATACAAAAGTAAAAAAACAAACAGATCTAGAGATTGAGTAGTCCAAGTGTAACATAATTCTCAATAATTTATTCAAAACCCCCTAGCATCAAAATGTAGATAAAGAATGCTGGCAGCATGATAACTGGTGTTCAGGGTTCGTATATTGTTTACTACTCCAAAGTGCACTTGACTGAACTTTTGTTGTATGATATAATTCTGTCCTGAAACAAGCGGCACCCATGATTACTGGAAATGAAATCATGTTACAATGTTACATGAAGGGGACGTTATAACCATATCTATCCTTTCGCAATGGCAGTTTAAGAAATATGATGACAGCAAGTTGGACTTTAGCAGTGTTAAAAAATGCTACAGTACTATCAGCAATATCATGTGTAATTCCATATTTGACACACATTGAAGCTTGATTTAAATTTTCTAATTGATGTTGGATGTACAAAACCAAGGGAGGGCGGGGTATATGAGTGAAAAGTTTCAATAAGAGTTTAATGCAAATTTAGAACGACAGAAACATTTCAAATCCACAGGATTAACATTGATTGATATATTGCACTATGTGAGTTGTAGTTGCATGTGCAGTGAGATGTAATGTTTGGTTAACGTCATTGGTTAACAAAGAGGGGAGGAGCTTGTAGAGAACCAGTTTAAATATGCAAACGTTAGAAGTTAAAGTAACATTGGATTGTGAAAAACGAGAGATCGGAACAACATAGATCAGAAGGTATGAAGGGAAGATGGTTCTTGAAGACTGTTCACATTCAAAAGTTTAGATCGTGGGGATGTATAAACGGGGTGTTGCAATTGAAATGTGGAACTGTTGAGAAGGAAGGGATAAAACAATTTAAGCTTAACTTGAGGCGAGTCTTGTTTAAACAAGAGGTTATAGCGCATTAAAACGCGCATAGCGGGAAAAACATCAAGTAGAAAGTTGGGGTAATCTGATATGAAGTACTGTTGAAATGCATATTCAGTCAGGACATATAATCTAATGGTCTTATTTTCTTAAACTTTTAGTGAACCCCTGAAGAAGGGATATGAGATAAGCCCGAAATGCATTGGGAAAAGACCACTAAGGATATGAATAATGTATGGGGCATGCGACAGAAAGAAGCCTGTGGCACATCTGCAGTTTTAGAAGCTAATCATACTATTGTCTACCATGTAACATGATGAATTGAGATGAAAGCTTGGATTAGCTGGAATAAATTGGACTTAAAATTGGAGTAATTTGGTGTATTTGTGATACACTTCTGGCAGTTTCGCAGTGCGTCCGAGTTTGGAGTGCCTTCACGCTTCAACTTTTTCATGTTTTCTAAGCACGTGGCTACAGGGCAGGCTACGGTCGGCCTGCAACCAATAATTTTTGACTTATGGATGAATTAGTTGAAAACTCAAAACACACGGGAGTGCACTTGACTGAACTCTTGTTACTACTCCAAAGGGCAATATTTTAGGTATGCCACAGTGGATGCAAGTGTAAATGTTTTGGGTACTTACGTTCAAATTTTACTTGTTCTGATTTGTGGCTGTCAGCATCTCCTCTTACTGTTGCTTTATGGTTATCAAATTCTGTGTCATTACAGTTTTGTCTTGCTTTTGACTGGTAGTCATGTTGTCAGAGTTTCTTTCCACAGCTGTGCACCAGTTTTCTTAGTTTATGTTATAACGAAGAATTGTGTATGACAGTAGAGAGCATACTGGGCTTTCAAAGGCCCATGTCAGAATAAGACTGGAGAGGGAGACACTGAGGGCCTTATGCACAAAGGGCCTCCACACTCGTGTTGGAGGCCCCTCAGTCATGGGGTAGTCTCCGCACTCGGGAGAAACCTCCGCAATGAGAATTCTCATTGCACAGAATTCTCATTGCGTGGGTTTCCATCCTGAGTGTGCAGACTCCCGAATGAATGCAGGGCCTCCACCACGAGTGCAGAGGTCCTTTGTGAGTCAGGCCCAAAGATCAGTGACAGGTAAGCATTGACACTTTAGACTGGAACACACTAAGGATGGGGTCTGGCAAATACTGTAGATTGTGAGACCATTACAAAAGGGCAAGAAGATTCTGACAATGATAATGGGAAACCCTGATAGATTAACATTGTAAGAGGGACACACAAGCATTTGAATGATGAGGTATTGATACTGGGAAGTAGGAGATACTGTTTCTAGAGTCTAGGATACTCCCACCATGGAAATGGAGAGACCCTAAGTGGGAGAGAGAGAGGCTTCAAAGAGACAAAGAGATTTTGATGACACTATGGTACAGATTGAAAAGGATCACCCAACCTTTAAGTTCTTCCTTAGCATAATCTGAGATATTGACATTGGTAAACGAGAGGTAGTTTGACTGTTTTTCATTTTTTTGTGAAAGACAGAAGAACCAGTTGCATGTATATGCCAATCGCTGAGTGAATCTACTCATTTTGTGATGTGATTTATGTATTTAAATAAGGGCATTTGCCGGATTATTCTTTTATATACGATCTTTATACTCCATGATAAGTGTTAGTACTAACAATTCATTTGAGTTTTTTGGCCTTTTATCAGCAAATCATTTATCATTTACATAAAATATTTTTGTTTAATGCATTTTGGACATTTAGCTTTTCTTAAGGAGGTACATTTCTCTTATACAATGTATCTACGAACAATTTTCTTTTTTCAAGAACTTACATGTTTTACAATAAACTATTGTTCCATTATGAAAGAAGAGAAAAAGATTAATCAAAGTCTCTTGTCAACATTCCAGATTTTTAGTTTCAGACATTTCCTGTGAACCTCATAAGATTGCAAATGTTCTTGTTGCTATATGTTCTGGCTCCCTGTAATCCATCCGCCTCTGCTATTAATGCCCATAAATGCAGTTAGTTAATTCCCTTTCTTTCCATTGTAGCCCACCTGGCTTGTATTTGGTTCACCATGTAACAAACTATAAAAAAACAATGCATCCTTTAATGTAATCCCTTTAGACATATTGTTTCTAGTCATTTTTTTTTCAAATAGTCATTTTTTATATTGGTAGTTCACCTCTGTCACTGTCTCTTGGTAATGATTTACCATTTTCTAGAACCTGGAAAATGTGATTTAAATTGTGGTTGCATTTTTTAAAATCTGATGTTACTGCTGATATCACATTGATAGTTTAAGTGTTACTTTTATGTGCCAAGTGTTTGTGTCTTTGCAGTTCATTCTGATTTCTACATGTACAATTATCCAAATAAGCATTTGATAAAATGTGTACAGTGATCCATATTGCGTGTGTTGCACTGTCCAAGAGCAATCTTTATGGTAATTTCCTAGATGGTGTCCATTTTCTACTCTGATGATATTGTTCCATTGTGAACACTGTCGGTATGGATAGGTTTCTTTGTCTTCTGCTTCTTACACCTTTTGAACTTGTTATTGTGGTTCTTTAAGCTGCTATAGGAACATTATTTGAATATATACTCCTTGGAATCCAAAGGGTAATTAATATCTGGATATTACTGGAAATTCGTCATCTATTTCAATCAGTTTTCAATATTTTGATAGTGATCTCTTTCTTTGTCTCCCATCTTCTCAAAATGTGAAATTGTAAACCAATTTGTCTCATTTTTACTTTTCTTTCAATTATCAGCACATTGTCATTGGAGACATCTGCTGCGTTTCATGTTGACACTCTGTGCTTAGTTGTGGAAACTCCTGCTATCAAAATGTGTTCTTCATTTGTGTGTCTGTATTTTGAAATCTTTCTTTCTGCGAAATTATTATTTGAATCAGTTGCAAATATAACGAGTTTGGTGTCAGCAGTTTGATATGAGAATTCTTGGAGAGCAAAATATTCTTCGTAACTTGAGCTTTGGTCTACAAACTGGTAGTCACACACTTTGAAAATATTCTACCTCCAGACTGAAAAATGTTGTGAAGCGTTACTTATCACAAGAGTGGATTTCATTGCCTCATGTTTCTCATTTTATTCCATGTTTTTTTTTTCAATTTGTTGCCATGTCCAAACTATAAAATAGTTTTTGTGAATCTATCTCTAGATAATATTCAAATGCCTCTTCCAGCTTTGCAAGTGTATCTGATATTTCGAATTTTGAAATAAGTCTTTCTGTGCATGATGGACATGCCTATGACCCTATTGAGTTCCCTGATATTCATAAGTAACAGTTGTTTTTTAAACTGCTATAATTATATATTAGCATAAAATGTAACAATTGCATTCAAAACATTGGACTCTTGTTTGTTTCTATTTTTCTCCAAAATTAATTGTCAACTGCTTCTATTCCTTCATGGGATGTAAGTGATGTGAATAGTGCCTTTCTGCTGAAAGTGCACTTCATGGATATGAATTATTTCAGGTCTCCATGAAAAGTTCCCTCTATCTTGAATATATGTATGCACATCAACAGCATACTGATTTAGGATTTGTAAATGTACTGACCTACCATATGATGTAACAGGTATAGCCCCAATATGATTGGTCTGCAAAGCGAGTGTGTACTATAACATTTGTGAATCTTGAGTAGCAAATATACAATGGGTACTTGTGGATGTGCTTTCGTGAGAAACTGCTTCCTTTTTCTGTTTATCCACTTTTTCTCAAAAACTTTATTTATAATATGATATAGTGTGCCTTGGTATTCACGTGTATTGACGTGTTGGGTCTAATTGAAATTTTCAAGTGTGTCTCTTGTTTAGGTACTAATCCTCATTTTTAGATCAAACGTGCTCTAAATCACTACAATTATTTTGATTATGATTGCCTGGTTTTCCTGTAGTTTCTTAAAGCTTTACTATCATGTCAAAATTGATTGCATTTCATGCTACCTTTACTGCACCATTTTATTTTAGGCCTAAGATGACTGCACTCTCAAACCAAGCTAGTGTCTTATGGATCTGTGGTGCGGATGTAAATCTATACTGAATTGTGTCAAAAAGATTTCAATTGTAATTTTCTTCACAACATGTTGGAGGTTATTTTGTGCTTCAAATAAATTTGTTCTGTAATTGGGAACAAAGGATGTTACTATTTATGAAATGGGAGTTTAATTTTTGTTTTAGCAGTTTGTTCAAAATATTCATAACCAATTTTAGGTTTGGCTTTTTAATAACTCTTTAACTTTCCTGTCACTCAATTAATTTTTTATGGTCATCCACCTGCTGAAAAGACACTTCTGTCTTACTCAATGGACTATGTTGTTCTTTTATTGTTTAAAGTTTGTTTTTTTATCTTTTGGCCATTCAAATGCCAATCACCCTTCTGCCTTGGTAGACTAAGGGCCTGATTTATGTATACTCCTTTGCAATGCTGTTGGGTTTTTTTTCTTTTCATAATGAATGTCCCGTTTTGAGATTTTCTTTTTTGAAAAAAATACTGTTTGCTCGAGGGTTGCTTCCTACCGACACAGTTCTGCAGTAAACAGTAAAAATGCATTGACAGAAACCGAAGTAACAGCAAATATTGAAAGTTAGCACTCAGCTTTCTGTTGTAGTTTCCATGAAGATGTATTGAGCAGCACAGCAACACAACTGCATCTCAAGATGGTCAAATGCAACTGACGTCTTAAGCTTACAAATCATTCCAAGTTCCAGCATAGAATCAGAACACATATTAAAACATGCCCAGTTGGGTAAACATAAAAAGGAATGCTGGGTGGTTGTGGCATGCAGGGGCACGTGAGGGTATTACACACCTCCCTTATATATAAATAAAAAAAAGAAGGTAAGAAAAATGAGATATGGAAACAAAGAAATCCAACAAAACTATTTTGCAAAATCTGGCAACCTTCTGGGTGGCTGTCTTGTACAACATGAATTTCTAACTCTAGAAGCTACAGTACCTTCATCACAATTTTTAATTTCTGAGTGTGCACCTATCACCACATCATGATCATGCCTGTGAGAAAGATCTCCAAACAATAACAATGAATTTCCCGCAGACTCATCATCAACATTAGAAGTGCAGTTTCCAATAGGACATCTTGCAACTCATTTAACATTCCATAATCTGCCATCTTGTGTAATAACACTGTTGGTGAATACCTTTGTGATTTTGATAGCTTTACTAAATCTTACCGAGCACTTATTTAACAAACCTGGTTATCTGATTTTCACCCAGTAAAATCATGTGTTTTAGTTCTTCACTCGTTGTCATACCACACCTTGGTCTTGACCTGTTTGGTTCTTACTCTCTCTGCTGCATCATTCGCCACACTCTCATTTCCCCAACACAACCTGCTCTTCTCCTTGAACCACCAAAGACACAGTTTGGATGAAGGATTTCTCCCTTTGAGAAGTTTTGAGGGATTAACCTCATTAATAGTATGTGGTGTGATGCGATACATGCAGCACCCTTTTTAAAAAGGTTTTTGGAATCACTTCCCAACTTGATGACATCAGAAACATATCCCTTTAACACTAAGATAAGTGCTCAACTTGGCCGTTTTCATGTGGTTCATACAATGACGTGGTAACATGTTTAATATTATAACACTTAAGACATTCTTCCATCTCCAGTGAAGTAAGCTGTACACCATTATCTGTAATAACAGTGGACGGACAACCCTCTCTAGCAAAAATGTTTTTGAAAAATTCCACCACTATATTAGTTGTAGTGTGTGTGGCACAAATTTAACTTCTGAAAACTCTTAGAGTGGTAGTCCACAAGAATCAAAGCATATTTCGAATCATAAGGCAAACACATGAATAGATCTAAATTATCAAATGCTAACTTTTTTTCCAAGGTTTATTGGGCCATTCAGTACTTTTCAAGGGAGGGGTATTAACCCTAAACATCTTCTCACTTGACATGCATACATCACATTCCCTGACTGTGCGATCAACCATGTGGTCAATACCTGGCCAACAAAAATACATTTCTTATAAACCTTTTCATGGAAGACATACCCGGGTGAGATTTGTATGTAAGGCTCAAGATTAATTCTTGCACCACAGTGGGCGGCACACACTTTCCACTTTTGTACATAAGCTCTCCAACTATTTCTAATTCATATGCAGCTTTAACATGGGCATAACCTCAGCACTTAAATCCTTTTTTTCTGGGCCACCCATTCATAATGTACTGTTTGATAGTATGCCATAACAAGTCTTCTTACTCACATACTCTTCACTTTTCCTCTGAAATGTTTTCAAACTCACCAGAAACAACATCCTGGATACATGTAATCACAACAAAGTCATATAAAACCTCACACTCATCTTGTTGACTGCATACTTGCATTCACAATCATTTAAAGTGCGGGAGGCAAAGGCTACATTATACTCCTCCTTGCCAAAACTCTGCGACAACACACCACCAATGCCATACAAACTGGCATCAACAGTAATAACACTCTTTATTCATGCAAAAGGTTTAGAGTGGGAGCCTTGACACTATCATCTTTGATGGACTCAAAAGCTTTCTGCTGTTCATCCTTCCACTCAAACACTGCCTTATGTCTCAACAACTTCCTCAATGGTTCCATTTTGGTTACAAAGTTGCCCACGAACTTACCGTAGTGTTCACACATTCCAGCAAATGACAACAATTGTTCTTTTTGTTGATGGGAGCAGGAGAGTTTACAATACCATCTACATTGGATTGTTTAGGAACAACTCCATTACCTGACAAGGTATGTCCTAAATATTCCACCGTATCCTTGAACAACTTACATTTATGAGCCTTCAGGGTCAAACCATTTTTTCTCAACCTATCATATACTTCCATCATATGCTTCATGTGTTCTTCCTCCTTGGGAGAAAAAATTAATATGTTGTTTTGGAAACATTTTACAAACATGTCTGAAAATATTGATCATTACCCTTTAGAACACCCAGGCAGCTGAGGCTAGCCCAAACTGCATTCTGGTGTATTGGTACAAGCCCTGAGGTGTAATAAAAGCTGTTAACATTTTAGAGTCTTCAGACAACTCAATTTGGTGATAGGCGGATCTTAAATCAAGTTTAGAAATTATTTTGGCTCCTTCCAACAGCGACACAACTTAATTTATGTTTGTTAAAGGATGACAATCAACTACAATACCAGCATTAAGAGCTCTAAGGTCCACACATACTCTCAATTGTGGCAGGCCACCCACCTGAATATAAATCAGGCTGTTAGTCATAAACGATTGCTTTTATTTCATCCTATTCGATCCATTTTTTGTTTGTACATTTCTGCTGAGGGTTAGACCCAATCATTTAATTTTAGTGCTTTTGTTTAAAATTTTAAGTCTTTGTCTGTAGATTAATTTTGATATCCATTTAGTTTTTCATTAATATTATCATATTGATATCTTCGTGTATTTATGCTACTCCTCAATTTAGATGTGTGCTTTATGCTTGTAGTTTTAGCCCTTGAATTCTTATTATCAAGCATGGAGAGAGACTTTGCAAAATCTTTCATTGTATACAATAGGAAAATATGATGAACATGTGTTAAGAATGAAGTACAGTTTTGCTACAGATTTATTGTTGTTACATAAAGTGGGTTTCAGAGGAATCTCATACCTCTAAATGTGTTTCATATTTGTAGTATTCAACAAGGATCCTTGCATACAATCATTGGTTTATTGTTGTTTCCAACACATTTACTAATTGTCATAAATTGTTTTCAGGTTTGTTTGAGGTTTATTTCTGAAGTACCTTTTGTTTGTAAGAATCCGATTTGGGACTTGTGATTAGCTGTTGCCATGTATTTTTCTTGTTCTACTACACTTTACCTTTGGTTCATGAGAAAAGTAGTCTTGTTGTGATCTTCGCTGCTACGCAATAAAGTGGAGAAAGAAGGCATAATCCTCACCTCCAGTCCTGACATAAAATCCAATGTCTCCCTAGTTTTATATTCATCTGAAGATGGCCGTGCTAAGGATTGTCTGTGTGCAAATACATTGAGAATTTGAATCCCCCAATAGGGACTGATGCTTAGCTAAAGAATAGTAGAATGTAGCACATCTTATTTAAAGTTTTTGACAACAAAATCAAAATGAGTGAAAAGTTTGAAATATTAGGAGTCAAATTTCACAGCCTAGTTGCCATGGATAGCCACATCAAACCTATCATCGCAGCATCTTCTTTTCCTTCATTAAATCACCTCATCTTCAGAAGAATGGGACAGGGTTAAGAAAACAAAAGCCATCATTGGTAATCTGCATTTGAATTACCGGACCTGATTTCCGGCAGCTACCTCTCAAGCTAACCAAAGGAAAGTGCAAGTTATATAAAAACTCAGCAGCAAAATAGTGCCCAGTTGTTCTTACGAGAGAACATAGCTTAACAGTTTTAAGAAGAATTCTTTGTCTCCTAGTTTTATACAGTATACATTTTATATCCTTGGCCCTTAGTCATATGTAAAAGAAGGTCCCCAACTACCTGAAACATGGGTTGCAGCTTTATCAAACTAAAACTGTCTTCAGGTAACTCATCAAACAGCATTCGTTCCACATGCAAGCAGAAGGAAACAGGCCTGTGATGTGGATTTTCTTATACTTGTGTTTTTCTCTAGAAGTCTCTCCCAACTAAGATGAGAAAGATTGAACACTTCTTTCATCCAAGAAAGTGTTAAAATAATATTTGCTTTGATATGGTATTGACCCTTTCTAACAGTAACACCATGATGTTTCTGAGAGGTTTGAGCAATTTCTAAAACTAGTCAAGTGAAAAGATAGTATCAGGATAAACTCCCACCCCCTTTCTGTCTTTTATCTAGACATGAAAAAGTTTGTAAATTGATGAACCTTTGTACTAGGAAAGCCTGAATACACTCCGGTTTGGCCAGGACCCGGTATTGGGTTGTGGAATTCTGGAAATTTGAAGACTCATTGGTCTTTAAAATATTTTTCCAGCCCCCTCTCCTGGGCTTCTTTCTTCCTTTTCCTTACTTTAATTCTATAAACCTTTCTTTATTTGTGTTCCGCTAAATAGGGAACCCGAGCTTGTACTTGCATAAATAAATTGTTGTTTGTTGTGCAATGTGATGTTTATTGTATTATCATACATGTGAGTCATGAGTAATGTTTTATGTGGCATGTGGACTTCTGTGATATTGTTCTATTTTTGATCATTGAATTACAAAAAATGAATTTCTAAAGCTTTGACAAAATTGAATTTTTCAAAAAAACAAAACATTTTAAATTAGTTTTTTCAGTCACTATGAGTGTCACGTGTGATTGCTAAAAAGAATTAATATGGTGGATATCAGTACTGACAATTGTGTTGTTATAGTATTTCGAGATTGGCCTAGCCTTGCTGATTAGGGCTGCAACCCTCTATTGTTTACAGCAGGCCCAGTTGCAGCATTTGATTAACAGGCCCTGGAACTGTCAATGCACTTTACTATGAACTTACCAGTAAATCAAATATGCCAATCTTGAAAACACTAATCCATAATACAATTTACATTAGAAGCACTTGAACTTTAACACTGGACCATAGGGAGAAAGTGTGCAGAGACACTAAACCAGCAAAAACAGTCAAAACCAAGAGGTCAGAAAGCAGCAAGACATGGGAAACACACCAAAAGATGCCATGTCCAACAGTACTTCAAAGCACATCATCATTAAATCACAACACATACTTTAGGCAACAATTAGTATTCCGGCCAAACATATGACAGTAACTGTCAAATATGGACAGCAGGTGCTGAGAAAGGAGTGAGGAATTGCAGAAAGCCCTGGCATGGGGTAGGATGGTTAACCCACTGTGTCACCTACAAGGCAGCTTCTCTTATTAGAACATTCCATCCCCATGGAGCAGAATGTTCGAATAGCTTTATACACCGCCACAGTGTGCTATACTGGCATTAAAGTCCTCCTCCTCATCTCATGTCATTTACCCTCACTTTCAACTTCGACCAGTCATGCTGGAGCAGGGTTTTAAATGGCTGTTATGTCCCACAAATGTGGGCTGCAGGATTATATTACACTAGTATTTCAGACTTGAAGCCCTTGTGTCTGAATCTGTCACATGCAGGGCTAATAGAAGAATGTAATCAACTTCCAATGTCTCAACATATTACCATTCATAAAACACAGCTAACAGAAAAAGACTCTGGTGAGGTTATCCAGCCTGTGCAGCATGAAAGTGTACAGGAACAGTCCTACGCTGTGTTAAAAAATCTTTTGTTTGCAGTGGTTTGTCGGTCTTAAGAAGAAAGGGTTTCATTGCAGCCAGGGAATAGCATGCTAAGTGAAACCTCGAGACTGAATAAGATGTCTGCTGTGAGGCTATGAAGAAGAAAGGGCAGACTCAATGCACTGTATGGCTCTCTGTGCTGTGAAAATGCATTGGCACAGATAAAGTATCCATGGCTGTGCTTTGCTGAAGTTTCTACTTCTTTTCAGTAAAAAGACAATTTTATGGTAATATTAATTTCATATTCCTGAAATGCTGAGTAGCTCTTATAGGGAGATTCAAAACGCATGAATGAGTTTTTTTTATCTACACTTGCAAGGTGCAAGCTGTTAATTAACCAGGATGCTCCTTGGTATTATACTTCCATATTGTAAATGGAGAAACCTAGCTTACTGATATACTGTAGGCGTAAAATTAGAAACCATATACACTTTGAAAACAAGGCCATAAGTAGAGACAAGGCACCTTGCACTCTCGTGGGCAGATCTCGGCTGCGTTAATGAGGAGAGAGCAGGGCAGAGCGTCATCTCCAGAGATATGGTGCTGCTGCTGCCATCTCCACCTAAGTGCAAAGGTGTTTGTGTGATGTCTAGCATATATTGTTTTACTAGAAGGGTACCCTTTCCATTCTAATTTCAATGCTAAGAAACAGCTTAAAACAGTTATACGTGTGCTGTACAGTGCAGCAGACCATCAAAGTTTGAAAAGTTTTGGGAAATAAAAACATTTCTCCACGTTAATGCAAGCCTTTAAGAGACATTAATTGTTTTAGCGTAAAGCCTTGTCTACATGTTGTAGTTGACTGGGCTTTGTATAAAAAAATCATGGGTGGTTGCACGGAAACACCCCTGTACCATCCATACATCCTAATCCTACACTTTACCCTGGTTTGCGTCAATTTTATCTTGCAAACCTGGTGCAAAGTATGAGTAAATTTGCTGCGTAAAGCTTATAGTTTTTTTCACAATTAGTGTCGAAAATTTCTCAGCATATATTTCCGCCAAGATGATTAATTTCATAATAACAATATCATTTCATTAAATGTCTACAGAGGAATACCTGGCCATGCTTTTATTCAATAGTGAAATCCTCATACGTTTCTTTCCTAGGAAGCGTCAAGAACCGTACAGTGAAAACAATGTCAGCATCAATTTTTCCTACATTTTAATCTACCCAGTTCCTTGTTACTCAGTGCAAAAAATATTTGTAAAATATTAACATTACAACGAGATATTTCTGATTCTTCGAAAGATACTCTTCAAGTTCAATAATACAACTTGCTGCACAATACAGGAACATCCTTATTTTAAATGTCTATCCTCATGTTAAAGGGCAAATTGTTGAAAATGAAACTTTGATTTCTCTTTTGTCTGTTGTGGTTAGTTATGTCACAGTTAGGCCAGAGGGAGCCCAGACATAGGCAGAAATGATAGGTATGCTCATCACCCATCACACTGAGGCTATAGCAGGCATTATGCAAAGAGGCTTGCTAACGTCGCTCCTGTAGAAAGCAGACTAAATGCACAACATTTATTCAGAAGAGATTAGTAGGTGGAGTTAAAAACACAATTAGGTTAATAAGTCCATGCATATATATTAAATACAATGTAGTACATTGTATTGTAGTACAATGAAGCTAAGATAATCCCATGAAATGCACTATTAAAAGCAAACACTATTTTTACTCTCTCTAAAGAAAAACAGATGTATAAGATAATTAATTGTAGGGTATTTCAGTGATGACAAATGGAAACAAATGCAGCAATGAATGAGGCGAAACAGACAGCTAGAAAACTGTCTAAATCTGGTTGAATGTTTTTGTTTCTTATCACTTTTTTTCTAATTCAGAAAATGTGGCATCCTGACAGTAAATCGATTTAATCATGAGAGTTCCCTGTAAATGGGCAGGGAATGGGAAGTGCTGGTGGGGGTGAGTTTGTAAACACTCACAAACCTGCACGTTTATGGGTATTGACAAACTGGTCTCTGACCACTTCCCACCCGGGGAAAGGCCAACGATTTAGGCTTGTTATGTGCAGCAGCAAATCAGTATCAGAGGTGGGAATGGGAAGGGCACAGACACAAAACTGATGATGGAATAGAGGAACAACGTTATCCATGTGGAAAAAAAGGTCTTTCGGGAGAACAAAGAGAACTTTGCAAAATCTGCCGATTTTGTTTTTATTAGAAACATAGAAGCTTGTGCATTTTTTGCATGAGAAAATTAAGACCTAAAACATTTTCAGTATGTTTTGATAGAGGGGAGTTTCTCAGGTTTTCAGGAGCAACCTGAAAAATGTTTGTGAAATCCAAAAAGCCAGACAACTTGAGGTTGGAAACCTGTGGTTGTAAATTGCATATGTTTTATTTGAGAATCATACCCTGGGTGCACAAGTGGGTTGCTCCATAAACTTTCTGTGATACGCCAATGTTAGAAGAACAGATTCTCTCATCCACTTCTCTTGATAACTCCTTTTGGAACATGAAGAAATGTATGAGGCATATTAGTCTTTGTGAGTACCCTCAACTTAGTGGGACTTTTCCTCTGTAAAGCATTTTCTGTGAAACTACAATAGACTGCAAATGTTGCTCTTCATGACCTCAGGTTACTGCCATGTACTAGGACCACTATCCTGGCATACTGGCACCTATTAAGGCGACCATGGCTTTCTTTCTAAAAGATGCTCACCCTACATCTAACATGGAGACTCAAGCTTGCAGTTGAACACCAGGTCCTGTCGGTACAAATATGTTTCTAGAGCTCCCTGATTTTCTGTCAAATCCAGGTTAGAAAGGCTTTCCATTTGCTTCCAGTAATGCAGCAGTGTTCTGCCACTGAAACCTTTATAGGCCTTAGCCATTGTGAATCAATATAAACCTTCCAACTGTTTTTTCCATGAATTAGATTTTCATAGGGAAAGGGAAATGTGTATTTGTGAGGTTCATGAGGTTCTAGAGTTTCCAATTAGCAATGTCCCTGTGATTGCACCCAGGCGCATCTGCATTAGTGCGAAGCTCCCAGAATTGGGCACTCTTTTGTTTGTACTAACTCATCCTCATCGATTAACCATGGAACAGCTTAACAGGGAAAGAGAATTCAGCATCTAATGGAAGAGCCCTTAAGGAATCAACCTTCTTCACCCTTTTTTTTTTAAGTTTGAGTTTATTCAACAATGAAGAAATAAAAGCAAAAGAAAAACAGCAAGTACAAAAAGTATGATACAACTCATATACATATAGATATGGTAAAGAAAAAAAAAGAACCTTTTTCAATCATTATCAGAAAATATGCTGCGTAATAATAAGATATGAAGGAAGAAAAAGGAGGGCAAGAGTGGGGAGAAAAACAGGGAATGAAGCGTATATGATACTTATAACAATAAAATGAAAAAAGCATATGAAAATATTAACTGTAAGCTTAAAATCAATTAAAGAAAATCTATCGTACAATGATATAGAAAACGAAGTAAGGGATAATATTGATATGTTATTTCAAATGAAATAAGACAACGAAGTAAATTACGGTGGTTACCGAACCTCATCTGATGTGGTGAGAGGTGGAACAATAGATGATGCAGCACAGGTTAAAAAGGTAGTCAGAGGAAGCCACAAAAGATCTCTTTTAATAGATACGAAATGTGGGTAATTTAATTTGTGTCAAGCCTGTGATGATAACACACAACGTTCCACCAGGCTCCAACGATGACTTTGACTACTTGTTTTTAATTTGAAGTATTAAATTTAAGGCAACTGCTGATAATAAAACGATTAATTTAAAGTTAGAAGGGGATTGGGGCCATTGAGCTGATAAAGAACCTATTATATCGGGAAAAAGATACATTAGTTTTAAATATTTTATTGATTTGATTACAGACTGAATGCCAAAAGTGAGAACAAGTGGGACAATCCAAAAGCATGTTTTTTAAGTCCGCAGGTGTATAGGGGCAGAACCAACAAGTAGAGGAAGTATTCTGAGAAAAGGATACTAATTTTGCTGGAGTAAATAACAGACACTGATAAACAAAATAAAGTGTTTGAGAAGTGTTATCAGCCCAAGATGCTTTGTTGATTTTGAACAACATCCTATCCCAAATGAGGGTCGACCAGCACTGAGGTAAGTCCTTTTTTCCATGCCAATTCAGCTTTTGATTTGTTTCTATCTGAGGAAAGAAATACAAGTTTATATAAAGAAAAAGTAGAAGGGTCAGAAGTTAATAAAGGAAAAGGAGTTTAACTTCTCATGGGTGGTTAGGGGACAGATGATAGAGAGAAAAGATATTGAGTAAGAGCAGGGAGTAAATAATTATATTGTGATTTACAAGATGACGGCAATGAAAATGTTGTTTGGAGGTCAGCGAAAGACAGAGGGACGTCATTAGCTAATAATTGTGAAATCCAAAACAACCCTTTGCGCCTCCAGGACTTTCAGTAGATGGTGCGAATCTTTAAGCATAATAAGTTATTTTGCCAAATGGGTCGTTGATCCAGAGAAGAGGGAGAAGGATGAGAGGATGGCCAAAGAGGAATGAGAATTTTACCAGTATGGGAAATAACAGGAGAGCGTAATGATGAGATAATATTAGTGAAAGCAAGAGTTTCCTTAAAATCAAAGGGAGATACAAAAGACTTTTCTATGGAAATCCATATAGGGGGATGAGTACCGTGCTCTGGAGAGAGCCAATGGGATGACTGTTTTAGAGAGAAAGCATAATGATAAGATTTGAAATCAGGTAATTTAAGACCACCATTAGATTTGTCTGCCTTTACCAAGGATAGACCTGTTTGAGGGGATTTGCCTTTCCAGAGAAATTTTGTAAGGAGAGAGTCCATTTTTTAAAAATAAAACCCAGGAATATGTACAGGGATCATTGATAAAGAATAAAGAATCAGATGAGAAAGCATCATCTTGATGGAATCTAATTGTCCCCACCAAGAAAGAAAAAGTTAGATGCCAACGTTTGATAGTATCATTTAGAGTTTTAATAATATGGTCACATTTTAGTTTCAGGGTGTCTGAAATATTTGCAGAGAACCATAGACCTAAATATTTAAGTTTAAAGGGTTGCCAAGAAAAACCGATATGTGCAAAAGAATATTTAAGACAAGTCACATTGAGAGGCAGTACCTCACAGTTATCTCTATTAATCCGATATCCAGAGAGTTGAGAAAAGATATCAACCTGGTTAAGAAAAGAAGGGATAGACGTTGTAGGGTTAGAACAGTATAAAAGAATATCATCTGCATAAACAGACATTTTTGGACTGGCAGGTATCAAGTTGAAAACCAGTAATCTGAGAATCATGTTGAATTTTGGTTAAAAAAGGTTCTATCGCTATTACAAATTATAACGGCGATAAGGGGCAACCTTGCCTGACTCCTCTGAGCGAGTATAGTATCGAAATAAAGGAAATTAATTTTGGAGGAAACCCTATCCATATCAAGGCCTGAAGCATAAAAACCTTTCCAATCCTGTCAAAAGCTTTTTCTGCATCTAAAGCTATAGTTGCAATTGGATAGTCAAGAGAGGAAGCTTTACTGAGGATGTTGAAGAAAACTCTGGAGTTATCTGATGATAGTCGACCTTTTACAAAACCTGATTGTTCAGGGCTGATAAGTTTAGGTAATATAGGATCAATACGAAGAGCAATAATTTTTGCACATATTTTACAGTCAGTGTCTACTAAAGAAATGGGTCTATAATTTCTGCAAAGAGATGGGTCTTTATTGTACTTAGGGATTAAACATATCATGGCTTTTTTAAATGTTCCACGAGAAAAATCAGGTGTAATGAAAGAATTAAATAAAGATAACAGATTAGGGAGAAGAAGATTAGCACAATGCGCATAAAATTCAATAGTAAAACAATCAGGTCCGGGGGCTTTCCCTCTCCTTAACACCGAGACAGCATGAGTAATTTCTGCTAAAGTGATATCATTTTCCAAAGAGATAAAATCAACATGATGAGGTGGGGGTCAACAGACTGAAAGTAAGAGGAAAGGTCTAATGAAGATGGTTGTATTTCAGGGGTATACACATTTTTGTAAAAGGAGACAAATTCATTTAAAATATTGCTGTCCTTAAATAATGAAATACCAGCAGAATTCCGAAGAGACTCTATTTTAGTCTGGTCATGCCTTATCTTCAAATAGTTAGACAACAATTTACCCATTTTAATTTGGCCTCCATATTAATGAGAATTACTTTTTAAAATATAGGAGGAGGCAGCTTCAGTGGATAGTTTGTTGAAAGTGAATTTTGCATCGATAAGAGGATTCAGTGTTCGAATGATAATAAATATTTTCCAAATGTTTGATCTTAGAAAGCAATTGGGCATTTCGAGCCTCAAAAGTTTTCCTTTTTTTGTGAAACAACATTTATTGTAAAGCCTCAGGCTGCGACCTTAAAAGAGTCCCAATAGAAGAGTCAGGAGTTGAATTGAGAGAAAAAAATTCAGAGATAAAGGAACTGAACTGGCTAGAGAAATTAGGATAAGTTAGTAAAGTATTATTAAAACACCATCCACCAGCATGAGGGGTAAAAGGTTTTAAGTCAAAATCAACATAAACTGGGTCATGGTCAGATATTGAAATAGAACCCATTTCTGAATGAAAAACCTGTTGAGATAAGGATTTACTTAAAAAGAGGAAATCAAGTTGGGATTGTGATTGGTGTGGGGGGAGTATAAACTATATTCTCGGAGGTCTGGGTTACAAAGTCTCCAAATATCAACTAAGAATTTACAACGTATGGCGGAAGTGAATTGTGAATGCATCTTAGTATTAACAAACCTAACTTATGAATGTCTATCTAGTATGGGATCTAAAACTTGATTACAGTCGCCACCAAAAACAATGTAATCATCAAATCAAAGAAGTTTATCAGAAATTTGGGTCCAAAAAATGTTATCAACAGGAACTGGACCATAAACATTAAAAAGAACTAATGGTATTTGATTAATAAGAAGTCTAACTATTACCCAACGACGAAGTTTAATTCTGGATGAGGAATTGAAATCTGAAATTTCTTATGACATACGATTGAAACTCCATTCTTCTTACCTAGAGCTGAGGAAGAAAATACATTGCCTACCCAACCTATTTTAAGTTTAGAAGCTTCGGATTCAGATAAGTGGGTTTCTTGAATTAAAGAAATATCTGTTTTTAAATTAGCTAAATGGGTTAATACCCGTTGTCTTTTTATAGGGTTACTTATTCCCTTAACATTCCAAGTAGTAACTCTAAATACGACGAATACGTTTTAAAATGAAGTATAACTATGCAAACAGTAAAACCATCAGATTCCCTATTGAGAGAAGGAAAAAGAATAAAAAAGTGAAAATAGAAATATTGTTGTAAGATGGAGAAGAAGGAGGAAAGGGAGATTAGACAGAGGTCATGAAGAGTGAAATTGAAGAAAATTAAGAAGGAAAGAGGAAAGGAGAAAGGGAGAACAGAACAAAGAACAATAAGACAATGCAAATCGAAAATTTGATATTGAAGTGGGATAACCAAAAGTCATACCACAAAAATAAAATAAAAGTGGGGATGGTGAAGCCACATGAGGGGGACTGTACGCCGAGCCGAGGACTCCAGGATGAAGATGGCAAAAGGGAAACATCCTTCAGGCGATACACAAGGGGACAGATATCGAGGGATCGTAAAACCACACCTGATAGGGAAGGAAGAAAAATAAATTACTTACAAAAGCATAACAATACAACAAAAAGTACATCATGAAGCGGAGAAAAAACAAATAATGGCAGACATTAATGGAGCAGTTAAGTCATTTATGGTCAAGGAATGTCCATAGACTCATCTCTGCAAGTATCCAAGAAACGTTGATGAAATGCAGGGTCCTCATAGTTTGTTGTTCTGTTGTTATAAGTCACCTTGAAAAGGCATGGGTGAACCAACCCATAATGAGCATTTAAGTTGTGAAGTGCTGGTCTCATATGCAGGAACTGTTTCAGACAATCCGCTGTCACTTTGGCATATTCGTGGGCAAAAAAGAGATTAGAGACATTCCAAGAAACTTTTCCTTTCTGCTTGGCAGCAAGGAGGACTTTAAGTAGATCATTGTATTGCAGAAAATACAAAATAACACCTCTAGGTTTCGTCGAGGAAGAAGGAGAGCGAGAGCCCTGACCCAGATGATGAGCTTGTTGAATATTCCGTGGTGGATACTCAGGAAAACCAAGAAGAGTAGGTAAAAAGGATTTGAAAAAGAAGAGAGTATCTGAACCTTAAAAACCCTCGGCTAGGCCATAAATTTGTAGATAGTTGCGTCTGTTGCGATTTTCCAAATTTTCCACCTGCTGTTTAAGATGAGCTATCTCTTTATTCATGGGAAGAACCTGATCAGTGGTTGCTTGAATAGCATCAACTCGCATCACCAAATCTTCAACTTTTTGCTCTGTATTTGACCAATTATCTTCGAGGCACTGGAGGCGGACATTGGTCTCCTCCATATAAGGCTTAAGGGCACGTATTTCTTCAAGGAGCAACTCCATAGAGATTGAAGAGTGAGAAGACGTAGGAGAAGGTGGATCCTTTTTAACTCACTTGCCTGACGTAGAGCTGGATGCAGAGGGTATTTTGGACCCTGATTTGGAGTTAGATCGAGAAGTAGTAGGAGGTAAGCCACTAGTAACTGAAGGCCCAGAGATTAAATCATCCATATTATCTTGCAAGACACTGAAGTGGTTATATTCCTCTATAGGCGTGTGGACCATAGACTTAGCGCCATTGCGATTAGAGCGAGGTTTTGCCATGGAAAGCAGAATACAAAAAGACCTCCCAAAGAAGAAAAATACTGCATAATTGTAGAAACCAGACTCCTATATAGGCGTTTAATGTTCAGAACGTGTTTCTGAGGTGAAAATAAATAATTATAGTCCAAAGACTCCAGTGCACCAAGCAAATGCCATTAGGGAGAGAGTACTAAATAATGTAAGGAGTCAAGGCTGAAAATAAGGCTTGGACGCATATTCTGAAGAAAACAGGTGCCTAAGGTCGTCAGGCGGCAACTTGGAGCAACGACTATGCAAATAGCCACGGCCGGCAAAGAAAGTCAAGAAAACATGTTTAGGGATCATCCCAATCACTCACAAAGGTTGTATGTGCAACAGGAGGAGTTCAGACGCATCAGCGTGAAAAATAAAGTTCACAGCTGAAACGAGGAAGCCAAGAGGACGTCCGTTGCCCTACAGCGTCATGGAGCGCCTCAGTCCAGCGGCAATCTCGGGCAGCTCCGAAGCCACACCCCTACCTTCTTCACAGAATCTCAGATGGCTGGAAATGAAGTGGACTGTTGTGTATGTGGTTCAATCAATTGCTCGCAAAACTACTCTGAACATGATTTCTGCCTACCTCTGAAGAAGCACAGACTGAGCAACAAGGGTATCTAAATGTTACAGCCCAGTTAGAATTTACTCTCCTGTCCACAACAAATTAACTATTGAAAGAACAATGGTTGAAGGCTTTTAAATCTGTGATGAAACCCAAGGATGCAGTAACTAAATCCCTTTAATGTTGACACACACCCCTATTAAGATTACAAACAGACTGGTGAGAGACAGCAAACACATGGACTACACACGAGTTTTATAAAAACGAGTATACATTTTATATAAAAGGATATATAAATTCAACATATGAGTATATGTACTATTTCTCCTGTCAGCCCTTGTAAGTTCCGGCGATATTAAAGAGCTCTTCTTAAACATTCCCTTGTAATCCTAATACCATGTTATACAGTTCGTAATCCTAGAATCAGGCACTTTTGCAATGTAAAAATATTGCAATGCGTAACACAGCAATCAGACACTTTGCGATGTAAAAATAATGCAATGCGTAACGCAACAATCAGACACTTTGCAATGTAAAAGTTATGCAATGCTTAACACAACCACCAGGTACATCATTATGCAGGAATAAGGCGAGCTTAATACACAAATCAGGTAGTTCGTTATGCAGGAATAATGCAATGCATAATATGCCAATCAGGTAGTTCGTTATGCAGAAAAAATGCAATGCGTCATATGACAATAAGGTAGTTCGTTATGCAGAAATAATGCCATGTGTCATACACTAATCAGGTAGTTCGTTATGCAGGAATAACGCAATGCACAATACATTAATCAGGTACTCCGTTATGCAAAAATGATGCAATTTTTAAGACGACAGTCAGGTACTCCTTTATGAAGAAATAGTAATAATAGAATAATGCGTAATACACTCTGGCACTGATCACGGTGTCTTAGGCGGTCTCTCCGCCACTCCTTCCGACTCGCAGTCAGCCTCTGGCAACAGTTGCCCCCAACACAGGTATGGTGTAATCAAAAAGTGCAGCTCCACACTCCGGCCCCGATACTGCCACTCCCTGGGCAATACGGGCCGCGATATGAGCCGAAGCAAAGGCTCTCGCTGCCGGAATGAGAGAGAGGCCGAGAGTGTCTCCCTCTGAGCCCACACTCCGCCCCAGGAGTCGACACACGTTAACTGGGGGGGCAAACTCACTCTCCTCTCCTTGTCCAGTGGCTGGGCCTCTGATGTAACCTTTGGGAATTGGCAACTGCGGGCTCGGGCCTGCGGCTCAGCTCCTTTGGGGCTGCTGGTCCGGGCCGCTACTGCTACTGCTACGAAGATCTCAGGCTGCCACAGAGCACAAACACACAGTGTAGCTGAGACTCCCTTGAGCTTCGAGTGCATTCCACACAAAGGTCTCAGGCTGCACGAAGATCACACGCACAGCGTTGCTGAGACTCACTTTATCTCCGGGTGCACGTTAACAAGGCAATCCTCAAGAAGGTCTCACACTGCACACAGCACATGCACACAGTGTCGATGAGACTCACTTGGACTCCTGATGCACGATAACAAGGCAATCCTCACAAAGGTCTCATGCTGCACAAAGCACACGCACACAGTGTCGATGAAACTCTCTTGGATTCCGGGTGTGTACGATAACAAGGCAATCCTCAAGAAGGTCTCACGCTGCACAAAGCACATGCACACAGCGTGGATGAGACTCACTTGGATTCTGGTGTACACGATAACTGGAAAATCCTCACAAATGGTTTGGACTGCAAAAAGTACCGCACACAGTGTCGCTGATCCTTGCTTGGACTCCAGGTGCCCACGATCACAGGGCACAACTTATGAGGGTCGCAGCCTGAAAAAAGCACATGCACACAGAGTTTCTGAGACTCTCCTGGAAACGTTTGTGTTCCTGTGTTTCCACAACAGGGAGCCAGCTCACCTCGGGCCCTTGGGGATAAGTTACTTCAGGACACAGCACAGCAAAGTCCTTTCAAGCAGGGGGTGACAGCACACAGCAAATCCCTGTAGCCTTTTCTTGGTTAAAACAGCAAACTGCAGGCCAACCCCAGAACACACAGCAAGGGTCAGTCCTTTCCTTCAGTCTCCTCAGTTGTTTCTTCCTTGGCAAAGGTTCCTCTTGATCACGAAGTAGCTCCAGTCTTGTTCAATCTTGATCAAGCCATTCTCCAAAGTACAGGGGCTTCAGCTCTCATAGTTATACCCCTAAATGGCTTTGAAGTCTATGTGTTCAGGTGACACTGGCCCCTGTTCAAACCAGTTCTGGGTACCTCCCTGCCAGTGACACCTTCTTCCTTTGATTAGTGGGGGTCTGGATTCTCAATCACTCAGCAGGAGATGGGACAATTGTTTTATAGCAGCAACCCAGGCCTCTTCACCTCTAGGGGCTACTCCTCCCCCTACACTCAAGATGCAGGTCAGCCTGTTGCTGTCTCACCTCCTCCCCTGGGTCAAGACATTCCCCAGATCCTATCACTTTCAAATCCAGACAGGTCATCCACAAGTACAACTAGGCAGAGACACACAGAAATGTTAGAGCACAAAAAGCCAGCACTTCTAAAAGAGTGGCTTATAAACACACAATACCAAAACCATCTTCATAAAAAAGATGTGTTATTACATTGTGGGTTCAGGCATACTAATCTTCACCTTTCCATCTTAAGCCTTTGGGAAGATAGGCTGCAAAACATATTACACAGCCTCCCATTCTATCCTAAGGGCAAGATGGCCTTTCAACAGTGAAAAACGAAATGGAGATTATTTCACTGTCAGGACATGATACACACCTTGGTACATGTCCTACCTTTCACATGCACTGGACCCTGCCCAGGAGGTACCCTGGACCTACCATAGGGTGTCTGATGTGCATAGAAAGGGAAGGGTACTGTCCGGCAAGTGGGTGCACTTGTCAGAACAACATGGCAGTTTAACAAACTGCTCGCAGGCCCTGCAACAGCAGTGTTCCCTTTTTAAGGCTACTTGTGTGAGTGGCACAGTAAGTGCTGCAAGCCCACTAGTAGCTTTTGCATTACCAACCCTGGCACATATAGTACACTCTACTGGGAGCTTTATGAGTAAGGCAAACATACCAATAATGGACAACTAATTACCATTACACTTTATACAGGGAGCACTTGCACTTTGACACTGTTTAGCAGTGGCAAAGTGTCCAAAGCATCTAAGTTGGCAACATTATGTCAGAAAAAAAGGTCTAGGGGGAAAACAAAAAGTTTAGGGAACTTTAACCAAAAAATGGCCAAGTCCTACATTCCCTCACTAGCACACAAAAATCCAGTGTGCAAACACAAAGGAAGAACTTACCCCAACATTTCATCAGTTAAAGAAATGAATACAGTATATTTACCAACAATGTATTATTGCAAGGGGAGAATCAGAAACTGCAACTATCCAAACTGGTTGCTAAGCCCTGTGGATAAGCAGTAAACAAAAACTGGGAATAATTCTCTATGTACCAAAGGGACAACGGACTAGGCATGGGCGGAAAATCCGTTCCGCTCGCGGATTTTGCGGATTTTCGGGAAATCCGCAATCCGCGAGATTTGCGAATCTCCCGCAAAATCCGCAAATCCGCGAGCAGCGGATTTTGCTCGCACTGCTCGCACTGTTCGCGTGAGTTCGCGCCCCGCGAATAAGTGCAAAATTGCAGAAATACGATTTTAGCAAAACTGAAAGTAACTACTTACCAGGTTCAAAAGTTCAGGCTCATCATTAGTAGCCATTTCCTGTAGTGCTTCCTGAGGGGCCCCTCCAGAGTTCAGTTGCCAGTTGAAACTATTATGTGACCCTGCTCTGAACCTCAGAATAGTTACACATATGCCACAAAGGTCCTGAATTACAGCTAAGGGAGACAAGCAGGAGCCAGGCTGGAAGTTAAAATCCATTAATCAGCCCCTAATTCATTATTGTCAGTTGGGGAGGGCAGGTGTTGTAACTAAATTTGCAACAATGAAAGCACTTAGCAAGTGCAAAAGATCACTAATCAGGGCGCACTAAGGAAGCAGGTGCCAGCTAAAAAAATATTCTGTGACACATTAATCAGCCCCAAATTAATTCAGGTCACTTGAGGCAGGGAAGGTGTGCTTTGCTTTGCCGAAAATAATGTACACTGGACAACCAGAGGGTGTGGTGATGAAACAGAGGGTGGCATGGGTGGGCCAGAGGGTGGCATGAGTAGTCAGAGAGTGGCAGTGGTGACAGAGAGTGGCAGTGATGAAGAAGAGTGTCCCAAACAGGCTGGACACGTAGAAACAACAAGTTCGCAAAACTTGCGACCCGACAGGTAAGTTCGCAAATTGCGAAATTGTAAAAACCCTCGCGAACTGGCAGAAACACGGGCGAACACAAAAAAAAAAAATCCGCAAATTCGCGGGAATTCGCGGATTTTGCGGATTGCGAATCCGCAAATCCGCAAAATTCGCGAACGCGAGATCCGCAAAATTCGCTCATCTCTACAACGGACCTCGTGCAGCTAATGCCACATGCATAAAACATAAATATCATAAAAAGAGATTACTATTAGAAGATAACATTGCGAAACATTTCGTATATCATTTTGCTTAACAGACATTTTTTTAGGAAGCAATTTGAATTTATCTAGAACCACAGTTCCATCTCTGTAAATAATTATGTATGCAGAGTTGTTAAGAACATGTTTTATTTAGTTTTTCAGTTATTTGTGAACATATCTATGTGACTGGCAGCATACCAGAACCTGAAGACACTTCCATTCAGTCTTGACACAATGGAGTACAACCTCACAACATCTTGGGCATTTGTCAGAATTGAAGTTTTTATCTTTGTGCAGTTTCATTGACATGATTCAAACTCATTCTAGGAATTTGTACTTCATAAACTTATGTTTATAACACATTAACACCTTTTTAGTTCATTCAAAGGTTCACCTCCATTTAGTTGGTTTGAAAAACAGCTCTTAGCATACCCCTTGTCCTCTCAGTGAAGTTCTCTGTGATCCATTCAAATACTTCATTTAATGTAGATACTCTGAGCCTTATAGACCACCACAATATTTACATATGGTTTTGCACCTGCATTTATTCAGCACTTCCTTAAATTTACAACATGCTATTGGGGAGATTTAACCATGACTTATGCCACCCTGGTGCCATTGATGGGGGGTAAGGGTGACGCAACTACTAAGTCATATTTATCTTGATAAACCTGGAGTAACGCACCACAACGCAAATCGCTGCATTGAGTTACCCTGACCCAAGGAGGCTTTTTAATGGGTGGAGTGTGGGTAGAACACCTTGCGTAAGGGGGCATAAAAGGGCTTGCCCTGCAAGGGTGCACAAGCGCAATGCAACTACTAAGTCAGATTTCCATTAGATCGCTGTGTTGTAAATGAATCTAGGACCCTAGTGTTAATTTTCCCCGATTCATGCCCTTATATAGGTATAAAATACCCATTCCTTATATAGGCATGGAAATCATTACCATATTTGGACTGAGCCTATACAGCCCAAATACGGCATGGCTACTTCCACTAAGTTCCAAGAATCAACAACGATTTCTTAGAAAAACCCGCCTTCAGCAGCTAGGGACTTCCCCTCGCCTGAATACTAATTTATCTAGGAAATCATGGAGTTTTCAAAGAACTGAGTCTTTGAGTAACGTTATTAAGTCCAATCATACGTCAAACTCGGCACCTTCAAAGTATAAATATGCCTACATTTGCCCAGACAAACACACGGTTCTGTGGAGCAGATCGACTAACTATTTGCCCGACGCCCTGCAGCAGCAAGTGCCGAAGGAAGCCGACCATCCAACTGATGCACTGAGAGACGCTGTTTTTTCTCCTGCCGAGAAATCCAGCTCCAGTGTTTCCAGGCTACCCTTGCGGGTTGCTGGGAAATCGAGTCCTGAGAGAGAGATACAAGACCTCCTTCATTCTAAACCAAGGTATGGAGATGATTAGACCCTTAGAGAATTCTTGGAATAGATTCTTGGCAAAGAATACTAAACTTAAGCTACACCTCACTTACTTCTTCCCCCATACTAGACTTAGGTTAGGTACACCGGGGTAGGCATATTTTAGAAGCACCAGTTGAGTACTTTTAGTCATTATTTTATTACTGTATCTATTTTATATGTTTTAAGGTAATTTATGGCTTAGAAACCATATCATGCTTTTACAATACTACTTTATAATACTTTACGTATTATATACCTTGTACTTTATAACCAGCATTACGATTGTAGCAGTACATTTCTTATGCTTGAGAAAAAAGACTGTTCAATAAATACCTTTTATTGAAAATGCCCGTCTCTCTATTTTCTCAGCACCTCTGGTGAAACGAAGCATGCACGATTGACCTAGTAAAATAGTTATCTATTGTTTCCGCGACCCTAGAGATTGATTTCTTATTCTTGGGAAACAAAGTTGTCATGTTTATGCGGTTGTCAGAAACTAATCCCTTCTTGTTTATTCGAGAACGTTTCTAGTGACCTCTGAGCTAGCTGGCACTCACAATTAAGTTTAATATATACGATAGAGACCTAGTCGACCTCAGTCCTACATCTAAACTATAGTATATGTTACTCCAATGCGCAGAGCCTATTGGGAAAATAGGAACTACACTACAGTTGGGTAGTAGTGACAACAGTTATTGCACCTCAAATGAAAGCGACATAGTAAATTATGGGGAAATTGTTGGCTGGGAGAAAAGCCAATTGTAAAGGAGGTGCTGTAATGGTTAGAGTACCCTACTGCCAAAGGTGTAAAAACACAGTGACATGAAATCAGTGTGCAAAGCGTGTCATACATAAAACCAAAGCACTCTCAGGTGTATTTGAAAAGGAAGACAAACAATCTGAGAGAAGCCGTAGCTGGTCAGTCTAGTAGGGCGGTCATAGTAAGATCCACAGAATTGTGGAGGGTGCCTAGTGTCGGTGCCGCCCTCCTTATTTGCTTCTGGCTCTACCTAACCAGATATGGCTTCTCTCAGATTGTTTGCCTTACCAATTTGTGCTATCCCAATACTTTGAGAGCATGCCAAAACATTTTAATCAAACGGATTTACTTTTCCGGGTGCGGAAATATGAGTTATTGTACTAAACGTGGTTCTCACTTATATTACTGGATATCATCACTTAGAATCTGAAAACAAGACTCAGCTTTTTGTACTTCGCAAGGACTTTCCGGCACGAAGTAATATTGTATGGCGCTGTGGATGACAGATTGGATCCTGATACCTTTACTCTCTTTCTCAAGACTTGAAAAAGTAATGAGGTAATGCAACACGTGTTGGCTGTGTTTCTTCTGAATATTACAAGTCCACTAACCATGTGCAATATCCACATGTATTTGCTAATGATATCTTTACATATATGTTAAAATAAATACAGAACTATGTTTGTTAAAAAGTCTGTACTGTATGGACAATATACTTCCTTTTCAAATACGTGTGAGAGCTTTGGTTTTATGTATGACTTGCACTAACGCAGATTTATCAAGCCATGCATGGCCACCTTGCGTGGCCCTGCGTGGCTTGATAAATCTAGAGTAATGCACTGTAGCGCAAATCACTGCATTGAGTTACCCTGCCCCAAGGAGGCTTTCCATGGGTGGAGCATGGGTGTTCTCATGCATCCACCCATGGATTTTGGCACATAGACAGATCTACCTTTATTTGTAGACTTGGAAATACGTCAAAATGCTATGCCTCCCCAGGTGAGGTATAACCAGGAGAAATATCTTTATTTCTCCTCGTTTTTTCCACAGCACACTTAGAAAGAGGAAAACACCTCTAAAGGTTGTTTTTGTGGCATAAGGTGCCCCTTCATGCTCAAAATCAATCCTGTCTACAACCCAGGCACCCTTTGCAATATGGCACAAGGGCGCATGCTTTGGCTCTTGGCAGCACATTGTGTGCCAGTGCAAGGAAAGGACAGAAATGTGCCATATCATGTTAACTATGGTGCATTCCTGCCCTTCACGCAGCGGAGCGCAGCAAGGTGACTTGATGTGCTGCATGAAATGTTGTTAAATCTGCCCCAAGGTATTCTTAGCCCCTTCCGTGCTCCTGTTGGCCGTTGGCCGATGGGAGCAGTCCCTCCCCAGTGCTCCGAACGGCCAACGGCCATCACAGACCCACCCACTCAATACAAAGTTTTTGAATGCTTCGTAACATTTCCAAACATTGGAAAGTCTGAGTTCTACCAGACACCAAAAGCCAGATACCTTGTTCCTAATAAATAATGGGGATGCTTGCCATTTACAAAAGGGCATGTCTTAAAATTATTCTCTGTCGATCTTGAAGTACTAAGGGCATAAGGTGCCACACTCGTAAATGGTTCAATTTGCTAATTCACTTGTGTTTTCTTGTTGATTAGTAGTGCACATTAATTTAAAAACGGACTATGGGATTACTCAAAAGTTTGACTGACTTTATTGTGGTGGGGGGTGATCCACCCATACCAGTATGTGATGAATTAAAACTAATTGTACTTATGTATTTATGGTATCATTCCCAATCTTAATGTCCTCTGGATCAGAAGTCTTTCTCTAGGAACTAGTCTTTATATTGCTTGCTTTCGGAGGAGATAGTGGTGGGTCACTGACAGTGGTTAATTTAAAAAAAAGTAAGTGATGTGGTTCTTGTCAGGTACAACTTGCACCAGCCAATTTCTCATGTGAGTGCCGCCAAAAACAGACCAACTACTATGACGAAAGTGGACAGAGGATGTGGTGTAATGGTCAGAGCTGTCGACTTCGGAGCTCAAGAACCAGGTTCAAGTCTCGCCTTGGGCTCAACATTCTGTGATTCTGGGCAAACCACTTAATCTGTCGGTACATGAATGTGTCCTTAACTGACGCTCATGAAAAGCGCAAGTGTTGATAATTAAGTGTTGGTGCTGAGCACCAGAAACCACAGGCTTCCAAACTAAGCACTGATCGCAGATCAAATCATCCTGTGCTTTATTAATAAACATCACAGTGTTGTGCACCGCTTACACCAGGGTAGTTATTTTCATTATTTCTGTGAGGATGGGTCTGAGATCTTTTCAGTGGCTCTCTTCTGTGTTGAGTCTGACCTTAAGTTGGCTATGGGCCTCCTATGATTCAGACTAAATGGCCTGCTGCAATGCCAAGCCTTTATCCCATGCGCCAACCTTCACAAAGTACCCTTTGGCTAGCACAACCTGCCAGCAGCTCCATATTCATGTCTGATAGCCACAGGCACTTACTTAATCTGTCGTATAGAGGGGTTGTTTCCAGCAAGACGGCCCGGGGGAGGTAGTAGCCTACCACTGTGGGCTGCCTACTTCCTGCCCTGTCACTATGAACATGTAGACCCCGCTGCCTCGTCACTATAGTTGTGGGGGATGATGTGTCTTCTGTAGACCAAATGTCTCGAAGACGGAAGCAGTGTCTTGTAGGTGTAGTTTTGCAGCACCAACAGCCATAAGGGAAGGAAGAATACCATTTTATTTGATAAATTATTTTGAATTGCTATTAAGGAAATAAGTTAATTTTGAAAGCATTATTTTGATTTCTAGTTGTAATTTCCAGTCATACATGATATAACCCATCACTTTTGAATATATAACCTCCACACACTATTAACAAAGTTTTACCATAATGTGCTCTTGTGTCAGAGAAAGGCACATTAAGAAACATAACTAAACGAATGTTTGGGGAAAATAATTCAGCCTGCATCACAACCACATCAGAGCAACATATGGACTTCCCATAAGATCATGTTTTAAATTAGTTTGGGTTAAGAATTTCCACTATAATTCTCCACATTCGTTGCATTTAAAAAAAGAATACCTAATTAATCCCTTCTCTTTACAGGCAGCATGACAAATACAGTCCTGCTTTCATCGCTCCTACCCCCAGCCTTGTCCTCACTCATCAAAAACCCCATCTGCTCCTGTTCTGTGTGTTTCTGCAACACGACTAGCAACACAAATACAACCTGAGACCACAAACACAGCAACTTATAAAGTGACTTAAATGCAAAGGAGTTTTGCAGTCACAAACTTCATTTTGCAAAAATCTGGATGGTAAACACAAAAAACCTTTCTAAAAGTATCAGAATCTTTTATGAGTCAGAAAAACATATTTTTGTGATCCATTATGAATTGCTAATAGAAGGATGTGTGAAAGAGCCACCCCTCCTATTTGGGATTGGCAAATGAGTATGTTAATGGTCTGTTACTGCAGTTGTGGACATCATTGATCCATTACTGACCTCTGCCTTGGGTGGTAACCAATTTGCATATGAGAAGCAGCCCCTGTGGCCTAGCATTCTTGAGGAAACTTTGTTTGGGGCATTAGGGTAGCAGGCAGTGGCCCTCTAGTGTTCTTACAAAACATAGCCACCAACCAGTAGGGAACTGATGACGACACAAGCTGAGAACTGGCACAGTTGTTGACTCTCTTAAGCGTTGACTTGCATAAGAGTGAACATAGCTTTTGTGACCCTCAGCATTTGGGAATTACTGAAGATTAAAATGCAGAGATCTCACTTACCCTTATAGGACAGGATATTGGCCCATGCCACTGAAGGGCACTGCTCCCCGGGCCAAGTTCACATTCGCTGCCTCTAGCTCATTTGCTCTCTCTCTCTCTCTCTCTCTCTCTCTCTCTCTCTCTCTCTCTCTCTCTCTCTCTCTCTCTCTCTCTCTCTCTCTCTCTCTCTCTCTCTCTCTCTATGTTTAAGTCTTTCTCAATTCAGGGATATTTCCTGCTTGTGTTTCAAAGTGCTCACTACAAATAGTAGCCAAATAGTATTCCAGCCTCCACACACCAAGCTAAATCTAAATGTATCTACCACTTGTTTAGGTGTCTTTAAATGGAGCTCCGCTTGGTTCCTCTATGCAGCTGGTCTCCTAAGTTTGCATTTCAGCTGTGTGAGTTTCTAATTTTACATACTTTCCTGTAACTCACTTTCCACACAACATATCAGGATCAATTTCCCTTATTGCACTGTCTAATGAATCTTGGTTGTCTTTTAAATTCTGTGCTTAGTGCTAACCTCAACCTCTGAACTCACTAGACCTTTATCCGTCACTAACAGGGCAAGCCTCAGTCATGGTAGATCTGAATCTCACTTGATACTCTCAGGCACACACAGGCAAAACTGAAAATCCCAGGTAACTATTTCAACACAATAATAACATACACTCCCTTTATCATCTATACACTTATGGGCTCTCTCTGAGTGCTGTAGTAATGATGAAACCATATGCACATGATGTTTGCATCTGATTTCATATTCCAAGTTGAGAGCAAATATATATATATATATATATATTCCCTCAATTAAAAGAAGTCAACGCGCTCGCCTTTAAGCTCGTAGTTGTCATAATGTTTTGCTTGCACCCACTCCCTATGTGCTAGGAGTGAGAAAAGTACTTCGCACCTCTTCATCACACAAACGTCAATGCTGGTTTCCTGCTCTGCTGAAAAATGTACTGTTAGGTAAGAGGTGATAATGCTGGATGACTTGTTAGCATACCATTCAGATTGGAAGGCCCAGTAACTACTGAAAATATTTGGGTAGATGTCCTTATGAGCCACGATCAAACTACATGCTAGCCACTAAACTTAGACAAACTATTATGACCGTCTCAAAAACAAATATGATCTTTATGGGGCAACAAATAATATGTCCACAACACAGCTTTTTTTAACAAACAATGCACATAACTACTCACTGTATGCCTGCCTGGCCTCCTTTCATAACTACATATCCTGTAAAGATTTACTCAATGGACCTGGTTGGAAAATTCTGAGCCACTCTCACCCTTTTCAGTCCCACCTCAGCTTCTGCAGTGTTTTTCACAGACAGACCTTCACATTCTGTCCTGCAACTCAGTACACTTTAGTGATTGCATCTCTTTATCATCACTTGGCTATGTCAAAGCTTTTCAGAAGGGTGATTCAGCTCTCTAAAGTGGCATTGCCTCTCTAAGAGCATCCCTATCTCCACTGATATCACCACGTGGTGGGAAGTGCAAGGGAGCAGCAGGTACTCTTTCAAAAGCCACATACTCATCCTACACGTCAAAGGGCCCATCTATGACCCAGAAAACTATGTGACTGGGCTCTGTTCATGGGCCTCTTCTCCACAAGCTCAGTACTCTCCTGACTTCCTGATGGGAACACCGCATCATCTTCTTCCTGGTTTCTGCCATGACAGGATCACAGCTTGAGGTTCATTTATAATTAACCTGGACCACATATTTAATTAGAAAATATACATGTACATTTTAGTGATCGGCTCTGCTCTTTTATATAATATATTCACAGGAATATTAATAATTCATAATTACAAATACCCGTCCCTCCTTATTGATCCCGGAAGGAAAAGTGGATGTAAGATGCAAAACCCATTATGTCTTTTACTGTTGCAATGTTATTAGCTTATCACTTTCATGAAGGCTGTAAAAAATCCAATCAGTGCTAATAGTGCGAAACATACATAGTTATTTTGACGTGGTGATAAAAAGTGCTGTAGAACAAATGGCACCCAGATCCTGTTTGATGTTCATTTGCCCTCATCAATTCCATTTAAAAGTCTTGCTGCTAACATTACAGCTAGTGCATTGTGAAGTGGCCTATTACTGAGCTGAATTTCTTTGCACATTATATAAAACCAGAGCTTCACGATCAGAAAGTATCACATAATTCTGACCATTTTGGCTTTGGAGAAAACTACAGTTATGGGGGCTAATTTATAAAGGATTGTTGAAAATATGCTCCCACGTATAAGCAGCTTCTGTATTTTTGTTGCTTGACATATATCTATGTGAGTCTCAAATTGAAGGTACACAGTATTTAATATATGCATGCCTAACTATGACATTCACACAGAATGATGACCCATGCCCATTTTCCCACTCTTAGTTATGCGTAATGTATGCAAGGTGCGAGTTAAGCATGTGTGGAGTTAAGAACATGATTCAGTTTAGATTTTCTGAACATTAACATTATCAGTGCTCATTAAACATATGTATTTTTTTCAAAAAAGACAAATAACCACACTGAAAAAAATGGATTGACTGGTGCACCTCCCAGACAGTTCTTCACAAATTGCAGTCCTTTTCAAATACAATCTATGTGCATGGACGTTTCAAACAATATTAGAACACTAGAATGTTGGAAGGTCTATTGTAAATAATGGCTGGTATTAAGCCTGGAGCTCCAACATTCCAATGTTTCTTTGTTCCCAGCTCTGGCTGTGAACAAAGGCTTTAAGGAGCCTGAGGGGATTCTAACCACCTCGCGCTCCCTGAAGACTTTGTTCTTTTTTGTTAGAACATTCTGCCCTCTAATCTCAGAATGTTCTGATAGCCTTATAGCCCTTCCAAGCTGGGCTATACTGGTTATTAAAGTCCCTCTCCCTTGTTAAAGCTGGAGAGGGCCTTTAATAGCCGGTATAGCCCTCTACGGCGGGCTATAAGGCTATAGTACACATCCTTCTACTCAAAGGCCAAACCATGTACCCAGAGCTCCTGTGGACTCTAGAGGCAGGGGAAGCTGGACACATGGTTTGTACAAAGCCCAGGTTCTCTGTTCAGATCGTGTAGGGCTGTGGAAAAGCAGGAATGAACTCTGGGTCTGGTAAAAGCTCAGACCTACTCTCAAGGCATGACCTAAGATAGAGCACTGCAGTCACTAAGGCCTATGGGCAAGAAATGCAATGATGGCTTTCTGACAAAAGCTGAAAGCCATGTCCAGTGGGATTTGGGGCTAGGGCATTATGCTCAGGGTTCATCATAAGGGCATAATACCTTTATTCAAAACAACAGTGGCTGCAGGTTCAGTGAGCTGCTTAGGAATGTCACTGATGAGGACAATGGTTATCAGCTAAGTGAAGTCACCAGGGATATCATTGATGTTGACATGTACTATGTCACCTGGGATATGTGGTGTCCTGAATAGTGCATTGTGCAGAGTTATTGGCATGTAGTACATGATAACTGGAGATTTTCAGTAGTTTTTAGGATTTGGATCATAATGATAATGTCCTTTTACAATTTGTTTTTAGGCGAGTCTTCGTAGATTTCTGTAATACATCATCTTATGACGAGAGTAAGCAACAATACTTCTGCTTTAATTTTTTTATGTCAGTGCATAAAACTTAATATACCGCCATTCATCTCATTACCTCATAAATGATTCAATTGCATTTTCGAAAATTTAGTTGTCAATGTAAACCTTGTAAATAAGCAGCATAAAAACATCAGGTTGTTCATCAGAATCAATAGACGGCAGAGCACCAACCAACTGCAGTGGCTTTAGATAAAAGCACAGGTAATGACTTAACTGGTGCTCTCAGATCACTAAGTGGAATAAACTACTTAACCAAGGGCCTGCATGATTACAATATACAACGTACCTAAAGAAATATTACCTAACATGAGACATTCAAAAATCTTTTTAAAAGATTTACATTTTCAGAATACTTTAACAACAGGTGTGTTGATCTAGCAATCTGTACTCTAGATCAATTTAGGATCAATCTATCAAGACTCCTCCCCAAAATCAACAAACATATCTTAAGTTCAGAGTAAAATTTATTGAAAATACAAAGGTGTCAATACAGTAATACAGTAATAGTGAACATATCTTCCATGGTAAAAACTCTCTGATGAAACGGACCTCAAATGGCTTTATCCTTTGTGAACATGTTCAGGGAAAAGCCCAGGATTGTATATTTCTTACGGCCATTAACAACGCTCTGGTGTGGCTAAGATACATTGTTGAAATATTTTTAGCATCAAATGCAGAAAGCAAAAACATAATGGAATATTTTCCACATATATGAATGTTACCATTCAATACACAAGTTGTAACACTAAGCACGAGTTTTTCCTCCCTTTTCTTAATGTGTTACTCTGCATTCAAGAACAGAATATCGTAAAAGATCGGTAGAACAAGCCATGTGCGTTTAAAATGGATGTTGTGTCATCTACAGGGCACTCAACTCCGCATCCTTTGGTCTTAAGCACTTGGAGGGAATAATATCTGTAGTAATGAGTAATCTTGTAAAATAACACATACAGAAACCTGTTAGACTAGCCCAAATGTCTGGCTAGTCTTTGCATCTCATACAGCAACAAAGTGACAAATCTAGGGGAAAGACCTATTTTGAGCACCAGTAGTGGAAGAAAAAGAGACACAACTCATTTGTGTTAACTAATTGTCAATCAGCAACCAACGAAAAATAATGGAATGAAGAAAACAATACCATACTACCTACTTTAGAAATATGACAAAAGGTTCTTCCTAACCTGCTGGTCGTTGCTTAACTTAGGTCCCAGTTTACTACCCACTATTGCCAGCTATGAAATGAAACAAGCTATTTTAAATTTCTGTGTATCCCTGCAGTGATTATAAATGGCCTTGGCTTGTTAATATTGATAAAATCAATGCTTATATTGATACATTCATATGTATGAACAAAATGGCATCACTATTATTGAATTCACCCGTCGTGAACTCTCCATCAACCCCAACTCTGAAATACGTGGGCAGGCAGGCGCTGAGACCCCTAGGCCTGAGGTTACTGATGGACAGGCTACGGGCGGGGTGGCACATAGCCAGCAGACAAATGCATGAACAGGTCAATCCCTCAGATAAGTGAGGCAACAGCAGAATGGTCCAGGGAGATTGGCCCTAATAAAGCACATAGGACGAAGAAGTGTGCGCATTTCCCAAAAAACCATAAAGTCAGATGCCACATGAAGTTAGGAATACACAGCCAATCAGGGCACAGCACATACAGTACACTCACTGATCATGCGTCCCTCCCTGCCGGACATCTGGACACGTTAGGCACTGACCCCCCCATTGTGTCCACGTTAAGTCGAGGCCCACCTGCATTTGTTATCATAGGCCTTATTTATGACTCCAAAGACAAGGCGTGCATTCTTTTACCAAAAAAGGAGCATTGGAAGCACTTTACGATACCCAACGAAATGTATAAAACCTTGTTCAGATTGATTGTGCTTTGTGACAGTCCTCAGACTCGCTTCTGTAACTGTGCTCCCAGCTTAAGTGTTTGATTAAACCATCAGTTGCTGTTTTGCCAAACACCTCTTGCCTTTTGTTTTTTTAAGGTAAAATCATATCCGAGCAACAGGCTCACCTGAGTGGTTCCTGCTCGCTTAGGTCCACGTGTGCCCAGTCGTGATCACTACATCCTCTAATACATGGTTTGACAGCATCACCACCGGTGCTCCCATTCGGGCCAGTACCTATAATTGTTTACTCAAATGAGACCGCCCATATTTTCCTCAAGTGGATATTTCCAGAAAATCTTGGATCCTACCATCTATATATCGATTAGTACTGATCATCATCCAAGCATTGACTGGTATTTCATCCCCTTCACCTTGCTTTTAATTTCCCATGTGGCTAAGGGAATTCCCCTCTCTCGCCCGTAGTTGGAACAAAGTTACATGTGCCATAACGCTATCTCTGCCTTAGCCATAACTTTGTACGTCCTGCTGATGATCCTAAAATTTCTCTAAGGATCAAAACATCACCAACTATGGTACCTAGACCCAATTGTTAACATTTTTCATTCTAGTACACATAAGCATTGTCACACTCATATGACAGAGTTTGTGAGTCTTATGTGACTATCTTGTGTTTGTTTTTCCACACCATTGTTTTTTATTCTATCAAATAAATATTTTTGATAGTACTATTTGGATAACATACATAGGTCCCCCTGTGTCTCTATGTACATCCAATTGTCTTTATTCCTTTATTAAGGGACCCCTATTCCTTTATAAATAGTGAATTTAAAAGGTGCATCACAGGAGGATACTTTTATACAACCATTATTAATCATGAGTTTTCTAACAGAAAGAATCTATGGCTTGAACAACAACGCCTTGAATGCCGATTAACTGGAGCCATTTATGTGATTCTGTGAGAGCAAAAACACTGAAAAAAACAGTACGTAGAACCTCCATGTACACTTCGGCAAAGTAATCACAACTCAACAATAATTATTAAGAAACTTGTTGAACCCATACCAGTTGTTTCAACCATGTAAACCATTTCATCCAGACAAAAAGTTTTTCCCAGAGGAACAGTTCATCATGACAGAAATCAGTAGCGGTCCGTGCAAGTAACCGCAGCGCGGCGGGTTGGGGGGTGAAAGTGACAAACGACAAGATAGGGGAAGTTAAATAAATAAATAAATAAAACCACCAACTCGACGATGCAGCGAGCACAAGGTACGTGGTTTTATTTATTTATTCATTTTACATTCCTAATCCCATCATTTGTCACTTTTACCCCCTTCACCCACCCTGCTCTGTCACGCCCTACCAAGTTTACCTGCTCGGGCCACCACTGACAGAAATGTGGAATTTGGAAGAAAACCTTTAGATTTACAGTTGAAAATTACGACATCCAGATGAACAGAACATCTGTGTCAATGACTGTTAAAGCCTGCATATTTCTTCACAACTCAGAACGTAACTGAATGTCCATCAATGTTGAAATCTTCACTACTGATGTTTTTTCTCACACAACAGCAATGTCAGCTGAGCAGTCACTAAGAAATTAATCTTGTACCACCTAAGGAAGGCAGAAGGCAGAGTCTGGGGATATATTTTTGTTATTCAATGAATCTGTTTGAGATATTTCTTTCTTAGATATTTAGTTTCTTTGAAACTCATTGATTCCCTTTTACTAAAATTAATGTAATTTTTTTTTGTGGTTGAAACCCCAATCCTGTAGATGCCAGCCTTAATGTGGTTCAATGTTTTCTAGCAGGCATGAGCTTTAATGGTCGTATTTATCAACAATAAGTTATAGTCCCAGGCTTCAATTACCATTAATGAGGACTTATGTTCCCTAGAAGGAATTAACCGTATTAGTCCCCAGCATTAACAGTTATAAATGTGCAGGCCTTCAAAGGGGTGAGTCAGATAGGACCAATAATGGAACTATGCATGAATAATTATAAAGGACCCATGTAATAAATACTCTCATGTATCTAACAGCAATAATTCTCCTAGGCACTATTTTTCTGAAATGGTCCCTCATAGTAGAACAAAAACATTGTCACAAAAGAAATTCATGAGCACAGCCAGTCAGGAGCATGAATGCCGGCTCTGGACAGCAATACCCATCATTGGACCCATTCAGTAATACATCTAAATGATCCTGATCAGTAACGAGTGCTAATGCATTCAGGCATGAATGATCATCAGTGGCCCCATGCTGTTGTGAACATCAGTGATCATCAATGGCAAGGCCTAGAGGGTGGATACATGGTTATCTACTGAGGAGCTACATCTGCACAGATGTTATAAATAATAACAAATAACTAATAAACCATTGCTCTGTGGGGCTTCTATTGCAAAAACACACTAAAAAGGCCATTCCTTGTTTTATTACTCTCACTTTGTGCTCAACAACACCAGGATGGATTCTATAATAGAATTAAACATTGCCACTCTTGCAATTGTGGCACTTCTAACACTTTTTTATTCTCTTCTATTGTTCATGAAGTGATATATATATATATATAAAAATATTATTTTCTCTTATGGCTAGTGTTAGAAATTGGATTACTGGCTGACGGAAGGATGAGCCTTAGTCATGCAGCAACCATCATCCTATTCAGTGTAAGGTATAAGCAAACCCCAAATTAACCTGTGCTCAGCCTCTGGTAGCTTGGCACAGAGCAGTCAGGCTTAACGTGAAGGCAATCTGTAAAGTATTTGTGCGACACTTCAAACAGAAAATGTAACAAAAACACCACACAAAAAAGATCCTATATCGGTTTTTGAAAAATAGCGTAGATTTATTAAATAAAATAAGATCAAAATGACAAAAACCCAATCAGTATGCTGGAGACATTGAATTTGAAAGATTCTGGGTAAAATAGCGCCAAAAAGCACAAAGCGCCAACAAAGGATATCTGGTCACGCAGGACCGAGACAAAGTCACAAATTAAATCTTGATTGCTGAGAATTGCTTGGATCCAAGGATCTATAACAATGTATAGTATAAAAAAACTTTTTATTTATAAAGTTTTTGAACAATATAGAAAGAGAGAGTAACATTTTTTAAACCTTTAAACACGGGGGGAGGAAGATTGAGGGGGGAGGAATTCCGGGGTGTTCGGAGCACCAGGGAATTAAGAAAAAGGACATAAATCAGAGAGGCGACAGCATCACATTATCAGTAAAGGCAATGCATCATATCAACCATCTCAAGCATGGGCGAAACCATTAAGCAAGTAGATTGTCGCTACACAGTGGCATCAGTGCAGGATCCTTTCTGTAAAACTCATCACCCTGCCTGTACAATTTGCTTTTAGATGGTGAGAGAGGCCCCTCATATGAGCTTGTTGTAGAATTGTAGGTATATGTTGCGGTGTTTATGGTCATGCTTGCTCTATCATTCTAAATGTAAGTCATAAAGGGCAGCCAGGTTTATTCAAACTTATACATTGTGTCTGAAATCAATGTATTCAATCATTCCATAACGTACAAATGCCATATCTTAGAACACCACAGAGATAGACGCGGCGGAAGGGCATCCTTCCAGGTATGGGCTATGGTTAACCTTGCTGCCATGAGGAAGAAGGTGAGCAACTGGCCCGAGGGGTTGTGCATGGGTAGACAGAATCCTCCCCGCTTCCCCTAATAAAAGTGCTAAAGGGTCTATTGGCTGGGACACAGAACAAATCTGGGTAACCAAGAGAAGCAACTCTGCTCAGAAGCGCTCAATGCATTGATTTTAACTTTTTAAGTAGGTTCATAAATCAACCAGAGTATATTTTGAATGTATCATTGGTAGTAAAGCACACTTTATTTCAAGAAAATTATTAGAGTCAAATCTACTGCATGAGAGACTTATATATTTTATATGCCAATGACATGCTATATGAAAATGAATTCACCTCTCTTCTCTCTCTCTCTCTCTTTCAGTCTCTCTCTCTCTCTTTCACTCTCTTTTCAGTCTCTCTGTCTCTATCTCTCTGTGTCTCTCTCTCCCTTTCTCTCTATGTGATAACAACTTTGGCATTCACCGACTGCTTTTGTCAGGTTAGCACAAATCTAAGGGCCAGATGCATCAAAGGGTTTTGACCATTCTGTGTCTATGGGAAAATGTGTTGATGCATATGGCCCACAGTGGTTTTTTTAATTACCTTTCTGCTTGGCGGTGTAATGCTTTTGTGTTACCTTTCTGCCTGGTGGTTTACATTGTTAAAAATAAAGACCACTTTTGTGTTTATTATCAACTTGATTGTATTCTTGTTACCAACTTTTCAAATTTCCGAATAGGAAGAGGTTTAAATCTATCTATTTTAATGCAAATTTCCTGTGTTTTGCAGGTATAAAAATGAACAGTTTAACTTTTTATAGCCCACCTTCAAAGCCTAAAAGCATATTTTATTAGGTTAGTAGCAATGCAGAATTTGAATTATAACCTTATATGAACTATATCTATGAAAAAATACAAAGCCGCACAAATGTTCTCGCAGTAAGAGGGCTGGTAGGTAATTTGAAGAGTTTGTGCAGTGAAGTACAGCCATATTAACTCACAGAGATATTTTATTTACTGATATTTTAATTCTCTTTAACAAAACCCCAGTTTTAGGTTAGCTACAAAAATAATTCTTGCATTTGTGGATTCTAATGTATACTTATATATATTCAACCATGTATTTATTTTGAGATATATGCATCAGGTGTGTTCAAATGTCATATAACAAGACACACCCTTTGCCAATGCCTAACTTTCCAAATCTCAGGACTTTAAACATTGGTTTAACTGCAGCTCTGTCTTCCATAACATGAATGTCAATTCCGTTTGCACGACAGGACTATGTAGAGAGTTGAAACATCGAATTTTCAGGGCATTCGGCGTTACAGAGATATCTGAAAGTGTGGTTAAAACTCTCCAGATAAGAATGTCTTACATCTAAATTATATAGTAACCTCTCTCTTGGATTGATTTGGTGCATTTAATCAGTGTGTTCTACCTTCTGGGTGGCAATCTGCTTAGAATAAAATATAGAGAGCTTGTACTTATATTAAAGGCTAGATAATGTAATTTTATCTATAGTTTATTATAAGCAAATTGCAAACTTCAAATAACATATTCTTTAGCTGAAATTAGCAATGGTACTAATTTAACCTCTATATTAAGAAATACAGTTCTAGGCTTACTATGAGTTTTCAACCATGGCTTTAATGATGTATTTTGGACAGCCATTAAAACATTGCTCTTCTGAATTTAAAGTTTCAGGCTAAGTAGAGCAAGCCCTTGGTCCATATGCACTCCAAAGCAAATGGCAAAAGGCCTGAGCCACAAATATCTTATGACATGACTGGATCAGATACTGACTGAATAAGGTAAAAGCAGATGGAAGACAGAAAGTTCATGAATAACACCCTGAAAGATAATATTACAGTCATCAATGGAAGATGCCCCAGTGACTAACACGGCATTGTGCAAACCACTGCACTAATCAATTGTGTTGTAATCTCAGCCTCAAAACACCTTGCTGGATACTGATATGACTGAAAAACTATAACACAGTGATCATTAGCCATTACAAATTCTATTTAATGTAGAGTGGAAGGAACAAGACCAAAATAAAGGAGGAACATTGCTAAACATAAAGATTTAAAAGAGAATACATCATTCGACAAAAGCATACAATCCCTGAAGTAGGCAGTTTTTTTTATATTGGTTCATTTTGAAATTCCAGATGGCTGGGAAAATGTAAACAAACCAAATATGATAAGAATTAAGACTGGAAAAAAGTTTAGGACAGCTCTAAAAATCAGAGAGCATAACAAAACTGTTTAGCAATAAGACGGAATACTATCAAAGTCAAGGAAAGATTCTGAACAGATCGTACTATGGAACTTAAGAATAACAAGACAAACGTTTTGCAGGAGCTGATTAGAAATGTTTTAGACTCTAGAAAAACTAAAAATTGATCTGTTGGTTACAGAATAAATGGATTGAATTATACATCTAATTTGTACAAGCGGAATGAAAATGGCTTAGAAGACATATGACCAGGACAAGAAGGCCTAGAGCTTACTTTAAATTGGAGCAGTTGAGTTAAAGAAGAGGTTAATCAGGATGGTGAGCTTGCGCCTCCTTCTAAAAAATAATTAGAATTTTCGATTCATACAGTACCTGGTATTATGAATGGATTCTTTCTTTATGTTATAAAACTACATCCTGAACATTTGTCATAATCATTAAAACCTCTCATAAGCATAAAATATACTATGATTCCAGACTCCTGGAAATAGTTAAAAAAAATGTAATCAACAAAAAAGGGAAAACACAAACCCCCGTAATTATATGATGACTGCAGCAATGGATATTTAGTAAAAATATTTGGAAGACATCTTGGAAGGCTGGTGTAGGAAGCTGGCATTTTTCCAGAATTCTAAATTAGTTTAAGAAACAAATAATGAACAATAGATGGCTATCTGCTACTCCAGCTCCTGGTAGAAAAATAGTATTTACAAAACATTTTGCATACAGCTTACAATCAATCAATCAAAACATATCAATACACCGACTTATATTCATACCAATTCATTTTAAAGTATTTAAAATAAACATAAATAATCATCAATAAACTTCATCCAATGAAATCTTCTATTCATTAAAATAGCTAGGACTATCCAATAAAAGACATAAAATACCATTCTTACTAAAATGTAATAATCACATTTTGGCTGCCCTCATTAATTCCCCAATGGCACACCTATATCCAGAAAACGCATATCAGTTAAAAACTCTGCGGCTTGCCCATAGGTCTTAATTTCATATATTAAAAGTATAGGGTGTAACAACTGTCTCTGCTGTTGCCTTTAAATAGTCCAGCAGAGTGTGCAACATATCCCATTTAGTGTTCAGACCACAAGTGCAATTGCCTCCTGGTTGGATTATTTTTAATTTTACCATATTGTTTATTTTACAGGTATCGATTCCAACCCTTATTCTCAATACTTCACTTGTTATCAGCTGATTTGGTAATGGACCCACATACCGAAGTCTCTCTCTATTCCGCCAAGATTTTAACATAATTTGACCCGATTTATTCTCTCTTGAATAGTGTTATTCATATTCATGGGACATGTCTTTACCTAGCACCATTACCTCACTCTTTGAGATTTCAATTTGTAGATTCTCTAGGCACAGCTTTGCGTTCATATCTTTACAGGCAGCCTCCAGATTTTTCCTTATCATTTTTGTCCATTGTAATTCACTTTGCAGGATTTCATTCTTCCACCACTGAGAAACGTTCTGTACCTCCCCCCACTCAATGCTTTCCAGAATCTTGTTAGGGCCCTTCAAGCCAATATATTCCATGATGTCATGCCAGTTTCTATTCTAAATGCTTGGATCATGGCAGATCCAGGGAGGGATAATAAACTCTTCACACATTTCCCCCCTCAGCATCCTACCTACTTTTGTCAAGTCAAGTCAAGTCAAAAGTACTTTATTCGATTAATTAAAATCATAAAAGTATACTACAAACACAGAAACACATGTAACAAAAAGGTAGGCGTACATTTCTTTCATTTTTCACCAAGACAGTACATTATGTAGTATACATTTAAAAAAGATGTTAAAACAGGACATTAAAAAGGACATATATGCAGGATGAATCGGGTTCAGGTGTTGCTTTAACTTTGTGGATAGATCAAATCCCTCGATTAGAACATTACTTTTATATTCTAGAGCTAGTTCATTGCCATATTCAGAACAGATTAAAACTATACGGAGCAACATTATTTATGCAAATCATAAGGAAATAAGTTTTATAATATGCTACATCTCAATATTTACATGGTTCATTCAGCTGATGAGGTGTTCAGTGATCTAAGTCGTTTAGCTCTCATGGCTGCAACCAAAAAACTAGCAACCCCAAACATTACAATAGGTGTCTCCATAATTTGTAAAAACAGCAATGTGGGTTTCACTTGCATAAATCCCCTGTTTCTCAAAATCGGTAGTAAATATTTTTCTCTCCCCTCCGCAAAAAAAGGACAAAAAAATACAAAATGGATCAGGTCTTGGTCAGAGAAAGAATCGCATTTACATGGGGCATGATCCCTTGGCTTGTTCCATTTTGGATAATCACCCAGAAGGAGGTGCATCTGATTGAAACGAAATTTTGTGAGAAGCCACCGGTGGTATGGCCTATTCACTACCCTCAAATAAGGCTGGATGGTCATGGTTGAGACAACAGTGTAGTGAGCCCTAACAGTTGTTTTCTCAATTTCTTGGGCTTCACGAAGCATGTTCCTAGACTCTATAAAATGTGTTTTAATCCATGTAACATCCTCTTTACATAGCCTCTCGGGATTACTATACAAATCAGGACGACCCAAATGAGTAGCAACAGACTTAATATAGCTTAACCATTTTATATCTTTAACTCTGTCTCTCCCCATGCAGTCAGCAATAATTTGACGGTTTAACATCAGGTTCGGGTTCAGCCACGTTTTCACCCAAAGAAGTAGTGGGGCCAGGTTAAGGGCATCCTCAATGTAACCTTGCCCTAGTTCAGTTAAGACAGAGAAGACGGGTGTAGACTGTGGTAAGCCTAATAGTGAGCGCAGGGACCTATTCTCTTCCTTCTGAATCAGTGCCAAGTCCCTGAATCCCCAAATCCCTGCCCCATATCTAGCCAGAGCCAGGGTTTTGGCTCTATACAGTTTGAGGATGGCTTCAGTTGGTTTACCCCCCAGTCTCTTAGCAAAACTCAATATCGCTGCAAATGACCGCCGTATGGCCATTGCTTTATTTGCAACCTGCGGGGTCCAGGTACCCATGTCATCGAAGATGACTCCAAGGTATGTAAATGTTTTGACTTTGGATAAAATCACTCCATTGCATCATAGGGTTTTTGTGGTGTTTTTACCTTTCCCAATGGACATAACGTGCGATTTTTCCATATTTACAACCAAGTCTAGATTTTTCATAAAGGCCCCAAACGAGTCAAGAAGCAACTGTAGACCATTGGGGGTTCTGGCAATGAGGACCGTGTCATCGGCGTACATCAGTACCGGCAACGGTGACCCTCCCATATTGGGTATATCTGGGGTAGCTGTTTTAAGAACAGAATACAGAGAGTTAATATACAAAGAAAATAACATGGGGGCCAGAATGCACCCCTGTCTAACCCCTCTTACTGATCTAAACCCAGTGGTACACTTGCCTTCTGTGGTCATCCGTACTGATGCAGTCAGGTCGCTGTGCAAAAAAGCTAGAAAGTTAATCAGAGCACGGTCCAGCCCCAGCTCCGCAAGAATCGTCCACAGCTTCGACCTATTTACTAGGTCGAACGCTGTGGACAGGTCCATAAAAGCTAGGTGGATAGACCCGCTGGATGCGACAGTGTATTTACAAACAGTCATGTATAAATTAAGACACTGCTCCTCAGTCCCCCTCCCTGTTCTAAATCCATATTGCGTGTTACATAAAATTGCATGTTCCTTTTCCCACAAATTAATTTTGTTTAAAATGACTTTACCTAGAATTTTAAATGAGGAATCAAGTAGCGATATTGGTCTATAACACCTGGGATCACCCCTTTGCCCCTTCTTAAAAATTGGAATGATGACCGAATGTGACCAAGTGGTCGGAATGTCAGACAGATTCATACATGCTAAATTAAAAACATTCGCAAGTACTATAGACCATATGTAGGGATGTGCTTTATACATATCAGCGGGGACCCCATCCGGGCCTGGGGCTTTCCCGCCGGCAGTATTTTCAATTGCGTTTAATACTTCTTTTACCGATACCCTAAGTGGGGTGTCTGTAGGTAAGGGATCTATAGGAGTAAAAGGGGTGGTAATGGTCTTACTTCCGTAGATGTTTTCGAAGTGATCTAGCCATTGCTTCTCAGTGATATTAACTTCTAATGGCTCATTCTCTTTGCCGCTAAACAAAGGAGAGTTCACTATGGACCAAAATTTAGCACTATCCCTTATAGTAAGATTGTCATAAAGTGCTTCCCAGGCTGTGTGTTTTATTTCTCTTTTACGGGCCTCGGTCGTACTCCTATATTCTTTCCTTAGTTTTGACACTTCGATTAAGTTACGTGGCTTACATTTTAGGGCATCTAAGAGTTTTTTATGTGCCTTTGAGCAATCGGCATTAAACCATCCCTGAGCCCTTCGTGGCTTATCAGCCGGTTTGCTTGTAAGGGCCTTAGCAACATTTTTACATATGGTTTCAAAAACTTTTGTGACATTTCCTCCTGTGGTCAAAGGGTCCCTGCATATATTTAGTTCCACACTTGCTTTATCACACAAATTAGTAAAAAATTCCTCAATGTTAATCCTAGACCATTTAACTCGTCTACCTTGGTCGTGGGCCCGGATGACACTGGGGTAGGTTAACTGTTGGTCATGATGTATTATGGTTGGATTTAAATTAGTCAGTTCCATAACGACCGGATTATGGTCGCTAAATGCCGTTATAGTGGCATTATATGAGATGACATTTGTGAGAACACTAGGTGACCCAAAAATATAATCAATGATGGTGTTGCTCCCTCTTGCACTATAAGTTACCACTCTGTCTTTCGGGTTCACGAAGGCGGGTTCAGACATATCCATATCAATCAACAGTTCTTCTAAGGCGCCCCCTTTTGCAGAGTGTTTGAAGTGCATATGGGTCAAATAGTCATCATCATAGGAACTGCCGACATAACAGTTGAGTTGACAGAGGTGTGTGTTAAAATCACCAAAAACAATATAATAAACCAAAGTAGATTGACTCATCTTATAATTATTTAAAAAATCAGCCAACATTAGGATATTTTCACTTCCTTGTAGCCCTTCTATTGAATTATAAAAATTTACATATAAGATTTTTTCCCCCATACTCATCGAGACCTCCAGAATAAGACAGTTAGGGGAATTGATATTTATAATTTTCATCGCCCCCATATGGCTTACTGAGATTAAAAGTGCTAGGCCTCCCTTACTTCTGCCCCTATTAGACTTTTGAGCAGCTTTAAAGTAGGATACATATCCTTCTACCCAGAAGTTACATTCAGTGTCCCAAGTCTCTTGTAGTGCAATAACATCCTGTTGCTTAATGATTTGGAGCCATTCTTTATCATCTCTTTTGGCTTGGAGGCCGGAAATGTTCCATGTCATTAGCTTGACTGATCTGTTAGCCCCTTTGGATCCGAGAGGTTCCTGCAGCGCCATCCTGGTGCCCAGTCAGGTGTTAGTATCAAGGTTTGTAAGGGCATCAAAACGGTTTCTAAGCTCCAGGCCAGGGGTCTGAGCTACTTGGAGATTGCACTCTAGGGACAGCTGGGAGCTAAGTGGCTGAGTGGCCCAGTTGGCTAGTTGCACCTTGTGTCTTGGGGTATTATTCCTATATGTTATATCCCGGTTGGCTTGTTGTGTTGGGCGGGGATAGAAAAAGCCCAGTGGGACCGCACGTATTTGTCCTTGGATAATGTCAGTTGCATCCCAAAAAAGTCTTGTACAGACGTGTGGATTCCTGAAATTGACAATGACGCAATCGTCAGGGAAGTGTTTGGCCGTCGGACCCAGCCAAGAAACTCTTCTCGCCAAACTTATATGTGCAGAAACATCACTAGGACCTGTGAAGTTTTTGTCGCACCAGCTCTTGAAATTTTCCATGAGAGTTAATTGTGTTTCAGACACTCCCGGGATTGGTCTTGGGACATTAACCAGAACTGCCACGAAAGGAGTAGCCTCAGGGGGTAAATTTACCATAGGCTTGGGATACAAACCATTCCCCGTTCTATTGTGTGGTGTTTTAACAGCAGCTTCGTCCTTTGCCTCGCTATTATTTGTATTGGGATCCAAGTTATTCTGTCTGGCAGGGTGTGGGATATTTCCGACAGATTTAGGTTTGTTTGCTGGGATCACTGATGGAATCTGTGGCAAAGGTGCTGGATTGGGCATTATAATTCCGTTGTTGGTCACCTCCATAGGTTGGGTTGATTGCCCTGTGGCATGCGGTGGATCTAAAGCTAGATGCTCTGTCACCTTTAGGAGCAACAGGGAGTTCATCCTCTCACAACGGGACATAATGCCTGCTACACAGTCTTTGAGGGTTTCGACTATGTCACTCGAGATCTTGATGAGTGTAGATTCGATAGTGTTTGTTAATACCCTTTCAATCATGTCTTTAATTGAGCCTTCGAGCTTAGCTGAGGTTTGTCGCGACTTAATGTTGGTTCTGTATTGCAAGGGAGGGGGTTTATGAGATCTTATTCTTTTCCTACTTTTACATGTTTTAGCGCCCCCCATCGGGGTTTGGGCAGGCACAGGGGAGTCAGGTGCCCCTGTAGGCTGCTCGTGATGCACAGGATGTTGAACGTTGGGTATATTATCACTAGCGCTAGTAACGACAATATTGGGTTCTAAGGGTACCCTTGACTCGTTGTGCTCAATCGTACCTCCCTCTAAGCCAAGCTCACGTTCTTTCTGGGCGATTTCTTTATTGAGCTTCCCCACGGCAGATGTTAGGTAAGTCAAAATGCTTTCGGGAGCACTGGTTTTGCGTGCAATTTTTACTTTGCTAGTTCCCCCTGTAAGCGATGTCTGGAGTTTTCTCTTACCCATTTCTGGACTGAGGTGTTAGAGGACCGGCCTGTCCTGTCCTCTGTCGTCCCCTGACGGCCACAGACGGCCCGCCCTCTGCCCGGGCTCCGCCCGGCGCCGCCCGCGCGCGTCCGCGCGCGTCCGCGAGGCGGAGGGGGCTGTTGCCTTTTGTTGCGCCTCCTGGCGCTTGAACAGGAAGTGGGCGGTGGAAACTGCAAGGCACGCTGGGAGTTGTGGTCCGCTCCGCTCCGCGGCCGTGCGATGGCGCTGCACAGCGGCGGGGGCGGCCACAACGTCAGGGACCCAGTGGCGCTGTGCTGGTGCAGAGAAACGACCCCTCCTGGAGCCGGTATGTTTGAAAATGATCCCCCCTACTTTTGTCACTAATATATAGGAGCTCGGCTCTGTATTGCAGTTGCAGGTGTATCATTACCACATAGGCTTTTAAAATGGGTCTGTATGACATTTCTCCTAAGTCCCTATTGAATGTTTTCAGGCCAGTCACAGAGGCCATAGCCCTGATTTTCAGTGCCTCTAAATGTGTTTTCCATATCAGCGACCTCTCAAACCAGACCCCAAGATACTTATATTTATTTACTAATTCAGGCCTCTCTGCATCTAGGTGACAGCTAAATTTACTTTTTATCTTCCCAGACAAAAAGAACTCTGGATTTATCCATATTTACCACTAATTTCTTACAGTATTCTGTAAACATGTCTAGTTTCTTTTGTAGACCTATTTCTGTTTGATCTAAAATCACAAGATTGTCTGAATACAGAAGGAATCCTTTGGCGCATGATAGGATCGTGTGCAGATTAGCAACAAATAAGGGGAAAATTAAGGGGGCTAGTACGCACCCCTGCCTCAACCCATTATTAATTTGTATTTTTTGTGTTAGGGTCCCCTCTGTGTTCATAATAACCTGGGCCCAATTACCCCAGTGTAGCTCCAGAATTAGCCTCAGGAGGTATTTTGATATGTCATATTTTTAATTGCCTCCCAAAGATAATTCCTAGCTACCAGATCAAAAGCTGTGCAGAAGTCTAAGAAGCAGCAGAATATATTCCCCCTCAGCTCGACGGACGTATGTGCGATTGATCAGAGCGCGAAGCAGTGGTCAATTGTAGAGTGACGTTCCTTGAAACCCCCCTGTTCTGGGGGCACTATATAATTCAAGTCAGCCCATTCCTTTAAAATTCCCAAGATTATTTTTACAAATACCTTTTCTGCCACATCTAAAAGATTAATCAGCCTATAGTTTTGGGTGTTTTTATATCTGCCTTTATATGATTTGGCCTAATATTTGCTCCTCTATATTTTTCTGGGATATTACCTGCATCCAAAATCTCAGTAAACAACCTATTCAATAGCTCATCCCACCAATCTGGGAGTTTTTTTATAATTATTGCAGACTCGTTATCGAGTACAGCCGAGCGAGTTAGGTTTAATCTTGTGTTAATACTTCTAATGTTACTTAGTGAGAATTTGGACCTCAAGCCCTCATCCACTATCTCTCAAGGGGCTATACCCGTCTCCCTACTAACTCATCTTTTTTGCTATATATCTCCTCCAAATAATCCACCCAGGTGTCTTCTTCTATGACACAGCTCATCACACCCTGCATTTTCCCTAACCCTTCTGGCACAAATTAACTAAATAGTTTTGTATAGCTGGTTACAGCTTATATTGATCTAATAATGCTTTTTGTCATAGTATACAGGTACGTCCTGAAGGGTAAAGTGTTCGCTTGGGGTATCCGAAAACCTCGGTTTTGATTGGCAGTGGAACAGCACAGCAATTCCTGGTCCAATTAGGAAAAATTTGAACTTTTTCTCAAATATATTCACACCAAATTGGTTGAGACAGAGCTCCATAGTTGCATACTGACTGTTTGCCAGTTATGTGGAAGTTACGACAAAAAGCTAACGTAACTAGATATTTCCCATTACCATTGTTTCTAAAAACTATACAGAGCCTGTATTCTGCTGACAATGTAGTTCTTTTTTACGTTACTCCAATAGGCCAGCAACATGCCCAAAATAAATTAAACCAGTGAAGCAAATCTAATCATCTGAAAACCAACAACACAATAACCAAAGAAAAAATAAAGTAAAGCTATACTGGAGATGGAAGTTGGATGAGCAGCCATTGGAAAAGGAATCAAAATAATGCTCCTCTGGAGGGCTTTTTCTTTTAATACATAATTTGTTACAGCTTTTAAATGTAGCCATAGGTCAACAATGATTGGTTGCGTATTCATCAAATAATGCAAATACAAGAATGTTCTACAAATTTAAATGTTAGGACAGACAATCAAATTAAACATTGTGAGCCAGCTACTGCATGACTTTGAATTGTTAGACAGCAAAACGTTGATTAACATTCAAGAGTAACAAATGATAAGCTGGAAACACTGGTTAAATCTCAAGGAGCCCCTGTGTCTACCTATTGTGTAGAGCTCAGCCTATTTAGAATTCTCTTTAAATAGTATACTTCATATTGGAATTTGATTCACAGTGCCAGAGGTGGAACACATTCCAAAATATTATTACAAATTATCTGGAAAATAATGTGAGTGGGTTGTGGAACACAGTTTTCAAGAAAACATTTCTGCAGAAGACTTTAACCAATGCAGAAGAACATCTGGTCCCAAGTCATGAGCTATGAAAAATTGGGATTAAGAATTTCATTAATCAAGATATTTATTAAGTTGATCTGCAGAATTGCTTATATTGTTTTATATATGATTACAGAGTGAGAACTGGGACTTTGGGGCAGATTTAAAACCTATTAAATATATATACCTTCTATGGAAACCAGACAATTGATGCTAAATTTGAGACTACTGTAACTCACACTGAATAGATAGAGATGCCTAGAAAAAGAACTTGACAAATTGACCAGGTCTGCTCATTATATCAGCCAACAGTGCAATCTTTGGTTCATGTGATGTTATTGTGTAATGCATTCACCGAATACCATATTCCTATGTTTCCTGTCTCAAGGTTATTTTTAATGTGCATAGTTAATTAAAACCATTACACTTTCATACAGTAAGAGGATAACACAATTAGCAGTATACAGAATGCATAAAATTGATCAGTTGCTTAAATAAAATAATAAGAAAAATGCATTTTAAGATGCAAAATGTTCTTCTTAGATAGTATATCATGGGCATGGCTGTGCAACGTGTATTAAAATGTTAATGCCTGGCCATAGACCTGGCTGTACAAAATGTATTAAAGTGTCAGTGCTCAGCTGCAGCATCCATTGTGGATCGTAGCACAACTATCAGCTTCCAACATCAATGACAGATCATAAGCGTGGCTGTGCCAGGTATATTAAAGTGTTGGTGCTCTGCCATGGATGTGCAGAATTTGTTGGAGTATCGGTGCCTGGCCAGAGCTAACTGCAGCACCACTGTTGGCCTCCTATGTCAAACGCTTCAGGGATGATGCTCAGCTGCGCATCCTTAGCTGGCCACGGTGTGGCTATCATTCTCCAGTTGCCAGATGGGTGGGGCCTAGCCACTACTGTGCAGCTATTACTGAAGTGGCATTCTTTTGATAATGATCAGTGACCCACTCTGTGCCAGAGCCACATACATCCATTGTATTTTTTAAGTTTCCTTTGATGGCCTTTGTTCTTGCTTCGAATATTTTCAAGAACTTCACCACCTAGATGATTAGGTGATAATATTTCAGATTGAGTAAAGTTGTGAGGGCTTGCCTGCATGATTGAATGGTGGCTGATTGAAAGCACTGTACAGAATCCATTCACGTTTGGGCAACATTGCCAGGCAGATGCATAGAATGTGTATAAAGGACTTATTTTCTGCAATCCAGAGTCTACATTCTGCATTCTTGGGAGTTTTTAACCATGTAAGTAGTTGATCCAAAATTGGTTGGATTCCTAGAAAGAGGCGCACAAACTTGAACTTTTTTTTAACTTGTTTTTATTGGCATTTTCTTGTATGACATTCTTACAACAAATGCCTGGCTTGCACAGGCTGCCGATGCATGCCTACCTCAGCGCATGCAAAAGCACAACCTTCACCACACGCCTGCGCCCTGGTTTACAGCTGCCTTAAAAAAAGAAAAAAACATCTGCAAAAACCTTGAGCACAAATGGTGCATAAAATATGATCTGTGCTCCAAGCAAATTTACAAAGCTGCCTTAACAAAATATCATTCTTTATGCAAAACTGCAAAAGTTGAGCATGTCAACCTTACTATCCTTGAGGCACAAAATCGTCCTAAAGCACTTTTTAAGGTAGTACAAAAGCTCTTGGGCGCATTGTGTCAGCCCAAACCACCATGTCTAGATACTGCACAGTGCAACTCACTGGCTGAATTTTTTATCGCCAAAATTGATACCGTTTACTCTGATTTTGAGAAACTTGCCCCTCCCCCCTCTCTGTCCTACCTACCAGCCCCAATCTCATCTTCTGATCGAGTGACCTCAGAGGATAGGTTCCTTACCCCTGTTCAGCAGACCCCCCCACATTACCTAACCTTACGATCTCCTGTGATTCAGGGTCCCCACGGGATACCTGTCCTCCCGCCTTACAGTTGATCGACACATGGGATCCTCTTAACACCAATTCTCTCTCTGATATTAACAGTAAAATCAAATCCGGCTCCCCATTAGACCCTCTTCCCCCCCAAATTTTAAAAATGTTGGACAATTCTTCCCTCAAACTCATTATGGATCTTCTAAACTCCTCCCTTAGAGAAGCTACAGTACCCTCTGCATGGAAACATGCGATGATAGTGCCTCTGCTAAAAAAGGCTAATGCTGACCCTAGCATTCAATCTAACTTCCGTCCAATTTCACTTCTTCCGGTTGTTTCAAAAATTATGGAAAAACACATCAACTCTCAACTCTCATCCCACGTTGAATCTAGGGGAATTTTACATCCATCCCAATCCGGTTTTAGGTCTGGTTTCTCGACAGAATCTACTCTGTTGGGGGTCTCTGAAAACATCCGATGCCGAGTGGATAGGGGGGAAACCGTGGCACTCATTCTGCTTGATTTAAGTGCCGCATTTGACACGGTTTCCCACCCAATTCTTATCAATGCCCTTAGATCATCTGGCATCACTGGCACAGCCCTCAACTGGTTTGTTAGTTTTCTATCCGACCGCACCTTCCAAGTTTTCTCTTCCTCATCAGCCTCCCAAACCTATACATCGGCGTACGGTGTCCCGCAAGGTTCCATCTTGAGCCCCTTGCTCTTCAATTTGTATGTCAGACCTTTGGCAACTATTGCGGAGCAAGCTGGGCTCACTATTTACTCATACGCCGATGATACCCAGGTCATCTACTCTCTTTCCACGGGTTCTCAATCCTCTTCCTCCTCCCTCTGCACAGGACTGAGTAACATCACAGCCTGGATGTATGATAACAAACTGAAACTGAACGGGGGGAAAACAGAACTTCTTCTGTTTGGCCATAACACCACCTTATGGGGACCCCAACACTGCCCCTCTCAAATGGGCACTCTACCCACCCCATCTAAAACAGCACGCAACCTCGGCGTCATTTTTGACGACCAGTTATCTATGAAGAACCACGTGGTTAAAACTTCCTCCACTTGCATTACTATCATTAAGTGGTTGCGTAAGATCATCTGGATGCTCCCCCAGGATACTCAGAAAACCGTGGTCCAGGCCTTAATCACCTCTAGACTGGACTACGGGAACATTCTTCTCCTGGGAGCCTGCAAAGAGGTGATTCGTAAATTACAGACAGTCCAGAATATGGCAGCGCGACTGCTCTGTAAATTACCCAATTCATCCCCTACCTCCAATTCCCTACGCACTCTGCACTGGCTTCGCATTGAAAGCCGCACAAAATTTAAGGCCCTCTGCTTTATGCACAGAATAAATACTGGCCTGGCCCCACCCTATCTTAACTCCTTGGTACAGCACTACTGTCCCCCCCGCACTCTGCGATCATCTAATCAGCACTTATTCTCGGTTCCCAGAATCAAAAAATCCCGAATGGGTGGCCGCTCTTTCACCTGGCTGGCCCCCTCACTCTGGAATTCCCTTCCTCTCCAGTTACGAACTGAACCCTGCTACCTTAGGTTTCGCAGACAGGTAAAAACTTGGTTATTCAACATGTAACAGCCTTCCTTCTGACTCTCCCCTCTCATTTGGTTTTAGCGCTGGGAAACCTACGGGTAGCTGAGCGCTTTATAAACTTAAATATAATAATATATCACAAAGCTCCACACACAGCTGAGTGCCATTAGTTAACATACTTTAACAACAGCTGAACATTTAACACCAGATCTGTGCTGGAGGTAGGTCTGCATGTGCAGATAAACATGACAGATGTCTTATAGAATCATATTTTGTAACAGTTATCTTAATTTCTATGCACAGGAATCACAGTAAACTTTTCTACTGGGGGAGTCAAAACAATCAGCACAGGAGGTAACATGCGCATCTATCCCATCTACCGCAACATTGTCAGTGGGGCCGAGCTCGTGAGTGTGTATAACTGCCTTGTTACGAAACCAGGCCAGCATACGCTCCCAGATATCTTTGGACCTGGAGGTAGTTGGCATTAGTTCCCAGAATAGTGAAAGTCGAGGGGGACAAAAGGTGATATCCTTCAACCAGCTATTGACACTTGGGGCTGTGGCTGATCCCCAATGCATGGCCACTCTACGTTTCGCCAGCAGCAGTAACATGCAAGTAATTGGCGGGAGCCTGGTGGTGAATCTTTTACATATCCCAGTATGCCTAATGAGGGTTCAAATGGCGATCCCAAAATATCCCCTATAGTAATGAAAATGGCAGCCCAGTAGCTCTCCATCAGTGGGCAATACCAGGCCATGTGTGGAAAGGTTGCGGGCGAGGCTTTACATCTTGAGCAGCTGGGGTCAGGCCTAATCCCCATTCGGTACAACTGTGAAGGGGTACGATAGAAGCAATGTAAGAATTTTAAGTGGATCAACCTTAACTTATAGGAATGGGGGCCTGAGAGAAACAAAGCAAGTCATGGTTTAAAACCATGCGAGGTTCCTGTTTTGTAACCGCTAGGGAGCACCACACCTCTTCCTATATCACACCTAGCCCGTGACCTTGGACTCACTGGCTTAATTCGGTCTTGCTTGGAAACTACCATGCTGCAGACCACAGTTTCTGTAGCAGTCATCAGTCATGGATCGAGGGGTGGGAGTGCAATGAAGTTCACCCCAAAAAGGGCTTCCTCTTCACTAGGCATTGTTAATTCACACGATTTTAATCCCAGCAAATGTTGAGGGTCAAATTTCCTGAAATGTTTTGCAACGCTCGGCAGCTGAGGTGCTTTTAGGAAAAGTAACTTGCCATCCTGTGGGAAACCATATTCAGACACCATCAAGAAGTTTGTGCACAAAACCGGAGTTCCGGTTTGCGCTAATCACTCAAACAGCTAATTGGTGTCGTGAGGGGGTGACACCATGAGTTACCTGCACTGAATGGCGCTTCTTCCACTTCTGTGCAAGAAATTGTTTTACCCATGCCCATCAATTAGCTGCTCCCGCATCTGTGGATACCAAATAAGGAGGCACCCCCCCCCGCCACTACACCCCACCCCCCTCAAGATTGTTTTGTTGTGTTAAGGAGTTAAAGGGTGAACGTGTTCTTTTGCCCTTAAAAAAGACATTTTGTTCTTGTGGGTGTACTGTCCTCTCACAGACTGCATTGCAATTTACCGTCAGCTGTAATGCTAACCCAGTTTCCATTTATGTTGATTTTTGTCTGGCTACTGGGAATGTGGGCTGGAGTAAAGGTACAGTAGTTACTTGCATATGGCACATTGACTGAAGAGTGTATCACCTGCCAACACTTGTATCCGTTTCCCAAAATTACATTACATTTCATTTTATCAGTCTCGAATGAGCCCAAATTATATTTAAAATGCGACAGACGTATCTCTAAAAACAGCACCAATCAACATTATATGGATGTCCTATTATGTTATGTTTTATGCAAATGTTAAAAATACCTTTGGTAAAATACAAAAAACACTTGTCTGAAGCAATTTCCCTATATTTCCAGAGTTACATAAGTTGAGTATTGAAAAGCCAGGCATATACGGACTCAGGAGCTAAGTGAGGACAGTATTTTCATAATGTTTACCCTGGCCGGACCTGTAAGATGCTGGGGTAGGATTCAGAAGATGTCATCTTGTAACTGTGAAGGAAAGAGGATGGCTTGGAGAGATGAACAAGCTATGAAAGCTACAGTGATTAGCAAATTTTAAGGCTGCGGGTGGGCGGGTGGGTGGGAGTGGGAGGTAGGGGGGTTAGTCAGAAGATATGCACAAGGCCTTTGTTGTAACTCAAAATGATGGCAGAAGAAGAAGGACCCCCTCCGTAGGTGCTGCACAGATGAATACATCTCCTCGAGGAGGTCCATCATGGGTTCATGGGGTATGTCGTGTCTTGAGGGGTAACACCATGGTTACCCGCACTGGGTGACACCAACCCTAGTGATGCCACTGCCCAAACTAGATGGGAGGAGTACAGTCATGAGGAATGTATTGCCGTCCCAGCACACTCCACTTTCATCATTTACTTTAGACTTCAGAGTGCAGTTTTGTATTTGAAATCAGTATAGGATCAGTATAGGATGCCAGTACAACACAAATCTTTGTGGATTTTTAAGTCTGGTTTGACAGTGCAACTGTTGTGTGACTTCATATGATGAACACAAAAATAGCTTTCAGACTACTACTGAGGTTGAGGCTTAGACTCCAACCTCATGTTGGCTCACAAGAGTACAGGATTTGATTGGTACAAATGTGTGTCCTTCCACTAAAATGACTGCTTGTATTGCACTTTTTGTCGAGTGGTAAATCTTAAACTCAATGCATCAGGACTGAGTTGCTCATGATGGCATGCCTATGATCAGGTTTATTATGTAATGTTATTATAAGGGCACTAGACCTGACATCTTTATTGTGAAAAGCATAATGTTAATGTCAATATGCATTTAAGAGTGGATTGTCATTACATTTTATTAAATGCCCACAGATAGATATTTTGGGTGATGAAATTGCACAGATTGACAGAGTGGGGAATGTTTTTTAGATTGGTTACCTTGTGTGACAAAGCATGGATATGAAAGATTTGCTCTGTGAGAATTCTTCTTTGCTCCTTAAAGGGGATATAGTATTTTGCTTAGCCAACTGTAACTGTGTGTACCTTTCAAATGTTATGACTGTGTGTCAGATATTTATGTGTAGAAAAACCTACACCCAAGCCTGTGGGCTTCAGTTGCTTATGGTGACAAGCTCCAGGCATGATTTGTGCACTGGGAAACGTGTGCCCGATGCCATAGTTCTGCTCTGCTTATTATGAAATATTATGACAAAAGCAGTTGGTCTTGTATATTAAAGCCAGAACGCTTTTAACAGTTGGTTGCTTTTACATTGTGTTTCAGGCTGTTTTGTTACATATAATCTCAAACATTATCATTGTAGTCAAGCTTTTTGGCATTTGCCAACCTCTCTGACAAACCCTTTGGTTAATACAGTCATGACGTTCTTTAGTCCCTGTTGCAAGGAGTTTTAAATTGTTATGCAAGCAGTATTTTCCTACATATTTGGAATTTCACAACTGTATGCATGGTGGTTGCATTTATGTGCACTTTAATAATTCTGTGTAGGGTAGGGTGTAAGCCATGTTAAAGGCTTCATTGGTTCATTGGGAAAAGTCATGCCAGATTTCTTTACTATGAAATGTCTTGACAAAGCCAGAATACCTGACCTACTTATTTTTAAGAGCATGGGTTAAAACAATAGGTTTTTTAAGGATGGATTGTTACTACACTGTGCTAAAGCCTGTAAGTGGGTATTTGTTTAAATGGAATTTCACATATTGCCATAGCATGTAAGGGTTTGGGGGCTGGTGATCCACTGAACAAACCACAGGGATGGTATATACACACTACAATAATACACTCATCCTTGTTAGGCTCTTTTAGGAGAGATAGTAGTTTGCTTTGCTCATTTTAATTGTGCGTACACTTAGAGATCCGGAAACCCTGATCATGTGAAGAGCGCAAGAAGCAGGGCGAGGAGCTGGGTGGGCTCGCTGTTGCTGACTGTGCAGGCAGGCAGGCAAGTTGGCAGGCAGACAGGCAGTCAAACAGTTCTGCTCCCGTGGCTTTCTCTGCCAGAGGAGGAAGAAAACAACCAGGAGTAAGGGGAAAGAGAGGAAAGGAGAAGCAGGTGGGCATTTACAGCTCCCGCTCGGCCAGAGAGCAGTTCGGTGGTGTGGCGATAAGTACAATAGGCTGCGGCACCTTGCATGGAAATGGCGGGCATTAGGCCAGTGCAGCTTGTGCCTGCTTGAGGAGCCTGTGCACCTGCCACTACATTTAAGCCCCCTTCCTCCACTGATCCCTGCTCTCTGCTCCAGGATTAGTCCCATTGAGACACTTGCTTCCTCCTTCCAGCTGCCTATCTCTCTAGCTCCGAGGTGCCCTTTCCTGTATTCCATGTGTTCCTTGTGCTCCCTGAGTGTGGTGATCTTTGCAGCCCTGTTGTAGTCAGTCCAGCCACCAGAACCATGTTCATGATGCACCTGGTGCCTTCTTAGTCTTCTTGCAGCCTGGTGTCCTCGGCTCTCCTTTGTCAATGCTCCCCTACAAATTAGAAGAAACCACCTGAGAAATCTGGGGGATGTAGGAATCCCAGAAGGAAAATGTCTGCTCTGTTAAAGTGGACTATGTGCCCACCATGTATTACCTTTGGAGGTTATCAGATTAAGAGCAGGATTATGGGTTAGGACTGGGCAGCATTGGAAACCTGCAGAAACTTAAGGCCCACAGGGTCACACCATAACCGGTCTTAAAACAGTTAGAGAGGCAAAATCATTCAACCTGCTAACCAACACCGTCATAACATAACATGTGTATTTTTAAAGCACAAGTTCACTTAGAAGGGTATCATGGCACTGAAAAACAGATGTTTAATGTTACCCAACTCAATAGTACTCATTTTATCGACCTCAAAAGGATGAAAGGCTAAGTCAACCCACCGTGGTTTGAACCTGCGACTCACAGGTCAAACACAGGCCCCTATAGGGGACACATTAGTCCACTAAGCCACCTGAGCTGGCTGAGTAGAGTGTTCAGAACACTGCATGAAATAGTCAGCTTCTTTCAATCCTCACCCTTTTCAGGCCAATTGCCACTATTTGCACCGACATAATCTCAGAAAAGGTGAATACATCTAATGATGCCCATAAGAAAACCCAAAAGGATAAAGGCAGCTAGTCAAGCAGTGACCATACAGATGGACATACTGTCACCCTCTACCCTTTGGGCACAGGAAGCATGACCAACACCGCCCACAAATCCACCTATTGCACAACCAATGATTTTTGGTTGGCGCTGTTCACCACATTCCATTTCACTGTCCAGTAACAAACATTTCATTTCAGAAAACTTAAAAGACCAGGAAGACCTTTTAAATACCCTGCCAGTGTTTGTGTCAGGGATAGATGACCAGGTTGACACACCTAAAACCCTTATCGTGTGGGCCCAGTGGTCGCATTTCGCAAACAATACCTAGGAGTATCCAGAGTTTGGAAAGTATGCTTGTTCATCAATTCTTAATAAACTTTCTACTCTGCCGGAAGTTTTAGCATCAATTGCTACAGATCTAAAGATGCAAACTGTGACCTGTGCAGGAGTAGACATGGAAGTAAGTCGGTGGAAGAGCCAAAGAAAACAGAACTATACATCTCTCCCCCTCTGCCATGTGCTACTGCAACTTGTCCAGCAATTTTGCAAAGAACCACATCGGATGGATACACCAAGGCTCATAATGCACTAACCATGCGAAAGGATTTCCAAAGTTTTGAATCACAGAAGGCAGCTCAGCTAACGCTGGGCACCCGTGCGATGTTGTGCACAGTGGAAATACACACACATCCAGATCTTGGGTGCATAGCGGGAAGTAACATTAGTACAAACACCACAAACCCTGGAAGAGGAAATCCCAAAGCAACAGAAGAAGTGGTGAGCATTGAGCTTGACGTACAGTGCATCCCTCCCCCCTGGAAAAAAACCTCCTCACACCCAAAACGGCAAGTGCCACACAAAGGAAACCACCAACAAAACAGGTACGCAAATGATTGCAGAAAGCAAGGAAAACAGTCTACTAGGTGACCAACTTCTAATGATCACAGATTATTCAAAAATATCCAATCTTTGCAAAGAATTCAAGAACAATCCCAATTTTCAGGCAAAACAGACAAAGCTGTTCAACGGTTACAAAGCAGCCCCCTGTGATTGGAACCTACTCAACACAGAATGGTTCAGACTAAAACAAATTGTCAGCCAAGCAAAGCTGCACACATCTCAACAATCACCTATTAAATGAGCGGCTTGATATTGCAACTCTTTACACACAGCCAACTTCTGAGACCAATGCTACCACCATGGCTGGGAAGGATAACGTCATACTGTTCATTAGCCAAGATAACCATAAATGGCTTGGAGGCTTGATAGACTCATAGACAAAAGAAGAGCTTGCAGCTTAACTGAAAATCTGCACCTGCAGAAATCTCAGTATCAGGCGATCGACTGCAAATATCCTTTGGAGAATTTCACCCTCATGCTCAGAGGAGTTCAAGCATGGACACACAACTCCTGACTTCAGAGGTAATCCCCAATCCATCACCAGGTGTTGCGTCACTACAAAGCTCAGACATTGGCCACCAATCAGGAAATATGTTTTTCATCTACCCAGAATATGTACAAGAGGTTCCCACGATATATTAAATGGGGGAAATATCTTAAAGCCACTCAGAAGCCATGAGCTATCGTCATAATTAACCAGCGTAGACATACAATTAGTTGTGTTCCTCCTGCCTAGAGGTACACAATCAAAGGAAGCAACTATAATAACATGGTCAACAGCTCAACAGCCAAGACAAATGTGGCAAGAAAAGGACCACTTCAGGAACTGGGGCATAAAGGTAACAAGATATATCAAGCATAGTGGTATGCTGTCTGTTACAATCATAGATTGGACACAACCTTTGTATACCCGATACATATGGCACCAAAACGTTGAGATCTATAGAAGCCTGTTATGTTATTTATTGATGCTAGTGGCCAACGCTTTCTGTCTCTTACTTCCCTCCAACAAGAAGTGACTAAACCTCCATGACTTCCTCCATGTTGATATTTTATAGTTTAGTTATGTTTCACTTTGTAGTCTGTATATTAACTTAGATTGTAATACCTATTCTTCACTGATTCTTTATAAGACATTGTTATTTCTCTTGCATATTATATGTTTAACTGACTTACATTTGTATCACCTATGTTTATCAAAACTGAATTCCTTTACTGTATGTAATTGTTTATTTTCATTGATATTGTACTTTCTGTACCAATATATTCCTTTACCGTAATAAATTTATGTTGAACTAAAAAAAGGTAACAAGATACTCAAATTAAGTGTACCCAGTACAGCTCTGTAGTGAATCCATGATAGCCAGTCACAAATAAAGGTTGACTCAAATAAGACTTTCTCAATTCTGAGTAATGCAAAAGACAGTAATAACCAACCCAAAAATTCAGCAATAAGACTGGAAGATACACTAGGGAGGCAACAATGGGCGAGTCAAAACAGAAGCACAGACTGTTTATGGCTGCCAATGGCCTTAGCTGATTGATTAGGAAACTGACTACCTGCCACGCATCTGACCAGTCCCTCCACTGGTCTGAAGATATTCTCATGGAACATAAGAGGTTTGAGCAACTTAGTTGACGATGTAGAAGCGGTCAAGTAGTGGCTGTAATTCAACATTATAATGCTGCAGGAGACATGGAGAATAAAGACAACTCCCCTGATTGGATATTTGGAGTATGGATCCTCAGTATTAAAAACCAAGTAAAAAGGCAGACCTAAAGGTGGCTTAGCTGTTTACATTTCCACTAATTTGGATGTTAATATAGAATAAATTAAACAACATACATCCTGGATCAGCAGTACTGGTTGCAATTTGGGTGTGTGACCTTAAGGCACCTAGCATGTTGATGAATATTTACATCCAATCATGCCTCCACCTAAAACATGAAATTGTACAGAAAATGGAGTGAATAATAACCACCTAAGTCGAAAGCAAGTTGGGCTCATACGATCTTAACTGGCGACTTCAACTCAAATCTATTCTCCAACAGCTATTGAAATGAATTGGTGTTGGTACAAGACGTCCTCTGGATGGATCCCGCAGTTTATCTCTATTTCACAAATCCAAATTTTTCCGCAAAATCCGTGGATTACGGCAATGCCCTACATTTTTTGTAAACGTGCAGCAAAAACAAAAGAAATGGCGGCTCGTGTGGTGTTTGTTTTATTGTTTTGCTTCCTTGTATGTGAAAACACTGCCAAGCCACAGGAGAGCCAAAAAAAAAAACACCACAGGGAGGCTCATTCTTTTTGGTGCCTGGAGCATTACACCTGTACTGCTCCATCCATTTGGTCTCCCACTTACCCCCAGAACATCTAAACGGGCACAGATTAGCACAGCAGGCATTGTCACGAAGCTGACAATGATGAGACGGCCAAACATGCACCGTCATTTACCCCCTCCTCCATTGCTGCCTCCACCTCTCGAAATGATGAAAGCAGAGCGTGAGAACTTGAAGCTATTGCGTTAGTTTTCAATCCAATCTCGGTAACTGGCAATGATAGTACTATGGAAACACCCAACAATTGTTTCATACATTCCCAAAGCCCTGATTTAGGCTGGGGACTCCCATTTTTTTACAGCCAAAAATGGCTTTATTTGTGCAGTCTCCCACCTTTTCTTCAACACAAGTCAATGATGGGTAAATAAGTCTCCCGATTTTTGTTTCAAAATCTCACTCTTTCTAGTTCCAAAATGTTGGCATGTGCGTTGCTTGTCATTCAGTGAAAGTGAGGCCATGTGATATAGCGAACAAAACTGCCCTTTGGAACTGGGGGAGAGGTTCAAGTCCCAGCTTCGGCTCAATGTCCTGTGACCCTGTGCAAATCAACAATATCCCTGTCCCTAAAGAAAAAAAAGAAAGTCTGTCCTTGTGTAATTTAATCTGATGGTCAAGTAAAGTTCTGCAATGTCATTGGGTCTGGTTCACACTATATACAACTGTAAAAAAAGAATGAACTGAAAGTAAGTGTGTTTGTTTGTATGGTGTTTTATGTCATGAGCAAACTCATACCAAACTGTACAACTATATGAAACACAATGGGCTTTCCATCAATCTCGAGAAAACAAGGATGCTAATAATCAGCACAAAGAAAAAAAGAACCAGGCCAGTGGTACCTGAATGTCCTCCAAATTAAAAATCAGTGTGGACTTTAAATACTTGGGAGTGAGCGGGATAAACGTGGAAATTTCCTCCTCCACAAGAAGACGTTAAAATCAAAAGCAGCCACCTTTTTAAACGCTTTGTAAAACAAAATCATTTGAAAAATCTTTCCAGCTCCTCCCTCTATCCCTTAATGAAAGCGATTTGTGCGAAACTGCTGCCCACACCAGCCTATGGATCTGAGGTAATGCTTGCAATGGATTTCAATCTGCCGGATAAACATTTAGTGAGCACCTTCAGCAGGGTTTAATTTACCTCCGAAAACACACCTCCCTAGCACAAATATGTCTGGAGTTTGGCCTTACCCACTAAACCCTGGAAAGACAAGGTGAATTTTTGACAACAAGCTTTAAGCTAACTAATTAGAAAATGAACTATGGCTAGAAATAACTAAACCAGTTAGCCAATCTGCAGCCTGGGTCTACCTAGACCAGTGATTTCATAACCTACAGGCAGCTGCACTGTTGGCAACCCTCGTCACTTTTGCAACTTTTAAAAATATAATTTCCAAAGTGGCTGAACAGACTTCGTGGCTAGCAGACCAAAAAATTGTCCTTGTGCATGCATGCATGAAGCATTCTACAAATCTACTGATTGATGCCTGTTCGTTCCTAATTAACTATGTCAAACTGGGAACGCAACCTATTATTAACATTTAAATATCAAAACATGTCATACAAAAACTCATCAATATAGGTTAGGTGATCTGCCAACCTTGGAACGCATACCCGCGAGGACAAGGAAAAACATAAATTTACTAGAAAAGGTGTCGAGTTGGGTGGACAGCTCTTTTTTAACACTTAATGAAGCGAAGATAGAGCTGATGCTCTTGAGTAATTCCACTACATTGAGCATAGGCTCATTTTGGCTTAGCTGCTTGGGGCTACCACCCTCTTCAAAAGAACAAATTAAGAGTCTGGGTGTATGGGTGGACCGCAATATTGATTTTTAAGGAGCAAGCATGCAAAGTTGCAGCTTGTTAAGGGATTTTAGGAATGTTAAGAAAGATTCTCCCCTGACTACCTTACTCTGCAAGAAGAGTGCTGGTCCAATCACTGATCTTGTCATGCCTTGTCTACGCTAACGCACTATATCTGAGAACCCCACTTACTACCACCAAAAAATTGTAGATAGTGCAAAACTGCGCAGCACGGCTGCTCACGAATATTTCTAAATGCCTCAAAGCTAAGCCAGCCCTTGCATCACTTAATTGGCTCCCTATTCTAGAGAGAATCCAGTTCAAGGATCTGTGTATTACACATAAAGCACTCTAAGGCAAGGGCCCACCTTTCATTAGGTCCATTAGTCAACCCTATTGTTCTAATAGGTCTTTAAGGTCAGACAATAAAAAACTGGCAGTAGTCTCAAAATTGAGAAAAACATGAAACGGAGTGCGTCGCTTTGCGTACAATGACGCTAAATTGTTGAATCTCTTTCCCCTTTGTATCCGCCTTGAACCTAACTACCTGACCGTTCGATAGCAGTTAAAAACCTACTTTTTTCCCTAACACTGCCCAAGTTGAAGCTGCACCGCCATTAGTGCTGAGATGCCCAAGGGTAGCCAGCCAAGCGCTGTAGAAATGCCTTTTATTCATTCATTCATACTATGTAGGTTCTGCCAATTCCACAGTGAAACAATTGTGCAAATTGTCTGTATTCAGGACCGGCTCTAGGGCGGTGCCACCGGTGCCACCACACCAGGTGCTGGCTTCCTAGGGGCAGTGTGTTTGCAAGTTTATTATGTTTTGAAGCACCTGCTGCCGCGTTCCTTTCCTCCGGCAATTACCAGGCCTCACAATAAAAGCTAACTCCTGTGATTAATGTTCTACCTGGAGAGAGATTTGAGTTTTGTATGTGAAGGTAGTGCAGAGGGTTAATATACAGTGGCGGCTCCTTGGGGGAGTGCTGTGGGGTGGTGAGGCGGGCGGGGAGGGGCACGGTGGGGGGCAGTAAACTCCAGCATATGGCCGAACGGAGTTAAGTAAATAAATAAAACAAATTACATTGCACAAGCTTCTTCTCCATTTGGCGATGCAGCGCACTCAATGTAATTTGTTTTATTTATTTACTTAACATCATTCGGCCGTATGCTGGAGTTTACTACCCCCACCCTGCCCCTCCCCCGTCTCACCACCCAGCAGCACTCCCTCGAGGAGCCGCCACTGTTACTATGCCTGCTGCAAAGAACGTGTACCATGTAGAATAAAGAGTGCATTTAATGTAAATTGATCAGCAGGCTACTGCTTTTAAAAAAAACATCCCTTTGTTTCTTGCAATCTATAACTTAAAGTCCTAATATAGAACAGCGAGGTATTAGCTTTCATCATAGAACACCATACACTCTGAAAACTATACATTAGACCATAGATTAATTTTGAAAAAGGGTTAATTTGGGTAGAAACTGATTCTTATTATTAAAGAAAACTCCCAAATATGCTGTTTTTTTTTTCCGACTCTGAGTTTGTGCTTCTCCACACCAAACACCCCTAAACTATATGGCCTACCAGTATGGATGACATGTGACTCCTACACTTTTAGTCCTTTGGCTTATGTAACATTTCCTATAAGCTGATTTACACACGTAGGTTTGATTGTCTCTTTGTAATGTGTGTGTGATGCAAAGTGCTCTGACATCCTTTACAGATATGAGTGGCGCTATACTACTAATTCAATGCATCTGAGAGAGAGTGTTTATGGAGACTTGGTCACTCTTAAAGGGTTCTAATGAGAGAATCAGTGGTCGAGGTGGTCATTGGGGGCGCACCAACTAATATTGTCGCACTGGGCGCCGCCAGCGCTAAAGCCTGCCCTGTCTGTATTTGCCCGCTTCTGTTGTAAGAAAGTAGAGCACTTTTAAAATCTCAATTCCAGATACTGGGTGTATGCTTCTGCAGACCTGCTTTAATTGCTTGTCTTAAAGCAGAGCATCCAATTTGGGCAGTGAGTTTTGTGAAATTCATATAGTCGTTCGAGAAGTTATTGAGCACTGCAGCCCTCTGGGAATAATATGCAAACCTGGCACTCTAAGACCTATTTTTGGGGGCCCTTTACTCACTTGCTATAGGAAAGAATAGTCTTATGCTGAAACGGAGAGATGATTGCTTACAAACCATGCTTGCAGTGATGAACTATAGTGGATAATTGTATTCTTATTTATAAAAAGCTACATTTAATTGTATAATGTTGCTGGCACAACGTGGAATGTATGAGATTCTGCTTGTCTGGTGACCAACAAAAACCATAGGGTACCTTTAAACACAGCGATTAGGTTTGCACGTTAACTACCTAAATCTGTACTTGATCATCTGGTAGCTTGGCACAGGCTTAACCTAGAGGCAATGTGTAAAGTATTTATGAATAGGGCTCCCAGTTTTGTGGCATTTATTTTTTGGCTGTTTCCATCTGTATTTATCCATATTTCTTTTTTGGCCATTTTATCTGTATTTATCCATCATTATTTTGTGTTTTGCGTATAAATATAGTTGTAAAACTGTTAATATTTATATCTATTTAACTAATAGACACACACTCATACTTTGATGTCTGTCCTCTTTTAGCTATTTAAGCTGCCAAAATTACATGACAATACATCCACTGGTAAATACTAGCATTATACCATCAATGTATGTTGACATATGCCATTATTTAAAGAAATTCCATCCTGTTTTTTAATTTCTCATGCTGTCTATCTGCTCAGCTGCTGGCCTATAATTTATGAAAGACAGCAGGAAAAGTCACCTAAAGGAAGCACAATTTTCTGTATTCATCCACTTTTAAAAATAAATGCAGACAGAAAACACATTGTTTTTTGTCTGTATTTAGCTGTACAAATCCATAAAAACTGAAAACAGGGAGCCTTATTTATGAAGTACACAAACAGCAATAAAGTTAAACACAACACAAGAAAAAACCCATATCAATTTAGAAAAAGAGTAGAATTTGATAAATAAAATGAGATAAAAATGACAAAAATGCAATTAGTAGACCCAGAGATACAATTTTAAAGGTTTGAGTAAAAATTACTTCATGAAGCAGGAAGTGTTAACTGTGGGTACATGATAGTACTAGACAGGGGCAAAGTCGCAAATACAGGCTGACTGCTCTAGAGTCCCTAACGAGAATGAAACGAAGCACGAACTTCAAATATTCAGATATCATGAGAGACACTACTGTGTGGGCTATGTGATTCATTATATATAGGTGCTTTATTCATAAGCATATTTAAGAAAAATAAACTCATAATTACCTTGTGGAATATCACAGCGGCATGTCGTTTGCCTTCAACTCATGCATGTATTGCTTGGTTGTTAGTTTTTAAGACTCGGCCATTAATGCATTACTATATTTTATTTACCCTTACAAGATGAGGCATTTCAGATTCAGGACGTGTTTAATAAATAGCGATATTCATCACAGAGAGTGTTTAAACTGCATCAATGTATAAGCATAAATTCCTGGCAGCCTGGCCTGATTTTAATGAAGCATACAAAGTGATGGATGGAATGCTTGAATTAATTTCAACCATTTGTAATTTTCTGGGCTGCATTCCAGTCCATTGTTATTTTGCACATCATGCCTCCTCAGTTTGGACACAGCCATATGCAAATCTTTCTCGACCTGCTTTAATGGGATCAGTCTAGCCCAAACTGCCTGGCCCTCCTTGAAGCAGAACACTAGCAACCCAAGACTGGTTTCACCCTTATTAAGGCCCATCAGCCAGGTATAGCTTCGTTCCAGTGTCCCACTTCTGGGCATACCCGTCCCACTTAGGGCATCACATTAAAGTATTGAAAAAAAGGAGATGGATGCAATGCTTGATTTAATGCCACGTTGTAGAGACAGTTTTTCCCCTGAATTCTATCAGCTAAATGCTCAGTGATAAGAAATGTTCTCAAATGCTGATACCTAAGAAGAATCAACTTGGTCTACAGTGTTATCTGGGATTCTGTGTGATACATGCACCATATGATCCATGTCTTCCAAAGAACAAGTATGCATGATAGGGAATGTGAGTCAGATACCTAGCAGCATAAGGCTTCAAGATCTGTACAGTGTAACACCTAACCATGTGCCATTTACAGTCTTGTGATTAGGGCGGATGCAGGCCAAACATGCTGGAATCGCAAATCCCACGTTGGTAACCTTGCCCACATGCTCTTCCACTGCTCTATCCATCAAACATATTGGGATAACATTTATTAAGCGTGTATAGGCAATATATTCAACATAACCCCTCCAAGGGAATTCTCTTATGTCCTTCTAGGTGCTCTAAACCCTAAGATCACAGATGTAAATGACCAATACTTGCTAGATCTTATGCTTACTCTAGCCTGTAAAATTGTTCTGAAAAAGTAGAAAAACTCCAAAGAAGTCTCATTTAGGATGTGGTAAGAATGGCTCTCCTTCCTTAGAGGAGAAGACAACTTCTCACTCCACGCCTCCCCCTGGCGTAAATCACACAGGAAGTTATGGAAGTCCCTTGACGCTTTTTCCTTCTCATATGACCCTCCGTGAAAAAAGACTCAATTCCCCATAATCTAATGCTCATGGAATACCATACTCGCGGTGATACTCCTGTACTGTATTGTAATTTCCACCACTACAATCATGTAACTGTACTTGCTTGATTTACCTGTACTGCATAGTATTTGTTATTACTATCCATGTATATCGCTGTGACTTCACTGTGATCACTATGGCAAGGCACTTGAGTGACTTGCTGTTCTCCACTTACTTTGCTTTCTTATGATTCACAGGTATTCTCATTTTTGATTTTCATTTTCGAGTCTTACTTTCGTTCCTGTGTATCATCTCACCATTGTATTTATCATTATTACTGAGTTTACCATTATTTATTTGTTCAATTCTTGAAATGTAATAAAAATGATTTGACATCAAAAAAAGAATTCTTGAAGGCTGAAGGGGCTGATGAGGTCAGGCCATGGGAGGCTCAAGCTGTGCTCCTGAAAGGCTGGAAAAGTTGATCACATGCCCAGCTTGTGCCTCCCGTAAGGCCAGTGTAGGGTCGACCACTTTTCAGTCTGGGCAAACAGGTCACATGGCGTTTTGATACCCCTAAGGAACCAATAAGGCTGGAGAATAGTCACCTGCCAGCTCAATGCTTTTGGAAACTATTAAGGTTGGGACACTGTCAATTACTTATCAAACCTTTGATTCGCCAAGACGAGCAATCGTGCAGCCCAGTCAATTACCAATCAGGCCCAACTTGGTGTAATAAGACTGGTACAGTATGAAAGGAGGGGCTAGGATCCAGTTAGACACGTTGGGTCCTTGGATCTGGTAAATTTGAAAGGACTAGGCCCAGACAGTTGCATGTTTTGCTGGTTTAAGTAGGGCTGTGTGTAGTCAGTCACTTCAGATCAGTGTGTCTGACAGGAGGTTGTGCTGTGTGTGTAAAGGCATTGATGGCCCCAGTAGGTTAAGGTAGTGGAAAGAAAGACCATCAGGTCACGGCTATCGAAGGTGGCTTTTAAAAAACAAAAGGTACATTTTGAAACAACTTCCGTTTATAAATGCTATACAGGGCAGACCCACTGACAGAGATAATTAGGATGACAGTGAAAGGATGCCTCATGTGTATGAAGTTGTGACTCAGGTGGGGGTAGAGGATGACGACCAGCATTGGAAGCGGGAGCCCTGAAAGAAGAGAGGTGACCACTAAATCCGTCTGTTATTACATGTTAGCGCTGTAGGGTAATTTTATGTTTGATGTTATTTTGTGAATGAGAAATGAGGAGACACCACGTTGTTTACAGTTTTTTTGCTTGTTAACATAGCAGTGCTTTTATGGTGACATGAGCCTTTCTATTTATTATCATTCACTACTGTTGTTGTTTCGTAATTAGGATCATTGATGGCTTTATACCATGTTGCTTGCATAGTCAACAGTTTCTGCCTCAACTTGTGGGAATGTTCAGCGCCCTTTTCCTTTTGTAGAAATTGCAATCAGTGCTCTGTTTGAACGAGAAGGATTTGTAGGAGGGAGGGAGGGAAGAGTGGGGTTTGTTGACCCTGCCAGCGTGCTCAGTAGCAATCAGGGCGATTGCATCCAACAGATAGTTGTTCGCTTCATGGTTAATCAATTATAATGAAATGGACATGAGATTTAGACTTTGGCAGCACACCAAGGCTTTTCTAATTAGTTAAATTCATGGATATTTTAAACCCTTTAATGCTGGTACTTTTCCAAATTGCTATATAGCATGTAATTCTTGCTACTGGAGCTAGCACGAGTGTTTCCATACAGGCAGTTTAGACATTGTTGTCATTTTGTATGCAAGCCCGGACTGTGTGCATGGGTGTTGATTCACCAAAATGCCAGGGGTAGCAGCAGTGACATCATGTACCCATTTGGCCTGAATGACATCTGAAGAGAGCTGGCTCTTTATATAGTGGACCAAAACGAGTTACACTGTGTAAAGAGTCCAGGCAAGCCCCAGTTGGTTTACAGAGGCACACATTATTTCCCAAATGCTCTCTTTTGTGGTAGTGTGGGTGAGAAATAAGGCCTAACAGAGGGTAGTGCTTTGCATTTGTTGTACGCCTAGAGGCAATAAATGAGTCACACACTCAAGAATAAATCCACGACCAATTCAGAACAATAAATCATATTTTTATATAGAATTTGAGACCAAGAACTTCGATAGCAAGTTAGGGCATCTTTAAATATTAAATTATGCAGGTAAGGAAAACAGTTACTTAAATGCGCCTGTATGTACAATGCTTTCCTATAGGAGAAAAGGCATAGATAGCATACAGGTATTTGCTTTCGGCTTCTGGGCATCTCCTTCAGTCCTTAAGGTCATAGGGGGCCAAGGTTGAAAGTACTACCAGTAGTAGCTTGTTATCTGTCCTGGGGTGCAGATGTGATGGTTGCGTAGGTAGCTGTGCGTGCTATGCGGGTAAAGAGAATGGGATCACCTAGAAACAGGCTGCAGAGGGAAACTTGGAGACAAGTCTGGAAGCTCCCAATGGGGGACTTGGTTCATAGATGGATGGGGACAAGAGGGAACAGTTGTTTTATCGGTACCCGGGCTGGGGGGCTCAAGTGCAGAGCAAAGAGGTCGACTGGGCTCTGTGCATCCTAGAGTCTTGTGGTCGTTGGTCTTGCCGGTTTATGATGCCAAATCAGGACACCTTGGCCACTCTCGAAGTGGGTCTCTGTGGTGCTGATGTCCCTCAACAGCTTCTCGGTCTCGGTGTTGTTAGAGTCCAGATTGGACTGTCACTCTCTTGGATTATTGCAATGGTCTGGTACTTCAGGTGTTGGTCCTGAGCCGCTCTGGTTGGTCATGGTGTCCTCTCACTTGGCGGCTTGAAAGAAGAATCACAGGGTCCTCTTCTTGTGGAGTTGCTGCATCAGGCTGGCCTGGGCACGGCAACCTGCTACACCAGACTGTGTTTCCATGCCTGAGGACTGCAGGGAAGTAGCTCCTCTAGTTCAACAGAGATTTTCTGGCAATTTGTGAAGTGCAGGCATTATACTGGGGTTATTGGCAAGAGTTCAGCTGCAGAATGAGCCGTGATTATTGAGACTTAGTATGGCAGGCAGGGTCTTGTGCGAATCTAAGTTCCAGGTGGCAGGGGTGCAAACTAAATACTCAATTTAGGAGCATTACAGAGATTTATTTATTTGAAAAGTTTTATAAAGCATGAACAAGACCCAGATCGGGTATCAGAGCGCTGTACAAAGAGGACAATTAGTGTTGCCGTGAGGAGACAGTAAAAGTACAATACAAAAAAGGTAACATAGGAGGAACCGGGTGAAGGGAGTGACAGTTAGTAGCCAATGCACAACTTACCTTTAGGGTGTCTACACCCTCTTCATGACCATGTTCTGTGGGAAGTGGGCATAACCGCGATCCAGAAAGCTAAGATGGAGGAATTTTAAAAGTCATGTGCACTTCAGATAGCCCACCTTCGGGGTGGTGGTAGCCTGAGATAGGGGCACGCCTCCTGACTAGCTAATTTCCCAACCTGTCTTGGTGCCAATAGTCAGGGGGCAGCATTTCCCTTGTCTGGGGAAGCCTCAGTGGAATATCAAATGGCTGAAGAGGCATTTGAAGCCTCCTGTTTTGATATGCTGATCACTTAGCCATCCTGCTTGCGGAGGTGACAACACCTCTGGATGGGGCAGGCACTGTTTCTACCCTCAGAAAGCATAGGCTCTCCCCTGCAAGGGGTCAGAAGCCTGTCTGTGGTAGCAGGCTAGTCTACTCCAGTCAGCCAGTACAGTAGTAGTTGGTAGGTTTTCAGGGGACACCTCTAAGGTGCCCTCTGTGTATATGGATTAATTATTCTGTCACTGGGATCAGTGTGGGTTTATTAAAGCAAGATATTTTATACCAAACATCTCTGGTTTTAGTGAAGGTGTCATGTAGCCTGGAACCTCGTAAATCTAGTGTCCAGCACATGTACTCAAAACGGCTTACCTGTTCACTTGTGATATCTAAGCATCGACCTAGACATCACAGGAGCATATCTGCTCATGCAGATGTGTCCTCACATGTAGTATAGTCCAGCCTGCCTTGGGGCTGCAAGGACTGCTGTAGGGGTGACTTACCTATACTGCATTCAGTGTCTGCAGCATGGCTCACAGGGAGTGTGCCATGTTGTGTCTTCACTTTTCTCAGCACTATAGCACACAGCCTGCAATGGCAGTTTGCATGTTGGTGCTGATGGGTCTCTTAGGGTGGAACAATACATGCTGCAGCCCTTAGAGACCCTCTTTAATATACTCCATGCCCTAGGTACCAGGGGTAATACTTACTAGGAACATATAGCGAGTGCTAAAGGTATTACAAATTAGGGAGAATTGTACAGTTTTAAGGAGAGAGATCTGGAACGGGGGACCTAATTACAAGAAACCCAGTGCAATTCTGTCAAAATTACATCCGATACAAGGCAACAAGTGGGGGTGACCATTTTAAAAAGTGGCTCTTCCCTATAACATCAACGTATAACAGAATAACTCAGAGAAATGTCTTCTTTAGATATCTCCTACATTGCGGTGCTGACCTGATCTTTGAAAGTCCTGGGTCAGAATACTTGCCCTAAATTATACTGAGCAAGCAAAGCAAGTAAGCAAGACCTCTACTAGGGAGTTCTTCCCCTAAGAGAAAAATTGGAAAAGAATGGGTGAAATTGTGCATTTTAAAGCACAATTTTCACATACATTTGCTAAAATGCCATAGTTGCTGAAAGGGCTCTTGTTAAATATTCACACCGTTTTATGGTGAGCTAGGTCAATGAAATCTGATGGCAGCACTTTATATCGACTTCCAAGGGCTCACAACTGGATTGGCACCACTTTACAGGGCAAGACTCTCAGAAGGCAGATTTCAGATGCTGTAGCAGGTGAGTTGTAAGTCGGTTATGTCCCTGAGACTTCAAAATAGGAGGCAAGCCAGCAAGCCCTCAAAGTCACCTTGGTTCTCGACTGGAGAGATGCAGGTCCAGTCCTTCTCACTCCCAGGCAAGGAGTGCAGCGGGCAGCAGGGTAGGACAGCAGAACAGGAGTCCAGAAGAGTAAAAGTCCAGCAGAGCGGCATTCCTTTCAGCAGCACAGCAGTCCTCCTTCCTGGAAGAGTATCTACACGTTCGGAAGTGTACTGCAGTGGTGGTGTAAGAGGTCTTGTACTTATTCCCAATGGTGCCTTTAAAATGGAAGAGTCTTCAAGGAGATACCTTTGAAGTGCACAGAGTCCCTGCTGTTCCTGCCCTGGCTCCAGGCTCACTACAGGGGGTATACAGCCCTTTGTGTGGTGACAGGACACAGCTTATTCAGGTGTGCGTGTCAGCTCCTCCTTCCTATCCTACCCAGGATGGCCCATTAGGATGTGGATAGTTCATCAATCACACCTAAGCTCCTTTTGTGTTTGGCTGTTGAAAGAAAATGCACAAAGCCTAGTTATCACCCCCCCCCGCCAGATGTGTATTCAGAAAAAAGGCAGAAGGCACCAAATGGCTAAAGTAAGAAAATGCCAACTTTCTAAAAATGGCATTTTCAGAATTACAGTTTAAAATCTGACTGCACCATAAGTTGTGATTTAAAACTGTGATTCAAGAGACCCCAAACTTGGGGGTTTCCTTCTTTTCCCAATTGGAAATTATGCTTATAAAATGTAATAAGGTAATCCCAATGTTATCCTATGGGAGAGATAGGTCTTGCAGTAGTGACAAATGAAATTAAGAGGTTTTCACTACGAAGACTTGTAAGACTTAGAAATACATGTCCTACTTTTTAAATACACTGCACCCTCCCCTTGGGCTGTCCAGGGCCTACCTTAGGGTTGACATATTTTGTCTAAAAAAGGAAGGTTTTGGTCTGGCAAAAGGGTTTACTTGCCGGGTGGACATGTCACTTTACAATTGCACTTACAGGCTCAGTAATGGCAGGCCTGAGACATGTTTGAAGGGCTACTTAAGTTCGTGGCACAATCAGTGCTGTTGGCCTACCAGTATCATTTAATTTATAGGACCTGGATACAGGAAGTGCACTTTACTTGGGATTCAAAAGTAAATTAAATATGCCCATTGTGGGTAATCCAATGTTACCATGTTTTAAGTAGAGAGAACATGCGCTTTAGCTCTGGTTAACAGTGGTGACTTGCCTGGAGTCCTAAGTCCAACAAAACAAATTCACCAAAAAAGGATGGAGGAAGGAAAAAGGTTTGTGGTGACCTTGCAGAAAGGGCTATTTGAAGCATTCACTACCAGACTTTCCTCCTCCATTATGTCACTGCTTTCTTTTTTTGTCACTTCCCCCCATTTCTCTTCCTCATTCTTTTCCTTTTTTTGATTTGTGTTTCTCTCTTACTCTGTGTCAAAGATGTATGCAGTAAAATAAGTGCTGGTCCCCAAAAGTGATCACCAGTGGGCCATACCTCTAACCACAGCTCAAATTCAGCACTCATCCATCTGGAATAGGTCTCTGAGCCAGCAACCATCTCTTCCACCCACTATACAGAATTTGCCAGTGATATTTGACATCATCTTGGAAGTGGTTCCCAGGTGTCTGCAGTAATCCAGATAGGGGTTTCCATCATAATACTCTGGAGTGGATAGAGACAATGCAAAGCTGGTAAATTTGTGACTGCAGACATAGTGATAGTGACTGCTGAATACAGAATTTATGCTGCTGTGAAGCCAGTAGCCACAAGTAGCAAAACAGCTAAAATAACTATTTCTAGCAAACTGACAATACAAGGGAAATGTAGCATATAATAGCTACAGTAGTGAAATCCCTCCCACATTTCCTATGTGAAACACCATTTTCAGCCAGATCAAAACCCACCAGTCACAATGGTATGTCAGTCTGGTGTAATAATAAATATAAGCTGTCGGGATGTACTGTGCAACAGAACAGTAGATAAGATGGGTGTAGTGTACTAGGCAATGTTCACATGTAGTGCAGTAAAGTGCCCATTTTTGACATAGTCACCCACACTTTTTGCCCACAGGTACTAGGGCCCGATTCACAGAATGAACTTAAGACTCAATCCTAAACTTACTACTGTTTTGGTATTCACAGATTGCACTTACTACTTTTGGTATTCACAGAATGAACTTACTACTTTTGGCTTTCACAGAATGCACTTACTACTTTTGGTATTCACAGAATGAACTTACTCATTTCGGTATTCACAGAAGTTAGGACTACTAACTTTAGGACTCCTAAATGCCTTCTGTGATTACCGAAAGTCCTAAAATTAAGATTTTTCTCAATTTAGTAGTAGTAAAGTTAGGACTACTTACGTTAGGACTCCTAAATGCCTTCTGTGAATACCGAAAGTCTTAAAATTAGGATTTTTCTCAATTTAGTAGTAGTACAGTTAGGACTCCTAACTTTACTACTACTAAATTGAGAAAAATCCTAATTTTAAGACTTTTGGTATTCACAGAAGGCATTTAGGCATCCTAAAGTTAGTAGTCCTAACTTTACTACTACTAAATTGAGAAAAATCGTAATTTTAGGACTTTCGGTATTCACAGAAGGCATTTAGGAGTCCTAAAGTTAGTAGTCCTAACTTCTGTGAATACCGAAATGAGTAAATTCATTCTGTGAATACCAAAAGTAGTAAGTGCATTCTGTGAATTCCAAAAGTAGTAAGTTCATTCTGTGAATACCAAAAGTAGTAAGTGCAATTTGTGAATACCAAAACAGTAGTAAGTTTAGGATTGAGTCTTAAGTTCATTCTGTGAATCGGGCCCTAGTGTTTTTGACTAGATGTGCACTGGGTTCCTGCTAAACGGGACTCAGTGCCAGTGCTCTTTACCTAAAAATTTTATAATGCCCAATTGTACCCCAATTGGCAAGACATTCAGCACCCCTGTAAGTCCCTGCTAAATAGTACCTATGGTTCCCAGGATATGGGTACTGAAGAGGATCCCTATGGGCTCCAGCATGAATTATGCCACCCAAAGGGACCCACACAAAACTATATGCAGACTGCCATTGCAGGATGCGTGAAAGGGCACAAGCCCTTCTGAAAACACAACATTGCATACACCCTGTGCCATCTTAGGTATATATGCTGGGTACTGGTCATTATGACTTGCCCCGATAGATAATGGCTTCACTGAAGATGATGGTGTTTTGTATCAAACACCTCCTCTCAATAACTCTATACTGATGACATTATCATATTTATTGTGACAGGCACCGAGAGGGCACCTAGTGGTGCCCTCTGGAAACATACTAGTCCTCTAGTGTGTTGGTTGACTGGTATTGTCCAGCCTGCCACCACAAACAAGTTTCTGACACCCTGTAGGTGAGAGCTCATGCTCTCAGAGGCCAGAAACAATGCCTGTTCTGGAGGAAGGTGTCAAAACCTCCTCCAGCAGGATGGCTAGTGATTTAGCATATAAAGGCCAGAAGCTTCAAAGCCTCTGCTGCCTATGATATGTGACCCTGGCTTCCTCCAGTCCTGGGCCATGCCACCCCCTGCCCTGGAGCCCATTTAACACCATATCAGGTGGGAAATTAGGTAGTTAGAATGTGTGTCACATTTACAGGCTAGACACACTTCTAAGATGGACAACAAAAAGTGGACAGTTGAAAAGGGTTTCACCATCTTGGTTCTGGTGAAACTAGCTAATCTGGGTCAGGATTATGCCAACTCCTCACAGGAAGTGGTCATATAGGGAGTGTAGTCACCCCAGCGGTAAGAGGCACTTTTGCTACTACCCTACACTCCCCTTAATGCCCCTAACTTCAGCATTTAGTGACCCCCTTCAACATCCGACTGATCTACCTGGGAACAGAAGGACAATGAGGAGCAGTCATTGCGAAAACTGAGGACTTACCCTGAATTTGTCAAGAATCCCTGCCTTGCTGCTGGAACCTCGACAATTGCACCAAACTGGCCATCCAAAAGCTGTGCATCCTTCTACGTCTTTAGAGTCCTCCTAAGTCCTCCAAAGACCAAAAACAGAGCATCTCCCTTAGGGGGGAGGAGCCATCCCCCTGCATCCGCAGGCACCGACAGCACTTGCCCCATTCTTCATTTTGTTGCCTATCGGGACCACTGAGGAAGCATCTCTCAAGGAGGCGGTCACTGTGGTTCCAAGAGATAAGCCCAGTTTTTCCGTCAGGGTTCGAGACACTAGACCCTCCAGGAGCCTCCCTCCACATATAAGTACCAGAGCATTTGCAGCAACCAAGGTTTATTGGGTGTACAGCTGGCCACCACTGCTGCCAAAGCTGGCCTGCCATCGAGGGACTTCAGGACTGATGAGGCCTAAACCAAGAGTGGCCCTGCTATCAGGTTTTCTTTCCCTCTGCATGTCCACAGAAGAACCGTGAGAGCCTCTAATGCAAGTCCCCAACCAGCCAAACACCTCTGCACCCCAGCCCTACAACCCAGGATCACAGATATCAACTCCTTCCCCTTGCTCCAGTAACCCTCACGAGCTGAGGCCCCTTTTGTGTTCTGCCAGACTTATACCCAAATTCACCTTTGCAACCTCTGTGGTTTTGACAAGTCCCTTTAAACTATAGCCGTCCTTCTAGGCTACCTTCGTGACCAGCATCTCTGCACCCGGACACACCAGGGCAGGTAAACCCTAACTGCTGGTGGTACTTTGAACTTGGCTCCCAAGCACTATGACTCCTATAGGGCACCTTCACAACCACTTGCAAGTATCTGTTTGCAGTACATGTCTCTTCCTCCCATAGGATAACATTACATGCCTAAAATCTGACAGCTCTGATATTGTTACTGTTTTCTCAATAAAAAAGATAACACCTAAAATGCTTACGTAATCCCGAGAATCTTAGCGTCCAAAACTATATAAATGTCTATGTAATTTTTTCAAATTGGTCTCAGACTTTTTTTGTTTGAGCGTGTATCTTATTTATTGACTCTGTGTGTTCAAAAAATGCTCAACACTCCCCTCTGATAAGCCTAAGCTACTCGACCACACTGCCGCAAATGGAGCACTTGAGATTATTAAAGTAAGACCCTGAAAACCAATAAGGGTCATCTGGACTTTTTACGTGGTGTACCCCTACATTGGTACACTATATAAAAAGCCAGTTCCCTACATGTAGGTACTGCATGAATGTTGTACTCGAGTACACAGTTTCAGAGGTGGAGGCAAAAACCTGTTACTACGACAAAGCAACTCATACTAAACCCATCTCTAAAATCACTTAACCGTGTGCCCTAGACAGTGCCAGGATAAAGGAGCTTCTGTTTGTACTCTGACCTAACAGACAATGAGACATATAACTCCATAATGCAAAAAAAGCATGTGCACGATATGTACCACAGCAATATTACCACTGCACTGAAAGCAATGATACCACTGCCACTGAACATATGGCGTCATCAAGGGTTTCTCGTTTCTGCTGGGCCATATAAATACGTAGAATAAAGACGCTCGGACTGAAGAAGAGCAGTATTGCTTGAATAAAGTGCCACAGAGGCAGCCTAAGTGCAATGGGAATGTCAAAAAGTGAGTCATGTGCTTACTGTGCCATAAGACTCATGCTGCACCATATTGCAGGCCCAAATAGGCTGAAACAGGCCTGCAGATACTTGTGTTCCCATTCAGAGCAGACCCAGCATAACAGTTCAGTGTCATCTATGCTTATGGCTGGCTCCTGTCTGAGGTGGCATGCTAGGTAAAAATGATGGACTAGATTGTAGCATTGAGTAATGTAGAGTGGCAGAGATAAAGTCAAGTAATTTACTCATCAATTATTTGCTTTCCTGAATGTGGCGCCCTGAGTGCGATGGGCATGGCCATACATGGGTCCCGTACTCACTGTACTATATGACTCACACAGCATCCAACTGATGAGGCCTACATAGGCCGAAACTAGTCTGTCATTGCCTGTGTTCCTGTTGAGTAGGATCTAATATTGCAGCTTGAACTCCACTGTTTTCATTGGAGGAAAACCAAAGCCTGATTTGCATATGGCTATATCCTGTCTGAGGTGACATGGTGGGCAAAAAACGCTGAACTTGATTGTGTCTATGAGTAAAAACCAGTATTTTAAATTAATTCAAGCAATCCATTCATCACGTATTTATTTTTTCCAGTGGTATGACATTATTCAAGCACGGTGACTGCAGTCAGCACATGGCCTCACCCGTGGCAATCGCCCCAGTATATCAATAGCCAAGCATGAGAAGCACTAAGGGATTACTGAAGGCAGGCAACCCAGAAGATACACAAAATAGAACACTTTTAAGCGAGGATTGAAAAATCAATGGGAATATAAAGGTGTGTATTGGTAGCATAACTTTTCATTACAACTGTGATGAAAGAAAATCAACAGGGGCCTGTTGAGAATTTCTACTTTCCATTGGTAAATTAAAAGTTATTGTTAGTTCAGTCAAGGTGATCTAGTCGCTTGTACAACTAAATAGCTTTTTAATGGCACCTTTCACATTAAACCATTTCATCTGCTTCCAAATCTAGCCATTCACCATTGGTCCACTGGGTGTGTATGGGTTATTGGTTGTGGACGCAGTCGGATAGCAAAAAGTGCTAGGAAGTGTCTTTAAACATTTCCTGTTTTTTTAATCTTTTGCTTTTATGGTCAGGAAAGTAAAATGTTACTTAGTCTTTTTATTATGTTATGGCTCTCCCTCGTCAATGCATCTGCCACTGCTTTCACTATGTGAATAATCAGCAGTCACAAATTCAAAAAAGGACCTCTTACTTTGTTCTTCTACCAACAACAACCATCATTTGCCAAATGGACTGTCCAAGATGTCTTCTCATTTCTAGTTACAGCGGGCATTGGTTGTTCCATGAATTCAAAACTGTTCTGCTTCCAGTCCCTATTGCCTGGATGGCAAAAGTATTATTCTACAGAACTAGAGAATTAGGAGTCTGGAAAGTGCTGCTAAATTGATAACAAATTCGAAAACTCTCTTTCCCACTTTGTGCCTCACATCTCAACCACATGTGAGGATTCATTCTACTAAACAGCAAGTTCACAACTTTATAGGAATATTGCAGTCCACATTCTGTAATGCACATATAATCACGCATATACCTTCTACTTTACATCAAAAACATTTACATTGATTTTCTTTTCAGATTTTCAAGCCTTTCAAATGTATAAGCGTGAGACATAATAAAATACTACATATGTTACAATATTACTGGAAGCAGGGTTGAGTGAAGTAATAAGCTATTAAAGTTCTGTGTACAAAGTTCACCATTTCAGCAAGTTCCTTCAGCAGTGCCTATTTGCTCTTTTCGTGTTCACATCAGACTGCACACATTAGTAAGGCAGGACCTCGTAAACAAAAAGAATTCAAGTGCACACACTGAGAAGTCAAATTCATTAGTTCCTCACTGTGCTTTTCTGTTCACAGCAGGTGTTTTGTTTCAATAATTCACAACGTAATTATGTTAATATAGCAGACGTATTGTGTGACAAAGTGTATCTGTGTAGGTACAAGAGTAACTTTAGATGCATGCATAGAGAGGAGACATTTCAATTATTGAAACAAAAAGCCTAATTTGAACAACACAAAAAAGCTAAAGTATTGTTCTTTTAAACGTATCGTTATCAGATTCGGTCTCTCAAACCAACAGTTCGCCTATCAAGGTTCCACTGAATACTGGCTATCCATCTTTTTGCCTCGTTACCTAACATTTTCACAACTTCCTTTGGCTAGACACAGCAAGGGAGGGCACCACACCAGTTTGTCACATATATTTATTATCTTGAAGCTACTTGAATAATGTCACAATATACATGAGAAGATTTCAGTTTTAGGCTGCACATAAATTCACTAGGCCCATTTGTGCCTTGAGTGAGAAATTTCTGAACGCTGCTGTGATCTCCCATGAGCAGAGTCCCTGGAACTGCACACTTCTATTGTGGTGGCGTTTTCTTTATAATTATGGCTTTGCCTCTTTGCCACACAATTCTTCGTCTGCTGAATAGTTTGTAGACTTTAACTCAAATGTGGTTTGTAGATCACATTTATTGCAAGTTACAAAAATGTTGGAAATGGACTGCCACGAAGCATCTGACACTTTACAAAAGTGAATTGGTCACCAATGTATTTCAGCATTAAAGAGAAAAACATTCTGCTCAGATTGTATTAATATACTCAGTTAAGGATGTGGGGGGCAAATGCCTTCATTTGTAGAATGAATCAAAAAACTGAAATAGTGATGAAAGAATGATTTATCCGTCTTCATAAAATATTGTAGCTTTATTACTTGCATAGCTTAAGCCTCACCTAACATAATTTTCATATAAGCCACTATTTCAAGAATTCACTAAGAGTTTACATATCTACTCGCCCTTTGCCTTTCCTTTCAAGGTCTCATACCTTGAATATTAAAACTCCTGCTATTGAGACACTCAAATAATTAATAGTAATGTACAATGTTGGAAAGAGGTTTTAACAGAGGCTTCGAAGTGTGCAAACAGTGCAAACCAAAATAAAGCAAAACATTGGCAAGTTGCCAATTAAAAGGTGTATATTTTTTATTTACATAAAAGTTTACATGTTGGCTTGTTTTCTGAAGAGTGCAATATTGTTTGTGTTTGTACAAATTATTTAGCGCTGGGAGTTTGCATAGACAATGCTAATAAAACTGTATTTCTGTGTTGTTATGCACTCAGAGTTAAAAAGGAACAGAAAATTAAAAAATCTCGAATTTCTGTGGCATCTCTAATTATGTAGCATAATTGAGCACTGAATTTCCTCCATCTTAGCAATGTTATTTTGGAGGAAATTCAGCAGGTGGATTCTACTCCATATGTGGGCCCACTTTTACTAACACTTTTCACCTGCTGGGTGTTATTTTGTAATGCAAACTTAGTTCAAATTATTGTGGTGGTATTTACCTTCCAACGCAAGCCAGGATTTGTGTTACAAAGTTAGTTACATTGATGCAAAGTAGTACTTGCATCAAGGGGCATTCCATGGGTTGTAAATGTTTGTTATCATGCAACTACTCATGGATTTCTATGAAAATCCCCATTTACTAACATTTGTAGGCAGGGATTTGTGTAAAACAAATTACACCTCCACGTAGCAGGCGCAACAGTGGAGCAAGTTTTAAAACTCTCCACATTTTTCTAACTTTGCATGTGTGCTGCGCTGTACAGCACACAAAGAAAGTAGTAGGAAAAGTATTAAAGCATACTTTTACAGAACGCAAAGACCCTTGCTCTATGATGGAAGAGTGTGTGCAGTGGCTCATGGCAGTGTAAAGTGTGGCAATGCAGGAAGAGAGGAACACTTTCTGCTCTCTCCATTCAAGCAATGGAGCGCAGCAACATTGGTTGTTTGGCTGCACTCCGTGAAAAGATAGTAAGACTGAACTCCAGCAATTGAAGGATTTTTTTCCTCCCTCCAAACTCTAAGGCCCGAAATAATAAATGTTTAATGAATATCATTTTGTATAGAATCAGCTGGATGGGTATTGCTTCTTAAAAAACAAACTAAGGCAGATATTTAGCAAGGTTTTGCATGTCCACGAGAAATGCAAGAGTGTTGCAAAACCTAATTGAGATTTATCAAGCTGCGTGGTCTGAGTGGCTAGATTAATCTAGAGTAATGCAAGGGAGCACAAATTGATGCCTTGCGTTACTCTGTGGCAGGAAGGCATGTCTTGGGTGGAGTGTGAGTGCTGCCATGCATCCTCCCATGGATTCTGAAACATTTACAGATTTACCAACATTGGTAGACCTGAGAATGCATCAGAATTCACGCCTTACCACCAGAGATGCAATGAGGAGAAATAAATAAGTTTGTTTCTCTGCAAAGTTTTCTCTTTCTTATAGTGCAGCAATCTGCTGCACACTAAGAAAGAGGAAAATGCCCCAGAAAATTGTATTGTGCAGGAAGCTCCCCTTTCTGCACAAACAAATTCCTGCCTGCACCAGTGCTAGGAAAGGACAGGAATGCGCAGTATAATGGTAAATACAGCACATTCCCGCCCTTTCACGCAGCGCAGGAAGGTGACTTGCTGTGTTGCTTTGTGTGAATTTTTAATGAATATTGGCCAAAGATTTTCGAAAACTGTTGGAGAACTTTTTTATGAATGTCAAAATAGCTAGGCAATATTGCAACAACATATGACACTGATTTGTCTCTGATCATATAGGATCACATGTATGACAAAACAATTTTTACATTCCTGAAATAGCGAATTTTAGGTAATCGCTATTAAGGGAACGCAAAATGGTATGTAGGAAAATAACGCTTACCTAAAAGCGATTCCTAGAGTCACATTAGCAATTAGGTAATCGCTATAAGATAATACTACTTAATTCGTCCCTACTGATGCAAGTGGTTTTGCATTACTTAATTTGCGATGACCTAATTAGTAATCACAAATTAGGTAATGCAAAACCAAGGGTGTCTGGGGGCTAAGACCCCCCTGAAGCACTCCGAAAAAAGGGTGCACATGTCAAGTGCACACATGCCCTATGGGCATGTGAGCATTACATGGCACTCTGAAAAATGCATTTTTTGTGAATTTTCAAAAATTGCACATGGTCACCATCAACTTGGGGTCGATGGTAGTAGCATTTTCTAAATTCACAGTTTGCATTTAGAAAATGCTTGGTACATGTGCTTAGAGAACCGCAAATTGTGAATCCCTATTTGTAGTCACAATTTTAGGTAATCATAAAAAATTGCCATTACCTAAAATACACTGCTAAAGCCTTTCATACATCTTGAAAGGCATTTTGCATTGGCACATGGTCAAAGTTTGCGATTTGCACCATTTGCAAATGCAAAACAGGTTGACACATGAGGCCCCTAGTATCTCTTATCATCTCTTTGTCCTGAGAAAATTTTTCTTTTCTTGGCCTTAATTTAGTCAGCTCTGTCTCATGATCTGCTCTTCCATTGTGGTGCAATTTCATTGTCCTGCCAACAGGCTTCAATTTCCATTTCAAGAATTTCGCTGATGTGACAAATCGCTGATAATAGAATCAGATATGGATATCAGAAATAGGGTTTTATAAAGTGAATAACTCCACAAAAGCACAGTGTTTTGTCTTCATTTGTATCGTTTAAAGTGCAAGAAAAGGAGAATTTACATTAAATATTTTTGATTCTTAAATAGAATGTAGTGCTGCATTTATAATTAGAAAAGGCTATTTTACTGGAAAATATAATGTGCTGCTTGAAATAGACATGCCTGAAATTCTGGTTACAAAAAAAAATGAAAGGATAAATCAATACAATTTTAATTATGAAAACGTGATGCATGTTCCAGGCGCATACAGTGCTATATATTGTCCACAGCATTGATTAATATTTTTCACTCATTACATTAATATATTAAGGTTATATGCACATAAAACAAGTTGAATACGTGTTTCCATCATCTCCTTGTGTGTGCTTTGTCCACCCCAATAGAAACATACATTAGAAATGGGAAATTTGACTGTTTAGAGAGGTTTTCTATAATATATTCTGCTACGGTAAAGGTAAATATGATTGGATAAACCCCCCTTGTTGTTTATGTGACCTTAGATTAGATGACTATTGAACACAATGTATTTATGTGTTTTAGATTCTACATAGCACTAGGGAGCTTGCCATGAGTTATGTGAGGGGAGTGATTTGGTAATTGAGTGTTATTACACACATTGGGGCAGATTTACAAGCCCCCTGCACCACCAGTACGTCACTTTTTGTAACGTACTGGTGGCGTATTTTACTGCTTCATATTTACAAGGACAGGAAAAGCCACCCTGTCTGGCCCCTTTACATGCAGCACTTTGCGTGAAAGAGGCATTCCTTGGGTGTTGCTGTCGGTGTTCCCATGCAACACCAATAGAACAAGACACATTTCCAGATTTATGAGGAATAGTAAATCTGGAAATGCGTCTGAATGCTACGCCTCCCCAGGTGAGGCGAAGGGAGGCGCATCAAGAAGATTTCTCCTTGTTTTTTCCTCTTTCATTGTTTGCTGCATTCTACAGCACGCATTGAAAGAGGAAAAGGCCTGCAGTGATTGTTTTTGTGCAGGAAGGTCCCTTTCCTGCACAAAAACAACCTCCCCATGACGCAGGCATCCTTGCACCATGGTGCCTGCACCGGCGCATGGCAGCTGTTTGTGCACCAGCTCAGGGCAGAGCACAGGAATGCAACATATTATAGTAAATATGTTGCATTCCTGTGCTTTGGAAGTGAAGCAGCATTGCTCATCCAAAGGCCTTGCGTTGCCGCGCTGTGGCACTTCCTCGTAAATCTTCCTTATTGTTTTCCATAACTGTGGACAGCCAGCGACTCTGCCTCAGCTGAGTACAGTGATTGAAGTGGAAATGCGTGATACATATTGTTTGGAGGGACTCCACATTTGATTGAAGGACAACGAATTATAAGTGAGCAGTTAATCATACAGCCAAATATGCCCCTTGCTCCTTTTACTGACTGCAGAAAATCGACATCGCCCTTGAGTAGAGTTTCTTTTTTGCACCAAAGTCCCTTGGAGATTAGGAATATTTATGGGTGAAATTTGGATCCCTGCTTTGGGCCATTAAAAAAAAGCAATAAACAGCTGAAATGGAGTCATTGGCAAAACGGAATGTGGAGGTCATGCTGAATGTGATGGGGAAAAAGCTAGAAATTCAACTGCAGAGAGGGTGAGCAAAAGGTCAAATGACACATGCGACAGCACAGAACAATAGAGTCAGCAATAAGAATGCTCAGTGGGTTCATGTTGCTGCTAACGAGATCTTTTTACATTCTACTGAGACTAATTTCCCTAATATTTCTGGAAAGGTCAACGAGTTTATTCCATAGCTGTGTGTAGTCAGCAGGGAGTAGATTACAGTCCCATTGGTAAATGAAGGATGTGTAAGTCATAGCAGTTCAAATGCAGGAAAAGAGAACTCAGTTTCTCACCCTTCTGTTGTGGATAATTTCAGTACAGATGAAGTGGTGAAAAAAATCACTAGCTATATAAGCACCAAGAGACAAATAAGATTTCCATCAAGGATTGAATTTTTTGGCGTGTAGATTACCCACAGTACTCTATAATGCGTTTTCCTCAGAGCTATTTAAATTTGTTCTGGTTTCTTATTACTTCTTGCAAGCATTATTTTCCAGCCCCATTTGAAACTGACATTTTTCCTGTGACTAGCTCCAGGTTGGAAATTCAGTGACATGATGAGCTAGTCCTGAAAACTTTGAGATTTGGCAATTCCTAAGAACCCATAACCCAATATTTCATGGAGTTTGTCAAACTCAATAAAACATGAATATTTGGGAAGCTTGAAGTTCAGCCAAACTTGTCACCAAACATTAGAAGAATCCAGAAAGTGTTGGCTTTAAAAGGCTCATCTATTGGATTTGTCAATGTGGTTTGATACAGCACAAGGCTGGGTGGGGGATGCACATAAGAAAGCAACCAACCAATCGGAACACGGTGAGATTGAAATGCTCTTGGGTGGGAGTATCACAATAAGAGGGAGAAAAGCCATAAAATCAAGCTCTAACAAGTGAGATATACAACACAGCCATCTGTAGAGTCGGGTCTCTAAAACCCTTACTCGGCCTCCAGCCAGCTGTGTCATCGTAGTCTCAACCAGAGGTGGGGGGTGGGGGCAGTGGTCTCCTTACAAGTAGCCTCAGAACTTTAAAAAAATGAAAGCCCAGGCAAGGATAGCAAGTCGCTACCTGCGCTGATCAGCTAATTTAATGAGAAATAGTCCTCGCACCTGACTCCTGCCAAGCCTCATTCAGAGGACACAGTGTCTGGCGACAAGGAGGTAAAAGACCCCTTGCATCAAGCAACACTTGCTGCCTACCTCAATACACCGCCCAGCTGCATCCTGCACTAGGCGGCCCGCCTGCAGCCTTCTGCCTGCACTGAGCACTTGGCACTCCAACACCCTGGCCCCGGTGAGTGTGCATTGTGCTCCCCCAGTCTGCTACATCTCCCAAAGAGCCTCACATGAGCGCTTTGCATACTGATCCACTGCGTTGGCCCCGGTGAGTGCTCATCACGCTTCAATGCTAGCTGAACCTCCCAGGGTGAATTCACTATGCTGCTAAAGCCGTTGTGTCTCACAACCGTAAGCAGCTGTCAAATAGCCCCCCTGCGGTGGACATTATTCTGCTAAGCTGGCCGTCCTCACTGGCACACAGTGCTGCCACAGTGCCCTGGGCCTCCACTTTACCTCAGCGGTCATCTTGGATTGAGGTGGTCCCAAGTCGTATGTCCTCCTGCCATTACATGTGGACTTCTTCGAATGGGAGGCATTTCATTTCTGTATCGCCACCTACTCTGCCCGGCTGTCTGACGCCTGCTACACTCAGCAAGAGGCTAATAGATTTGTTCTATGATAAGTGGATTGTGATCTTATCTTTTCAACCTAAAGCACATCTTGACTGCTTGGTTTACTAATCTTTGCTATTGTAGATCTTTTGTTTTGGTGGCTCCGCATATATGACCGTGCAATATACCAAACATGAAAAGATAAGTGATCTGTTTACTTTGTTACAGTGGCTCATTCAAGCAATGTGAGGACCTTCTTCTGAATTTGTTCACTTTACTATTGTGTCCACCTTACCCACATCTCATGCTACACCAACATTTTACAGAAGGGGCAGCAGCACTGTAAGGACAGCAGTCCAGTCGTAGAAGAAAGGCACTCAGAGAGACTCAGTACAGTGAAAGCATTTGTGGAGGGACATCTTCCCCTAAGAACTATTTTCACCCAAAAATATAATGATCCGCATTCTGGGACAAATCAGTGAAAATGTGTGCCAAGTGTAATTGCCTTTTTTATAAAAAAAGCTAGACATCCATATCATGTCTAATTTTCAAAAAAGTGTTATGGCCCAAGGTATAGCTCAGGGTTCACCTGCAGCTTGCACCAGCCACCGTCCCTCCAGTGCTTCAAAATGCCAATAACAATGGCCTAGAAGTGCATCACTTGTAATTTTTAGGGTATACTGATTTGCTAAACCGAAGTGCTTTGCTTCAAATGGTCAGACACCACCACCATGTAGTAGACTGCCATAGGAAAAGTTACAGAGTTAAGAATTAAATGCTGATGCCCAGAATCAGCAAACACCAGCATAAGTTAACCACTGCTTTGAGACTGGTTGAAATCTTTAAATCAGCCATTATTTTTCTGCGTCAATGTTTCTGAGAAGGTCCCTATTTTTCCTACCGTGCTGCATTTCTTTTGTGCACTTCCATACCTGACCCAGCTGAGCACTACCTAGATGCTGGCCCAGACTCAGACAGGAGCTGTCCATCGGAATAACATAAAAATGGTGGTATCTGCAGCACATGCACTAACGCAGCAAGTTCTCCTATGTGCTACAGAAACAAAGCACTGAAATAGGTAGCAGTGGTTTTCTCCTAGCTCTATGTTTCAATGCAGGGTCCCTTCCCCACCTCGCCCATGTCTTGCCTGTGACTAGGGAACAATCAGGGTCACCTTTGCGAACAATCAGGGTCACCTTTGCGGTTCACCATTAAGGAAGTCCTAAAGGCTATTGAAGATACAACTGCTCATAAGGCCCCGGGCCCAGATGGGGTCCCTGCAGACATGTATAAATCTAACCCTTCAATATGGTCAATTGCCCTTACAAATATTTTTAATAAAGCCAGCATGGATAAAAGAAGATTGCCTACGACCTGGTCACGGTCTATAATAGTCCCTATTTTCAAGAAGGGCCAGAGGGGGGACGCAAGATGTTATAGGCCGATATCATTGTTGGATTCGTCCTTTAAAATATTAGGGAAGGTGATCTTAAATAAGATTGCAACGTGGGAAACCAATAATGACATCTTGTGTGATGCACAGTATGGTTTCAGATCTGGCAGAGGTACTGAGGACCAGTGCCTCAACCTACAACTAATAGTCAGTAAATACACTGTGGCTGCAGGGGGGTCAATCTATCTAGCGTTTATGGACCTGTCCACAGCTTTTGACCTAGTTATTAGGTCAAAGCTGTGGACCATGCTCCTGGATATGGGCCTAGACCAGGCATTGGTGTACTTCATGGCCGATTTGCATAGGGACCTGAAAGCGGCTATACGCATGTCACAAGATGGGAAGTGCACGGCTGATTTTAAATCCGGGAGGGGAGTACGACAGGGGTGTATTTTGGCCCCAATGTTATTTTCTTTATATATTAATGCATTAGGTGTAAATTTGGCGGCGGCATCTGCAAACGTCCCATGTATGGGGGGTACTAAATTACCAGTATTACTATATGCTGACGATACAGTGCTGCTGTCTAGGACTCCCATAGGCTTGCAACGCCTCTTAAACTCCTTTGGGAATTTTATGCAAAACCTGGAACTTGTAATTAATGTGGAGAAATCGCATGTGATGTTTGTGGGGAAAGGGAGGAATAATACCAAGACGCTCTTGTGCAATGGCTCAGTAATATCAAAAGTAAAAATCTTCACATATCTGGGTGTGGTGTTTGATGACCTGGGCAGCTGGGCCCCCCAAGTGGCAAATAAAAGAGTAGCAGTGAAAAAGTCATCGGCTGCAATACTTGGCTTTGCAAAAAGATTGGGTGGGAAACCTCCTGAGGCCATTTTGGCGATTTACAGAGCCAAAACTATGGCCATAGCCAGGTATGGGGCAGTGATCTGGGGTTATAAAGACCTAACTTTGATTCAGAGAGAGGAAAACAAATTTTTGCGATCTCTCCTAGGCCTTCCCCAATCCACTTCATCTTTTGCGGTCCATGCAGAGCTGGGTATGGGCTATATTGCGGACATGTTAAACATGGCACCGCTTTTACTATGGATCAGAACTTGGCTTAACCCCAAACTTACACTGAATCATAAAATTATTAAGGATTGTTTGGGGCGGGATAGAGTGGCTGATATCAAATGGTTGGCATACATCAAAACATCTACTGCACTCCTGGGTCGTCCGGAATTATACTCAAATCCGGAAAACTTGAATAAAGATGACATTAACTGGGTAAAACAGAATTTCATTAGGTCCCGAGAAATGGATCGAGAGTCGATTGAAATCTCTAAACCGACAGTAAGATCACATTTTTTGTTGATTAATTCAATGTCAATACAACCATATCTGACTGTTGTCACACGTCCTTATCATCGTTGGTTGCTAACCAAATTTAGATTCAATCAGGCACACTTTCTGTTGGGTAATTATGAAAATTGGTGCACGCCAATGGAAAATGCTCCATGTGAATGCGATAATTTTTCCGATCAGGATTTGACACATTTTATCTTTTTTTGTCCCTTCTTCTCGGAAGGCAGGGTAAAGTATATCAAGCCTCTTTTGAGGGAAATGGGGTTTTTACAGCTGAAACCAGCATTGTTGTTCTTACAATTAATGGAAAATCATCGGGTGATGTTCTGTGTAGCCAATTTTTTGATTGCATCTATTCGTGCTAGACGGAAGAGATCTCATACGAGTCTAGATGGAGTTAATGTAAATGTTTGTCCTATACCTGGTAGTATGAATTAATTTCTAAGCTCTGCTCCAATTCACATATATTTAAAAAAAAAAAAAAAAGGATTATGAATTATTTCCAGATAACAGTGCAATTCCTGTGTGCTAGGTCATTCTATATGTATTGTTAATGAAATTAAAAATGTACAGTATTTTTAAAGCTTTGTATGATGTTTTTATGTATTTGTATAGCATACTTTTATGATTTTTATCTAATCGAATAAAGTGATCTTTGACTGACTGACTAGGGCTCTGTCATAATGAGGCTTGTTTCAGTCAAACTTACTACTACCCTTCGTTCTGGTCCACAATCTTGGGCGCCACTGCCCAGTAACATAATGACTCCTGTTGGTATGATGATGTCTCAGGGTGTTAACATTATTTATCTGATGAGGGTCAATACACGCTTCCCAAACCAGTGCCAGAGGGCATCGTGGTGGGCTAACTATGTAATATGCTGTGATCCACCTTGGGAACTGTGCCCAGTTGACATGAACTTCAAATGCTTCTTTTTATTCTATTACCTGTATCCCAGGAATACCACACACCTTGGTGACCTAAGAAGCCACACACTTTATTCATACTTGAAATTAGTTGTTAGGTTTGCTAAGGAGCAACGATTAGCTGGCAACGTTCTTATTTCTCATGGAGTACTGGTCCATCTTAACTACCTCAACCAATGTGGCACCAACCCTCACAAGCATATGGCGTTAACATCCACTCCAAAGAATATTTCACCAGTGTGCAGAGTTCTGGCAATTATTCAACAAAAGTAACTCTGCTGAAAGAAGGCCCAGCTAGTCCTGAGAACTTTGCACGTAGTAGCATCTACTTGTTCTGAGCACAGTTCCTCATTTGGGGTAATAATGCTGAAGCTTTTGATTCATATAATCACTAAGTAAATTGAAATGAACAATGACCATCTATTTCCCCATGCCCTCCACAACCCTACCTGTATCTCACTCATGGGTTGTTGGGTGCAAATTCAAACACTGTAGGCAGGGTCTGGTGTTTCCAGACCCATAATGTACGACCAGAATAAAACAGACAATGTGTAGTTGCTTGGAGCGGTTTCCCCTTTGTGATGAGGGCCTTTATTGCATGGTATCCATAACCAAGGGCTTGGCTGATGTCTTGGTTCATTATGCTATACTGGATACCCAAATTTGCTGTCAAGGGTCACCAACATATACAAAGATGTTTTCCTAGCATACAGTGAGGAAGAGACAGAGTCATATTCTCTGTTAATGTTCTATGTATCACGTTGACCATGGTATGAGTATCAGTTGGTCTTGTTCCTTCGATATCTGAGTTTAGTGCCTTTCCTGGTTTTTTTTCACTTTTAATCAGTTAAGAGGTCACATACTTCTTCTTACTATGAATCCTTGATCGTTTGCCTTGGTAGGGTTTTGTTCATTATTTGGACTTTACAAATATACTTTATTTATTTGTAAGTGTCTTTGCAGGGTTAAACAGAATTGTCACAGTCAAAATCATCTTTATTCAGTCATAGTTTGACCATAAAAGCACAGAATAAAAGCACTTACATCTTCATGAATATAAATAACACTTTAAATGCATCATAAAACAATTTGTCTTTAAAGTTAATAGGTTCTTCTCACTTTGATAGTAGCAATGATATAGCTAAGAACAGCAGTGAAAACATCAAGTGATTGTAAACAGATTTGTCTTCAATGCTAATTTTACCCAAGGTATTAATCTCACAGGCAGAGCACTTGCAGCCACTCGCTGAGTAGGATCTCTCAAGGGACAGTTGCCCCGAGAGAACCCACTTTGGCACTTCTCTTTGTCTCTCACTTGTCTCGGTTCTGCATTTTGGGTACACCCAAGATGATTCTGTCAGATCTCTCAGGCAGCTTTTTTGTGATGATGTTTGAGTTAAATGCAAATGTGAGATATATGTTCTTTCAGTAGTTAGAGATATCTTATTAGATTATTGAAGCTTGTTCCAAAATTGCAGGTTCCCTTATAGCTAACTGTGGAAGATTGGAAGATGAACTGTTGAAGATTGGATGATGAATATGCTTGCATGATGTGTGCCCTTACTTGTTCTTCTTCGAAAAGTGATGATGGTAAAAGTGCAACTTGAATTCCCAGAATGCAAAGTGTTGTCGACTAAAAGTTCATTACTGGTTGATGTTGTCAAAATTACAAACCTAAAACGTATAAATGTTGTTAATGCATGACATGGCATCAAATAAATGTATTTTTATTATTACAAACAAGCACAATTGTATGTGCCTTTTACTTTCAAATCCAAACTATGCTGAAGAGAAATGTACTGTATGTTCTTCACAGGGAACATGGCACAAAGCAAGCTCTATTGAACCTAAACAAACCCACTTTTCAAACACTGTCATGTGCATTCTCTTTAAAATAGAAGAAACCAATGTAATTGAATGACAAAGTCACTGTCTTTGTACACTTCACTTAAGGGAGTTAGGCGGAGAGCAGTTGAGTCTGAATCCAGTAATATACAATATAATTAGGGCTCCAGGTTTCATGGTATTTTTCTTTTGCCATTTCTGTCTGTATTTATCCATATTTATTATTTTCCTAATTTAATCTGAATTTATCCATATTTATTTTGGGTTTTGTGGAAAATTAAGCTGAAATTAGGTTATTTCCACATTTATTTAACCAATAAATATGCACTCATGCTTGAATGTCTGCCGGATTTCAGTGCTGTGAACAAAGGCAGAAGATAAATCAGTGAACATAAGTGAAAATATGCAAATTTCAGTATAAACCTTGTGCATATCTACTGCTGTTAAAGCCTCTTGATAAAAATGCCCTTCTTTTTTACCCCCCTACCTCTCATTCCACACATCTATTGGCCTGGCAGTAATGGCAGACAGTACTTAGAATTACTCAAAAAGCTACTCAATTTCCTTTTTTATACACATTTAAAAATAAATACAGCCTGTATTTATCTGTAGAAATCAGTAAATATGGACAACAGGGATTCTTAAATATAATACAGCAAAGGCACACAATACAATTCCCTGTACAATCTGACATAACCCTTTAAAATGAATGTGTTTGAGCACATACAGTAGGTTTAGGACAGCTAAAATGATGAACAAGAGAATAAAGCACAATGCTATTGACGCTTCTGTGGCTAAGATACCACCCTAACCATACCATATGTATTTGCCACAATGTTGCAATTATAATGCACCAATGAAGCCCAACAGTGTAAACACGGATCCACTTTTGCTTGTGTGTCCTATCAGAGGACTGGGCTGGACTGCTTCTGCTGGACCAGGACCAATGCAGATGAGCTAAAGAATGATGTTCTGGAATGTGCACAATTATCAATGATTCAGAATAATCTAGGCATCTCCATCCAGCACCTTTTATGCTGTCTAGTTCCAGATAAATGGACATATATGCACATAATTTTCCCTTGAATCCTTGTGGGTCTCAGGTCTTCGCAATAGGGCCCTGTAAGAGCCACTAAATAGAATGCTACAATGTATCAATTTCTATCCTAATTTCTAAGCCAAACTCTTTATTTCGGTAAAATACTGTAAAAGAAACAAAGATTCAAGATGGGCTTCATACATATCAATATACAGACAGACAATGCATATAATTAATTTGAACAGTACAGTTAAAAAATGGCAATCCGAAGAACTGTTATGATAGCAAACAGTGAGCCTTCTCTTATGCTGCAGCAAAGACCTGGAACGAGCTCCCAGTCAACTGATCCGGAGCTGCAATCCCCCGCCCCCCCCCCGCAACCCAGCGCCTTGAGACCCTCATGGGTGAGTAGCACACTTTTTAAACCCCCTGATTGATTGATTGATTGATTACAGATCGTGGTTTTTTATTGCAGGTTCTAACCAACAAAGAAAAGTTAATGTGCAAATTTGGGAAAGTCCAGTGTCTAAAGTGCAAATACATTGGATGCTACAAGTTACGTTCAGGAGCAACACACGGTTGGGGTAAAAATCCATTTTAAAAGCACCAGTCATCACAGTAAAAACAGATAAGAAAGCAATTTGAGTTTGCTTGTGAACAGAAGTTAAAAAGGGCTCTTTGCGTTTTAGAGTGGATAGCCGTCATGGGAGATCTGCTTAATGAGACAGGTGATCATATCAGGAACTCTCAGGAGTAGGCCGGGAGGCTGTCAGTGCCCTCCTTCTGATCGCCCATGAGTGGCCCAAAGATTTCGCAGTTGCGCACACGAGTACAAGTTTTGCATCAGATTTCAGTATGTGCAGGGCCACTCTGTAGTCTCTGGTAGCGAGTTGCCTACGAACAGGGGACAGCCATCTACTCCTGGGTTTTGCATATGCTGTGCAAGCAAAAAGGAAATGGCAAATGGATTTCTGCGAACAGAGGCAACAGGGGCAACCCTTTGGCTGTGCCATATGGGCCGACCATGAATTTGTGAATTCATTGATTTTCAGGCTACCATACCTAAATTGGATGTATAGCTTCCTGTCAGCCGGCACTTTGATTATTTCGAGTTATCTTTCTAATGTGTGGCTGATCTTGAAGTCTCTAAATTCTTCGGTTAATCTACCCTGGCTGCCAACTCTATATGCATTTTGTTCAACCCATTCCCAGTAAAGTGATTTAATCTGTCTTCTAGTGCAGGATGGTGGGCAGACAATACTGTGACCTACAAGGCCTATACTAGACATGAGGCTTTTAACATGTTTGATCCAGCCTACTTGGTCCATGGTTTCTAAGGCACAGACCTCCTCAAAGTAAATAGGACTGCTGGTCACATAAGTGGGCTAGCATCCCCAGTAGACTGACCAGTTGTACTTTTGGACCTCATTTTGTCACAGTGATTCTGCTGGTAAAGCAGAACTGCTCATTGCGATGGCAGGACATCAGAAGGTAAAGATGGAGTCTCTCTACAGCAACAGTATATGTTGGCCCAAATCCTGGTTAGCTCACAGTGCCTCACTTGAACTCTTAACCTTCCCAAAGTAGCAGGTGATTTTGGCAACCTAGAACATGACCCCCTAGTACGAAAGGGAATCGTGGAAATAGTTCATCACCTTTCGTCTCTCACGCAGGCCTGTCCATAGTAAACAAAGTACAGACATGATGAAAGTTTACAATACATTTTTTTAAACTACTGTAGTCTATTATTAAACAAATGTGCTGCGATAAGTAGGCAAAGACAACTAAGCAAAGTAATCAGCATTACTAGCAGTATATAATAAACAACCCCACAATGACAAATTATCTGTCTGCCTATGCCTATCCTTACTGTGTAAGCAACAGGATATATAAGTGATCTCTGGGATTATCAATGGACCCCATATCTGGTATACATGGTTAGGTGGTCCACAGCATAGGTATAAACTCAGTTTATGCAAAGTTGTAATGTTGCATGTCAGGCTGTGTGGCAATTGGTTCCAGGACAGTGTCCCTCTGCCGGAATCCTCCACTCTGCCCTCAAGGGGACAAGACATAGTTTATATGATAAAACTACTGTGTTGGAAATTGCAGCTGTGCTGTTGTATTATGTCTAAAACATTCAGAGCCATTGCTGACTGGGCAAAAGAAAACAGTAACCTATGTTGTTATGTATTACTAGCAACCTAGTGCACAATGTGCAGATTAAATCCCAAGAAGAATCATTGAATAACAAACAACATGTACAGTGTGTTCCTAAAACAATGGCACGAAAACAAATGTGATATGTGTGGCTGTGCAAAGCAAAAACAGCCTAAAAAAACCTAATGCACTAAACTAAGGGAAAACCAACTGGGCCCAGAAGGGCATCACTACAATTTCTCATAAACAGCTTTTAGTGGTGAAAACTTTCATGTGGTCGAGGCACCCACACAACATTGGCACTCCAATGGACCCTCAGGTTCCTAATAACAACAGGATAACTGGGACTTAGATATAAGGACCATTCAAACTTTCAAACAGCAATATCTACAGAACTGTACTAGCTAGATAAATAGTTCAAATGGTTCCAGAATCAGTACGACCAGTGTCAGTGTGGAATACAGCTGCATTTATTGCAGCTAGACATATCATGAGATCTTGCTCCAAAGTCCTCATTTTGGGCTAAGTCATGAATGAAAAAATCTACTTCTAGTGTCCTATCAATTTTTTTTATTTCAAAAGGGGGTGGGGTCGCACACCACTCACTCACCAGCGGGATCGCCCCTAAGGACTATGGTCAGTGTAGTTTAGTATTCCGCGATGTATCCTTCTTCGCCATCCCTGGACACGTGTTTCGGGGTATTTACCCCTCATCAACAGGGAATAGGCCATCTTCTTATCTTCTGGGGTTGCCGGTGGCTGCCAAATATTGCCAGGTCTAGTACCACACAGGCGCGCAGGTGCGGGGTCCCAGGCTCGTCAGCCCAACAGCTCGAGGGAGCTTTAAACATTTCAAAAGGGGGTGGGGTCGCACACCACTCACTCATCAGCGGGATCGCCCCTAAGGACTATGGTCAGTGTAGTTTAGTATTCCGCGATGTATCCTTCTTCGCCATCCCTGGACACGTGTTTCGGGGTATTTACCCCTCATCAGCAGGGAATAGGCCATCTTCTTATCTTCTGGGGTTGCCGGTGGCTGCCAAATATTGCCAGGTCTAGTACCACACAGGCGCGCAGGCACAGCGAAGATAGCAAGGTTGAAAGATGATGCATCGCGAACACTCTACTACGATGACCAGAGTCCTTAGGGGCAACTTCCGCCGGTGTGTGAGTAGTGTGCGACCCCACCCCCTTTTTTGTAACTTAAAGCTCCCTTGAGCAGCGGGCTGACGAGCCTGGGATCCCGCACCTACGCGCCGGAGTGGTCCTATACCTGGCAGATATTGGCAGCCATCGGCGACCCCAGAACACTGCCTATCCCTGCTGACGAGGGTTGAAAACCCGAAACACGTGTCCAGGGATGGCGAAGACAGCAAGATTGAAAGATGATGCATCGCGAACACTCTACTATGATGACCAGAGTCCTTAGGGGCAACTTCCGCCGGTGTGTGAGTAGTGTGCGACCCCACCCCCTTTTTTGTAACTTAAAGCTCCCTTGAGCAGCGGGCTGACGAGCCTGGGATCCCGCACCTACGCGCCGGAGTGGTACTATACCTGGCAGATATTGGCAGCCATCGGCGACCCCAGAACACTGCCTATCCATGCTGACGAGGGTTGAAAACCCGAAACACGTGTCCAGGGATGGCGAAGACAGCGAAGATAGCAAGATTGAAAGATGATGCATCGCGAACACTCTACTACGATGACCAGAGTCCTTAGGGGCAACTTCCGCCGGTGTGTGAGTAGTGTGCGACCCCACCCCCTTTTTTGTAACTTAAAGCTCCCTTGAGCAGCGGGCTGACGAGCCTGGGATCCCGCACCTACGCGCCGGAGTGGTACTATACCTGGCAGATATTGGCAGCCATCGGCGACCCCAGAACACTGCCTATCCCTGCTGACGAGGGTTGAAAACCCGAAACACGTGTCCAGGGATGGCGAAGACAGCGAAGATAGCAAGATTGAAAGATGATGCATCGCGAACACTCTACTACGATGACCAGAGTCCTTAGGGGCAACTTCCGCCGGTGTGTGAGTAGTGTGCGACCCCACCCCCTTTTTTGTAACTTAAAGCTTCCTTGAGCAGCGGGCTGACGAGCCTGGGATCCCGCACCTACGCGCCGGAGTGGTACTATACCTGGCAGATATTGGCAGCCATCGGCGACCCCAGAACACTGCCTATCCCTGCTGACGAGGGTTGAAAACCCGAAACACGTGTCCAGGGATGGCGAAGACAGCGAAGATAGCAAGATTGAAAGATGATGCATCGCGAACACTCTACTACGATGACCAGAGTCCTTAGGGGCAACTTCCGCCGGTGTGTGAGTAGTGTGCGACCCCATCCCCTTTTTTGTAACTTAAAGCTCCCTTGAGCAGCGGGCTGACGAGCCTGGGATCCCGCACCTACGCGCCGGAGTGGTACTATACCTGGCAGATATTGGCAGCCATCGGCGACCCCAGAACACTGCCTATCCCTGCTGACGAGGGTTGAAAACCCGAAACACGTGTCCAGGGATGGCGAAGACAGCGCAGATAGCAAGATTGAAAGATGATGCATCGCGAACACTCTACTACGATGACCAGAGTCCTTAGGGGCAACTTCCGCCGGTGTGTGAGTAGTGTGCAACCCCACCCCCTTTTTTGTAACTTAAAGCTCCCTTGAGCAGCGGGCTGACGAGCCTGGGATCCCGCACCTACGCGCCGGAGTGGTACTATACCTGGCAGATATTGGCAGCCATCGGCGACCCCAGAACACTGCCTATCCCTGCTGACGAGGGTTGAAAACCCGAAACACGTGTCCAGGGATGGCGAAGACAGCGAAGATAGCAAGATTGAAAGATGATGCATCGCGAACACTCTACTACGATGACCAGAGTCCTTAGGGGCAACTTCCGCCGGTGTGTGAGTAGTGTGCGACCCCACCCCCTTTTTGTAACTTAAAGCTCCCTTGAGCAGCGGGCTGACGAGCCTGGGATCCCGCACCTACGCGCCGGAGTGGTACTATACCTGGCAGATATTGGCAGCCATCGGCGACCCCAGAACACTGCCTATCCCTGCTGACGAGGGTTGAAAACCCGAAACACGTGTCCAGGGATGGCGAAGACAGCGAAGATAGCAAGATTGAAAGATGATGCATCGCGAACACTCTACTACGATGACCAGAGTCCTTAGGGGCAACTTCCGCCGGTGTGTGAGTAGTGTGCGACCCCACCCCCTTTTTTGTAATTTTTTTTATTTGTTTCCGGCATATATAAATGAATATTTACATAGGGTCAGGGAAAGAAAGCACAGTTTATTCCACCTGCAAGGTGCAGGTTCCAGTCCATGTGCACCCAGGCTTCATCGAGGACCCCCTCCCACCCTCTCCACTGGGCTCTCACCCCATGTTAGAACTTCTTGTTCTTGCTCAGCTTGTTGTTACGCCACATGTGGTGCTTGCGCAGGAGTGCCCAGTACCGGGGGTCCTCGGGGTCCAGCTCGTCCAGGGTCTTAGGTGGTCCCAGGTGAACTTGGAAGAGCCAGTCAGGATATTCTGAATCCGTCTTCAGTGGCACCTCTACTCCTTGCTTTTAGATGTTCACTCCCATGCCGTGCGTGGTGAGCAGCGCAGCGTCCTTGCATACTTCAGGGCCTTTCAATTCTTCTTTGGCTACACTCCTTCCTTTACATTGACCACAGCTTTCTTGGCGTAACCCCTGGCCTGCACCGCCCCTTGTGTCCAGCCCGAGGTCGCATTGAACCAATAAATCAATCAATCAGTGATTTATATAGCGCGCTACTCAACCCGAAGGGTCTCAAGGCGCTGGGGAGAAGGGTCCGTTACTGCTCAAAAAGCCAGGTCTTGAGTTGCTTCCTGAAGGAGAGGTGGTCCTGGGTAAGCCGTAGGTGGGTGGGGAGGGAGTTCCATGTCTTGGCCGCCAGGTAGGAGAAGGATCTTCCTCCCGCGGTGGCTCTGCGAATGCGTGGTATGGTGGCGAGGGCGAGGCTGGCCGATCGTAGCTGGCGGGTGGGTGTGTAGAAAGTGAGGCGGCTGTTGAGGTACTTCGGGCCTATGTCGTGGAGAGCCTTGTGTGCGTGGGTGAGGAGTCTGAACATGATCCTCTTGTTGACGGGGAGCCAGTGCAGGTCTCTAAGGTGGGTCGAGATGTGGCTGCGGCGAGGGAAGTCCAGGATGAGTCGTGCGGAGGCGTTCTGTATGTGCTGGAGTCTTTTCTGTAGTTTGGCAGTGGTTCCCGCGTAGAGGGTGTTTCCGTAGTCCAGTCGGCTGGTGATGAGTGCCTGGGTGACTGTCTTCCTGGTTTCGGTGGGGATCCATCAGAAGATCTTATGGAGCATGCGCAGGGTGTTGAAGCACGATGATGATACAGCGTTGACGTGTCTGGTCATCGAGAGGAAGGAGTCCAGGATGAAGCCTAGGTTTCGTGCGTGGTCCGTTGGCTTAGGGGTAGTGCCCAGGGCAGGGGGCCACCAAGAGTCGTCCCAGGCGGCGGGCGATGATCCCAGGATGAGGACTTCCATCTTGTCTGAGTTCAGTTTCAGGCGGCTGTTCTTCATCCACTCGGCGACGTCATTCATCCCTTCATGAAGGCTGGCTCTGGTGGTGGTGGCGTCGTTGGTGAGGGAGAGGATCAGCTGGGTGTCGTTGGCGTAGGAGATGATGTTGGGGTTGTGTCGGCGTGTGATGGCTGCGAGGGAGCTCATGTAGACGTTGAAGAGGGTGGGGCTGAGTGAGGATCCTTGTGGTACGCTGCAGATGACTTCGGTGGCCTCGGATCTGGACGGGTGGAGGCGGACTCTCTGGGTTCTTCCGGCGAGGAATGAGATGATCCACTCCAGAGCCTTCCCTTGGATTCCGATGTTGCTGAGGCGCTGTACTAGGGTGCGGTTGCAGTCCGTGTCGAACGCTGCCAAAAGGTTCAGGAGGATGAGGACCGCTGTTTCCCCATTGTCGAGCAGGGATCTGATGTCTTCGGCTGCGATGAGGGCGATCTTGGTGCTGTGCTTGGCTCGGAAGCCGGACTGCGAAGGGTCGAGGGATCCGTTTGTCTCGAGGAAGGCGGCGATCTGTCTGTTGACGATCTTCTCGATGACTTTGGCCGGAAAAGGGAGTAGCGAGATGGGGCGGAAGTTCTTGAGGTCAGTGGGGTCCGCTGTTGGTTTCTTCAGGAGGGCGCTGAGCTCGGCGTGCTTCCAGCTTTCCGGGAAGGTGGCGGTGTTGAAGGAGATGTTGATGATGTCTCGGAGTTGGGGTGTGATGATGGAGTCGGCTTTGTTGAAGACGTGGTAGGGGCAGGGGTCGGTTGGTGATCCGGAGTGGATGGTGTTCATCGTGCGGGTGGTGTCTTCGGTGCTGACCGGGGTCCAGTTGCAGAGGGTGTTTCTTGGGGAGCGTTGGTTCGGTGGTTGGGTACGTGGTCTGTGCGCCGAAGCTGTCGTGTATGTCAGCGATCTTGCGGTGGAAGAAGGTGGCGAGTGAGTCGCAGAGGTCTTGCGAGGGTGTGATGTTGTTGTTTCCGGCATGGGGTTGGAGAACTCTTTGATGATGCTGAAGAGTTCCTTGCTGTTGTGGTTGTTGTTGTCCAGTCCTTTTTTGAATGTTATCCTTTTGGTGGTGTGGATCAGCTGGTGGTGTTCGCGGGTGGCGTTCTTGAGGGCAGTCATTTTTCTCTGGTCTTGTCATGGCGCCAGGCTTTCTTGAGGGTGCGGCAGTTTTTCTTGGATGTTTTGAGTTCGTCAGTGAACCAGGAGGCTTTCTTGCTGCCGGGTCTGCTGGGAGGGTTCTTCAGTGGTGCGAGGTCGTCGGCGCAGTTGGTGAGCCACTGTGTGAGGGTGCAGGCTGCTTCGTTAGGGTTCGTTGCACTGTCGGGAGGTTTCAGGCTGAGGGCGGTGGTGAGCTGGTCGGCGGTGATCTTGCTCCAGCTCCTGCGAGGAACCTGCTGCGGATGGTGGTGGGTCGTGGTTCTTTTGAAGCTGAAGTGGACGCAGCTGTGATCCGTCCAGTGAAGTCCGGTAGAGTGGCTAAAGGAGATGTGCTTGCTGGAGGAGAAGACGGGGTCAAGCGTGTGGCCGGCGTAGTGGGTGGGGGTGTTCACCGGTTGCTTGATTCAGAGGTTGGCGAGGTTGTCCAGCAGGGTGGTGGTGTTGGTGTCGTTGTTTTTCTCCAGGTGGAAGTTGAGGTCCCCTAGGAGGATGCAGTCAGTGGAGGGGAGGGCGTGCGGGCTGATGAAGTCCGCGATGTCTTCGCTGAATTGGGCGCGTGGTCCGGGGGTCTGTAGATGAGGGTGCCTCTGAGGGTGGTCTTGGGGTCGGTGTGTATCTGGAAGTGGAGGTGCTCGGCGGCGGTGAAGGAGTCGTCGGAGTTGGTCGTGATGCGGATGGTGTTCCTGTGGACGATGGCGATGCCTCCTCCAGTCTGGTTGACGCGGTCCCTCCGGGCGATCTTGTATCCGTCCGGGATGGCTACGGCGATGTCGGGCGCTGAGGAGGCATTCATCCAGGTTTCCGTGAGGAAGGCGACATCTGGTGATGTTGTGTCGAGCAGGTTTCAGAGTTTGACGGCGTGTCTGTGGACGGAGAGGGTAATGAGGAGTATGCACTTGAGGTGGTTGTTGCTGGTTCCTGGCCTTTTGGGTGCGGTGCAGGTCCGGAGGCAGGTGAACTTGCAGGCTTGGCAGCTGAAGGGTCCGTGGGTGCGTTTCTGGGTGGCGTGGTGGCAGACAGGGTTCCGGTCTGGTTTGAGTGCGTGGAGGGTGGCGGCATCGTAGGTCCGTCATGTGGGCTGGTATCGTCGGGGGCCAGGGGTCATGGCGCTGGGCGTGGGCCAGGCACGGGCGGCCGCAGACGGGCTTGCCTTTGGCACGCCTTCGGTGCACAATCGGCGCGCCCGCTGCGCATGAACGCTGCGCGTGCGCGTGTGCTCCATAGGAGGCGAAGTGGGAGGGAGCAGCAGCTGGGAGGCGGGAGCGGGCGGCCAATGGGGTAACAGAAAAAAAGGGGGCGGGGCCGTGAGGGGGGCAGCGGCGGGAAGCGAGGAGGGGGCACACCAGGGATAGCGGTATTTACGAGGCAAAAGACAAATGCAGAGTCAAGAAGGCACAAAAGACACATACAGAATTAAACTGGGACAAAAAAGAAGACAGTTACAGAGTCACGAAGTGCAGATGGGAAATGCACACAATGAGGGCAACAGCAGGGCAGAAGCGAGCGAGCAGCAGCAGGGGCGCCGAGGCTGGGGATGAGCCTGTGGCGCTGGGCGGAGCCGCGCAGCGTGGGGGGTGTCCTGGAACCCCGCTGCCCGCAGGAGCCAAGCCGCCCTGCACATAGTGTCCTATCCTGGACAGACATTTATCTATGCTGGTATAGCAATGTTTCCCTATGCATCTAGAAGTGAGCTTCACTTTGGGGTTTTTGCTCCTATGCTAGCTGCCACATGGGCTACCCCTCTTAGATTATTTTGCACAAAGACTGTCTCGTTATGCAGTAGGTAAAAATTGATGCATGGCCCCTGAGCCAAAAGCTAGCCTAAATTGCGGTGGTAAATGTAGGTCAGAGTTGTTAGAAGAATGCTTAACATAGAACTTCGGCTCCATCTACTGAAGAAGTTATATAATGTAAATATTCACTGAGAAATTTTGCAGAAGGTGTTAACTTTATAAAACCAGCATAGCAAAAAACAGGGCGCCATGTAATTCTTAACTCAAAAAGTTTACTTCTAATAATAACAGCACATAATTCCACATACTTAACTGCATCATGGATGTGAAACATGTTTAAATGAGTAATAGGAAATTAAAAAGGGGAAAGGGGAAAGGAGAATGTGATATAATCTCCTCAGAAGAGAGGAATTATAACATCCAAGCTTCTCATATGCATTAGTGTCCTCTACACAGCCCACAACTGCACTCCTTCTTACACAGTCATGCATTTACTCTCTGCTTACATTCTTATTTCACTTCATGGGTTTTTTCATCTTTGAACTTGTTACATCTTATCTCCTTAACTGATCCTACAGCGCATTCATTCCTTATCTCTTTTGTAAAAGCTGTTGTCAAGCATCGAATTAATGTACGTGCTGATATTAATTTACATTCAGCTTATTTTGGGGGTTAAGAACTTTTGGGCTTATTTACAAACCACTTGCACCGCTGGTGCGTCACTTTTTGTGACGCACTGGCAGGGCATCTTGCTGCCTTATATTTACATGTATATGTAAGGTCACCCTGCTTGGCTTTTCGAGTCCTTGTAAATACAGCCCCTTTACACACAGCACTTTGCGTGAACGGGGTGTGCCATGGGTGTTGCTGTGGGTGTTCCCACACATGACTTCTTCCGCATTTCCAGATTTACAAGAAATCGTAAACCTGGAAATGCGTCAGAATGCAATGTCTCCTCTTTCTGCTGTGCTCTTATTTTTCCTCTTTCTGCTGTGCTCATAGAAAAAGGAAATTGCCTCTTGTGATTGTTTTTGTGCAGGAAGGTGTTCCTTCCTGCACAAAACAGTCTTCCCCGCAAAGCAGGCACCCTTGCACCATATTGCTAGGATGCCTGCATCAGTGCATGGCAGCCCATTGTGTGCCAGTGCAGGGGAGAGCAAAAGGATCCGTCATATTGTTGCAGATATGATGCTTCCCTGTGCTTTGTAAGTGACTCATTGTGGCACAGCAAAATGGCTTGCGGCACGGATCTGAGTCAAGTTGTTGTAAATAAGGCCCTTTATACTTTGAATGGGGACAAGAGTGAAAATGATTCAAGGTCATTTCCATCATCAAGCAGGATGAAGAGTAGACTTTGTTGTAGACTGATACGTAGTGAGAGGTGAAGGGGTCTGCATCACTGACGTGAAGTGTTGCCTGAAGTGCTGCATCTTCTGCCCATCTATGCATTGCAGGACTGATGTCTAAGGTGAGGTGGGATGCTGTTTCAAGTCCTGGGCATGCTGACAGGTTATTGAGGTGGGTTTGATGTTTAGTGGTGTTAAAAGGTTACTAAAAGGTAATGTAGAACAATCAGGGGGATTTCATCTGTGACTTTGCTGGTGCTTAGTCTGTATCTGACTCGATTGTCAGGCAAAAGGTATTACTTGCTGATGTATTTGTGATTGGATTGTGACAGGTTTATTTTTATCATCCCTCTGAATATTAGGTAGCCACTCAGGGACCTATTTATGAAAATATCATGCAGGGCAGAAATTTACCTTGCTACTCTGCGTGATAGGAAAAGGGCAGAATGCAGCGTACTTAACATAATACAGAATATTCCTGTCTTTTCCCTGTGCTGGCGCACAATGTGCTGCCTTGCACCAATGTAGGCATCCTTGCATCATTATGCAAAAATACCTGTTTTGTAAGCAGGGTTGTTTTTTTTCAGGAAGGGACACCTTCCTGCACCAAAAAATCCCATGAGGCATTTTCCACTACCTATGTGTACTGTAGAATGCAGAACACAAGAAGAGGAAACAAAGAGGAGGAATAAAGAAATTTCTCCTCATTACACCTCCTCTGGGCATATGTAGCATTTTGACGCATTCCCTGGTCTACCAGTAATGGCAAATCTGGGAATATGCCAAAATACATGGGTGGTGCATGAGAACAGCCACGTTCCACCCATGGTACGCCTCACTGGAACAGAGTAACGCAATGCAGTGATTTGTACTGCATTATTCTAGATTTATTAAGCCAGGCCAGCTGGCCTTGTGTGGATTGATAAATCTAACTTGAGAGTTGCATCGCTCTTACGCCCCGTTGCATTGCGCTAGGACGACACAACTCTTTAATAAATATTCCCCTTAATTGGTCAAGGTAAGACTGTTTCCTGTCTGGATGATGTCTTGGAAAGCAAGTTTAAAAGGCATGTTTACTGTGCTGAGTATGGTTGGACTGGCCATTTGGACATTCCCGCATGTCTCTTTTGGGCTGCTTTCAGGGCTGAATGGGATCCGTGATTCTGCATTGAGAGATCTTCGTCGACTTAATTGAAGAAACGTGTTGTGATATTCACCGTGTGAAACATTTTTTTATGAATAGACCCATATATCTACTGTGGGCAGAATGCCCCTCAAACTCACTGGACAAGACTAGGCTTGCTTGCTACAATGCAAAACTGATTTAAATATTTTTACCTGCACTGCTTCTGTAAACACTGGTGCTGACAAGTGTTGTGGGTGCTTCTCCACTGAGGTATTTCAGAGTAGGTAAGGGTCATTTGTTCACAGCCATTGCATTGATGGGCGTGAAGATGGCTGCTAGATCTGCTTTTAAAGGCATCAAAGAGGTGCAGAAGGTGTCTTGTATCGACAGATAAGTGCAGAGGCAGTGTGGTTTCTACTTTTCTTTTATCTGATAATCTTTCTACAAAGCAAATGTTGATGATGTGGCCTTTATCTGTTTAGCGGGTGAAGCAGTATGTGCTTGATGTCTTTGTACAGGGCTTCACCTCCATTGATGGATTTGGGGGTAGTAATTATGTAGTAGGCTGGTTTGGCTGCAGGGAACGTTTCAGTACTAATAGGTAATAATGAAGTTGTTTTTGCACCATTTATTCTTATTTGTTATAGATTGTTCAATTGTAATACATTTGTAGGGTGTCAAGGAGGATAGTCCTTCCATTTTATTGATTATAAAGGGATGTGACTGCTCATGTTGGCATTCAACGTGCTGAGAATCCAGGAACAAGAACACCTTGGCAGTAATTGGCATGGGGGTTTGCATGGTGAGTGGATCTTCCGTCAGTGTGTCAATGGAGTTTTCTTTCAGGTAGTGATATTGCTGCTTGTATTGCTATGGGTGGCCATGGTTATTGTTTTGTATTGATGAAGAATGCGAGGACCAACAGGTCTGTTATATTTTTTACAGATATGAATGAGTGGTATTTAAGAGGCTGCTTTAAGGCAACGATTAGAATGGGACTATTGCCAGAATGTTTGTTAGTTCCTTGGCTTGCTAGGTGATTTTGTGTGTATTTAGAAGGTTGGAGAATGTTGCTTGCATTTTTCTTACTCAAGGTGGTAAAGATAGTATGTGGGTTTCATTAAATGCTTTTGGATTGTATTTGCTAAATCATGTGTTCGAATATACCAGTGGGTTCCATTAAATATATGTGTGTGTGTAAACTTATAATGGACATGTAAAGCTCAACATTTTATCCAGAAAACTATGAATTTAAACACTGTTTTGTTTTTGATTAAAATGTATCTATCAAACCGCACCTGAACACTCTCCTGCCCATCAAAATTACACCCTTGTCAAATGAACATTTTTCCTACTAATCTATAAAAAATTGTCCAACTGCCTGACACTTATCTCTTCCTCTTTGCCCTCTGTTACCAATCAGACAGGTGCATCCCATCAAAAAAACATGCATGCTTAACTTGTCTGTTCTTAAACACCCTGAATATTGTCCCTCTTCTTCCAATAAATTAACCCATCTTTTTCCCATCCATATCTTAACACCCTTTCCTTCCAAGATTCAACATATTATGACCTTGCACCAGGATACACTAGTACCTCTCATTCTGCTTTGTAATCTACGACCCATAAGCAAGAAAACTACAGTAATTCCATACCACTTTAACTTCCGGTCTCTATCACTTCACCTCTGCCATGGTTGTCCAGTGAGTCTATGACACATATAGCACACAATACTGCATGCACTTTTTTCAAATATACATCTTTTACTTCTTGCCTTGGGAAGTATCAGTTTCACCCTGAGCAAGACATTCTCAACTCCTTTCACACCAGCATACTGTAAAAGAGCTGTTGTCATATTACCTGACTCTTCCTCCCTTTTCTATGGAGATGTTTAGATGGCCTACACAAACATTTCTCAAAAACAGCAATCAGTTGATGAGAAATATTTTTGGGCACGTTGCCAAATTAACCCCAAATTTAAAACCAAGTGCATACTAGCAACAGGTCAAACATACTTTGCAACAAAACCATCCCAACCTAACTGGCGTGCACTCAAAAGAAGACCATTTAATTTTTTCTGCTAAGTAGTGGGTGTTGCAGAACTGCAAGCGGTTGGAACAATAGGTTGTATCCCCGCTCTAGCACAAGACCGATTTGTCCTTGCACATGTCTTCTGGATGGTTCTAAGTAAATGCTGCTTGACTACCCAAGCCTTGGACTAAATCTGAACCTCAACCCCTTGCATTGATGCCTGGTCTGCTGTTGTTAAGCCTGCCAATATTGAAGTATGTCTAGCTGATTCAAACTCACTAGTATTCTTCACACAAAGTATGAATAATGTATTTTGTTCACTCATCACAGATGGGCGAGTGTTGCACCAAGACCTTCCCTGTCAAATGCAGGTGGACCTTACTTATAAAGGTGACTCTTTCTACAGAGAATTCTGTCCTTCATGAAAGGTTTCCTAATTTATTGCAGGGAGCACCCTGCACCATTCCTGCTCCCATGAACCGCTGCTTAGTGCACTGTGAGCACAGGTCAATATCCAAAATCAGAGATATGAATATTCAAAGTGCTTGGAGCTGTTTTGGGGATCCTCCTACCCTGTTAGGTTGTACAAAGGTCCAGCACCAACATCACTCGAATGCTAGACGGGTCTTAAGATTGTTTACTGGATTGCAAGATCCCTTGCACACTTGCATGTAGAGGGTCAGAGAACTCTCACCACAGCAAGAGGCTCCACCTGGCTCCGAGTTATTACCTTGTGAGGGAGCTCTCTTGAGTGCAAGAACTAGCACAGTCCTTGAAGATGATCTTGGCCTATTTGGTTGTCCAGTGTGGGAAATACTTGACTACGGACAGTGGTTTAAAGATTTGACTATGAAGCCTGGTCAGTTGTTCAGTACAAGACCTGTTTCCACTACTTAAGGAGGAAGAATGTTGTAAACAACAAGGGATCAGGGATATCACTACTTCAAGTTCAAGTTCCCTGGGAAGGCATAAAGTCTGCACCATGGACACCAGGGGCTGACATATGGTGACTACTATAGCATGTACATTTCTCATGTCCGGATAACAGTCTATCGATTTTTTGCCTGACAATTGGGATGGACTGTTCCATGAAGAGCAGGTTCAGTACTGATTTGCATAAGGCGGGCCTTTGGAGCAGTATGGTGGAAACAAAAATCATAGACCTTGCCCAGTAGTTTGGTCTGGACCATTTTTAATGGAGCAGGAGCACAGCTGATTTAATGTGGCCTGAGATTGTGTGATGGGCAAATAAACAATAAAGTGGGATGCGTCCCCAAGTAATTGCCATTGGCCGAGTTTAATTCAAGCAGTCAACTCATCACTATTTTATATCCTTTGATTCCAGCTCTTTGGCAGGGCTGTAACACCGGCCTCAACAGCCCCGTGGTGCTGGGGGTCCCAGAGCGGCAGGGCCTCCCCTCAGCACAGTACTCAGGCCTGATAGCTCCAGATCAAATCAGGAGCTGGGGCCCCTCTGTGCACCTTGCAAGGGGGATCCCTTCAACTTTCGTTATGCCACTGCTCTATGGCATCCATTTGACCTGTTATTTCAATCTGTTAAACTGGCAATTAACACCAAAATGCTCAACTATTAGAACAGCTTCTGCATCACAGCATTCCATTTATTTTTACTCAAGGGAACACAACAGAAGCGTGCCTCCAAAACTTTTTTCAAGCTTCCTAAAAATGTATAGTTTTCAACACCTCCCGTTCAGTTTTGTTTATTTCTAAGAAAAAGGTGGATCAATCTGTAGAAAAATGTATAGGCCTGCATTGCTTCCATTATTCAAAGGAAAAAGACCTTCATCAGTTATCCATTATACAGCTGCGTATTACTTTGGCAACAATACCTAATTGTTTTTAAAAGTAATGCTTAACCCCTTTCACGCCGTCATGAGCCACGGGTGGCGTGTCCTCATGAACGCATGGTTCCATCATGCTGTGGCCGCTCCACCCACGCAGCACTGATTCCCTGCCTGTGCGGGTGAATTAGTGAGTGGGCGGAGGCATGACGGAACCACGCCATCATGAGCACAGCTCGCCTGTGGCTCATAATGGTGGTTCCATCACGAGCATGGCGGCGCCGCGCTTCCCCCCTCTACCCCAGCGCCGCTGTGGAATTACCACCGCAGCCAAGGGGGTTAACGTCAGATTCATTTTGAATGCCAATTTTCTTTCTTTTTTCACATGGCCTCCCCTTTTTAATGTTTTATGTTGAAGGGTTAAAAGGTTTGAGATTTTCACACTGAACTGTTGGTCACTTGCAGCAACTAAATATATTTCCCAATCAATCAATGATTCATGTCGATGTGATGTCAGGTGAATTTTGTTTTCATTCGGTGGTGCGCTTTACACCTTCATTCAAAAGATGTGATTAGGTTCTTTCACTGCAACTTATATCCTTTGCAATTTATTCAGAAGCGTCATGAAAAAATAACTTGTCCCAGACCAAAGATGTAAAGATGAAAAAAACTGACTTTGGTGATCCGCTGTCACTTAGAAATCGTTCAGTGATTTTGAACTATAAATTTTTCCTGAACCACGATGTGTGTTCATATCTAGGTTAACCAGGCATGAAATGATTAATTATAACTTTACGGCCCACTTAAATTAATTAAAAAACTTCCATAACATGAAGGTGTTTATTTGCCTGAATACATTTCAATTTAAGCCCAAATCACAGTGGCGGCTGGTGTATTTTAAAAGTGGTTGGGTGCAAATTTTATACCTGAGTAAGTTTTGTTTCTTGACACCTTTGAATAAATTGCAAAAGAAATTAGTTACAGTGAAAGTAACTAATTGCATCTTTTTAAAGAAAGTCTATAAAATGAGTATGAACATGGATGTGGTTAGGGTTTTACCGAAAGAAAATACTGGAAATAAATTATTCAAATGATGGATTTTATGTCAAGACCCAGAGGCTAATATTATGCAATAAATCCTTTATTGCCACCACTCAGCAGCATGTTAAAAGTAACCCTGGGCGGAGTCCTCGGAGTTGCATTACGTGAAGTGCAAAAAAACTCCGCCACACTACGCGGAGCTCCGCGAGCGGCGGAGTATGGTAGAAAAATGCTTGTTTGAGGTGATTGCACAGTGCTGGATGCTTGGCCTTACTGTGCAATCATTGTGAACAGCACCATGCACAGCGCAAGCTTACTTTTTCTGCCGCTCAAGGAGATTTTTACTCGAACTGCTGCTTTTTCAACATGAACAGGTAGTTTCTTGACACGAGTGGTTGCAAGCATACACAACCACTCGCAATGAGAAACCTGACCTCCGGTGTTGCGAAATTTCGCCAGGAGGTTTTTTTCCATGCTTGTGCTCGCCAACTTGATATTGGCGATCGCAAACGGGGAAAAAATTCGCCAGGAGGTGGATTTTCCTCACTCCTGCTCGCCAACTTAACGTTGGTGAACACGAGTGAGGAAAAAACTCCGCTGCGCTGCCCGAAGAGGAGTTTTTCGGAACTCCGTGAGCTCAGTGTAACGCGTAGTCCGGGAAACTCCGCAAACTCTGTGAGTGGAGTTCACCACCCAAGGTTAGTTAAAAGCTTCTAGAATAAATATATATAGAACTTGAATATCATTCTAACACAATAAAACCCCCCAGAAACCAGTCCTCTTCCTTCTTTTATTGTTGCTGCTCAATGAGATACGTACTATTTAATGTTCCTGTTTGACTTTTATTACTCTAGTTTGTTGGTTTTAATGAGCGCTCTGAATGAGAGTTTAATCGAGTGTGCTGCTTTTTGAGTGTATGCAGCTACGCTGTTTGCTATTTTCTGTGTCCTTTAATCCCCTTCTGTCAACATTTGTATCCCTTAGTTGCCCAGATTTAGCTTAGTTAGGCCTTCGCCCGTTTTTCCATGGTGACTCTTGTTTCACACCGTGACTCTCTCTTTATCCCTCTCCTTGGAGGCTTTGGAGGCTATGGGGCCTAGTTTCTTTTGGCCCACGGGCTAACCAATGTTTTCGTCGGAAAAGCCTTGTGATGCCGAGACATTTTCATGGTTGCAGCCAACCTTTGTGATGGAGACGCAGCTGCGTGGTGTCCAGAGAATGCAGCATTGTGTCTCCTCCTGTGACACAGTCGAAGTCTCAGACGGTCTAGACAGCTGACAGGCTGTTTTTCTGTCAGTTTCACCTGTGTGGCGCTGCACTGCCTCTGTAGCGCCTGTTAAATCAGAACATTGTTTCTGACAGAACTTTCTTCTCACCTCATGTTTTTTTTCCCGGAGGGCAGGAAAACGTGCACCTTGTCTTCAAGGCTGTGAGTGTTATTTGGTTGAAATTTGTCGCTTTTCAGATAAATTCAATGACTTGGCTATTTGTTTCAAGGTTTTGCCCCTTATACATTTATTTTGTGACTTCAGACCCATTATACTTTTTGTTGTGCTTTTGACAGCCATTAGTATATGTATATTTTTTAGGGTAAGCCTCCTGGAAGTTTATTAGAGTATATTTTGTGATCTTTTGGAAAGTTTATTAGTATGTATATTTTAATTTTGTGTACAATGGAGCAGGGTGAAGGATCCTTGGAGGATAAGTTAAATGAGGCAATTGAGAAAATCACTACTGAAGTGTCTATTGGGATGAAAAGGAAATTAGAATTGTTGGCTTCAAAATCATCCAGGACGGAGGAGGTGCGTTTTTGGTCTGTGTCAGAGAGAGAAGCTGCGCACGGCTCAGCTAAAAAAGCTTCTCAGAAGAGGAAGAATGTGACTACCAGTATTCCACTGGGTAAGAAGAAGAGATCTACCTTGGTAAAGCATGTCTGATGTGTTGACAGGCAAGAAGAGGATGCCACTGGCATCAAGGATGGGCCGGCGAAAGGTCTGATATGATGATGTGTCAAAAAGAGGGCGCATACAGAAAGCCGTGATTTGTGATGAATCCTTTCTTAGTGCGGAGGTAGAACTTAGTTGCTCATCCAACTTCCATTCGGAGGACGATGTGACATTTAATAAAAAGTTGACAATGGAAGGCACTTTGAGTAAAGAGAGTGGTTTTCTTTTAGACCCTTTTGGTCAGAACATGTTTGACCCTTTATTGATTAAACACACTCCTTCGCCTGGATGATCCCCTTCAGACCATGTTGCTGAATATATTCAATATTGGATTCGAAGGGAGATACCTAAGGAGGTGCGCATAAGGTTAGGATCTGAATGCCCATGTTCCTCCATTGATTAAAGGTGTTGATGACACCAGAACTTGATGCCAAGATTAGCGCATGTATTTATAGAGGCCTTAAATCTTGTCAGGACAGGTTGTTGGATGTGGTTGGCCCACTGACCAAATTTTTTGACATGGCTGAGGAGGCCTACGTGAAGAAAGAAAGCAAGGGGAAGATATAACTGTGGTGACAGAAGAGGCAGAGGAATGACAAGTAAGGCTAGACATTTCTGTTATCCCCTTAAAATTGGACGGCAGACTTGCCCTATTTTATCAAGGATGGTTAACGATCACAAGGGACCCTTGGGTTTTAGAAACTGTTCAGGGATTTCTGATAGAGTTTATAACTCACCCACTTCAAGAGATTTTGCCAAGTCCTTTAGTTCTCTCAAAGGATCAGATGAATCTGATGGATATAGAGGTTCAGGAACTATTAAAGAAACGAGGGATAGTAAGAGAGAGAGAACACGTGGATGGTTTTGTGAGCAACATATTTCTGGTAGAAAGGAAAAGCAAAGGCATGCTTCCAATAATAAATCTGAGAGAACATGGATGGTTTACCATCACTTCAAGATGGAGTGTATCCACTTATTGAAGGATGTGTTTCAGAATGGGGATTGGATGACTCGACTGGACCTAAAGGATGCCTATCTTACCATTCCAATCTGGATTAATCACCAAAGGTTTCTGAGGGTTTTGTGGAGAAAAAAGATGTGGAAGTTTGTTTGTTTGCCTTTAGGCCTGTTGTCAGCAACCTGGTGCTTCACAAAGGTCCTAAGACCCGTGGCAACGTATCTGAGAGTGAAAGGCATGCATCTGATAATTTATTTAGACAATATTTTGTTAATGGGTCAGGACAAAAGAATACTACTGTCGCATACAAAACAAGCTGTAGGCTTACTGGATTCCCTGGGTTTTTTGATAAACAGAGCAAAATCACAGTTTGTACCAAGCCAACAACCCCAATTCATAGGCTTGGTAGAAGACATGGTGGAGAGTGTATTGAAGTTACCCAAGGAAAAGTTGAAGAGGATTCGAAAGAAAATCAAAAATACTCACAGGTCAAACTGTATCTCTTTAAGAATGTTAGCACGTATTGTTGGCCTTCTGTCATCTACCATTCAAGCTATTTTCACAGGTCCTTTACATTACAAGGCTTTACAGAGATTAAAGGATTTTCATTTGAGAAATCGTTTAAAGTATTCAGAGAATGTTTGGTTAGCCCAGGCAGCAAAACAGGAATTGAGTTGGTGGCTGAGAAATATGGAAGCATGGAATGGGCAATCAATTTTTGAAGAAAATGCAGATGTGATTGTGGAAGTAGATGCAAGCTTGGAGGGTTAGGGTGCAAGCTGTGGATTGCAGAGAACTGGTGGGCTTTGGACAGAGAAGGAAAAGGAATTACATATACATTATTTGGAGCTGTTAGCAGGTTCTTTTGCGATGAAATGCTTTGGAGATGAAACTGCCAGATGTTCTATTGTTGTAAGGGTGGACAATGTATCTGCAGTAATGAATGAATGAATGAAATTAAACTTATAAACGCGCGACTTTGCCCAGAGGCATCAAGGCGCCTACAAAAGAAGCCTACATGTGAACATGTTAGTAGACCCTCAATTAAAGGGCCTGGCGGACTTAGCAAAGGTTTTTTTGGTAGTACTGAATGGAGAGAAACATTTTTGTTCAGGCAGAACACATCCATGGCCAGTCAAATTCAGTGGCAGATTGGTTCTCAAGGAATTTTTATGACTCCAGCGACTGGACCTTAGACAGGGGTGTATTTTTGAAATTGAATCTTTTGTGGGGCCCTTTTGAGGTAGACCTTTTTGCAAACAGAATCAATGCTCAACTGAACAGGTGCTTCAGTTGGCACCCAGATCCGGATTCAGACGGGATAGATACGTTTCTCCAGGATTGGAAACGTCTCCACCCCTATGCCTTCCCTCCCGTTGCAATGATCAGCGGAGTGACAGGAATGATTTGCAAATGGAGAGAGATGGTGGTGGTCATCAGCCCGTTTTGAGTTCTCAAGCTTGGTACCCTATGTTACTAGATATGAGTGTGGAATTCTCAATACTTCTTCCAGTATTTCAGGGGATCTTACAGGGTCCTCAAGGAGAAATACATGGTCTCTAAGAAACAGGCCAACTCCAGCTTGTGGCTTGGAAATATTCAGGAAAGTCTGGAAAAAGCTAGGCCTTTCATCAGAGGCTTCCAGGCTCATTGAGGAATCCTGGGCACCAGGAACTAGGAAAGCCTACAGATCGGCCTGGAATAAGTGTAATGATTGGTGTATGGTAAGGGATATGGATCCCGTATCAGCAGATGTAGTTCAGGTGTTGAACCTATTAACAGACTTGTTTTCAAAGGGTTTAGCTTACAGATCAGAGAATTTACATAGATTGGCTATATGACGGTTGGTCAAGATGTGATGGTGAGGAAATTTCTAAGGAGCATGGCTAAACCTCCAGGTACTAGATATACTGCCCTCTGGGATGTTTCGCACATTCTTCTCTCTCTAGATCATGGAATAAAAATATGGGCTTACGTTTAAAGGACTTACCCTTCAAACTGTTGATGTTGCTGGGCCTGCCTTTTTTCCGTGGGGTCTCAGATGTTCGTGCTTTAGAGATCGGTAGTAGGTGTTTTACGCCTAAGGATATTTGTTTGCATGTTAAGCAAAGAACCAAAATGAACTCCTCAACTATCTTTTACCCATATTTGGATGACAAGGAGAAGCTATGTGTGGTGAGTTGTGTGAAGAAATATGATGTAGAATGATGTTGTTAGGACCTCCTTGGGTGGAACAATTACTTATTCCTTTTAGACACCCTATAAGGCTGTTTCCTCTCCCACTCTGGCGAGGTGGCTTAATGAGTTGATGAAGAATTCTGATATAGATATTAGTATGTTTGGAACGCATTCAGTTCGAAATGCGGCTGCTTATAAAGCATGTGTCATGGGTGCAAGACATCCTACGTTGTAGTGATTGGCCTTCAGGCTCTCTGTTTAGACACTGTTTTTTCAAACCTATTGATTGTGCAGCAAGACGTTTGGTGAATATGCTTTGAACTTGCATAATATTGATCTCCAGGACTTGACATAAAATACAGATTTTCCACAGCCTTGGTGGGCTGAAAATCTGGATTTTATTAAAGGCATGGAGGCTAATATTATCCCTCCCCCTTTTTATCTCAATCCTGATGTTATTTGTTTTTGTCAATACAGGACAAGCCTAAGAATCGATCCACTGGAGAATTAGATTCCCAATTTTTTATTCAGCAATGCCAATGAAACAAGAAGTCATTCGTAAACAAGTTTGGTTGAACAAGAGACAACATGCTTTTGAAGTTCATAAGTTTTACATCCTTTTGCAGTCCTTTTAAGTGCTACTTCATTTCGCTTTTCATAAAATAAGAAAGAGGACTGGTTGCTGGGGTTTCTTATTGTGTTGAAATGTTGTTCAAAGTTCTATATTCTTTATTCTAGAAGCTTTTAGCATGCTGCTGAATGGTGGCAATAAAGGATTTACTGCATAATATTAGCCTACATGACTTTAATGTAATTCAGATTTTCAGCCCACCGAGGCTGTGGAAAATCTACATTATACAGTATTCGTTTCCTACAAAGTTTTGAAAAGAGGAATCCAAATAAGGGATGTTGTAGTACAAATGTGAAGAAAACATTAGAAACAAGTCAAAAATATCCCCTAGTCTAAAACTGGTCTGCTAGGAAAATGCCCTATGAGCAACGCTCCCAGGAAAGTACACGCACCCACCAATGAAAATAGGCACACCACATGTTTCCTTCGTGTAACACATCTCTACTTCTTCACTGTATTGGTCGATATAGTCAGACAGGTGGTAACATTATCCATGGAAAACACTGAAAATATTAGATGGCTTACGGCATTGGCACTCCTGCCACAACACCACTGCTAGTAATAATCAGAGAATGATGGGATGAAATTAGCCCATGGGGTACCACAGGGAGCCTGGAAACCTTTGGCTCAGTGGTGTCTACAGGAATAAGGAGGAAATAGCATGGCTATGCAACTGCAACCTGAAGTGACCTTTGAGTGATGCTTCAGGAGCAGTGAGACACAACAAGAAGAAATAAAAGTGCAATCAAACCATTTTATTGGCTTTGAGTTTCTGCAAAGCACTTCTTTTTTTGTCATTTTTTATAGTGCGTACAAATAAATAAGAGCTTTAAATAAGATAGGATGGACAGTGGGCACTGTGTGCACTCAGGACAGCATCCATTGCTGTCTCCTTGAGCCCCCACTGCTGGCAAGTGACGACTAATGAGAGGAATACCTGCATTCAAAGCAGGCCTTAGTGCTGATAGTGCCAGGTTCGACAATTGTAGTTGGTGCCCTCCTCCACACAGTGATCGCCTTCTCCATGGGTCCCTCACTACTACCCTCCAACGGTGCTTTTCATCTCTCCATAGACCCTGTCTCACATTTTTTATTTCTTTTATAGCACTATGCATTGATGGAGCAGGGTTTCGTGAAAATGAAACTTGCTCAGTGAATACCCCCATAACATGCACTAAAAACACGTAGATTAGGTAAATTCTAATGTACACCCAACATGAACATAGGGGAATTGCTTTGCGCATGCCTGAAATAACACAAATAAATAAGATTGTAATAAGTGTGTGTTTTGAAAGTAAACAAAGAAGTTGCATGAGTAGGCTGCAAGTATATCAGTATTTTCCAGGTTGTATCCTGCTTTGAAAGTTAATTGTTATTGCTGCTTTTGCACTAAGCTTATGCTACTTAACATTAATGGGGAAATAGTTCAAGGTGGGTGGGAAACAGAGAAGGTCTCATTACCATATTATTAATAAATGTTCATTTCCATCTCCCTTAGAGTGCTGAATGAAGCCTCCATTTTAAAAAAAGGACATGACTGGGATGGGGAAGTTTGCTTGGAGCAAATCTGCTCTGACACAAGACAAACAGATGACATGAAGGAGTGAAGGCCAGAGCGTCAGATGACTGGCAATTGTTGTACCCTAGCGTCATACCATGGCTGTGCTCTGCTAAAATATTGACTGATGAAATACGAATGTGCTAAAATGTATCTTATATGGGAAGCGTATGAATAAACTGAAATTTGGACCATGGGAACCATCTTACACAATAAAGTTGTTAAATAAATGCGAAGTCATGGTGGCGTGACCATGCTACCCCTCAAAACCCACCTATCCATGTGCAAGTTTAATGTAGAATGCAACATTAGTGGATTGGTCATATCACTTTTAGGGTATATCTGGGGTGCCTTTAGTGAGTGTGGTTTAAGCTTAGGCTGACAGAGAGAAGAGAGGAGCATGTCGCTGTCCGTTGCTTTGCAGAGAGGCCTAGCTTTTCTTGTCCTGTCCCGTTCCTGATTCTTCACCTTTTGTTCTCTGATTCTGTATCAAGAGCCCCCACCATTTCCCTATGTCATGGGTGTTTTTTTCTACAGACCAATAGGTTTGTATTTAGCCTAAATCAGCCTCAGAATCTAATATCAATGTATTATTGTCTCTGATACTTTTATCTCTACACCTTTCCACTCCGTCAATAATACCTAATATGCAGTATTTTAGATGAACCTATTGTTTCTTCATCTATCCTTCCGTCAGGTATATTATGTGGCATAATCATTCGCTGAACATTTTGTCCCTTACGCTATCCACTCCTTCATTTGCATGAAGTCACTGTCATTGAGTTTGAAGATCTCTCTCTCTCTCTCTCTCTCTCTCTCTCTCTCTCTCTCTATATATATATATATATATATATATATGTATATATATATATATATATATATATATATATATATATATTGAGCTTAGTTTATTATCTTCAGCTTGACACGTTTCGGCACACCTGCCTTTTTCACAATGGGCAATTTCATAAAATGAAGAATCTTTAAGCAGAGGATATAGGTCACATGACCCTTTCCAAATGGATAAGGAAAAAAGACTATATGGTTACAAATGCAATAACATTTCATTACTGAGACCACACTGTTCATTAAAACCTTAACGCCTACTTCTGCATTTAAAATCAACTGAAACCATTCATGTAGCAGTAATACATATACATTACCAACAATCAACTTTCAATATTAATACATAATTAAAAGTTCATTTGTGGACTCTTCATTGCTCTCCATTGATAAAATTTCAATGAGGACGCCATATCCTCCCAATGTTCTTTGGCAATTTTTCCAAATCAGCACATCAATTTTCTCATTTGAGTTGTGGTCTCAGTATTCGTTTGTGACAGCGGTGTTGGGCCAGTGCCCTAATTAAAGTCAAACTTCATCTCAATTTCTGCCAAGAAATCAAATATTTTCTTTTTAGTGCAAAACGGGGATACAAAGGTTAACATATAAAAACTGTAAAGGGAACAATAAAGTGCAAATGCTTTACAGTACATACAATACTAAGTGCAAAATTCACAGGTAAAGTGCATATATTGTACATTGCTACTTATGTTGCAGATGGATCAACAAAGTGCTAGTGCTTATTCACAGTATATTTGATAAATACAATCTCATACTCATGTGCAAATAACACAATTTCTAATAAATAAAGTGCAAGTGCTTACAGTACTATTGATACATTATGCAACATGTTATAAATAAGATAAAACACAATGGTTGTTTACTTGTTTTCCTCTCTGCAGTTAAACCTTTTGTCCCTTTACTTAAGATCAAAGCATATTTATAGTGCCCTAGCACCACCTAGACTTTCTTAGTTTTGACTTCACTCTTTACATGTTGAATACAGAGTCGTCTTCCTTCCTCTGATTATTACTATTAAAATTTGACTTTTTCTTTCAAATCTTTGAAATGGAAATCTAAATTACACTAAGTGTACATGTAAATCCTTCTCTATATTCAGTCCATTGGGAGTCCTAGTGTTGAATAGGAGTATATTATTTGATTCCAGTGTACAACGTTTCTTCTTCCTGTCACCACCTCTCAGGTTTTTAGGAACTTGGGGGCCTATTACCAAGATCAAGCGATAATCATCGCTTAACACGGTTAGCGGCAATATAATTATGGCCGAGCTCCGCCGATTTTTATCGCAGATAAACCTTGCTATTATCAAGGTTTATCTCAAAAGCGATAAAAATCGGCCGAAATGCATGAATATCGCTGAAAAGTCAGCGATATTCATGCATTACCGAGCTAATGCTCTTAGCCATGTATCCACCTACCATTGGATAACATGGCTAAGAACTGCTCTGGGCTGGCGTTAGCTTTTGGAGATATTCGCGCTTAGCGCAAATATTTCCAAAAGTACGCAATTGTAGGTAATAGGAGATAGCGATGTTAGAGACTGTTTACAGTCGCTAACATCTTGGCACATCCACTTTGCTTGTCATTAGCAATAAATATCGCTGACATGCAAAGTGGGCCCCAAGATGATCGCTATCTCCTACTAGCTGTCGCTAACTGGTGTTAGCGACAGCTAGTTAATAGGGCGATAAAATTATCGCCGCTTTAGCGTGAAAAATTCCCGCTAAAGCGGCGATAAGGCCCTTGGTAATATGCCCCTTGATGTATCGCAAAATAGACAAGATCATTCATTTTTCCTTTGTTTTCTTCATTAATATGGCGAGCTAACACATAATTCTCATAATTATTTTTTATTGCCCTTAAATGTTGTATAATATGGACAGGAACCATATGGATTGTACTTCCAATGTGCATTTTTGAACTCAAGCATATCAAAATGTAAACAACATATTCACTCTTACAGCCAAGTGGAATTTTTATTTTCCATGGACAATTCAATAAAGGTGATACAACCTGTTGCTCATGTGTACCATACCTGCAGGCCTTACATTTATAGCATTTATGAAATCCGGGAGAGACCTTCAACCATCCCCGCCCTTCTGAGCTTCGAAGGTTGTTTTAAACAACTCTTTCTTCATTGATTTTGCTCTTTTGAAAGTTATCATTGGTCTTCTCGACACTTTGCCTTGCAGCAGTGGATTTTGTTTTACTAGGTACCAATGCCTACACAGGCTATCTCTCACTTAAGCCTGGTAGGCATTGTACCCAGTAATCATACAGATTTGATCTTGTATATGCCTTTTCTTTTCTCTAATTTCATCTGCATCAGGTTTCAAGAGTGTTTCTCTTTGTATGCTGTCTACCTTTTTCTTTGTCTGATTCAGTGTCTTTTGCGCATACCCTCTCTCCAAGAATCTCTCAGTTAGAGCATTCTGAGCCTCTCTTAGAGCACCCTTTTCGCTGCAATTCCTCTTCATTCTCAAATTCTCAGCATAAGGAATGCTCATCTTCAGTCTTGGTGGATGGAAGCTCATTACGTGCAGGATTGTATTGCCTGCAGTAGGTTTTCTGTATGTGCGTGTTTGAATAGCTCTCTGTGAAATATATATCTTGAGATACAGATATGTGACACTTGTTTCACCAATGTGCTCAGTGAATTTCAAATTAAGATTATTAACATTTATGTTGTTGATGAATTCCTGCGCTGATTTCTTTGGAGCCATTCCACACAATAAATAGATCGTCAATAAATCTGATCCACTTAATTATGTGGTCACTCCATTCCCTGCCATATTCAGCTTTGAGCACCTGCTCCTCCCACCAGCCCATATGCAAATTAGCATAGCTGGGGGTGAAGCAGGCGCCGTCCCTTGCAGTTGCCTATATGTGTCTCCTCCAAATAAAAAATGATTATTGCTGAGACACAATCTGCACATCTTAATCAACATATTGGTATGTTGATACATGTTGATATGTCTTTTATTCAAGAAATGTCTAATTGCCCGTATACCATCTTCATGGGCAATGCTAGTGTATAGGCTTACAACGTCTAATGTAATTAGAAGATATGACTCTTCCCATTCTTCATTGGCTATTTGGTTCAGAAAATCTCTTGTGTCCTGAATATAGGCAGGTAGCTCTCTTACGTATGTTTGCAAAAATGAGTCTAAATACCTAGAAGTAGGTTCAAATAGACTCCCAATGGCAGAGATGATGGGCTGCCCTGGAAGTTTATCTTTTTGTTTGGGAATCCTTGGTATTAAGAATAGGATTGGCAGTACCGGATTATCAACTTTTAGAAAAGAATATTCAGGTTGGCTAATTAGGCCTATTTCACGCCATCTTGTTAGGTCTTTCATGTACTTGTGTTTTACTTCTAATGAGTTGCTCTGAGGAACTTTTTGATAGCATTCTTTATCTCTAAGCTGTGTCATCGCTTCATAGTTATAAGCTTCCAAGGACCAGAGGGCAAGGTTCCCACCCTTATCCGCCTGCCTTGCAACTATATCCTGTCTATTCTGTATTTTTGTGATCACATCCTGATATTTTTTCTCAAACATACCTTCATTTAAAAAAAAATCCTTACGAGAAATTACCGATAATTGAATTAAATCCTTTATCATAAGTTCACAGAACGTATCAATTGCATCTTTTGGGGTATTTGGTGTAAAAGTGGATTTCGATCTAAATGCAGTTGCTGGCCTGTCAAACACCTCCAAACAAAATAATTCATCTGCCTGACTAATAGACCCCACCAGATCTAACCCCTCTGCCTCTCTGATTAACTGTTGACATTCAAACTGTACCTCCATTTCTCCCACTTCCAAATTTCCTGGGGCTTCACTCATCATTGTCATGTTATCTCTGCGGGTGGTATTCTTCATACTGAAAAACTTCTTAAGGTTCAACTTCCTTATAAATTTGAAGAAATCTATACGAGTCTGCGTATAGTTAAAATTAGTGCTTTTACAAAAAGAAAATCCCAAAGCTAAGATTCTTATTTCATCTTGTGTTAGGGTCAGGTCCATTAGATTAATCACAGTTATTGTTTCGACTGCTTCTTCCAACCTTTGAGCTGGTAAAATTCCTTCTTCTTCTTGCTTGATCTTAGTTCCATGCCCACCCTGTCTGTTTTTCCATTTCCATCATTTTCTTTTTTGTGATTTTGAGGGTTCTTGAGTCCGGTCCTGATATAAAAAAACGAACTCTTCAATAATGGACGGTGGATTCATCTCACTCTCTCCATACGCGGTTCCATCCTCCGATACATTTTCAATATCTGAGCTTATTATTGAGCTAGCTTCTGATGTATCACCTCATTCTGCTTGCGCCATTGTAGTAGTTACATGCTTTCCACTGGCAGTACTCGCTTTAGATAGCCTCTGTTTCCTAATATTGTCAAAGCGACGAGCGAAAGTGTATATCTGACCCCGCAGGTAATCCTTGCAGTACCGCTGAAATTTAGTTGCTTTCCTTTCGGTAATTGTCTGTTCATATTTAACCAGACAAACCTGTAAATCCGATTGGAATTTTTTCATCGCATCCTCCCCATGCATTTATTCAGATCAGCTTCTATCACAATTATTTCTGCCAGTATTTTTTCTCGGTCTTTTGATGCATACTTGATTAGTATTCTCATCATATTTTCTGAGGCACAAGCATTTTTCACTGCCCATTCGCCCAACATTTCCGGGTCGGAATTCTCATATGTAGGGGCTGTCAGCACTCTGAGACCTCGAGGGATTCTCCCCACATTGAGGTATTTGCTTAAGGACTTGACCTCCCACCACTTTCAGATCTTTTTGCGTCGCAGTTTCTCAAGTTTCTTTTTTAACATTTGCGCTTTATTTTCAGATTCCTTTCCAGCGGAATCCGTTCCACGTTTTGGTTATATATATATGAGCACCAACTCGTAATCCACCCCGCTTAGAACGCGGAATCACAGGAGCAGACCAATCTTTTGTGAAGCATTATTTTATTTCTTTCTTACAAACGTCAGGACGCGTTTCGGCCGTATATATATATATATATATATATATATTACCTACTGGCGGTCGCCAGTAGGTAGTTATAGTTAGGATAATTTTCAATGTTAAATCTCAACATTCTATTTTGAATAACTTTGGCGCCGGTTGACGAATCTGCCTGAAATTTTCAGGAAAATGGTCTCATGGCGGTCCGGTCCTTCCCTGAAAATTTGGGGGGGATTCGTCAAGCGGGGGCCGAGATAAAAGGGGGGTCCCAAAACGCGTTTTCCCCATGTTAATTTCCATAGGGCGGTCGATTTCACTTTTAGCCCGAACGGCTGAATGGATTTCCACCAAACTTGGCAAAATTGTAGGGACTGGTAGCCCGATGTGCCTTTGCTATGTCTCAAGATATGTGCTCCAGTGGATTTTGAGTAATTAAGGTTCAAAAAAATATATATATCTATAGCAGCGCTCCGGTAAGCGCACCGGTACGCGCACCGGGCGCGTCACGCGACTTGCGCGGAGAAAGCTGATTGGCTCTGGGGTGTCTGTAAACATTCTAAACAGTCCGGAGCGGCCGCCATCTTGTGTCTCGGTAGGATCGAGACACAAGAGGTGGCCAAAACAAAGGGGGAAATGACCATAAGGGGGCAGAGTAGACCCCCCTTGACCCCCTAGGTTTGATGTGGGGGCCATAAAAGGGCCCCACGGGGCAAAAAAAAAAAAAAAAAAATTTTGATTTTCGCGGGGTGAGCGCCCGGTACGCGCACCGGTAAGCGTACCGGGGAGTGTACCATGGGGAAAAAGAATGACAGTTTTAAAAGTAGCTGATTAGAAAAAAAAATGTTTTTTTTATATATACACATACATATATATAAATGCATATGCACATATATATATGCATATATGTCTATATGTGTGCGTGTAGAGAGAGGTAGAGAGGTAGAGGTGTAGAGGTAGAGAGGTAGAGAGGTAGAGAGTAGAGAGTGAGTAATAGAGAGTAGAGAGTGAGTAGTAGAGAGTAGTAGAGAGCAGTAGAGAGAGTAGCAGAGTGAGTAGTAGAGAGTAGTAGAGTGAATAGTAGAGTGGTAGTAGAGAGTAGTAGAGAGTGAGTAGTAGAGACTGAGTAGTAGAGAGTAGTAGAGAGTAAGTAGTAGAGTGAGTAGTAGAGAGCAGTAGAGAGTGAGTAGTAGAGAGTGGGAGAGAGTAAGTAGTAGAGAGTAGTGGAGAATATTCCAAAGTTTGGCACAGCACCACTTTCACAATGAGTCCAATCAAATCATATCACTTAGAGTACTTATTGAAGCGCTGAATCTTGGTGTATATTCAAATGCTTTTATTTTCCTTAAGTTTATGTACCACAGCCAGCCGAAACGTTTCGTTCTGTACAACAGAACTTCTTCAGGGCGTTCTTATTTCCTTCAAGTTATGTCGGTATCCCGTTGTCATATAACTAGATATTTCTTCCAAATGTTAGACGAGACATAAGTATATTCTTATTAAAAGTGACTAGGTATCAATTTTACCCACACAATTCGGGCAGACTTGAGTAATTTATAGCATCCTCAAAGTCAGTCTTTCAAAAATTCCAAAGTATAGGACATGATAATCCAAATCCAAATGTTTCTCAAGAAAAGTCATTTACAATCGTTCGGAATATCGGTGTTTGGGCAGATATGATCCAGGGACCCCCAGTATGCAAGGGGAATTAGTCCCCCCTCTGCAAAGGCGCCAGTGGCCTGCATTGCAGAGAGGTGTAACAAGGGTGTGGCCTCATTACACTTCTCTGCAATGCAGCTCCCTCGTGCATACTGGAGGCTCCTGGTGGACTAGTTGACCCCAGGGACCCCCAGTATGCAAGGGGAATTAGTTCCCCCTCTGCAAACGCGGCAGTGGGCTGCGTTGCAGAGAGGTGTAACAAGGGGCATAGTCTCATTACACCTCTGCAATGCAGCCCCAGGCGCATACTGGAGGTTCCAGGTGGGCTAATAGGCCCCCAGGGGCCCCCAGTATGCAAGGGGAATTAGTTTCCCCTCTTCAAACATGCACGGGGGCTGCGTTGCAGAGAGGTGTAAAAAGGGTTGTGGCTTCATTACACCTCTCTGCAATGCAGTCCCCTGGCGCATACTGGAGATTCCTGGTGGGCTTTCAGGTCTTATATAGTTAGGAATTAGCATTAAAAAAACCTTTGAAATTCACTGAAAAAACCACAGGTTTCACACCAGTTATAGTTAGGAATTAGCATTTAAAAAACCTTTGAAATTCACTGAAAAAACCATAGGTTTCACACCAGTTATAGTTAGGAATTAGCATTTAAAAAACCTATTAAATTCACTGACAAAACCAGTTATAGTTAGCTGGAAATTTTACTGATATAAAACCAATGAAATTCCACGTTATAGTTAGTTGGACTCACTATAACTTGCGCGTGCAATGCACTGCTGATGACGTCACATATTACATCACTCATGACATGGTCAGTGACATCACTCATGACATCACTGATGACACCATCCTTGTGACATAGTGACAGACCTCCTTTCAGTGTAATGTAACCCTTGAAACACATATTCAAAAATAGAAACTGAAATTTAAAAAAAAATGGAGATACCCATATCAGTTACAACAAGCAATTCAGTAATTCCACCATCTATATGCACATCCAGTCATTCACCAACAGTTCTATATAGTCACTCATACATATACTCACTTATCATATGAAGTGATACACCTATACATCCTGTTACACACCGACAGTCATCCAAAAGTTACTCACACACATACTCACACGTGCAAATAAACTATTGAACATCCATTTATTTGAATATAGAGTTATACACACACTACAACCTTACTTGTATTGAAAATTACACATATTTATTCTCTTAAACAATCACTTATAGAAACACATACTTATTTAAACAGGAACTCTTACAATCTCTTACTCTCACATATACTCACTTATATACATCAATATTCACATATACTAGATTAAAACATATGTAGTTACTGATAAAGACACTAGTGAGACAGTCATTCACTCACTAACAAACACATATACACACTCATCCATCCATACAGTCCTGCACATATGCTGTCTTCAAAACACATACAAACAGCGAGTCAGTCACTCATGCATCTATGTGCTAAGTAATACCCCCACCAAACCATATAGACACTCATACTGATACTAAGAGAAACATCTAATAACCCATATACATACGCATGTAGCTACTTACCAACACATGTAGCCACTTATAAACAAAGTGAAACAATAATATATATATTTAAATATTTAAACATTACTCACTAATATTTATTTTTCAGAAAGACACATATTCACTGGATGGTGTCATCAGTGATGTCATGAGTGATGTCACTGACCATGTCATGAGTGATGTAATATGTGACGTCATCAGCAGTGCATTGCACGCGCAAGTTATAGTGAGTCCAACTAACTATAACGTGGAATTTCATTGGTTTTATATCAGTAAAATTTCCAGCTAACTATAACTGGTTTTGTCAGTGAATTTAATAGGTTTTTTAAATGCTAATTCCTAACTATAACTGGTGTGAAACCTATGGTTTTTTCAGTGAATATATATATATATATATATATATATATATATATATATATATATATATATATATATATATATATATATATATATATATATATATATATATATATATATATATATATATATATATATATATATATATTATTGTTCTTTTCCCTGTGATTCAATGTTTGTAAATTGTGACCAATGCAACTGAGCATTAATCTTCTAATATCTGAGATAACATTTAAATATTAACTTTATCGAGAGCTGTGATCATTTTATTGACTTGATGGTTAATTAGATCAAATTAACAAATCAAAAAAGCTTTATTTGGTACATTTCACATGACCATAAAAGCATACTAAAAACATATATAAAAAGAAATATGTATTATTTACACGATCACTATTAATTTACAATTACAGTCCATGTTTCGATAAAGATCCAAGAAAACAGTTAATTCAATTAAAATCTTACAAATTCATAAGTCTTAAAAACATAATCTCTCATGGTACATAAAGTGCATTCAGTTATGGATATCACACATTTTAAATACTGTGCATATGGTTATCCATCTTCAGTTCTCATAGTTTTCATAGGTTAAAGCCTCTCCCTTGCTTTGAAAGTCATATCATCACCATGCTCAACAACTCTCTGGAGTCCGGATATATGCCATCTAACCTAAAAGAAGCTAGAGTCATATCAGATACGGCCAACTCTAAAAACTATAGGCCCATATCCCAGCTACCCTTCCTTGCAAAAGTCCTGGAGCAACATGTCCTCAAAACACTCTCATCCTTCCTGGAGGACAACCAACTGCTCCATGCTCACCAAGCAGGCTTCAGAGCACACCACAGCACTGAATTGGTCATGCTATCTGTACTAACGAGCTCAGAACCATGGTCGTTAGTAAAAAGCCCAGTGCCCTAATCCTATTGGACTTATCAGCGGCGTTTGATACTGTCAGCCATGAGAAATTATTGACCAGACTTACAACCTTGGGCATCAGTGGTCGAGCGCACCAATGGCGCAAATCTTTTCTATCAGGCCGGTCCCAAAGAATTCAGTTGGGTAAGCAGATGTCAGATAAAGGCATGCTTAGTTGTGGTGTCCCTCAGAGCTCCACCTTGTCTCAACTACTTTTCAATGTATACCTGCAACCATTGATAGTAGCCCTAGCCAGCATGGACTGTAAAATCTTCAACTATGCAGATGACACACAACTCCTCCTCAGCATAGACCACACCCCCCTTGCCCAGGCCCATGTACAAAATGTGCTCCGATTTACAGTGAGTTGGATGTCAGAAAGCTCACTGAAAATCAATCCTGACAAGACAGAGGTCCTGGTCATCCCCACTATCAACTCCTCCTGGAATTATCACTTCTGGCCCCAAGAGCTAGGTCCTATCCCTACCCCCGTGCCGGTCGTGAAGAGTCTCGGTTTAAAAATTGACTCTGAGCTCTCCATGGCCAATCAAGTCACTTCGGTGGTCGGTACATGCACCGTTCTGATCAGACAGATGCGGAAACTTGCCCCCCTTTTGACCACCACCTCACTCCAAATGATAGTTTCCGCCACTATCGTTTCAAGGCTAGACTACGGCAACGCCTTATACATGGGCCTCCCTCAGAAACTAGCTAACAGACTCCAGATGGTCGTGAATGATGCAGCAAGGCTGGTCTTAAGGCTTCCTATAAGATCCCATGCCACTCCGTTGTTGCGCAAACTGCATTGGCTACCTATTAGGCAAAGAGCGAAGTTCAAGGGCCTCTGCATCGTCCATAAATCAATCTATGGCCTAGCCCCAACTTACATAAAGGAACGCCTTGAGGCCTATGTGCCCGGCCGCACACTACGGTCTTCCAAGGCCTGTTGTCTATCCTGCCCTCTGTATAAGATCACATCAAAAGGAGGTAGAGCCTTTTCTGTCTTAGCCCCCAGCTTTGGAATGAGCTACCCGAGCGTCTCCGTGAGGAGCACTCCCTGCTTCGTTTCAGGAAACAGCTCAAAACTATCCTGTTCAGAGAATCACTAAGGACAGCTTAACTCGCGCTCGACCCCCGTGTCGTCTAGCAGCCCACCTTTTCTCCCTCCCTAGCGCTGAGAGACCTGCCGTTAATTCAGCGCTATACAAATATCAATTAACAATAACAACAATAACAATTGAGAATAAGACTTTCTTCTCTTGATTGACATTAAATAAAATTACAAGCAGCATTCATGATTTTTTCCTCCTCCAAGCTACATATCATATTAAATTAGATCATTAGTTATTATTACCATCAACTATTCAACTAATTGGTCCATCAACCAAGTAGGAGGAAAGTTTATACTTAGGGAATTAATTATTAAAATGGCTAAAATTGAATCTATAATGAGAAATAATTATTAGTATGAATAAATTGACCCCAGCACATCAGGGATTCTGGGTGAATGTGTAAGGGCTATTGCAGTGTGATGTTGCGGAGAATTGATCCATGATCGATTTTTGGTATTGGCACTGGATCACCCTACTCCACCCAGAGATTCCCTCACTACTACCCTCCAATGGTACCTTTCATCTCTTCATAGACACTGTCTCACATGCATTTTATTTCATTTATAGCACTATGCACCCTACTGTAGTGTGTCAGGGCGATTTACATGACACCCAAAACCATGAGGTGTACAGTTGTTGAAGTCAATTGTCATCATAGCGAAGGGCATTAAATGTTAAGATTGAGTGGTCTGGAGAAACACAAACTTGGGCTTTAAAAGGAAGCACAATGGTTTAAGTTGACTTTACTAATAAGAATTCACTACTATCCAAAAGGAAGGCTTTTTAATTTAGCAAACTTAGATCAAGGAATTATTGGGGGCAAAATCTGTAAGGTTCCAAACCCATGCCTTGCTGTTTGATATTAGTTCACAGTTCACTGTGCTGTATTAGAATAGTCGCTTATGAACTGCAAGTAACAAAAGGATCTCTGTGACAAAAGCAGTAACCCACTGAGCTTTCTACATACTCTGTGATCTACATGTTCATTTTGTGCTTTACAGTAAGCACATTAACCATCTACACTATTTTAGGATTAGTCAAACCTGCCAATAAGCAAAACTCAGATCCCTCAGCAGGTACAATAACCACCAGAGTTAGCTTGCCATTTTAATTGCTGGTTGAGAATTGCTGGGGACACAAGCAACTCTGCAACGACAAATGTCTTTAATCCATTAATATTTTTCCCAACTGCAGCCCCCAACCCCCAGCTTGGCTCCGAGTACGAAAAGCCAGCTGTGGTGGTTATACCACAGCGACAATATTCACCACGTTTTAGTGCTTCACAAATGGGAAATATGTTTCAGAGATTTTACACTACACAATTCTTTTACGATTAGAAGATTGCGAAGCAAGTGCACCCTGAAACCATTGATTGCACTGTGCTTCCAATTAAGGTGCACAGCCTCCCAAGCCGCTCCAATGGGTAGGAAAAAGCGACATATGATTGTTGTGTACAGGAAAGGGAACGACCTGTAACAGCCCTTTTTCCAATGGAAGCCGAGCACAATGCTACGGGCTCTGGGCAACACAAATAGTATTTTATTAAATGATTCTAACACACAATTAAAAAAAATGGACTGTGTTAGATTAAAGTATGGTAACACAGCGCAGCGCTAATTTAGGCAATCCCAAAAAAAGTCTTAGATTTCAGCATCAAGACTGCAGGGGTGGGGGGTGGGGGCGGTGGTAGGGAAGGGTTGCTGGATGGGAAATATTATGTTGCTTAGAGTCTTCTGGGATTTAGTGCCGCCCAAAATTCATAGTCCCAACTGAATTTACAGGCTCATTCATCAAAGCTTTTTGCGATCGTAAACGGTGCGAATTGCAAAAATCAGCTGTTTGCGATCGCAAAATCAGCTTTTGGGATGCATCAAGGTTGAAGGACCTCGCAATTTGAGAATTCGCAAATATTTGCGAGTTCACAAATTGAATTTTGCGATTCCTTAAATGCAATACGTGAAAGTTTTTAAAATAACGATTTCGCAATTAGGGAGAGCAAATTACCATGAGGTTGAACCTCATGGTAATTTGCGAAAACTTTGAAAAATGCACTTTTGTGCATTTTTCAAAGTTTCATGTTGTGCACACACATGCCCTTAGGGCATGTGTGAATGGAATGAATGGGGAGGCATTCCTTAATTGCGACTCGAAATTTGCGAGACGCAATTAAGGAATGTTTAGAAATCGCAAATTTTTCAGCGATTTCTTCATGCATAGGCTTTTCCGATTTCTTAATTGCGATTCCATAGAAATCGCAATTAAGAAATCACAAAAGCCAACAATGATGCATGTGCCTGATAGTGTGCTTGACTAATTCAGAAAGTAACTAAATTACACTTTTTAGATTGCAAGAGACTCTGAGATTGTGGCTAGCTGTGAGGAGGGTGAGGATGCTGCTGGAAAAACCCATCTATACTTGAGCACAGCACTATAAATCTGCCACACCCCGAAGGCAATGTTGCTGGGCTCAGAGACCCTACAGAGCTAGAGCAGCTCATAACTTCACTCACTTATCCGAGCACTGTGCTCTCTGCACCCAGGAACTCATACTCAGAATGCCTATGCTGTCGTCAATGGGTATCAATAGCCATGGGCACACGCTCAGTGTAGGTCTCTCTACATGAGAGTGCAAAAGGGATCGCTTTAGTTCTCCGAGAAACTGGGCACTTTAAAATCTATGTGTGAAAACATCAAAATAGAGCAGAGATTTCTTTTACTTTCATTTTGAGTTCGTAATATTTCATAAAACCTACACCAGCTCCACCACACTCACTTTCCCCACCCTCCACAACCTCTGGCTAGCATGAGCCAGGTGAGGCCCCCCCCTCTTAGCTCACTGTTGTAAATACATGCCGATTTCAAGAGATTTATATGGGAGAGACACCTGAGGCCTGAAAATTCACCAACTTCCCCCCTACAACGAATGAACTAATAAATATTATGCTGAGGATGCAAGAGAGAGTGAGAACAAAGAAATAGAGTGGAATGAACGGATAAGAGAGACAGAGAGATAGGGAGAGCGGCGTCTTGATTCGCAGAGCCTGGAGTCCACTAGAATGTGTAGGTAGTTGACAGCTATAAAAGTAAAGTGCTTTAAAAAAAGCACACCATGAATTGCTAAATTTTTCTCCCTGGTGCTGACTGACCTACACTGGCAAATAGGGAACAAACTAGAAACCCATGCTGTACCTCCTTTCTCAACCTCGAAGGAACCTGCAGGACTTCACCCCTAGACCCCAGACCACCTATCAAGAAGATAATCACAATAAGTTGCAGGGTTGTAGAGACCAAGGCCGAGGCCACAGACACATCGACTCCTATATTGTCCCAATCGGCCTGCCGCACCCCTGGCCATCAATATTAATGGAGGTCTTCCAACCACGCCCCGGGCTATGTAACTAACGCCTAAAATGAAAATCTATTACTCGCAATGAAACACGCCGCATCCACCAGTGTGATGGCATTTCAGAGTGAGGAAAACCTCGCCCAGCTAACACATGAACATTGGCCACTCTCACCCCTCAAAATAAACACAGATTTAGACTAATGTGTCGCTGAGCAGCAAGCGCAATTTGTTTACAGCTGCTCGGTGTTCATTCTCACCCTCTTGCTTTCGCCCAGGGGTAGTAGGGCAACTTCCCTTTCATCCACTAACACCATCCGCCTCGGCTAGATCTGTTTTCCGGAAATGTAGCTCTCCTTTACCCAATCTTGTTTCTTTTGAGAACATCTTCGAGGAAGGCAGTTGACCTTCACATTGATTGGCAAGTACGTAATAGACCATAGGGACTTTGGAATGTTTAAATATTCAAATTTTGAAGAATTTTGTAGTTCTATTGGTAGTTGTACATTAGAAGATGAAGCAGATGTTTGATATTGAGAGATAGTTGACAGAGAGAAACCGAGAAAGAAAAAGATACTGAATATTCCTTTCTGTGTTTGGGCATTTAAATACTTTTTCTTGTGTAAATGTATAAATTATGCACACTTTGATTATAACTGTATGCACCTGTCTTCTTTATTCTAATCTAGATTCAAAGCAGGGTTTGTATGTTGTATGCATAGAGTGTGTATTTGTAGAGAGCATGCTGATCTTGGCACTGCAATAGCAGATGTTTATTGTCGGGGTCGGGCTGGGATAGAAAATAGGCCCAGGTATCTAAATAGAAGTCATTTCGCAACTCAGATAGTTAAAAAAAATGTGGGCCCAAATCTGCAAATCAGGGCAGTTTTGAACTTGTAAAGACCACACTGTGTAACTGTTTTGCAAGGTATGTGTTTAAAATTGTGTTACTGGTTGATGCGGCTGAAACCCTGCTCAAGCACCATCGACAATTTCTGTCAGGGTGTGACACAAACAAACAGACGCTGTTAGTGTGTGCTCATCCCTCTGGTATCTTGGCATGGAAGCAGTCAAGCTTAACTTACAATGTGTAAAATATTTATGCAGCAGGTCAAACAGTAATAACGTGAAAACACAACACAAGAAAAATCCCACACTAATTTAGAAACATCTATTAATATTTAATACAATATTTGGGATGTATGATGATACATCGCAAACTAAAACAACGCGTGCTTTTACAACACGGTTTTTAGTTCGCATGTACCGTCACAACGCATGTTTTTACATCGGATGGCATAAGTTCGCATTTCCTTTGAAATGCATCATAGTAAATGCCTTTACAACGGACCCAAGTTTCCTGCATGTATTTAAAACACAAAATATCCCCAAACACTAACACACTACCCTACTTAACACACAGTCCACAGTAATACCCTACAGTACAAAACAGTAAAGCACTCAAAACACCACCCTACCCCTACGCACAGTCTGTCCCCTTTACATGAAACACTACCATACCGGACCTGCTTACACAACCCTAAACCAATACCATACACTACAACCCCCTGACACTACGCTAAGCCTTAAAGTCTAAAACACTAACATACACTACAACCCCCTTACACTACCCTAAGCCATAAAGCCTAAAATACTTGCATACACTAAAACCCCCTGACAGTACCCTAAGCCCTGAAGCCTAAAACACTAGATTACACTACAAACCCCTGAGACTACCCTGAATCCTAAAACACTAACATGCAGTACAACGCCCTGACACTACACGAAACCCAAAGCCCTAAAGCCTAAAATAATTGCATATACTACAACCGCCTGACACTACCCTAGGCCCCAAAGCCGAAAACAATAGATTACACTACAACCCCCTGAGACTACCCTAATCCCAAATCCTAAAACACTAGCATACACTACAACCCCCTGACACTACCCTAAGCCCTGTAGCCTAAAACACTAGATTACACTACAACCCCCTGAGACTACCCTAAAGCCTACACTGCACCACCTGAGACTACCCTAAACCCTAATCCCTTTACCTCTCTCTCCGCATGGTCGCCTCTGCTCTGGTTTCCTGTGTTCCAGTCCCGTTCCCAGCGTTGCCGTCTGTGCTCCAATGCCATTACATCACATGTGTTTTAAAAGCGCATGCCGTGTAATGGCCCGCGTCGTAATGTGTACGCGTTGTTACATCGCATGCTTTGTAACACATGCAACATAACGGCATGCGTAGTAACAGCCGCGTTGCAATGGCTGTTTCTCCAATATTTGAGACCAAAATGACAAAAATCCAAGGAGTAGAACCGTAGAGATGCGATTTTAAGTAAAAATAGTGCCTGGAAGCAGAATGTGCCAACTGTGCCTATGTGGTCAAACCGGAGCAAGACAATGTCACAAGTTCAGGCTGACTGCAATGGAGCGCAAGCTGGATAGAGGGGCCAAGTAAGGCCCACTGAGCAAAGTACTTTATATCCTAGTTGTGGAGCGTTGTGAGATCCCATGTCATGGATGCGTTGCACAGCGCCAGTTCTAAGAATGATGTGGGACTGCAAGGTGGAGTAGTGCGGTCGACGAGGGGCTTGCGATGTGAAGTCCTGATTCGAGGATGCTTCATGCACCAGAGGTACTGTAGACGTGGCGGGGCTTCAATGTGGAAGACTGAGTCGTTGCCAAGGATGGCATCAATGAAGGTCTTGAGATGCAAAGGTCTGCATTGAGGATCTGTTGCATAGTGGCGGTTCCAAGTAGACTGTGGGCTGGGATACGAGGTCCGGCGTCTGGGATGTGTCACACTGCATCAGTTCCAAAGAAGAGCTGCAATGCATTGTGATTTGTTCGTTCCAAACCCAGCTGGGCCGGAAGAGCACTTTCAGGCTCACTTCCAAGGGTCCAGGATTGGGGTGGCACCACTTCAGCGTCAAGACTCACAGTGGACTGAGTACAGTTGCTGTATTCAAATGTTGTTGGAGCCTTTTCTTTCCCTGAGGGTCTAATCAGGAGGCCAGCCAACTAGACCTTGGAGTCACTTTGGTGGACCTGGGATCAAAATGCAGGTCCAGTCCTTTTACTCAGGCAGCAGGGCAACAGAGTAGCAGTCCTTCTTGCCGAGTAGCACAACAGTCCTTCTGGGTCTTCCAGAGGTCCAGAGGTGTACTGAAGAGTTAGGTCTGAGGGTTCACTATTTATCCTTGGTGCCAGCTTTGAAATAGCAGATGTTTTCAAAGGGTTCCACCCTCAGAGGTGCTTGGACTATCTTGCTTCCTTGCCCTGGCCCCAGCTTCTCTGGGGATGCAAAAGACTAGTGTCATATGCTTTGTGAGTGTGGTCAGACAGAACCTATGTGGTGTGGCCTATGTGGTGTGCAAGTCAGGTAGGTGACAGATCCAACTTCTGTCAATTCAGAGATGGCCCATCCGCCCAACTCCTACTTTCCCTTTGTCTGACTGTCTGGGAGCAACACACACAAAGACCAACTGCTAGGTACACCTTGTCATGTGAACCAGGATACTGTCTGAGTGCCCCAAATGATTGAGACAAGAAAATGCTAATTTTATAAAAGTGCCATTTTCAGAATTGTGACTTAAAATCCAATATTACCTTCAAAGAGTGTTTTAAATGACAATTCCTTAGACAACAAACTAAACATTTCTACGTGCTCCAAATTTAAAGTTTTCATTTATTAAATGCAGTAAGGCAACCCAATGTTATCCTATGGGAGAAGCAGGGCTTACAATAGTGAAAAAGCCATGACATGTAAAAGCTAAAACTTCATATATTTACTGCACCATGCCCTCTGGACTGTGTAGGACCTACCCTAGGTGTGCAGAATATGTATTAAAAAGGAAGATTTAGGGGGAGGAGCTACGCAGGAAAACAAGATGGCCGCATAAGCTCCTGGCTCCGCCGACCTCCGCCAGCAGCTCGTATATCCTGTAATTTATCCTGCTTTTACACCTGACTCCCGTGTATGCGAGGAGTTACTGATTTATCGGGTGACGAAGATACGCCATGTTTCCTTCTTGGCCTAACTCAGCGTGGAAGCCGGAGCCTCGATTTCCAACCCACCCAGGCTGGAGTTGAACAACATCGGCTGTGGACTTTTGGCTTCGTCCGGTCTCTCGAACGGAGACACACTTTCCTCGTTTCCAATGGCGATTTAATATCCTGTCGCAGCGTGGTTCTTCGTTTGCTGCGGTCCTGTATCTGACGCCCGGAGACATCTTAAGCCTCCCGGGGGTGGCGGACCGGAGCCCTGACTAGCGGCGAATGTGTAGAAATCGTGAGGTGAGGGCGCCCATTGTTGTTGTCTGCTCCGGTTGTGCCTGCTACCCCGGAGTAGTTGACCTCCGGGGTTCATATCCTGCTTTGTCGCTTTGTGAGAGGAGATGGAGGGGATAGAAGGCACACCATCGCTGCATGCCGTAATGGCAGCCATTGGGGCGCTCCACTCACAGATCATCGTCCAATGCCAGGCACTGTCTGCAACAGTGGACAATATCTGCCGGAGACCGGACGGCGACTTTTCGGCATTATTTCAGCCAGCTATACTACCCATGGAACATTGTGAGCTCAACTTCGAGGACCCTGTGCGGAAGCCGGATTCCGTGTGCGCTGCTGATCCCTACAGGATGGTTCGCGCGCCCGTGAACATTGTTTGCTTCCCCTGCTTGAGCCATAACCCACTGAACATCGACATGGACCACCTCGAGTGCCTCAACAGGATCACCAGTGGTTATCGGAGAGCTTCATTATCCTTCCACGCTTTTCCTCACTTGCTTCGTGGATGCCGTGCACTTTTATCCTTTTTTCGACTCGCTCATACTGCCTTGAACTCTTATGAACGCTCTGCTGCTTTCACTGTTGTTGTGGTCTGGATTATAAGTGCTCTGGTTAATAATCGTACCGGCCAGGGTTAACTTGTGTCTTTCTTGGGTTTGGCATAATAATTTACCTCGCTGCTGGGATTGTGACCTGTAATGTACGAGAGTCGGGTGGTGTGTATTATACTTCCCCGGATTGATTTTATATTTCGCTGCATTCTATTTTAATCGTGTTTCGGGGTGGTTACATCTGGTGGGGGGTAAAGGAGTCCGGGAGTGTGTTTTCATCTCTCCTCCTCCGCTTTTCTTCTTTTTTAGGGATGTTTCTGGGCGACAGGCACGCTGCTAGTGGGTTAGGCCATAGCCATTGCAGGGGTGCAGGGTGGGGGGTTGTTATTTTGCCTTTGTTTCGTTCTATGGCCCTCTTTCTTTCTCTTTCTCTCTTTTTAGGGTATTCCTATGGGCGACAGGCACGCTGCTAGTGGGGTAGGCCGTAGCCATTGCAGGGGTGCAGGGTGGAGGGTGTGGGGGGGTTTGTTATTTTGCCTTTGTTTTGTTCTATGGCCCCTTTCTTCTTCTTGCAGAGTCCGGTAGCAGTACTTTCAGTTTCATCCTGGAGTATACAAGTGGGCGGGATCTGAGGGTGGGCGGCTACGGCGAGAGATCAGTTGTTCGGTTCTTTACCCACCTTGAGCTCGCTAGCGCTTGCGTCTTTACTGTCCCTTTAAGTTGGTCCGCGACTGCCTTCCTACACCTACCCACCTTTATTATATCTTCGAATGTGTGGCACCGGATATCCTGTATCTTCTTCTTTCTCTTGTCTCTGGGGGGGGAGGGTGGGGTTAAATGCAAAATGAAAGCCTTATGAATATCATGCGCTCTGCACTGTGTTTAATGCAACATATATCCTGTACCGCTGCCGGACCTCAGGGTTGCTGGCTGAAGAGCTGTGTTATTGACCTTCTTATACGTATCTCCTAAATGCAGTGTCCGGCCCCTGTGGTTGATTTGGTAAAAGGTTTATTTTGCCTGGTCTAAATGGCAGCTTAATACTGAACATACAGGCTGGTTTGGCAGACCTGGCTTGGCAGTTTGGGCTGGATTGTTTCAATGAGAAGCAAGGTCAAGACTGATTTGCATATAGCTGGATCCAAACTGGGGTGGCATGGTGAGTAAAAAAATGATGAATTTAACCCAGATCTCTTGACGACATGGATGAATGTTTGATTTGTTTTGCATTCTGTCCATCATTTGTTTGTGCAGCACACAGGATTCAGGGGAAGACCCGATACATGTTAAAGGTCTACTTAGGTGGGTGGCACTAGTAGAGTCTGCAGGCCCACTAGTAGTATTTAATATACAGGTCCTTGGTATATAGTATCACTTTATTAGGGACTTACAGGTAAATCAAATGTGTCTTTTGGGTGTAAGCCAATTTCTCCATGTTTGAAGGAGACAGCACATCCACTGTAGCACTGGTTGGCAGTGGTAAAGGGCATAGAGTCCTAAAGTCAACAAAAACGAGATCAGTAAATCCACAAATATGGATGAGTATGGTAAAATGTATTGGGGAGTCCCATCCTAAGCCTAATCGGTCTAACAGTATGGAAGGCTGCATACACTTGTGCTTGCTGTATGCAATGATTGTGGTAGTATGAAGGAAATCAACAATGAACAAACCAGCTCTCCAAATCATAAACCATCTCAATAAACAGGCAAAAAACACACTGACATCTCTGACCAGTCCTCTTGGCACTGCAATACTGGCCCATTGGTCAGCCTGACCATGTTTATTGTTACCAATCACATCAAGATCAGAAAGATGAAGGGCAGAGTGAACCTGTTGCGATTCAATGCTGTGACATTAGGGTCAAGCATAGGTCCCTGCAGGGAATGCTTTATTCCACGAGCCACCAGACTGTACGCACATTGATCTTGCATACCACTTTTTGTAAGTCACAAAAAACGCATGAAAATGACTTTTTTCGTGGGTCCCGTAACATTTATTTTTCATATATTAGGGCCATATGTATCAATGTTAGGTTTTGCGATTCTCAAATAGTGAATTTTTGAGAATCGCTCTTTGAGAATCGCAAAATGCTATGTATGTAGGATTTGCAATAAATGTTGCAAATTCAACATATTCCTTAATTGCGAATCGCAAATTGCAATTCGCAATTAATGAATACCTCTCCATTCATTCCTATGGGAATGGGAAGACATTCTCAATTTGCAATTCCCAATTAGAGAATCGCAAATTGAGAATGCAATTTCAAGTGTGTCAGTGTGTCAAAAGGACAGCCTGTTGCTCCCCTGAAATGAGCATGGGTGCACATGTGGCGCACATACATACCCTAAGGGCATGTGTGGGTGCCACATGCCACTTTGAAAAATGAAAAAATGTGCATTTTTAAAAGAAATCGGAAATTACCATCAACCTGTAGTTGGTGGTAGTTTGCGATTCCTTATGCCATATTTGCACAACTTGGGTGCTTCATACATTCTATTTAAGGAAACGCAATTTGCGATTCCTTAAATGCATTTGCAAAATAAGGAATCACAAATTTTGCGATTCCTTAATTTGCGAGACAGTTGTGCTTTCATACATAGCACTAGGCCAAAGTGCGATCGCAAACGCTGAAATGCTGCAAATTTCAGCGTTTGCAATCGCAATTCGCCTTGCTACATATGGCCCTTAATATTTAGGGCCTCATCCAGAGTTGCTCACACAGTGACATTTGTGCTGCAAATGGATTTTGCCACTAGTTTTTCACGTTATGTTCTAGTAGGAGACAATGTAAATCAGGTTACTCTAAGAAAAAACAAACTTTGCACACAAAGCTGTGTGGCAGGGGTAATACTGTGCACAAAACTGGGTGTAATTAATGTTCGTTCACATTATTCCCCATTGTTCACTGCAATAGTAACCTTTGGGTACAAAAAACTATCCAGATACCCTGTGAAAACAATACTTATCGGTTGTTTCAAAAGCATTGTTACTTCCCTCCTAGGTTACGCCTGTATTTTGTTGTTGTGTGTGACATTAAGTACATGAGAGAAACCCCCTATCAGAGGTAGTGGTGTTGTCTCCAGCTTCATTTATCGTACCTGGTGCATCATAGCTTCTGAAATAATGGCCCCAACTCTCCCCACCCACACTGACAGTGGGTTTCTCTACAAATTGCTGCTCAGCAGATGTGGGGGTACGCATGGATCAAATTGCTGTTAGTGCCCAAGACATTTTTCAAAATAGTATATCTCAGATCTACACTCACTTTGAAGCGATTACTCTGCCACATCTTTTGTACACACTGAGCAGAACATACTATGAAAAATGTGAAGAAAAGGGAGGATAAATGAAGTAACTCGTTTCGAATATTTCTTGGAATAATATCTGACATTCATTGAATGGAAAACAAATGGACTTTATTAACAACAACATTTTGGAGTACATAAAGTAGTACTCCTGTAGTACTCTTTTACATACTCAAACATGTCTTTCTGAATTGGTCCCAAAATATCTAGAAAGGTAGTAAAATGGAAATATTCAGGAACTATTCATATACCTCTTGTACAAATAGAAAGGTCTGTGTCCCTTTTGCACCTTTACTAATATGGCGTTGGACATTTTGGGTACAATCACAATTACATGGAAGACTAAGTAAAAAAGTACTTCTGTTGTAGTATTTCTCGTACTTATAAAAGCTATTGTGAATCTGCTACACAGTATCTCATTTAATTAAACCCCGAACTAGCAAACTCATATCCCTTAAATCACTGGTATAATGTGCTTTCGGCAATCTTGTTTCAACAGTCTTTCAGCAAGCTATATATTTGAAATGCAATATGAAATAATGTGATCAATGTCATCTTAAGTGTACATTTCATATATAAGAACAGGAAAGTGCTCTCAGGTGCAATTTCCATGGTGGTGTAATACATTTGGTTCACACTTTTAGAGAGGTTAATATTATGTTTTACTAAAGTTTTATGGTGTTTGAACCTGTGAAAACATGTGTCCGCGTCTTAAATTTGTGATTCTGTTGCACACATTTCTAAGATTTTGTGCTAGTTGTCTGCTAGGCTAATGCTTAAAGTTTTCTCATTTATTTTTCTATTTCTTTGTTTATTCTGTTTATTATCCGTTCTCTTTAATCGTCATGTTTACTTGCTCTAGATGTCCTTGTTGTGACTGATTAGGAGACTAGGGTGATTTTATAAGTGATTATGACCTTTCAAATGTCAGCCACTGTCAGCCCAAACATTGAGTTGGGTTATAATCAGGGCCACTGGAATTATGCGACTCTGCAGCCGCAGCACTTTCTACATATTTATGGATTTGCCACATTTACCACATAATCCATCATATTCTGCTAAATCTGCAGCTTCTTTCAAAATACTTGTTTGTTTCTAGCTCAAAAGAATCAAAAGTTACTCAAATGTTACAACTTGTGTTCCTCTGCAGTGAAAGGCCCTTAACCAAAGAAGATTGGCAATTTCCAGCTAATTATTGCTGTTTTTTGCAATTAAGCAAACTAATGACGTGGAGTACTTGTACAGATAATGTTACCATGAGTAAACTTGAAAAAATAATGAGGTAATAATATACCATAATGTTCCTTTTTTTAAATTAGTTTTTATCCTCATATCACAATGGCTTCTGCCTCTTGCCGATAGCTATGTGACCCTCAGTCTGCTGCATTTACTCTGGCCCAAGACGCACCAGTTAAGGCATCTGCCCCGTTACCCAGGCGGCACCGTGTGTAATCATAGGCCCTCTCATTCTATCGATTCTGAAGCCAGCATACCACTCCACCTGAAAGAATCGTCCAAGTTTCTTATTCGCTTTTTCCGATTAGGTTTATACTCAATAGCCATACGGCAACTCCAATGTACAGCTTTGAGCCAGTCTGTTGCGCTAGGAGAAGACTATGCTAGCAGGCTACAAAAGGACATATCAACCCCCATTAGAACCAACATAAGACTTAACCTAATATTGACACCCAAGAATCCTTGACCACGTTCTCAACTTCCTGCCAAAAACCCTTTATCCCATAACAGGCGAAAAAAACATGTTGATCATCAGCTCTTAAAAGACCATACTTTCTACATCGGGTGGGCGGCTCCTGTCAAACTTTGCAATTTTTTGAGGGGTCCAGTATAATACTCTGTTGATGGTAAAAAAATTATTTCGCTTAAGGTTGGTGGTATAACCACAGAATACAACTACTTCAAGGAGGTTTGCCACATAGGTTGAAATTCGGTCTCCTGGATAGCTCCTTCCCGTACAAAATATGGAACCTTCATTTTCCTTTCACTGCTTCCAAAAACATCCAATACCACGTGGCAACCTCTTTACCTTTAGGTCTCACATCCTGTAGGCCCGACTCAAATCCTCAGGCATCCCCTAAATGTTGAATGGCACTTGCAAACCAAGAAGACAGCTGCAGATATTTAAACCTTGACAGGGAGCCACCAGTCTTGGCAATTACAACTTCCCAGGGTAATACCCCCTCAACTGCTGACAATTCCCCCCAGGTAGGTGTCCCAGCCCTCCTTAGTGGAGTACTCAGCCTATCCCTCTGCAGTGCCTGGAGAGTCCCAGATAGGTACAAAATCAGAATAGTAGCCAATATCCAAAATCCTCCTTACCCTGAGCCATAAACTGAGGGCTACTTTAGAACCTTTAGGTGCACACTTGGTAAACTTTTGGGGGACTGAACATCCATAGGAACTCAGTGGATACCCTATCCCTAACCTTCTCTGCCAGTAACTTCACCAAGTCACCCAGAAGCATCCTACATCTTTTGAGCTGAAGCAATATAAATGTAGATCTGGCAAAGGTAGGCCTCCCTTTTTGAGCCTACGCCTCAACCGTTTCCAAGCTAGTCTAGCCCCCAATGGAGCCCATGTATGGCGTGTTATTTTCCCCAGGATCTTATCAATCTGGTTTTGGAAATGTGAGAGGTATACAGTTGTAAAGATACTTACAATTTCGGGAGAATAATAATCTTAGTCCAGTTCACATGCACAAAGATTGTCAGGGACAAATTCTTCAGTCTAGTGAGTAAAACATCCACCTCCTTCGCCACCCTTCCAAAGTTTACTGCGTTATCGCCTGTAGAAGATTAACAATAATTATACAGAGATACTTCTATGCCTTAGATTCCCCCTTCAATCTGCTACCTTCCAACACATCACATCTGACTTAGAATTATTCACTTGATATCCCGATAGGGTCCCAAATTCCACCGCCAAACTTTCCTCCCTGGGATATTCTGAGCAAGATCTGATTTGTAGATTATCAAATCATCCACATATAGCGCAATCTTATTGCTAATATGAGAGAAGCAGAAATGAGTAATCGGCATAACCCTTCAAAGTAGCTAGGCAAATGGCTGAATATAAATATCAAACAGTAGCAGGGACAAGGGACAACCTTGTTGTGTGCCTTTAGAAATACAGAGAAAGCAAAAGACACACAGGTGATGGACGGAATGCAGAACAAATCAAACATTCACCCCAGTCAATAGATCTGGGTTAAATCCATAGTTCTTTTGCTTGCCATGCCACCCCAGTTTAGGCTAAGCCATATGCAAATCAGTATTTACCCTGTGCCTCATGGGAACAGTCCAGCCTGCACTGCCAAGCCAGGTCCTCCCTGGACTGGAAACAATCATTCTGGGACCCGTTTCGGTGAATCGCCACTCATCAAGCTCCTCGTCAATGACCCCTTAAACAAAATTCTGACTGACGAATTTTCATATAATCTCTGTAGCATTGAAAGAAAGAAAGGGCTGAAGCCTAGCAATGCCAATACTTCCCACAAATAGGCCAAACAAACTCAGTCAAATACCTTGGCTGCATCTAATGTGACTACAGCCAAGGGAAGGAATCAAGCCATGGCAAGATCCATAGATCCAACCAGCTGCTGGGTAAGCTTGTGAATTTGCCACTTTGGGACAAAGCTCTTCTGATGTGGGTGTATTAGCTGGGGAGCTATCTTGGCCAGTCTCCCAAGCAGAGTGCTCTTAAATACTTTATATTCCGCATTCAGCCGGGAGATCTGCCAATAAGGATCCACCTTACTGGTTTTAAAACTGCCGGTTTTAAAACCAATACTATCGAGGCTTCCTCTCATGAATCAGAAATCAACACCTTCCCCTAATATGCTGAATGAAACAATGTAACCTTCTCTTTTAGGAGCTTATAAAGCTCTTTTGGGAGGGCATCGGGTGCTTTTCTGTTTTTAATATGCAACACGTGCCCTCTGATTTCCTCCTGGGTGATTTGTGCTTCCATACACTCTTTACCTTCCTCTGTGAGCCCAGGAAGATCAATGACCCCAACCACTCTCTAAGCCTATGCTGCTCCATGTAGACCTCTTCTGTGTATAGTGTAGAGAATGAGGAGACAAGATTTCCCTGCATATCCTCCACTTTATTTAAGACATTTCCCTGGGGAATAACAACCAGTTCCTTAATAGTCTTCCTTGATCTCTCAAACATCGCCTTACATACCGGTAATGGCCCAGCTTGTTCCCCGTACTCAAACTGTCTCATACATCCAATGTGCCACCACTCCCTGCACTTCATATCCAACTTGATTTTATAGTTTAGCTGCGCCTCCCCCAACTGTTCTAATGCCCCTTCCTTATCCATCCCCACACTCTCCTTCTGAAGGGTAGCCTCCAAAGCCAAAGTCTCTAAATCTTGCTCCAATCTGCCAATTCAGCCTTTCCACCTTATTATTAAAATACACCTGGCTTTGCAGGACCTCTCGAATAAAAGCTTTAAAGGCATGCCAAATTACAGCAAGAGAAGCTGTGCCTGCATTATTGAGAAAAAAATCAGCAGTAGCTCTTTTCAGAGTGGAATCCACCCTCACATCAAGGAGGATAGTTTGTTTTAACGTCCACCTTGAATTTGACTTTTTCCTAAGCATTGCAATGACATCAGAAGGATTCGAGATATGACTCGGAAGATGATTAACCTCTATTATGTTTACAGCTAAGTCTCTATTGGCCATGTGTTAATCCAGACTAGAGTAAAACATATGTTTTGCTGTGGAAAGTATAACCTCTCATCTGACACATTAAATGTTGACATATATCCACCAACCCTAAATCCTGGCGCCTATTCCTAAGGGCCTCTCCTGTCCAGGGTGCTTGAACACAGTCTCTCTGGGTTGATCTATCTATAATGGGGTATAATAGCATATTAAAATCACTCCCCAGCGGGCAATGTACTCAACTAAATTCCATTCTAAATTTGCAATACACTGGGGATCATTCAAGTTTGGACCATAAAATCTTACACACACAAACTCAAATCCAGCATCTCTCATACCAGCCAGTGCCCGCCCGCCATAGCTATTGCTTTTTTTAAAAAAAAGTAACCTCCACCCCATTACCCTTTCTTATCAGAATCGCCACCCCTTTACAACACCCTGCTTCGTCCAAACCCACATAGCTCTACACTCATCTGCACCTGAAAAGGAGAGCTTTATTATCACTTTCAATCAAATGGATCTCCTGCTAAATAATTATGTGAGCGAGACTTTCTTCAAGATACCACATCACCAATCTCTGCCTACCGCGGGTCCTAAGACCATTAACATTCTAAGTATAAAAACATAAATTCTTACCACCGCCCATCATCTTTAACCAGGTACAAGTTCCTCTTCCAGTGGACTATCGGGGACCCCTGAACATGAAAACAACTGCTTGGTGAAACCAAAGACATTTTATTTCTTCATATAACAAAATGTTCCATCATATGTTGCATAATTAGCTTTTTTCTTGAAGCATTATTTATCCTACCCTGCTGCATAATTTGGTTCTCCCCACCACTTAATTCCAGTGGCCCTAGTTATAGCTATTTTCTGGAATCAGCATCTATAGATCTGACAAATAAAACAAAGTGATTTATATAAGGGTACTAAGTATTTTTAATTATTTTAGTAACCTGTATGGAATAGTGAGAGCTGGCTAGACTATAAGAAAACTCCCTTTCTGGGCTACAGTTACTGAAATAGGCCACTCGAGGAGCATTTGTTGACTACCACTGTCCTACCCTGTCCAGGTGTTTAATCACTTCAAGAGGCCAACTTACTTTTTTTATTTCTTGCTCTGAAAGGGGACAAATGCCTTTTGTCCACATTCTCTGTAAATGAAGCAAGGGATGGAACCTGCACTGCGTGTCAGAGATACCTATGCTTTTGATGAAAGAGAGCCAGAGCTGAATCTGCTGCTATGGCAGATGGAGGCTGTTTGCCCTCTCAAACATGATAAACTGAATTCACTGCTCAGGAGTGTGGGGCTGCTAATGGCTTTATTATCCTTACTGCAGAGCATTAATGTGTGGGTAATAATGATTCATTATCATTACTATATTTGAGTAGGCAGTAGGAATATTGTGGCTCATAATAGGTAATTACCACTGGGTGGTAAGTACTGTAATTAAAATACCACCAAGCAGTAAACACCACATTACTGGACTACTGCTGGATGTAAAATTACATGTAAGTGCATTACTTCTGTAAGTCTGCGTAATTCGAAAGATATTACCTGAAAATAATGGAATTTACTGTTCAAATTAGATCAGCCCTTAAATCACTCCAAAGTGGGTAAAAGTCATTATCATCTTCCACAACATGAATCATTAGACAATTGCAGAGGCCTTTCTACACAATGAACATACATTTATTAGCCTGATGAAACTTTTTTACAGGGGGAGGGAACTACTACCACATTTATTTTTCATAATTGTAATACTTCTATGATTATTTTAATTTAGCACCCGAAGTATTTCCTATGTAATTATATTATCAATGATGTAACCATATAGGGTTGGGTTGGGTTACAGTTAGGTTGCTCATTAATGCTAAATATTCTCAGTTTTTATTTATTCCCAGCAAATCTTTAATATCAACTTATCTACAGTTTATAAATGAATTTATTGTATATACCCCTCATCAGTGGCGGCTGACAAATACATGGGGGGTCACACACGCAAAAAAAATAAAAAATGTTTGACCTACCTCACACGTCCTCAGCTCTGGACTTCCTCTTCCGATGCAAACTCCCTTGCCCAATCCTAGCGGTGCTCACATGCAGCATGAGAGCAGCACCCTGGTTGGAGGGAGGGGCATCTCTTGACACTCCATAGCGCCCTGGAGGCCTGCACTTGCTTTCACCCAGCTGTCTTAAGACAGCTGAGTTGAGAGGTTTAAAGTGAGCATGTGTGGCTGGATGTTGTAAGACAGCCAGCCAAAGAGACATGCACACTTAGCAAACAGGCAGCCCTCTGCCAACCACTTCTTCCTGCTGCCACTCATCATACCACACCCCATCCTGACACTCGTTTCAGGAAGGGATGATGAAAAATAAAATGATAATGGATTTATCTCTGGGGCTTTAGGGGCATTTAAGTGGGTTGATGTTCTTCTGCTAACACGGGAGGAGCCGCCCCTGCCCCTCATCTGTTAATCATTGTAGTATCCATATTAAGATTAAGGTACCTGATTTAGAAAGCTGTTGCTTTGAAAATCCAACAGCTTCTCTTGCTCTGCAAGTTCAACCCAGAGGTTTGCATCTATATTTACATGACATTTGATTTTCTGGAATTTACAATGAATCAGAGGAGTCCGGAAGTAGTATGGAGTATGGAAATTCCCCTGCGGGGAAAATTCATCATGGGAAAAAATATATATATTTTTGTGCTTACACATGGTGGGCCTGATTCGCGAAGGTAAACTTACACTTTGCTATTTACAGAAAAGGATTCCACACTCACAAAGATACTACTCGTAAATCACTTTTTGAATAGCAAACAATTGTAATTGTACAAAAAAAGTTTACGTTTACCTTTGTGAATCAGGCCCATAGGTTTTTGCTAGTTTATCCAATGGAGAAAGATGTTTTCATTGAATATGAGATTGTTCAGGCCCCCATGCTGCCTCAGAAAGACTCTTACACCTGTCCTTCACAGTAGTTTAGCTGTCTTTCCAAGGTAGAAACCTACCTGCAACTTGACATTAGAAATTCACAAACGTACAGGTTGATGGGGAATTACTGTAATTAGTTGCTCCCCTTTCTAACAGAATGGACACTCCCCACCACAACCCCTCCATTAATGGAAGCTGAAAATACTCCAAACTGTCAACATGTTCCAGGAGCACAACTCCACTCATCCTTATTTATTAAACCCAAATGTTGAATTTGCTTTCACTATTTTCTTTTCTTTGAGCATATAATAAGAAATGTGGTATTGCATGTACCCTTGAGGATTGCATCCAGGACGTTAAGAGTTTTCACCTTTTCTAATTGTGTAAAATACCACAGCAGTTGTTGTTTGTGGAGGACATGCCAACTGTTTTGTTTCATGATGAAGCTGCATGTCGAGATCTGTCAGGTTCCAGAGAGTTTATGTGTTTTTTGCTGCTGAGATCATTTTCTTTGTGGCTGAAGTTTAGGCTTCAGTGAAGGTAACCTGGCAGGTGTATAATGTGGGAAGATTTTTTGTGGACATATGGGCATATCTATGAAAACATCATACAGTTCAGATAGTCACATTGATGCGCTGCATGAGAGGGAAAGAGCAGGAATGAGCTTTCTTTAATAAATGATGGCAGGTTCCTGTAATTTTCTTGTGCTGGTACCCTTTTTGGCTTCCTAGCGCCAACGCAAGTACCCTTGCAACTTGGTGCAAAGTTGCAAACAGGATTGTTTTTGTGCACAAAGGTGCATCTTCCTTCACAAAACAATACTGTGAGGCATGTTCCTCTTTCTATGTGTGCAGCACACACAGAAAAATTAAGAAATGAGCACAAATAAAGATATTTCTCCTTGCTACGCCTCACCTGGGAGGCACAGTATTTTGACGTATTCCCATGTCTACCAGTAATGGTACATCGTGGAAAGTTCTAAAACCCATTGGTAGATGCTTGGAAACACCCATGTTCCTGTCATGGAACGCCTCCCTAGGGCAGATTAATGCAATGTAGTGATTTGTGCTGCATGGCGTTACTCTAGAGTTATCAAGCCACGCAGGACCAAGTAAATTGGCCATACGTGGCTTGATAAATCTAACTGAAGAATTGTATCGCTCTTGCACCCTGTTGCGTGGCACAAGGGCAATGTAACTAATAAATATGGCCCTGAGTTTCTAGAATACTTGGCCTGATTTCAAACTCCAACGAGTTACATTTTAGTATAGATCTCTGTGAATAGAGTAAAAATATATGTCTTAGAAGTGGAGACTTGGGGTAGCTTAATAGTAAGTCGCATCTTTTGTGGAGCACACATTTTCTAAACTTTTGGTGGATGTTTTACTTTACATCTGGACCTGACGAGTTATACTGCAGCACAATTTCAATGATCATGAGAGCAGTTCTATAATTGACAGCAAATCTTTAATGACATTGTATTAGCAATGTAACTGATGATGTCTTATGCTATGCTATCTCTCATGTGATCAGTGGTTTAATATTTGCAGTGAAGTGTGATTTAAACAAGAATGGCATGGATTATGTAATTGATGATGTTGTGAATGCCATTGATTAATATGTGTAGGAGTCAAGGTTTTGTGGCTCCAAATAAGCCCTTTCCCACTCATTAGGTGTCCTTCTACACAAAAGACTTAATTGTCAACTATTTTCTTTAAGTGTGTTATAAACTTACCATTCCCTTATTATGGGTAGTTAGAAGAATTTATCAGTTTGAAAAATATCTCATACATTCAGTAGTGCTATCTTTTAATGTTAGGAACCTTACGGAAGGGTTATGGAATGATTCTCTTACTTTCAACTATTTTAGAACCTGATTTAGAGAAGTGTAGTAACATATAATCCTCAGACAGAAACAGATGCAATGATTCACCTCATAAGACTACCCCACACCTTTGGAATAACCATCATCATGCTACGGCATCATAGTAATATTTCCTCTGGTGGAGCATCCTCCAGTTGAGGATCAGATCTCAAGTGGGTTGGTAATGAAAAGCCTCCAACCTGTGGGTGATGTAGTAAATCCTTCACTGGAATGATTTTCTACCACAGAATTACCTCTGCCAGTCTGTCCCTATTAAAGGTAATTCTACTGGAAAATCCTCTAAGAGATTTCTGCCGGAAATTGGGGCACTTTCTCTTACCACCTAACTCAAAACCAGGCAGTTAAGGTGTAGTCCTGCCCCACTCTCGAACTCCTTCCAAGACCAACCTGAATTGCAGCCAGCAAAGTACACTACTCACTATATTTAATTGTGTTTTTCACGAGAAAAAAAATCCAGCAAAATCCTTTACAATACTTCGTACAAATTGAATCATTAACTGATTCGTGCCATTCACTCACAACCAGTTTTATTTGGCTTCTAGGCGACTACTTCTTCTTTTGGTTGTGGTTATAATATTGGCTAAAAAGACCTTTACATTTGGCAGGTTTATAAACTACCTTTACTTCTGAGCTGTAAAAAAAAATGTTATTGTCAATAACAATATGCTAATATTTGATTATGCGCCAATATTATTAATATAATATGTTGCTAGTAATAAGAATTGTCCAAGCTGAAAGTCTATACTTTTCGTCTTCACCCTAAAGAGTAGTAGGTGCAGACTGATTCCAGGGCACCACCTGTTCCTTGGAACATCTGTATCTAAAATGCACACAGATCAACTAAATGATTCAGTTGCCAAAATATTTCGTGCCTGTTTAATATGTAGGAAAATTGAAAGAAATAGAATATGACTCCAAAGTATTTAAAGAAAACATTCATATAAACCCCAACTGGCTTCTCTCTTTTGAGAATGTACATCAGTGCTGCACTAGTGCAGTTGTGCATTTTTTTACAGGCAATTTGCTGATGGATAGAATGGTTAATGTGTTCCATGACAGTTGTCTGCTGAGCACAAGTATGGGGATCGATTTAGAGTTGGGCAGTAAATGAAAATCTTTCAATTAGAAGAGGCAGTGGTAAGTTCACTAATGACCAATTCTCCACCCGGGAAAGGTATTCTGACAGTTACTGCCACCTATAACGCCAGAGGGATAAGTCCGCTAATAGACTCAGAAGAAAACACCACCTGAGATGCACCAAAATATGGAGGATTACTCGCCAGCTGCAAATCCGGTCTTAATTATGTTCACCTGGCAACTGCAACAGCAAATGCATCGGTTTCATTGTGATCAAAGTTCACATAATGCTATGATTAGGGGCGTGGGGGCTCAAGGGACTGAGTGTTGAGGTACATTTACTACTTCATGCAATGCAGGGCAGCAAGCCAAGTTGCTACACTGCGTTGTATGAAAGGGAGAAAGCAGAAATTATCCATAGTTACAAAGATATGGAGAATTATATCTCTCTCCTTGCTTTGGTGCACTATGTGCTGCCCTAGCATCAACCCTGGCACCCTTTCGTCATAGTACAAGGAGGCCTGCGTTATGGACAGGATTGTTAATGTGTAGGAAAGGACGCCTTCTTGCACATAAACAAACCATAGAGGCATTTTCCTCTTACTAAGAGTAGCAGAATGCAGTACACATGGAAAGAGGAAATCACAAGCAGAACTAAAGATATTTCTCCTCATTACGGCTCACTAGAGAAGGCGTATCATTTTGAAATATTTCTGGTTTTACTAAATTTTGTAAATTTGGTAATGTGCCCAAGTAAATCTGGTAATGTGCCGAAATCCAAGGGTGGATGCATGGGAGCGTCCATGCTCCTCACCTATTGAATGTCTCCCAAGTTGAAATATTTAAAGTAATGCAGTGCAAGCAGCTGCATTGCATGTTATTTCTTTACAAAGCCACGCAAGGTGGCACAAATTGCCCCTTGCTTGGCTTTGTAAAAGTGAAGCCTTTGCGCTGTCCTTGAAACGCTTTGCATGAGGCTAGGACAACGCAGAGGCTTTATAAATCTGTGCCTCAGTGTTTTAGTGCATGATTGAAAAGAGTGGAATTTTCAAGTTTAAATACTGTGTTATTGAACTCCAACACACTTGCAAGCCTACACGTTTAAACAATTCAAAATGACCACATTTTGGATTTGCCAATTTTGATGTAAACAGATTTAGTTGATTCAAATTTGTTAACATGAGAAAAAGTATATCTTACAAGTAAGTTGCATGTAGGCCAGAACTATGTATGTCCTCTCGTCATACACCAGACTGCTAATATAATTTTGCTGATCACTAGTGGGCACATAAATAACTATAAAAATAGAAATATGCATTTATAGATATTCCAAAGTTTAATTTCCAAATCACCCTATCCTCTCCGAATTTGATGACAAAAATGTTTTCTAGAATTGTATGAACTATAATTTGGTGAACATTGTGTAAAGTGTTCAAAAGTGAAGGGGAAGAAAATAATAAAATATGTACATAACTGTCAGATCAGTTGTGAGTATTTTTCGCATATTTCCCACTGTACACGTGTGGTTTTAAATGATTCTTGAAAGTACTATAGCATGCTTACAAGAAATAGCTTCAGAGCACCATATTGTGCTGTGATAACAATAGCATAAATATCTTTGCCACAGCCCCAAAAATTCCTGTACACAATAATGGATTGAGGGCCTCATTTATGAAAAGTGTTGCATCACTGGTTGAAAACAGTGATGCAACATTTTTCATTGCGCTCTCTTTGTGACATAACGATTTGACGCAGTGAACTCATAGAAGTGGTGAAGTGAAATCTCGTAGATTTCCCTGCACCACTTCTACAAACCTTTTTTATGGGAGAACGCCCACCCTGCAGACGTTATACCTGATGCATTTTAATGTGATGCAGTTGTTCACAAGGTAACACATTTGCCTAGATGCGTCTCTTTGTGAATATGGTGCAGTTTGGCTGATTTTTCATGCCGCCGCAGCATCATAAAAAGTGACACAACAGCAGCGTAAGCTCTTCATAAAAAAGGACCTCAATGTTGATAATGAAATCACTTACAGCCCATATTATTGATATTCAATAACACCGGTTTTCACTTATAGTTGGTTATCTTCTGTGGTAGTTTCAGCCAGTGAAAGAGTAACGTTTTGGAGATCTGTGTGGAGCAAAGGGATGAGGGTAAAGTGATGAAGTTGAAAATGGGGAAAGGTTTCTTCACATATTTGATAAATATATTTGCTCACAGCTTATGTGTCTTTGATGTATCGTAATATTTCTTAATTAGCCATTGGAACTGACAGTTTTTTTTTGTTATTGGTTCAGACTTTATCTCAACTTCATTTACCTTCTGCAATGAGTTTTCTTCAAAGTCACTATTTTATAACATTTATTTTTAGTGTATTCATTTATAATTAAATGAAGTTAAAGCTTGTACACTGAAATACGTTATTCTTTTCTTATTTTTCACAGCCACAAACTCTTGGAGACTCAGATGTCCAGCCACTCTATGTCTTTTAACATCTGGATCCTATGAGGTTAGTTGAAGGTGTAAAATGAACCTCAATAGAGCTATGTGTGTATCTGAAAATCTTGCCAACATATCGTCCACTAGGTTAAATCAGTTATTTGACGGGGAAATAATAGCTAACATAGGAAAGAATGTTAAGCATACTAGAAGTAGTTCAGATTCATAATTTGGTTTGAGGTGTAATAAAACTATACTTTGTAAGTATTGTTTGAAGAGATATTTTAGGGTGTTTCCTCAAGGTGATAAACTGGGACGTTTAATTAATTCAGTGGGGAAGAGTTTCATGAAAAGGCTGGGGACCCAGAAAATTATTGCTTCTGAGCTTGGAGGCTTCTACCGGTAGCAAGACTTTGCTTCTTAGCCCTTTGAACGGCAAGAGATGCTGAGTAGGTCCTATAGATAAGATGGAACATTGTTGTAAATGAGTTTGTGGACCTAGAAATAGATTTTCAACTGATGTACAGCCATTATTGGGAACCAAGTAAGTTGTCAAGAATAGGGGTGGTATCATTGCATTTGCTGACATTTTGAAAAACTCAGTTTTAGACATGAAATATCTGTGGCAAAGACTTTGATCCTTCTGGCATTTCCAAAGTCTAGTCTTTTTATGATTAACAAATGTACGACTATTCTGAGATAGTCAAGTGAGATGAGGTGGAGGTATTTCTTTAAAATATATAGATGGAAGTTAGTTGCGTTTGACAAGACGTTACTGTGAGGAACACATTTGAGTGATACTTCCACTATGAACTCCTGTGATTTAGCAGAGCGTGTGAGTAAGGGAGAGAAGCATACTAGATTCAGTTAATCCATAAAGGATGGGTCAAATATTCTTATAGATATGAGCAGGAATTCAGTTTTCTGTGAATGTATTAAGAGAAAGCTCTTTATTATCCAGTTTTGCAGGTGTATGTGGCAATTCCGAAAGATGAAGTCTTCAAATATACTTGAGTGCCATGAGCATGTGGATACACTGCAATGGCAGAGTTTTCTAGAATCAGCACTAGGGGCTCTATGTATAAATTAAATGCACAGCAGGCTAGGATTGACCTCTGTGAGACCACACATTTAATTTATTCATTGGAGAGTTGTGATCTCCAATTTTTACTAAAGAGTGTCCACTGGTGAGGAAAGATAGGATCCACCTCAAATTCTTGCTACAAACCCCATGTCAGGCTCCAGTTTAGAGTGAAATTCGCCAGGATCATTTGTGTCAAAGGTAGCAGAAAGATCTAGAAATACAAAAAAGTATGTATTGCCTTTGTCACGGATTAGGTATATATGTTAATGTTAATGTTAAAAAGACTTTTAAAGCGCACAAATACCTTACAGTGTCTTGGAGCTAAACTATAGTAAGACCTATGAACGTAGAGAAGGGGGAAATTATCATGAAACCAGCCAGGTCTTTCGCTTTTTTCTAAAAACAAGGAGAGAGTTAGCATCTCTCATGTCAGCAGGAAGAGTATTCCATAGTTAAGCAGCACAGTGAGATGTGCTGCGACCACCCCAGCACACAGTTCGAATTCTAGGGATTGACATAAGGTTCGTATTTGTAGACCTTAATTGTCTGCCTGGGCGATACCATGAAAAAAATTGTTTCAATGGTACCTGTCCTGGCCCATTCAGAGTTTTATAGGCAAGACAGAGTACCTTAAATTTAACATGTTGCACCACAGGCAGCCAATGTAACTTACGGATTCCTTCTGTAACAGATTGATGCCTAGGAATATTCAGTAGAAGCCTTGCCGTAGCATTTTGCACCATCTGCAATTTCCTTAGGTGTTGCTTCTGTAAACCGATATATACACTGTTACAGTAATCAAGTTTTAGCAGTACCAAGGTAGTCACAATTGTTTTCCTACGATCATCTGGAATGTATGGTAAGACCTTTTTAAGTTTCTTTCAGTAAATAGAAGGAGGCTGAGACTGTAGCATTGGTTTGTTGCGCATAGTTAAGTTTATTATCTATCAGCACTCCAAGATTTTTGGCCTTTTTTACTGGTTCAGGAGTCTGTCCTAATTCGTTTGGCCACCACAGTCTGTCCCAGTTGGGTTGGAGATTACCAAAGATTATCACTTCAGTTTTATCCGAGTTTAACTTTAGACAGTGTCCTCCAATCCAGAGGCTAATTTCCCTCATACAGTGCTGAAATTGTAGTACTGGGGCCTGCATATTTTTGTATGCTCCGACGACGATTTGAGTGTCGTCGGCGTAGGATGTCAGATTAAAACCAAACTGCTGTATCAATTTTTCAAGATCAGACACGTATGCATTGAACAGTAAGGAACTAAGCAATGAGCCATGGGGAACCCCACAGGAGCAGCATGGTACTGTTCAAGGACCACAGTCTGTTTCCTGTTCCTCAGGAAAGATGCTAATAAAGTAAGGGCCTGGCCCTTGATCCCCATGTCTTCAAGACGCATAAGCAATGTACCATGAGTACTTTCAGAGTTGCCATTTCTATGGTGAAGCTGGCTCTAAATCCAGTTTAGTATTTGGTCACTAATCTCTCCTTTGTGATTGTAAAGTTAAGTTGGTTGGCAACCATTTTTTCGATGACTTTTCCAAGCCACTGAAGTAACTGATTGGTGGTGTGCAGGTTGGGTATGATTTAGAATGTCCTTTTTTGAGAATATGTGCAATCTAGCTAATTTTCAGCATGCTTGGAAATATGACTTCATCAACAATTGTCTTGTATGATTGAAAAATTGTTCTTGATAGGTTTGGCTTGCTTAAGGTGTTGAAAGTACTTTGTGGGCTTGAGAAGATTGAACGTTTTTGCTGTGCCATCAGATAAAATAGGAGTGAACGAGTTTCAGTTGCTAGAAAATGTTTATAGGAAAACTGTGTTCATAACAGTTCATAATAAAATGTCATCTATGTTGTCAAAGTTTTATGTGGAATTATTTCACTACATCACTTAATTAAGCTGATAGTGATATCTAGGTTTCAAAACAAGTTGGAAAGGAATCCATTGATATGTATAATGTAGTTCATTGGTCAGGGGGAATAAATCAAATTAAAAAACAGAAATCCCACTTGACCTTTGTTTCGTTTTTGTGTAGTCACAATACATGTGTACTTTGTCTACCATAGCATTATTGCATTTGCCAAACAAAAGAAACACAACGTGTATGCAGCCTTAGATATTTGTATTGCAATTTGTATAATTCAAAATTAATACATAAATTGCATTCATTGTGTGCAATATACATCAGTACCAACATCCAAAATGCAAACTGTGTACATCAATCTGTACTTCATTCAAAGTTAATTTGAATGCAGAATTTATGGTCTATCTTTAAACTGCAAAGAAATTAGAGAATTTCAAACCTATCATTCACTCTCATACATATACACACTCCACATGCTCATTTTAAACAACTCAAACTATTAAAGTGTCCTGACAAGCTTCCAAGGCCTTTAATGTAACTACAAAACTGAACCTGTGTGTGGGCACTCTCTATTTAATATCCTGATACCTGAGTTTCCAAAGCGATTGCAGAGAAGTTTTTTATACAACATAGAATGGAGTATGTTTATATTGATAAGGATGCTGTTTATTCGTGAATGTATATAAATGTAGCCTTTGCGATGTTAATTTTATCTTCTATCCTTTGTTTTCTTTGTCTGGTAAGTAAATATGGTGCCTTTCTTTACTCATTTCCACATAATTCTGTCATGACAGTTGTTTGTGACAACCATGTTTGGAACAGTTTCCATCTTTCCATTTTAGTTGTTAGGTGCTAATTGATCCTCTGTTGCTTTCAAAGTGGTTTTGAATTGTGTTAAATTTGTTTCATATTCTTCTGTTATTATTTTGATGTTCTTCATTGGAGCTTGTTAATGGGGGTTATATGTTCTGTGAAGGAAATGGGAAGATGTTTACAAATGAGCTTGAGTCTACTCATGGAGTAGAGATTTTCGCAGTCGTGGTAGTGGCGGGTGCATATGTAGAAAGGAACAGAGAAGTATGGCTATCCATCAACAGTTATGGCCACTAGGCATAAGACATGCTCTGGGTTATTGAAGATAAAGGCAGTGTTTTATCTGTAATGTGTGTGGATAGCGAGGTGAGGTAGCGTTGATTGCACAGTATAGTTATAGTGATGATTGCAGTGAAATGTTTACAGTTGGGGTTCCCCCAATCAAGATTGAAGTTGCCAATAAAGTTATTGTTCAAGGACAGCATTTAACTGTGTTGCATATTTTGTTAACTGGCCTAGTATTTTAATGTCATTCTTTAGTAGATGGTAAATATTAATCCTGTAAGGTATCACTTGATGAGAGGTTAAGGACCAGTTTGACACACAAAAATGTACTGTATATCGAGGAAGATATGACTGAATTTGAGGCACATACTTTATTATGGGAGCAGAGACTCTTCAACTTTGCTTTTTCTATCAGCTGTGATGAGTTCATAATTTTGTGGCCTCAGAGGGTCTAGAATTTAAAAGGGGTATTTATTTAGTCATGATTTTGTGATGCAAATAGTGTCTTATCTGTGATCTGTAATAAAGCTAAATTGAAGGGCGTATTTGTGGACCTAGTAAGTTTACACAAAAGTCAATGATTTGAAATGTTATAAGTTGAGATGGACCTAGCACATGACTTATATACCAGTTATCTGAGGATTTTGAACCTTTGGGTGTGGTTTGTGCTTTAGGTTTTTGTTTGTTTGCTGATGGGGTAGTGGTTTGCTTTGAGGCACTTGTATTACTGGTGTGGTTAAGGAATGGTGGAGGAGTCTTGGATTTAGCAATCTTTCCCTAAGGGTTAGAAGTGGGCTCTGCCAAAAGGTATAACAATGGTGTATTATGAATTCAGTGTATTTAAATATTAGAATACCTATGGGAAGCAGAAACGCTCTACTGTATGATGAGTCTAGAGAAACAGTGGGCTGATGTATATATGAAGGAAGGGGGTGAAGATTTCATCCTAGAAAGATACAGCTGAAGAAAATAATTAATGCAAAGATCTGGCATCCCTTGTGCTCATAGCAATACAGACCTGTTATTGTGCACCTGTGCAGGAATCTGAATTATAAAAGAAGAGCATAAAATATTCCTTAACTATGTACAGTTTCTTTCAAAGTGGAACAATACATTAGATTTTCTTTTAAACTTGACCTTGCAGTGCACATTGTTAACTAATTTGGTATACTAATGTTCACTGAGGTTATTTGTGAGGTAATAAGGTGAGCAGAATAGCACCCCAAGGGCAGCCTTTTCAAAAGATCTGCCTGGTGTAGGAATTCTGGACACATTTAATGGGCAAGTAAAGAGTTTTTAGAGATTTTACAAGTAGATAATGCAAGCCACACTGGGGGAGGTTTTATCGGTGTGTTCTGATCAGACAACTAGAGTCAAAACCTGCGGGGCCCTTTCCATCAATGATCGTTTTATGAAAATGCCATGACGGTTTTTAGGTGTTGTCTGTGATGTGTGTGGAGATGAACATGGGGAAGAAAGTGGACCATGTCATCTTACAGTGCCAAGTTGCAGTAAGACATCAAGTGTGAGATGAGTCAGGAGCCTCTTCTGTACGCCCTCATTACTGCTGGGCTGGTTGGAGCAAGGATCTTCAATGACCTAGAAGTTAGTAGTTGGTTTCAGCTGGAAGAAGGCTACAATGGAGTGGTGTGGCTCACTGGTTAGAGGCGGCAGACCCGGAAGCAGAGAACGGCCCGGGACCAGGGTTCAATTCCAGACGCGGCAGGGTGGTGGACCAGGGTTAGCGGACTTGATAATTCTCACCTCGGTGCCTACTCTAACCAGGGATCACACTCGGCAACTCTGGGCATTAGCTTGCCTCATCTCTACAACGGCCCCCCACATTTGCTGGGGATGCCTGGTTTCACCTTGGAGATACCCAGTAGGGACCATCTCACAGGGATAGCCAGGACGGGTTCCCCAGCGGTCTGCAGCGCCACAACGCCTCAGGGCAGCAGTGTGCTTTACAAGACACATACACACACACAATAATCCAATGATGTTATTTGCATATTTGGGGTTGCAACACCCAAGATGATCTAAACAGTGATGTATATGTAGCCGGGTGTTCTTGTAGACATAAGGTAATTTGTTTGACAAAGCCAATGATGCTCCTTCCTAATGATGGGTCAGGTCACCCCAATTATTTTTCTAGCAGAGGAGGAGTGTTCAGCCACCTGTTAACAGATCCTTCCACAAAATACATCTTTTTATGATATATAGATCCCAGTCCATTAGAAATATTTTCACATGGAATTTAATAGTTACGTTGGCCTTCTACTTGAGAACTTACTTGAACTATTTTCTAGAATTACTTGCCTATAATTATTTTCAGCAAAGAGCTATTGACCTTTTTCCAATTTTTGCCAAAGATATATGCTCCTTTTCACATGGTTCAAGATTGATTAATGACAAGGATTTGTTTACTGTTGCTTCATAAAGGTTGAGGCTGCTCAATGCAATGTTAAGCTATGTGCTATGAGCAGGTTCTTTGAGAATTTGGCCTTGGTGGTCTCTTTTATTGCAACCAAGTTGAAGATTCACATAAAACTCCTTCTGTTTGAGTATCAAATTCAGACTATAATTCTGGATAGAGACTGAATAATTTCCTTTGAAGTTACACAATTCACAGTGAATGTTGTACCTCAAACATGTGGATTTAAATCTATACTAAATATATGTTTGAGTTACCACCTTTTCATTAATCTTTGTAGATCTGCTCAATATTTAAGGTTTTGTGTCTTGCTTTTATTTATTTTTACCAATGCATTGGTCCTTTTATTGCCTATCTGACTGACGAGAGCAAAAACCAAGAGGACTTAATGTGGGTTATCTGGGCTTATAAAATACAAACTAAGACTGTCCCCCTCGATTTGACCAGGTCATCATTGCCCCTTCTCCCTACTTCTGGAGAGCCCTTTTCATTTCAGGGAATGCAGTTCCTACCAGGGAAGGGAGGCCGGTTGAGGACCCTGGCAGGGTAAACATTGCAATTAGTCCACCCAGGGGAACAAGGGAAAAATATAAAATAGTGTGTTCAAACCATCAATGCGACTAAGGCCTTACCTCGCTACTCATGGGCTACAATAGATCAATAGAATAATTGTTGAAGCTGACATTTTTTTAAATGTATTATTCGTTTTATTTTTGGGTGGTCCTTTTAATTGTAGTGGAGTTAGAGATTACACCATTTTGCCTTGAATGGGTTCAGACTTCACTCTTGTTCCTTTGTTATATTAGTACTTTTTTGCTTCAACTAGTGATTTGACCTTTAAGAAGCCCATTCCTCTTATTCATGTTTATCTCTCTACCCCCCTTATCTTTATCTTCATTTAATCTTGTTGGAGAACCAGAATTAAGTGGCATGCCCATTGAGTGTCTCCTTATGCCATGGTACCCACAAAAAGACAAAATAGTCAAAACATGTTTATGTCTTTGGGTTGTTGTATAAAGCTTTCTTTGAAATGCTTGAACGTAAAATTCGACATTAGCCATAATTGAATGCTAGTTTGATTCCTTATCCTGGAGTTCCTGTTTCTCAAGACTTCTCCATCACCTGCTTTTTTTTTAGAGGACAGCACAGGCAGTGGTGGGGACCTTTTTAAAAAAATAACTTGCATCGTCCACCTTCCAAAGCTTTTTGGTTGAGCTACCCTACCCCACTTGCCACCCTGCTCAAAACCTCTACAGATGAGCGTCAATCATGTCCACACCAAGAACACACAACTCCAGTATATGGGTGTGGGACCAAGGGGGCATAGTGAGGAGTGTGGTTGAATCTAAAGGTTAAAATGGCTTCTGAAGATACTACTGCCTTGTAGAACCTGGCGGACACGTGGAACATTAGATTGATCTGCTACTTTGATGCATTACATGCATGAATTCCTCTTAAAAAGAGATTTATTTTCCATTTAATAGCTTCTCTGAAGAAAACTATCAATTCAATCCAGGCTCTGTGTATGCTGGCTGTGGTTTTTAATTGCTACAACTGTACATTATATGTGGCACATTGTACTCACTTTTCTCATATGTGTTCAGTTTTGCAATAATATAACCTCTTAGTTTTACCCTGAATGAAATGTAATACTTAATAAAATTCTACATACCAACCTTCTGATGGGCAAACATTAGAGATTATGGCAAATGTGGGCACCAACAGTCCTTGGTTTGAAAAGGAATTGGAAACATCCATGGGTGCTAAAGTTCAGATTATTTTGCGGAGTCATTCTTATGGCTTGAATTGCCGTCCATTCAAAAGCAAGTTTTCCTGCAGTCGGCGGCCTATTGTAAGAGTAGTATTTAATGTTCTGAATAAGATTATCAAATGAAGATGTATCTTCTTTAAATCATGAATGGTTAACAAATCTAAATTGACATATTCCTTGTAATTACTTTCAGTGTATGCAGGCATATGACCTCATTACCAGCAGAGCAAGAATCTCAATTTGAGCACAGGCTGAACCTAAATAGGTATTCCAGGTTTTGTGGCATTTACCATATCTGCACTTTCTTGGAAGAATGTGTCATTTCCTAAGAACACTTATGGAGTTTTAGCAAGGAAAAACAACATAATTCCAGGTTTCTCAAGTGTAACTGGGTATATATATATATATACATGGTCTGAAGCTCAAAGACATTTTTGGCCAAAACATATATTTGTGACCAAAATTGGCTACATTTATGCCTGTCCGGATTTCCTAAATGGATTCCTTTGCGGAGTAAATGGCTATTATTATGGACTATTCTGCCACAACCAAGTAGCAATCTGTATTGCTGAACCCAAAACCAAGGTTGGCGGATTGAGTGGACCAAAATATGGTTTGTTTTAAACGTTTGTGAACACCTACAGACTTTACAAGTCTGTGAGTATTCAAAACCCCATTCCAACCCCTTTCTCCTCCTCAAAATGGCTGGAGTAATTCTCCTTTCGGTGTTGCAAGGGGAACAGATCATCTCCAAATCTGGAGGGATGTAGAGCAGGTGTTCTGTCACATGAGAAGAATAATTTCCTGTGGCAATAAAAATAAAATAAAATGTAATGCACACTATGTACAATTATACATTGAGGAAACAATTGAGTGGGAATATTTTACATGACATTAATAGTAGTATACCTGGAAATCTGCAACTTGGGTAAACTGTAGTTTTCCACAGGTAATACTTAAAATGTTTGGGAATTCCCAAAAGTAGTAAATCTGCACTAGTTATTAGGACCAGTGAGGTGCAGATTTACTACTTTTGTTTGTGATTCACACACTTAGTAGTACCACATTTTTGCGAAATATGGAGTGAATTCTCGGAATTCTCTGAAAAACTCTATTTGAAAAAATAACCCCAAGCCCCCCATCACCTGTATCAGCATTTTCTGCTGAGTGCTGTGTTTCCATTCATATTTACAGCAATGCACAAAAAGGTTCTTTGCTGTCTATTTGGAGTCTTGCTTTGAGTACTGGTTTCCATCATGCATGTCACCTTCACTGGTCTCAGTGCAGAGAGATGCTCACTGAGCACAGACGCACTTTTGTAGCTACAGCGGCATTTTCTTGGACACCAGCTACTACTCGCCGCACCCGCTCCGCGGGTGCCGCTTCGACCCTTGGACACCGGGTTGCACCGAAGGACTCCAGAAGGCTACCGGGTGAGTGTGGTCAGCGGGGCTGCGAGCGTGCAGGGGACTCCATTGCCCAGGAGTCCCTGCAAGACCGTCCTCCAACTTCCGGTCCGCTCTCCCCGCTGCCGCCCCCCGCCTCTCTGCAGCATTAAAGAAGCCTTATCACCTCTGCCTTCGTGGGACGCCCTGAGCACAGACGCACTTTTGTAGCTACAGCGGCATTTTCTTGGACACCAGCTACAACTCGCCGCACCCGCTCCGCGGGTGCCGCTTCGACCCTTGGACACCGGGTTGCACCGAAGGACTCCAGAAGGCTACCGGGTGAGTGTGGTCAGCTGGGCTACGAGCGTGCAGGGGACTCCATTGCCCAGGAGTCCCTGCAAGACCGTCCTCCAACTTCCGGTCCGCTCTCCCCGCTGCCGCCCCCCGCCTCTCTGCAGCATTAAAGAAGCCTTATCACCTCTGCCTTCGTGGGACGCCCTGAGCACAGACGCACTTTTGTAGCTACAGCGGCATTTTCTTGGACACCAGCTACTACTCGCCGCACCCGCTCCGCGGGTGCCGCTTCGACCCTTGGACACCGGGTTGCACCGAAGGACTCCAGAAGGCTACCGGGTGAGTGTGGTCAGCGGGGCTGCGAGCGTGCAGGGGACTCCATTGCCCAGGAGTCCCTGCAAGACCGTCCTCCAACTTCCGGTCCGCTCTCCCCGCTGCCGCCCCCCGCCTCTCTGCAGCATTAAAGAAGCCTTATCACCTCTGCCTTCGTGGGACGCCCTGAGCACAGACGCACTTTTGTAGCTACAGCGGCATTTTCTTGGACACCAGCTACTACTCGCCGCACCCGCTCCGCGGGTGCCGCTTCGACCCTTGGACACCGGGTTGCACCGAAGGACTCCAGAAGGCTACCGGGTGAGTGTGGTCAGCGGGGCTGCGAGCGTGCAGGGGACTCCATTGCCCAGGAGTCCCTGCAAGACCGTCCTCCAACTTCCGGTCCGCTCTCCCCGCTGCCGCCCCCCGCCTCTCTGCAGCATTAAAGAAGCCTTATCACCTCTGCCTTCGTGGGACGCCCTGAGCACAGACGCACTTTTGTAGCTACAGCGGCATTTTCTTGGACACCAGCTACTACTCGCCGCACCCGCTCCGCGGGTGCCGCTTCGACCCTTGGACACCGGGTTGCACCGAAGGACTCCAGAAGGCTACCGGGTGAGTGTGGTCAGCGGGGCTGCGAGCGTGCAGGGGACTCCATTGCCCAGGAGTCCCTGCAAGACCGTCCTCCAACTTCCGGTCCGCTCTCCCCGCTGCCACGCCCCCCTGTCCGACCCGGCTAACTACTTATTTTCTCAGCACTCCCGCAGCGCGGGACGCAGCGCCGGGGCGAAGACCGGGCAAAGAGCGGGCCGTTTGAGGCCGTTCGAGGTCGGAGAGTCCGGTCCGGGCCCTCTCTCTTTGCCCGCCTCCCTAAAGTCGATTGACACCCTGAATAATGTGCACACGGGAAACAAGAAGTAAAACATCTTCCCTTGCTGCAGCCGGAACTGTCAAAGGACCCATCGACACCTACTTTGCCAAGGCGGGCTCACTCCTGATTGAGGAGATTCAAGTTCTGGAGCGAAGAATTTCACAAGAAATTGACTGGGTAAGGAGATCGTCTATGGGTCCGATGGCACTAGCTAGAACGCCTGAAAATAGTTCGGGCAGGCCCATTATGCATAGTATTGATCAGACATCAACTCAACCTACAGACATCATAACAAACAGCCCAGAAATCACTCTCGACGCCACAAGTGATCTAGAGGACATGAGCTTAATGGTGTTACCTAATACTCAAAACACCCAACCTATACCACCACAGAGTACCGAGGTAGCTCCTACCCTAGAATCCAATAGCGTTAACAACAAGGGAGCCAGAGAGGGAGCGATCCCAAAGAAAAAGCAAGGGTTACAAAACCATGAAGAACTCAGGTCTAAAACCCCTAAATCCAAACAAACTAGAGGTAAAGGGAGGAAATTAAATGCCCTTGCCTCATTGGGGGATAGACCAGGAATTCCATCCACCTTCAGAACACCAAAGCTAACCCCACCCCCACAACCTAATGACAATCCCCCTCTAGATACCTCCTCGGATGACATCACTTTGGAGGATATAGGTTCATTACTCAGGTCTTTATTAAGTCCATTAGAGGCAAGATTGATCAAGATCGAAGCAAGACTAGTGAGCATCGAAAAGGCAACGGTGCAACTTGCTGATGCTAGGAAAACCGACAGTAACATTAGTAAGACACTAAAGGAAGGTACAGGCTCCAATTTGGTTAAAAACAACAGCTTGCAGGTTGTATCAAACCCTAAACCATCAGACCCAAAACCTAGATCCACACAATCTGTAAAAAACAACTCATCTAAGCCTACTGTTACACTTACAGTCCCGATACCCTCACAGCAATCCAAGACCACCACCCCCAAACCGGCCTCTCCATTGAAATCAAACCCAACTTCTCTGATTAAAACCAAGGACAACCCCCCACTCGAGGGAGAGAAGCCACCCATCAAACGAAAACTACAGTTTGTAAACCTCCCTCCAGAAGCAGCCCCCTACACAGTAGTTTTGGTTGGGGTACCAGAACTCGACCCCCCCACATTTGAATCATACACCTCACTCAAGAATAAAGTAATAAACTGGCTCTCGGTTAATAGACCACTACCGAGAGGTACTGTGAGTGATATATCCACAACAAAGAGAGTAGCATGGGTGGGGCACACTAGGAAGTCCATCAGAGGGGATTGCATTTTGGTCTCCTTTAGAGATCCCAACACAGCTGCATATATTTGCTCCTGTGCCTCTGATAAAGACTTTGGTAACATCATCCAAACACTTCCCCTCTCATTTTTCTACCCCTCTGATCTTTATGATTCCGAGGATTATAGGTGGGGGCACCATCAAGAGCTATTGGAGGGTTGGGAAACTTGTCACAGAAACACCAATACTTATCCTCCTTATAGGGGGAGACTAAATGAGTATACCCCTGGTTACGGGGAGGAGGCAGGTTGGGAAACCGTCACCAGGAGGAGGAGGGGGGGAGGTGGTCATAGGAGGGGAATACCTGGCCCATATAGAACGCACTACCCTGCCTACCTACCAACACAGAATCGCTATAGCAATCTAGACATGGTAGATTGACAGATGGCTGGAGAAGGGAGTGATGCCCCTGCTAACTATTCAATTATCACTAATATATCGGCAGTTTCTGTATGTGATATAAATTCACATACACTGCCGGGTATATTACTAATAGGCTCAGGTGAATCGATCCAGACCCCAGTCATGGTGAACCCTTCCCCAGTTATTGCCACTAGTCTACCAGACATTATATATTCACCCTTAACTTATAGTGCCCACCAAGAGCCTACCGAAACTGCTGTGAGTCCGCCGCGCACCCAACCGCCACATATAACAGTAATTTCGTGGAATGTAGCGGGGCTCCCTAGCAAATTAGACTGCCTAGAATGGACCTCTTACATTAGATCCAAGAACCTAATACTTCTGCAAGAAACCTGGGCGCGAGAAACTATAGACATAACTGGCTTTGCCTCCTTCTCTAAAAGAGCCAAATGGGGGGGTAAGGGGAGACCATCCGGGGGGTTAATGATAGGGGTAGCAACGGATCTAGGTTGTCAAGCCTCTGATGTAGAGACTGCTTCCGACGATCTCCTAGCTGTCCTACTAGAATGGCCGGACTCAGCAAAGCTACTAATCATTAACATCTACTCTAGACCGACCCAAATGCATAAAGAGTCGTCTACCATAGAGGAATTAGCTAGATTCCTGGAGGGCATTCCGCGTGACCTTGCTTGTTTGGTCGGGGGCGACTTTAATTCTCACTATGAACCCCTGCCCGGATTACGCGACGGCCCCTCTCTTGAGGAAGATTCTTGCTGGTTCATACCTGAGACGGCGGCGCCACCGCCAAGGGCCTGGACTCCCCTAGCCCTACAAATAAATGCCCTCACCCTTAACTTTGGTCTAAGGGCATGTAATGGCCGCTGTAGCTCGGACATACCCAGTAACCCGACCTACAACAAACCGGGTAGTGAATCCAGACTTGACTATATTATGGTCAAAACCTCTATGTGGCCAGCAATAGTTGACTTCAAAGTGTGCCCAAGACACGATAGTGACCATAATTCTCTGGAATTGACTTACTTGCTTCCTGGTAGTAAGGACACTTCGCAGGGATCTGGGATTGACAAGTCGGGTCTCCTACTTGAAACTAACCGTAGGAAAGTGAAGTGGGAGAAGCTGGCTAGCAGCACAGACAAACTACCCCGCCTCTATGAAAGATTAATTCCCTTACTAGAGAGTGCCTTTGATCTGGGTATTAAGAACCCAGACGATGACACCAGAAGGGAACTAGCAACAATACACCAAAACATCACAGATTCACTTGAACAAGACCTGTTCACTACTTCCATGAAAAGGAGTGGCAATAAGCCAAAGACATCCTGGTATAATGCTTCATGTAGGAAGGCTAAAGCTCTCTTGATATCGGCCATAAAGGGACGCCTCAGCAGGGAGGTAATTCGTGAAAGAAGAACCAAGTATAAGGCCCTCCTGGTGAATGCTAGGGTAGAATGGGACTACGATTATTGGGAGAATCTCGTGAAGGCATTATCTATCAGAGACTCACGTAAATTTTGGCGTGTAGTAGCGAATGGCACGGGTGAGTTATCATCAGCAATAGAACCCAACATAGCCGCCACGGTATGGCAGGCCCACTTTGAAGCATTATATGCTGAGAGAGGGCAGGATTCTTGTATCGGGAGCAATCTGCCCGCACCCAGCCCTTCGGGGGCTGCATTTACTGAAAAAGAAGTAAGGGAGGCGATTAAAGGCTTAGCTGCTGGAAAAGCCCCGGGGTTGGACGGGGTCCCGGGGGACCTGTTCAAACAGGAACCAGGGATTTGGGCTCCGTACCTCACGTTAATATTTAATGCCATACTGGAGGGAATGACTGTGCCCGATACTTGGACGGGAGCAGAGGTAGTCCCAATCTATAAAAAGGGATCTCCCCTGCTCCCGTCCAACTATCGACCTATCAGTCTGATAGATATTTCTCAAAAACTTTTTGGCAGACTGATTTTAAATCGTTTGCAAGCATGGATCCAAGAAATGGATATCCTATCCCCATATCAGGCAGGATTCCGGGAGGGTGTTTCCACCACAGACCAAATATTTAGGTTACAACTGCTCTACTGGAGAACAGCAATAATCGAAGGCGGCAGTCTCTATACCATCTTTGTAGACCTACGTGCCGCCTTCGATTTGGTGCCCAGAGCGAGGCTGTGGAATGTCATGAAAGATCTTGGGGTCCCCGCAGACATCCTGGCAATTCTGATAAGACTCCACACTAACAACTATGCCCGCGTTAGATGTGGCAAAGGTGGAAAACTAACTGAGCGGTTCCCCGTTCGCAGAGGTGTAAGACAGGGTTGTGTACTTGCACCTACCCTGTTTTGCATCTTTGTGAACGGGGTAATTGCCCACCTCAACGGGATTGCCAACGCGGACGCCCCCAAGTTGACAGGCAACAGGGTGCCTGCAATTATGTTTGCAGACGACACCCTGTTGCTGTCTAAATCCCCTATGGGGATTCAGCGCATCTTGGACGGCTTCCTTAACTTCTGCTCTGATCGGGGACTGGAAGTCAATCCCCAAAAAACAAAATTTATGATTTTAAATCCGACCTCCCGAAATAGAACCCCCCCCAAGCTCGGCACGGTTCAATTAGAACGGGTGCATAATATTGAATACCTGGGAATCACTATAAATGAACATTTAACTTGGTCAACTCACCAGGCCAAAGTGACCATCAAACTGGCACAGTTGGCGGGTGGCACTTTGCGTCTGGCAAATAAATCTAGCTATCGACCATTCACCCCAGTCATTCACATATACAAAACACAAGCTAGGGCAGGGGTCACCTACGGGGGAGAGTTGTGGGGACACATGCCGTACTCCAAGTTACAGACCACGGAGAATAAGTTTTTGAGACAGGTAGCTGCCCTCCCCCAGAGTACCCCTCTACTACCATTAAGGTTGGATTTGGGAATTAGACCCATTACAGAGGAGCTAGGACTAAAACCCCTAAAATTCTGGAGGCGTTTGTGGACCAGTCCTGACCTCGTAAGCTATAGAGAAGAATTACAAGAATTCCTGGAACTACGGAGCACCAAGAAGATTCCCTGGTTGACTTATGTCAGAGGAACGTGCGAGGAATTGGGATTTCCGGAACTATGGACTGATCCGCTCAATTCTTGCACTAAGATCTCAAAAAAGGCACTCGCGAACACTTACTATGCCATGATGCTCGCCAGAGCCTCTAATGACACTCGTGAGGGGTCCTTGACAAACCACTTCTTGAATATAAAAGATACCTATTTTCTTGAAAAAACCCTAGATGAGATCTCTCCTGCATTAACCAGGAAACTGTTTTTACAATGGCGCTATGGATGCCTTCCTTTAGCTGCGTTTACAGCATCCTGGTCACTTTGCTCCACTACATCAATTTGCCCAATGTGTGCACATCCGAAGGAGGACGACATGCATGCGGTCCTTTTCTGTAAGGGTTACGAGCGGAGCAGGAAATATTGGCTTGTTCCGATGCTCAGGAACCTGGGGTTTAGATCTCATCAAACTGCTTATAGAGTCCTAAAATCTGATCTCTCCCCTCCTACCGTTTTTGCATTGTCAAAATTTTTAACTTCATTGTGGTTTACCCGTAGCCGAATGATGAAAAGTCTGGTATAAAGGGACATGTCCAGTGGCGCTCCGCAAATGTTTTATCCTTATTTTAATCAATTGGATCACATTTTGTTTAATAACTTTTTAAATGTATGTATTGTTCCTTATCTTTTATGATCTGTGATCGAAATAAAGATTAATGAAATGATTTAGTTCTTTTTTATAATACTTCATTTTCAAACAAAAATCATAAGAAAAAACAGTAACAGCTATCTGTTGTAGTCAAATAGATAAGTAGATATGCGAGTTACGAGTAGCATGTACCCACTCAACTGCAGATCAAATCAATGTCGATAAGGGTAATAGGGCAGATGATCGGTCTATCTGACTGTGGTATGGAATGATTCCGCTAAGACCAATATATTACATTGTGCCCCTTTTTGCTCTTGTAGGCTTAGTGAACTGTGTATGACAAATATAAAATGGTGTAAGGGAGCTTGGACAGATGTCTGCCACTCTCTTAGATCTTTTTTCAATGTATCATCTCTCCTGTCTATACATCACTCAGCCAGTTCTACAATTTGGGTCCCACTAAGTTCAGTAACTTATTGGACATTTTTGGGTCAGAATGAGGGAGAGTAAGGATGTCCCTCATTGTATTGAATGGAAATATTGCCCAACGAACACACATAGAGGGCAGCTGAAAGAAAGGTCAAAAAAGCATGAATAGCTGTCAGCTATTTGTCCCAGAATGTAGCAATCTTTGAGTATCTAAAAATAAGATGTATCACTTACACGGGAACTGCTGCTTCTGCTTTGGTTAATTTGTGGAGGTATGTGGGGCTCATGCAGATGAATATTTAATAAACTATCAGTTGGAAACTGGTGCTGCTAAGGGCATTCTTAGAGTGTATGCATGCTTCATCCAATTTCTTTTCTGTTTTCTCTGCCTAATGGTTAGTCTTCAATTTCTGTATATCAGCCAGAACATTTCTTGAGTTTCTTACCTAAATCCCTATTAAATCAGGTAAATATCTTTGGTCTACAGACTGGCACAGTCTGTAGTCAAAGTGTTACACACTAAGGAGGTATGCAGACACGACCCCTACATAACGTTTGTCGTTTGTTCCTATTGATTAAATGCAAGTTGAACCAGAAAAGAGAAACTAGAGGCAGCTGGGTTCGTTAGAATTAGAAGGGCTCACAACATAAACCTAGATTGAAACCTTATAAAAAATCCTTTTCCATTCCCTGTCCTTAGAGAACCATATAACAATAAACTGAAGCTCTGCCACTATTCAAGAAACTTTATTCGGTTATTGTGCAAAAGATATTAACCATAAACGTACAATTGATAAAACACAGTCACAAAATACAATAAAAGACATCTGGAGGAATTATACGTCAATAAAATTACAGATTAAATTTCATATTACAATCGATTTCCGGGATCTAAAAAGTTTTTTTTTTAAAAGCGGAGACAGAGGCAACAGTAAAAATATTATCCAAATTCTGGATTGACAGGAATGCAGGGCGACATTGTCTTAGTTCCATACTCTTTAACACTGAAATATCCATCTTTTCCTAGGTATCATATAGGATGTGCAAAAGAACAAAATGTGAATGGTTGACTGAGTCGACAGATCATCGCATGGACATTTACAAAGTGATCTTGTCCAATACTTTACCTTGGGGAAGCTTAAAATTCTGTACAAAATGTTTAGTCTGAAACGGGTTAATAAAAACCTTTCAAAGTCCTTCATAGGTAGCATAATATAAGGCTGAATTTTAGAGGTAACCAGGGTAAGATGATGTGCCACCACGGTAGTTTTAGTAATTTCCTTAGTTAGCCTTAGGTCACTCAAATGTGCCAAACAGTGATTTTTAAGGACCTTTCTAGGGACTTGACACATCAGTGAAGGATCACTGAAATAATCCCGATTGCCTATTTGTGATAAACACATCTTTACATATTGTAACAATCTTATTTTGTTGGCCTTATCAGAACTCAGTGCATCCTTTAAAATAGAACGATTAAAAGCACACTCATCATTGGTCCAAACCCTGTGCCACAAGAGAACCGTTTGGATCTTAATGACGTCTTCAATGTACAGAAACCCAGTTCAGCGTGGCATATAAATGTAGAGACACTGTCCGGGACTGCTAAAAGGTACCTCAAGAAGGTGTTTTCAGCCATCTCTAGTGTGGTCACATTGAGTACCCCCAGATACCTGCGCCATAGGTTGCAATTGCTACACATTTAGCCCCGTATATGGACAACAATTCCCTAGGCGGCCACCTGCCCATTTTCCTGCTAAAATTAGTTAGGGCCATCAGGGACTTACACAACAAGAGCCTCCTAGTTTTAATTGCATTACCCCATGAACCGGTCTGAACAAACAGTATCCCAATGTAGGAGAATGTAGGTGTGGTGTCAAGAGTCTTCAAGTTAATATAAATCAATTTTTTATCTTTATTAGCCCCAGTGCCACAGTTCATAGTAAAAGGCTTAGAGCAATTTATTGCCAGGTCCAAATTCGTCATGAATTGTGAAAAGGACGTTACTACCCTTTGCATAGCAATGGGCGTCCGGGCCATCAACACTGCATCATCTGCGTATAGGAGTGCAGGTACAGATCTTGCAGCTACCCTAGGCATATCCCTGTATTCCTTTAGCAGGGTTATTTCTAGGTCGTTGATGTATAATGTAAACAAGAAGGGGGCAAGGACGCAGCCTTGCCGCACCCCTCTTTAAATGTGGAACATCCTAGTGCAGTACCCATTCTTTCCAAATCTGACCTTGGCCCTTGCCCCTGAGTAAAGTTGCTTGAGAGAGGGAAACTATATGAACGTCAACCCCCAACCTTTCCAGAATCATCCACAACTTAGCATTGGCAACACAATCAAAGGCTGATGTTAGATCAACAAGAGTTAAAAACAGCTTCCCTCCCTTGGCTTTAGTGTATTTATCTAACAAGTTGTGGAGATTTAGGCCCTGGTCGATAGTACCAAGGCCCTTCCGAAAGCCATATTGGAGGTCGCTGATTACTGATTGCTCATTGGCCCATAATTGTAATCTAAATATCTAGGATCACACGCCCAATTAACTTAATTGTGGAATCCAATAATGATATAGGGCGATAGCACGTAGGACTCGATCTATCCCCCTTTTTGAATATAGGGACGAGGGTAGATGCATACCACGATGTTAACAGTCCCCTTGAGCAACATGCATTAAATAATTGTCTAAGCAATGGTCCCATAATGCCACATTGTTTTTAAACAAGTCAACCGGGACACCTTCTGGGCCCGGTGCCTTTCCCCACAACCTGGCTTTAATAGCTAGGCTAACTTCTTTCAATGTAAAGCCCATGTCCATTTTCTGGGAAGGAGGTAAAGGCTCCTGAGCTGATGCCACCTCCACCGGTGACTGATCAACTGGAGATGGATCGCTATACAGCTTTACATAATGTGTTACCCATTCGTTTTCCGGGATGGCAATCTCTATCGTTGCTTTAGCATTATCCTTAAAAAAAGGAGTGTTGACTGCCTTCCAGAAGGCGGTGGTATCTATGTTCAAGGAAGTCTCATACAGGGAATTCCATACTTCTTGTTTCATTTCGTACTTCCTTTTTTTAAGTACCTTCTTATAGTTCCTTCTCAGGTCTCTTATTAGATTCTGATCCTTAACTGTGGCATTTAGGGCACACTTAAGACTGGAGTAGACCTTAGTACAAGCTGAATCAAACCAGCCCTTAATGTTAGTACCCTGGCTATTAGTTCCACCCAAAGACATCTTTTAATGTATGTGGCAATAGCTGTAAAGTTCTCTATGATAGTAGAATCGGTGGAATATTCGTCCTAGCAGGCACTGAAACTAGCCTCACAGTTCATCACTAAATTATTTTTAAAACATCCTCAAGGATCACTTTTGTCCATTTCAAGGCGTATCCATTTTGTCTGTTTAAAACAATATTATGTGTGAACTGCCTAAGTGTACTATTCCTATTGGGCTCTTGATTTGATGATAGAACGTTGACGCTTAAGGGGAAGTGATCACTTAAGGCAGTGTCAAGTGTGCTAAAATTCCTAACATATGCAGAGTGTCTGCAGGTTGTCAATATGTAGTCAATTGTAGAGAAAACGCCTCTGCCATTAAAGGCGGGGCAAAAAGGGACCGTTGGTTGACACAAGCTATTGTCAAACCCTATGTTGCATGAAAACATAATTTCGTTCATTAAATCGCCACATGTAGTTTATGAAAAATGCGGTAGGCTAGTATCTTTACCCAACATTATGCCACATGTCCCTGTCTCCCATCTATTACATAAAAAAAAACATTAAAATCCCCTCCCCAGATCAGAAGAGCATCTTTGGTTGTTCCACCTAGTAAACGTCTTACGTCTCTGCTCAAGTTTCCTAGCATTTCTTCCATCGCCTAAGGGGGGGCATTATTATAAAAATGTATAATAAACAAACATTGTGCCTTATCCACATGTATCCTAGCAGTATGATAGTAAATATTTTTATGGACCATTTCTACTTTCACAAGTTTTAAGTGGTTGTAGATGTAAGCACATAAGCCCCCTTTTGCTCAGCCATATCTTGAGCTAATAGCCAGTGTGTGTAATGTTTTAAAGCCACACAAGTGGAGAGGCTCTACAGCCCAAGTTTCTTGTATGCATAATATCTCATAATTACTGATACCTTCATTTTTAATCCGGCCACATTCCAGAACATATTCTGGCATTTATTGTCTTTGGTATTGCCACCTGTCTGACCATTACGATCCAATTCTTTGTTAAAAATAATTTAATCCTCATGGACGGTATCGAACGCAGGATTGTTCACCTACTTTTCACAGTTGATATCTGTATTTAATGGCTCATTTTGTATAAAGGGTACATTTTCTAAACAATTTGAACTATCTGTAAAAATTCCTTTCTGCTGTATTGCAGCAGGTAAGTTAATATTAGCATCAACAACAAGATCTCTTGAGCTCAGTCAATCCACTTCTTCAAACCCATGGAGCATGTCAAAGCGGTTATATGTGGAGATGCTAAATTGATTTCTATATGACAACGTACAATCCCCCCATTTTCGCATAAGAAGATGACAGTTTGGGGGCGGATAAAAATATCCCAGAGGAACAGCACTAATCTGGGTATTGTCTATAAAATTGTTCCCTAGCTTATTTAAAATCAACTGCACAAGATTTGGAGTTTTAAATGTCAGTACGACACAATCCTCTTCAAGGTTCTTTAATCCTTTCCCCAACCAGCTCACCCTCCGTACCATCTTAAATTCAATTAATAACTTGTCAGTTAGTCCTGTTCTGCAGCCCAACCATTGTAGGGACTTATTCCTTGGATTCACCCAAGTTTCTTCCCCCACATCAGTTGGTTTTGGTACGTTAACGAGGACCACTATGTAAGGGGTAGCAGCTGGATGTAAGTCTAGACACGTATATGTTCTCCCATCTTCCAAGGCAGGTGTTAGAACTGAGTTCATCGAGATTTGGTTGTTCGGTATGTTGGTGGCCAGGGTATTTTGAACTACTGAAGGGGGTACAGTTGAAGAGGCATTGATATTAGTAGTCGCAGAAACTATGTGTCCTGAGAGTGGACTAGGGGCTGGTTGTTCCCGTCTAGCAGTACATTCACCCAAACTTACTCTATCAGTTGAGACCGGCTGCACAATGTCTAAACATTTAATTAACAATGTCTCCATTAGCGCCAGTTCTTGTTACTAAACTGCCAATACTATCTCTTCTCAGTTTGACTAGTGTCTCCAATTTTACTTTCAATTGTTCAACCTCCATCTGCGTTTGCATACTAGTGCTGACTATTGCCTTTTCCCAGTTTTCTGATTTATTAGCTGGAGCAGTCTTAGTCCTTTTTTGGACCCTTTTCTAATTTTTCGGGTGGTCCTCTCAACTACAGTGGGGTCTGCCCCACCATCCCCGGGAGGTTACTGGGGTTACTTGCTCGTTTATTTGTAGGCTGGTGAAGTATATTGAGTTTGTGTTCACTATCAATTAAATGATCAGAGATATTCACCACACATTCAGTAGTTCCTGATTTACCTACATTACTTCTATGGTCTCCCCCTAAATCTGGGTTAACTTTCGATAAAGCACTCTCATCAGGTTTAAGGGCCTCTTCGACTGTATTAATTTGCCTTTCTATGGCGCCAACAGCGCCAGTAAGATAACTTAATAGCGACTGGCATGAGCGAATCCCCGTAATATGTTTTTTTTCTTTTGGGCCGACATGATTTTACATTTCCCCATGTTAGAAATATAATTCACAATTTATCCCAATAAAATAATGTAAACAATGTACAACAGTCCTAATATTATCATATTACCACTAATCAATTCACAGCGAAAGGTCCTTTAAACACACAATTCTAGTTGAAACTATCAGTAAGACAAAGTCCAATGTCCAATATCCCTTATGAGCACCTCCTGGACGCGATGCACGGCGAAACTGCTCTATGGAATGCTGGGGGGTGTAGTCCCCTGGCCTCTAGGTGGTGATGGCAGCACTCTACGGTACTCTGCTGCACTCAGCGGTGCGGCGGCCCCCTCAGCTTCCTAAGCCAGGGTATGCCAGTTTATAGCATTAACAGCGTCCATTCGCCGGTTATCGCAGGTTGTTGGCACAGCAGCAGTAATTGCGGTAAAACAAATCGGCTCTAATAAGTAGTGAGTAGTGTTGTATGGATTTCAACTTTTGGACAGCCTTTTGGACAGTCTACCACCATTTGCTGCAGCTAATGGCTGTTTGGTGAAGTTTTGGTAAGCTGATGGAGATTTGATGGAGTTGTCATTCCTGTGGGCTCTGGGGGCGGCACCCAGTGGTTTTTCCAGAGCCCAAGCCCAAGGCCGCCACTGCTTCCTAGCCACCTAAAGGATCCGGAGCTCACGCTGAAAAACAGGCTGGAAACAGGCTGGGAGGGAGGGCTGGGTTGCCGCTTATCCTCCCTGTGCCGCAGGAGGGCTCAATCCAGAGATGCCTAGAGCCTCGAGAAACCACCCCCGTGCAGTCCGCAGTTCCCAGCCCTATAGGACCGCTGAGAACAGCACCAGACCGCACCGGAGTGAAGGTAGGGTGGGGAAACAGAAAGCCGGGAACACTGGAAGCCGCAGACCGGCCGCGCTAATGGTGGCCGTGGTCCCGTGCTCGCGCTTACCCTCTGCTCCTGCCGCTGCCTCAGTCCACAAACCCTCAGAGTCCCAGAGCTTTCTGCAATGCCTCCCGCAGTATGCTCACTGCAGGACCGGAGACTCAAGTTCCTGCAGTTCGTGGGAACAATCCAGGTGCAGAGCTGATGCAAGGCGCGGCAATATTAATCGCCACTCCCTTTTGGCAGGGAACACCGTGAAGGCCGTGAAGGGGTCGATTCCACACCACTTCGCTCCAACCTAATCGCTGCCAGGCAGCCTCCAGCCTCCAGTCATTAAAGAAATGGGGTGACCCAAAAGGTACTGGGCCTGGGTAACGTATTAGTATAAACAAACAGTGGTCCGAGACCTATTATTTCAAATACGTAAAAAATCACAATTTAATAAATTGGAAGGCGTATGTTATTTTAACCGCCCTGATCAATCAATGAAGAAAAATAGAGAATAGGCAACAGCAACAAACTCAAAATGTATAAACAATATTTTAATCTATTGTCGGGATTTTGGAACGGAAACACAATATACAATATTTTAATCTATTGTCAGGTTTTGGAAGCGAAAGCACAATTCACAATATTATGTACTTTTTCTATGCATTGTCCCGTATTCAGAACGTGCAGTAGAGCAAGAAAGGGGTGTCAAAAGAAAGTGAACGTGAAAAAGTGAACGGAAAGGAATCACACAGATTTAAGAAATTATATTCCAAGCAATTCAAAAGAAACACCAGCCAAAGAAGGCCGGAACCATATATCCTGGCCACTTCAATTAGTCAGCATAATTTCCCTAATTATTACTAGGCATCCAATGTCAAAAAAATGTCTGCACTATATCTACAAGGGTGATATAGTTAGTGGTCCAGGTTAGTTAATGAAATGTCGACGTTTCGACTCGACTAGCGGCCTTGCGGTCGTTTTATTCCTGGGCCATGCGAGTCTTCTTCAGGACAGGTGGGACGGGACAATAGGGATCTCATTGATGACCCCTTCTAGGAGATAATGGTCGTGATTCCCACTCCACATAGACTCAGTCCTTACGTTTCCAGGGAGGTTATTCAAGTGGTCTCTGCGCTCTTATTTGGTTTCCTATCCGATAGGTATTCATGTGGCACTACATGTCTTAATTTTCGGTCCCAATCGTAGGTATTGGGAAGTTTCAAAATCAGGCACCTCCTCGTGAATTAATCAATTGGCCTGAAAAACTGTGTTGTCTCGATTGGGGAGGTCACTTGATCGATGTAGGCAAAGTCGGGCCTCGATATTTAGGTACGAGATCGTTAGAGGAGACACGCGTCTGTCGGGAATCCTCGAGGTTCCCGACAGACACGTGTCTCCTCTAACGATCTCGTACCTAAATATCGAGGCCCGACTTTGCCTACATCGATCAAGTGACCTCCCCAATCAAGACAACACAGTTTTTCAGGCCAATTGATTAATTCACGAGGAGGTGCCTGATTTTGAAACTTCCCAATACCTACGATTGGGACCGAAAATTAAGACATGTAGTGCCACATGAATACCTATCGGATAGGAAACCAAATAAGAGCGCAGAGACCACTTGAATAACCTCCCTGGAAACGTAAGGACTGAGTCTATGTGGAGTGGGAATCACGACCATTATCTCCTAGAAGGGGTCATCAAAGAGATCCCTAATGTCCCGTCCCACCTGTCCTGAAGAAGACTCGCATGGCCCAGGAATAAAACGACCGCAAGGCCGCTAGTCGAGTCGAAACTTCGACATTTCATTAACTAACCTGGACCACTAACTATATCACCCTCGTAGATATAGTGCAGACATTTTTTCGACATCGGATGCCTAGTAATAATTAGGGAAATTATGCTGACTAATTGAAGTGGCCAGGATATATGGTTCCGGCCTTCTTTGGCTGGTGTTTCTTTTGAATTGCTTGGAATATAATTTCTTAAATCTGTGTGATTCCTTTCCGTTCACTTTATCACGTTCACTTTCTTTTGACACCCCTTTCTTGCTCTACTGCACGTTCTGAATATGGGACAATGCATAGAAAAAGTACATAATATTGTGAATTGTGCTTTCGCTTCCAAAACCTGACAATAGATTAAAATATTGTATATTGTGTTTCCGTTCCAAAATCCCGACAATAGATTAAAATATTGTTTATACATTTTGAGTTTGTTGCTGTTGCCTATTCTCTATTTTTCTTCATTGATTGATCAGGGCGGTTAAAATAACATACGCCTTCCAATTTATTAAATTGTGATTTTTTACGTATTTGAAATAATAGGTCTCAGACCACTGTTTGTCCAGCCTCCAGTCTGCGGGGCTCAAGCTCCTACAGTCATGTTCTCTACCGCTCCCACTGTTGCGCTGCAGGCTTTTCCTGTTGTTAGCCCCAAGCTGCATTTTGACTATGCCAACCGCTGGGAACCTAGCTCTTCCACTAGATAATATCCCTCCATATCCAGCAGTTCAAGACAGCCTTAGTCATTCCTAAGTTTCAGGATGCCAAGTTTGACCCTGCTTCACTTCTTAAGGGGTATAAATGCGAACATCCTTTGGTAATATATAAGCAAAGTGGCAATGCCACTCTCTTTGTCAGAGCTATCCATTACTTCAAAATAAATTGTGATATCTCTCAGAAAAATACAGATTTTCTTAGATTACCTAGAATCTCATCTAGGATCACCCTTTTTCATTCCTTCATGGCCAATGTGATTATTGTACCTAAATAGCTGAATGAACTGGTTTTCCAGTTCATAACTAGCAATAATATAGTGTCCCACACATGTTCCTTTAGAGAACCTAAAGCAAACAGGGCTAAATTGTCCCCTTTCAATCTCAGGCAACAAATTGAGCCAAATAACTATACTTCTTCTAACATTCTATCCATCCATCATGGATGATTCGGTAAGGTACACCAATATATCATCAACTTATAGTAATAATATATGTTCAGTGCCCTCTTATAGTTAACTTCGTAACATTTATGCCATGGACTTCACCACCATTACAAACAATAGCATCACCAGTGGACATACCTGCATTTTAACCCACAGCTACCTGAGACCATTGATTTAGTTCTAACAAATATTGAGGAGTTACTATAGTGGAGCTTTTGTCATCGAATAAACTTAGGGACAGAGTTCACAGGGTGTAGAACATTAAAGAGAAAACATGTAATCAATTATATCAAATGGCTTTTCAGCATCTAAAGACTCCAGGGTACATTCTTTCTTGTGGATGGAAACCTCTTCTATAACATGCTAGTCTCCTATGGTTAAATGAGGTAAATCACACTGGCTAGTGTGAATTAAACATAATAATCCAATATGGTACATCATTTGGCTGTCAATCACCAGTATTTGGTCCGTTAATAGCCTCAAGAAATACCTCCCTGGTGAGCGCTACATCAAGGGCCCCATTCATGCAGAGAGCGAACAAGGCAAAGTATCTAAACATGCAAATGAAAGAGGGAGTTTAAGTCTGTGGGCATAATGCCCTAGGGTAATATTTAAAAATCTCATCAATTACCATCTGTGCACTTACCACAATTTCAGTCTTGCTTTGAATGGATGTCACATGTTCTTTCTTCAAAAGACAAACAGGAATATGTGAGGTTTGTTTCCTCCATTGTGAAGTAGCTGTCTAGAAGACCCAGTTTGTCCCTTTCCTTGAGTTTCTATTAACAAGCCCTGTCACTGATTCATAGTCATCTGCAGATCCCATAGTCTCTATGAATTAACCTATTTTCCTGTTGTGTGACTTTACATTGCCTAATTGTGACACCACTTTCTAGAACCTTCCAAGTGCCTGTGATTTTCCCTATAGCAAACCCACACACTACCACTTTCATAGTGTACCATTCAATTGGACTGGTATTGGTTCGCCAGTACAGCTTGATTGGTCACTGTTACTTTCTGTGAAGGGCTAACCTTCATTTCCAGAATTCCCCCCTTGTCTTGCCCTTAGAGTAGGTTTCTGCTAGAGATGAATAACCAGACAAACCCATTCTAGGACATTCAGCGGTATTGAATCATGGCACACATTCATTTGACACGATGATGTCGTTCAATATTATGTGAAAGCTGATGCTAGAGAATGGAACTGGCATTGGTTTAATCTTTGTACCTTGAAACATCCACCTTTCGCATAATTAATACTGTTCTTCTGAGGAACTTAGACATATGTAGTTTACGTATTATAGCAGAGACTACCTATAGTAATTGAGATCACTTGCACAGACCTTAAATGTTTCAGTATTTGGGCCTGACATGCAGTCAAAAATGAGGAAAAAGCTACCATAACTGATGTTCAGGAAGTACAAATTGAGTAGGCAGATATCCAGACCATTCAATACACCAGTCAACAGAATATTTCTGACCTCATGGTCAGAGAAAGATGGTGTGAAAGAGAGAGAAGACCAATTTGCTATCCTAATCCACCACTCCCTAAAAGTTTGTGGGATAGGCAAAGCATCATAATTGCCTTCCCTTGCTTTTGTTTTTTTACTCCACCTGTAGATACATTTCATTTGAGATGATCTGTGTTCCTTGTTACCTGATACATGACCCCACACATTTACTTTTTATGTAATTGTTTAGGCCCCTCATATTTCACATTTTGAACTGGACTGCCACTTTTGCAACAAGGCCCCCTTCAGGAACTCCCCTTGTCACCCGCACTGTTCCCTCATTGGGGCCATCCTGTAAACCTCCAAGCAGGGGAGACTGGAATGCATGAGTGTTTGTGTGATGCCTCATCAATTGTGGGAGGATAAAAGGAAAAGTCATGCATACCTAATCAGCTCAGCACAAAGGGGGCTTTCTGATAAGCCCCGTGGAAAGTGTTTGTTGTTTTTAGGGATGCGATGTTATCTGAGCATGTATGTACTGTGCAAGATCCTGACTTGCCCTAATGTAAAAGGCCTGAGCTGTTACATTGTACATGAGCTCGGCCAGTTATCAGCGACATGGAAAATATATACCCTGGAGCGTTCCCTGCTGTGGCTCAGGGCTGAGTCAGAAAAGCTCCTATGCTGTAATTGTTAAAAAAAACAGATGTGAAAAATGTCCAAACTGTATGTGCTCCACAGCGGCCACTAAACTTCACAACATAACAGGTCTAGGCTTCATCAGAAGGATGACGACGCTTTGAACAGAAATGCATTTGTGCTGTGTGAGCTTTCTAAAGAATCTGAGTCTAGAATTTAAAACAAGTATGCTTGATATTCGCATTGTTGACTTTTCCTGTGAATCTATGATCTTGACGTAGAGTCTAATCTCGTCGATCACTGCAACTTTGCTGTGTGCAGACTGCTGCCAAAGATGGTGTCATCCAGTACAGTAATTTCCCTGCTGTTAGAAATTCTTTATCATCCCTAAAAGTCATCTATGGTGACGCTCAACTATTCTGGGCTCATTTTAGCACTGTGTCCTGCAGTCCCCTTTGTCCAACAAAGTGTATAGGCTTGTTTGTGTTTTCCTAATCATCATAAACTTGCCAGTTCCTGCTTTCCCTCTTGTGTATCATGAATATACATTACCAGCGTTGTATGCCAGGCCTCTTTAATCCTGGTCCTGAGCATTCCAAAACGTTCTACCAGCTCCTATTCCAAAACTGTGGCTCTATCATGTATAGGGTGCACTTTTCCTGTTTGTACCCGGTGCACCTTAAAACAGGGAAAATGCACCCCTATTACATTGAATGTAATGCCCACAGGGCAACTGGGAACTCGTGCTGCCCTGGGGGCAGCGCATTCAGGTGAAAATTGGAGCGGCTGCTTTGTAGCCGCTCTGTGTTTCACTGTGGAGACCTCAACCTGTCTGCACTTTTAAGGGGGATTAGAGATCCTCTTGCAGGAGGGTGCTGTGAGTGACAGCACCCACCTGCAAGGGGATGGTTGGGGGTCCATAGGATCCCCTTTCCTCCCTCCAGGGGGCTTCTATCAGTGCGCCCCTGACAGCTTCTTTGCCTCTGCGCGCACTTCTGTATTATGGCGCTGGAGCAGAGGCAAAGGAATTCCCAAATTTGCATGGGGCAACACCCCCAGGCAAATGAGGGAATGCCCTTTGATGATAGCACGGCCACTTTTTGTGTGGCATTGCTATTGGTGTTACAGAAGGGGCTGCACAAGTGTCTGCTGCCCCTGAAATGCCGAAGTGCCCATGGTGAGCAAAGCGGGTGCAAATGCATGTTGCACCCCTGGGTACTTTAGTAAAATAGTACCTGGTCTCCAAGCTTCGGTTCTCCAGCACTTCCAAGTTCTGCTGTGTGCACTATCTCCAGCAGTGAGTGTGTTTTTGTTTATGAAGTCATTTAGCACATTCAGCTAGACCTGGATTTTGCTTTTAAATTGGCACCACAATGTGTTCTGGGGATTGTAGTTTCATATTTCCCAGTGTAGTTACACGCCTAAACGTTTCAGAACTCTAAGTTAGGCAAGAACATAGCTAATCTTGGTGCAGCTGGTGCTCTTGTGCCTGTTGCACCGGGGATTTGGGATTTGGTTTTTGCTTGAGAAGTGTTCTCACCCCCCTCAATCAAAAACCCAATTTCCTACATTGGTGCTCAGTGGTGGAGTCCAGTACTTATGTGTGTGTGTACAGCAAAACTGAGTGATTTGTATAATACTACATTTACAAAAATAATATGACAACAATTTCAACTTTGCTTTAAATTCTCTTTGATTGGCCTCCTTTTTCCGTTTTCAAATTCACTCACATTCTGCACCTGTAAATCTGCCTGCATGCATAGAGTTTGAGCTCAACATCGTGAAAAGCTACACTACGGCTGAGTTTAAAGTATTCTGCAGCTATATGGGGCTTCCTACATCCAGGTGTTCTGAAAAGTAGGGGCTCCATAACGCCGTCAGTGCCAGAGGTGAGGGGTCAAATGGAGTATGCTCACATGAAGGTCATTTTGCTCACTAATTTTGAGGTAATCTCAGAGAATTATCACATAAGGTCAAGGGATAGTCAGAAATTCCCAAACCAGACTTGAGTGGATTTCTTGGACTACTCTAGTAAGGTCCTGAATGGTTGGGTGAGGGGCAGTAAAGTGAATGTTTTTAATGGGCTATATAATCTGATTTTGAAAGAGCACATGCTCAGTACTTGGGTTACAGAACTGCACCAATACCTGATTGACAGCAGGCAAATTGATTGCAGGGAGATTTTAAAGGAGGCAGACATCTGGGTCAGCACCAGAGTGTCCAAGAAAGCATCTGGGGGTACTCCCAAAAGGGTGGTTAGGGTACCCAAAAGAAGAAAGAGGGAGAGACAAAAACAAAGTAATGAGTTCTCACAAGGCCCTTTAAAAAGTTCCAAGGGGGAAGGGTACCTATTCCCAATCTGACTAAAAGAACACTGGGTATGTGGAGAGGAAGTCAAAAATGTTTGCCCCCAAGCGGTATGATTGTTACAGATATGGACAGATAAAGAAGGATGTCACGTGTCTGATGAGGGCACAGTACCCCATTGGTGGGCAGACCCAAGGAAGGAGATTGCCCCAGTTAGTGTGGGGAGGAAGCAGAGGTTACCTTGGTATCCCTGGGTAACAAACAGATGGTGCCCAAAGGCCATATCCCCGCTAATACATTTAAGCACAGGCAGTGGGTAACCATTGATGGGCAGAGGGTGGAGGCTCTGAGGGGTACAGGAACAAGCGTGAATACTGCAAGGCTTTATCTGGTGTCTGCAGAGCAGGTAATTTCCAATACATTCCACCAGGTTGTAGTAGCAGCCAACCATGGAAGTTATTACCCAGTGTATCTGGTTTCTTTTGAGAGAAGGGTCTTAGGTTCTCTAAGAGTATTAGTGAGCTCTAACATGTTTGTGGATTGTTCTGTTAGGCAATGATCTGGAGCACACTATCAGGAAGGTAGTGGCACTCCAATCACACTTTGAGATGTCAGAGTTGCCTGAGTGGGTATGCCTGACCACAAGGTTCATGTCATCCTGAAAGGGTAGTCAAGGAGGCCAGGAAAAATGGCCCAGGCACCAACCAAAAAGAGAAAAAGCAGGGACATTAAAAACCTGCCCAATAAACTCCAGTAGTATAGGAATAAGGATTTCCTGATAAGCCCTGTCTAAATCCTACTAGTAGGATATTGCAGCCCTGGGAGTCCTGCCTAAACTTACAGGACGGCAAGTCGAGGGTAGACCAACCTGGAAGTATTTCTGTAGGGCTCAGAAGAAATGCCCAACCCTAGAGGGCTTGAATTGGCAAGATGAGGCTCAGGCACCTGGTGATACTACTAGACATCAACTTATCTATTGGGATTATTACCTCCTATATAGTGAGCTAAAGCTTCCTGAGGCAACACATGTGTCCATGGTTCCCCGGTGCTGCATAGCTATACTACTGGGTCTGGCTCATGGTAGAACTCTGGCAGCACTGTCTGAGGCAGGACAAGGCCTTTTCCAGGCTTGTAACCTATTTCTTTTGGCCCTGGATGAAGACATCCTTAAAGCATTCTGCAGGTCATTTTCCCTGGTTCCCTTATCTGCCATTGGCATCCCCTTTGAAAGGGTGGGCATCAACACTGTTGGGCCCCTGGACCTCAAAACTTCCTTAGGCAATTGGTTTCTCCTGGTTTTGGTGGACCATGCCTAACCTCATAGGACTGTGAGTACACCAGCTGTGGCTAGGGCCTTGATGGGGATTTTTACTCGAGTGGTGTGCCCCAAAGAAGTAGTGTCTGACAGGGGTACAAACTGCATGTCTGCATACATGAAGTCAACGCAGAATGAGTGTGGGATAACTTACATGTTCTCCACACCTTATCACCCTCAGACCAATGGGCTTGTTGAGAGGTTCAACAAGACCCTAAACGGCATGATTATGGACCTCTCTGAGCCCATGATGTGGAATTGGGGCTTTTTCTTCACATGCCTACTCTTACCTTTAGGAGGTACCACAGAAGTGGGTTGGATTTAGCCCATTTGGGCTTGTCTCTAGCCTCCCTTTTAGGAGAAATTTGTCTGCTTAAGGAGTGGTAGGAGCCAGCTTGAAATAGGCCCACCCAGGATTGAGTTAGCTACATGCTTGCTCTCAGAAACCAGATGTAACTGCCCTGGAAGAAGGCCTCTGAGCACCTAGAAGGCAGGCAAGGCGTGGTAAAACTCTGGCAGGACCAGAGGAAACTCTGTTCAAGTTTAAATCTGTACAGAAAGTGTGAGTGATGAAGCCGTTGGAGCCCAGAAACCTACAAGAACACTTATCAGGGTCTTATGAGGTGAAGGAGAGAAAGGCGGAGGTCATCTGCCCTTAATGAACCCCTTATGGGTACTCCATGTTAATCACCTGAAACCCCATTGTGAGAGGTCTGAAATCACCATGCTCCTTGTGCTAGATGATGGGGTGGAAGAGGAGAGTGAACCTCTCCCTGTCTTCCTGCCTTCTAAGGAAAAGAATGGGTCAGTGGACTGTTTAAACCTCTCTCCTACTCTGGCCCCTGAGCTCAGAGGGACTGTCACCAGTTGTTGTGACAATTTGTCTCTATTTTCTCTCTCACCCATTGGCTTACACGAATGCCTATGAAAAACAAGATTCGGAAACTGACAAGGTGAGGGTAGCATTCATGATGCTTGAATTTGGGGTGATTGAGCACTCCAATAAACCCTGCTCCAGCCCTGTGGTGCTGTTATTCAAAGCCACCTCTCCAGTCGCTGGCCTAGAATTCAGGTTGTGCATGGATTACAGAGGGCTTAACTCATCTACAACAACTGATGCTCACCCCATTCCCCAGGCTGATGAACTCAAGGACAGGCCAGGAGCTGCCAAGTTCCTGCTGGGTACTTTTCATTTCACATCAGGGTATTGGCAGAATGCTACAACTGAGGTGTCGTCTAAAGAGGGGTGAGCATTCTCAACCCCAGGGGCCATTTCCTATTTAGTGTGATGTCTTTTTGATTGAAGAATGCCTCTTCTACCTTCCAGAGGTTGGTTAAAAGAGACCTAGCTGGGATGGAGAAGTGTGGCTCAATGGTTAGAGCGGCAGACCCTGATGCAGAGGTCTAGCCCGGGACCAGGGTTCAATTCCCCGCCTCGGCGTGTCTTGGGCTCAAAATTCCACGGACCTGATAATTCTCGCCTCGGTGCCTATTCTAATCATAGAGTCCCACTCTGCAACTCTGGGCAATAGCTTGCTTAATCTCCACAACGGCCCCCACAACGCTAAGGATGCCTGGCCTTCACCCTGGGGGTGCCCAGGAGTGGACACCTCACAGGGAAAGCCAGGACGGGTTCCACAGCGGTATTCGTACAAGCGCCTTGAGACCCTTGCGGGTGAGTAGTGCGCTATACAAGTATCAATTTACATTTACATTACATTACATTCAGTGTGGCCTACCTTGATGTAACAGCTGTCTACAGTTCTAGCTCGAAGGATCACGAGTCCCACTTCAAGGAGGTGCTTCAGTCGCTGCAACAGGCAGGCCTGACTATCAAGGCCGGCCAGTGCCACATAGAGCAAGGATCTGTGGTGTTTCTGGAACACCTGATGAGGGATGTGGCAAGGTGCAACCCCTCCAGGCCAAGATATATACAATACAGGCCAGGGAATGTGCTCAAAGCTCACACTAAAGTGAAGGACCTTCTGGGCTCTAATGTGGCCGGCCATAACTTTCAACTTTGCCCGAATTTTGCTCAAATGCAGGGGGGCTACAACTCTTCAGAGGCCCCCAACCCTTCAGGAGGGGTCCCATTCAGCCCAAAACTAATGATTATTTGTGAGCGATGGGAAACTCAGTGGCCCCTCATCGTATTCTTTATGGGGGGCCATCATTTAGTGTTATGTCACTGAGTTCAAGTAGCCTTATGCTGCATTATTTACAGAAATTCACATAGTGAGAGTAGATACTCAGTAAGTAATGTACTCCATGTAAAATGCATTTCCTATTAATGATTCCAGGTAAAGCAGGATTACCGATCTGTGGGCACGTAAATTTGATTGCATTGCATTGTCTTGTTTTGCATTGAAGCATTTAAATAGTGCTTCATATACTTCAGAAGGTGGTATAGAGATGTCCACTTCTGCATCCTTGCCTGGTGCAATTCACTAAGGGCCCGATGTAGGTAAATCCCATTAACCGATTTAGAAATACCGAATCTTACCGATTCGGTATTTCAAAATCGGTAAATGGGATGTAGGTCCCAACATCTGGATTCGTTACCGAATCCTTAACAATTCTTTAATTACCGATTCCGTAAATACCGAATCGGTAATGCCCATTCATTCCTATGGGCTTTGAAGCCCATAGGAATGATTAGGCATTACGGATTCGGTATTTACCGAATCGGTAATTAAAGAATTCACAAGGGTGCAGGGGGTGTCACTTTGACACCCTCTAGCACCCCCAAAACGGGCATGTGTGCAATGTGGCACACAGACATGCCCTAAGGGCACGTCTGTCTGTCACATGGCACATGTGTACATGCACAGATGTGCATGTACACAGGAATCAGTATTTTACCATGGATTTGTATTCCATGGTAAAATACCGATTCTGTAAGCCATGTGCCAAAGGTAAATTTTCTACCTACATTGCTTTTTCGGTAATTTTAACGAATCGGTAAATATTACCGAATCGGTAATTATTTTACCGATTCGGTACATATTACCGAATCGGTAAATATACCGATTCGGTAATGATACCGATTCGGTAAAATTACCGAAAATGTGCCCCTACATCTCAGTAGCCCTTTACCGATCGGAAACGGCCGAAAATCGGTATTTTCGGCCGATTCGGATCGGTAAAGGGCTACCTACATCGGGCCCTAAGCGTCTTTACTTGCATAATATAGCTTAATGGATTTTGGATGTGAAATATGCCTTAGTGCCTTTGATGTTGTCCTTCATAAGACTGTATGTTACAAGATTGGATCAGTGATAAGTAATCAATGCACACATGTATATGTGTGATATACTTAAAGTAAACCTTGCTACAAAGCAACAGAGTGATGTACAAGAGATTAGATTTACAAAACAAAATTGAGGTAGAACAAGAAGGATGTATAAAGGAGAAGGGAAAAAGGTCCACAATTTACAATAATAAATTGTGTAGCACAAAAGATGAAAAATAGGAGCAGTCTACAATATTGGTAATAAGGTATCATAGGAGTGAAGTTCTCCTCAGCTAAGTCTGCTAACTGGGAAGTTACAGTGTGCCAAGGCATTGTTCATAGAGACTGATCTTCCGCTATTTCAATATGTGGAGAAGGGCTGTTGCTTGCCACTGGAATGGTGTTCTCAACACTTGGGCCCAGATTTACTAAGGGCCTGTGTTGCGCTGTGCCAAACGTTAGTAAATCTGCACCCTGGTGCACAGTAACATAGTAGCAGATGGCCTTACATCGTCTTTGCTTTCCTGTACTTCCTGGTCTGAAACTTGTCTATTCATCTGCTGGGGGCTTTCTGACATCTATTGGAGTTCTTAGGGTCTCATTTAGATTTTGGAGGTAACTGTTTTTGAGTTCTGTTGAAACTCTCAATGAAGCTTGAAATCCTTTTGCGAGGTATGAGAGAGATTTTATGTTGAACACCTTATAGATGATGCTTTAGGTCTTGATTATGAGTGGGAAGAAAGAGACAGCCATTGGAGGTTTCTAAGGGTAGGTATAATTTGGCTCTGCTTCTAAAGACCTTTGATCCAAGAGATTACAACATGAGGGATGCTTTCCAAGAAGGCCAGTTTGTCCAGAAGACTCTGGTCAGCATGGTCCTGCCAGTATCAATACAGGATCTCAGACTTGAAGTCCACTACCAACAATTAGACTTTTACTTTGTCAAGGTGAGATTGCTGGTGGTCAGCATGTTTAATCTTACATATGATGGGCATCTTGATATTCAGTGTCCTGTGTAAGTAGAAACCAATGTTTGTTGGGTAGTTTCTGAGTGAAGTCATTAAGATTCATTGCTGATAGCCAACGATGCACTAGTTGTTATCTACTCAAATTCTACCCCTTTAGGGATGACATTCAGGTATACCTTTTGCTTTCATGTATGAATCCTGGTCAGGTGGTCATTTAGACTACAGATTTCATCCCCAGGGGAGACTTTCCAATAGAGCTGGGGGTCTTCCACATACTGGTAGATTCTGACATTCTTTTCATTCTGCAGAACTTCAGTAGAGGCACAGGATGACAAGGAAATGAAATGTTGGGAGTGCCCAAAATGATAGAGATAGGTCTGTATCTGGAGAAGTCTATCTATATGAAATTGGCTCTGTTCTTCAGATAGGATGTCAACTATTTCAGTAAGGCCCCATGGAAGCATATATCGAAGGCAAGGATGTTGAGCTGGGCTCGGTGATCAACAGTGTTTAGTGCTGAAGACAGGTCAAGCCAAATGACAATATGGTGGCCATTATTAACACTGATCTAAAGGGATTGTAAGCTGATTCAGAGGTTGGTGAATTGCAATCTAAACTCTGAGCCTGCTAGTCCTGAAGGAGTTATTTCCACCCGATCTTGTCAGGCAACTCAATGGCAATGTTTATTGGAGTTCTCCCCAGAAGTAGTGTCTGGTGGATGATCAGACTGTAAGCTGAATGATTTTCAATGTCTAGGGTGGAGTATGTATCTGCTCTTGAACTTTGGTGATGGATGCATCCACAGTGTTGGAACCTGACATGAACATTTTAGTGATGACCTTCGTTAACAATGATATGAGGGTGGAGCCTTTGTCTGAAGTGTCACTCAGTGAGTGATGGAGATCTGCTGTTGAAATTTGTTGATTTGGCTTCTGAAGAAATTGCATATTGCCTTACATGTTTCTTTGAAATGCTTGAGTGGTGGATCCAGAAGTGATTCATAGAGCTCGCCTATGAACTGGCCTTGAATAGTTCCTTCTTGTTGTAGGGTTTGCTGTCTGAAGGTGGCTTTCTAGAAGGCAGCTTTGACATTTTTGATTTGCTACCTTAATTGACATTGAAAACTTCTTACGTTTGTCAGGTCCTCTCCTGTCCTTTAATGACATGCTTGTGTTCAGTGAGCCCCTGTCTACACCATGGTCAAAAGGTAATGACCGTCAGGGAGTATGATTAGACAAGTATGAATATCTGCCAACACCTGGAACGAATGGTTGAAATAAAGGAGTAGGGTCTAAATTGGGTACGAGATCAAAAGTGGATGCTAGAGAAATGGTCCAAATGCACTGCATTTGTGGGGAAATTCGTAATTGACCTAGTCAGTACTGTAGTAGCTTCAGTTGTCCTCAGGGATGGTAGAGTGGGTTGATGGTAATGTGTGCATGGTTGATCCAGTCGTTGGGACTGATTCATAAAGCTTTTTCTTTGAGAAGCTGGGTCCTACTCCTGTTTTCTGATGGTAGCTATCTATAACCATCCACACGTTAGTTACAGTTTTGTGTGTGAAGGTGTAACTTACTCCAGCCTTAGGTGTATCATACTCAAGCAATTCGAAGATTAAGACATACTGACTCATGAAAAAGTGTTTAGTGGTTTAGAACGATTTCTTTGTAAGTTCGTCTTACCCCAGAAAATACATGACTAAGTCACACCTCAGCCTGCAGTAAAACATAGCTAGTCACAGAATATGTTTTGTAACTCTGTCCCGACAAATGAGGTGGAATTTACATTTAGGAGTGGGATAATACAATTATACATTGAAAAACTTTGTAACCTGTATACAAAATGGTTAGGAGGGTGGGAGGTCTAACAGGTCATGGCAGGGTAAATTAAGTCCAAGATGTTTTCCTTGATGTGTGCTGGCAGAATATATGACGTTATCCGTTATCCCGCGGGATAACATCCTGCATACCATTAGTCCGCATTTTTGATAACGCCAAACCAAAACAACGAAATACCATTATCCAGCAAACATTTACTCCCAATATGCCTTTACCACGCATGCCATCACAACGCAAAGGCATGCGTGGTGAAGGCATAATAAACTTTCTTTTTCATTTAAATTGAATTATTTATAATTATATTTGTTTATAAATATATATTTTATATATATATATATATATATATATATATTTTTTTTTTTTAAATTACCCTATAAACCCTAAAAAAATAACCAACCCTGGTCCCTTAAAATACCCCTGCACCCCAAAATCATAACCCACCCTTACTCCTTATAATACCCCAGCACCCTTAAACAATAACCCATCCTGACCCTAAAAATACCCCTGTACCCCAAAACCCAAACCTACCCCTGAACCCTAAAAATACCCCTGTACCCCAAAAACCAAACCTACCCCTGAACTCTAAAATACCCCTGTACCCCAAAACCCAAACCTAGCCCTGAACCCTAAAAATACCCCTGTACCTCAAAACCCAAACCTAGCCCTGAACCCTAAAAATACCCCTGTACCCTAAACCCCAAACCTAGCCCTAAACCCTAAAAATACCCCTGTACCCCAAAACCCAAAACTATCCCTGAACCCTAAAAATACCCCTGTACCCCAAACCTAGCCCTGAACCCTAAAAATACCCCTGTACCCCAAAACCCAAACCAATCCCTGAATCCTAAAAATACCCCTGTACCCCAAAACCCAAAACTTTCCCTGAACCCTAAAAATACCCCTGTACCCCAAAACCCAAACCTATCCCTGAACCCTAAAAATACCCCTGTACCCCAAACCCCAAACCTAGCCCTGAACCCTAAAAATACCCCTGTACCCCAAACCCCAAACCTATCCCTGAACCCTAAAAATACCCCTGTACCCCTAAAACATATACCCCAACACCCCCAAACACCCTTTAAATACCCTTGTACCCCTAAAACATATACCTAAAACATATACCCCAACACCACCAAACACACCCTTAAAATACTCTTGAACCCTGTACCCCAAACCCCAAACCTATCCCTGAACCCTAAAAATACCCCTATACCCATAAAACATATACCCCAACACCCCCAAATACACCCTTAAAATACCCCTGTACCCCTAAAACATATACCCCAACACCCCCAAACACACCCTTAAAATACTCTTGAACCCCTAAAACATATACCCCAACACCCCCAAACTAAAACCATATACTTACCTTACACTTAAATATTAAAAACATGCTTTTACCAATCATGTTTTTACAACGAATTTCGTTGTAAAAGCATGCGTGGTAAAAGCATATAAGATATAATGGCATGCGTTTTAAAATTTTGCGGACTGATGGTACTTTCGTTATAATGGTATGCGGACTGAAGGTATGCGGAATGAAAGTTGCGGTATGAAGGTGATGAACCGTTTTGGCACCATAACAGGCCTAGTGATGTTGGCAGTACCCAGTAGATCAGCGAAAGCATATTTCAGTGTTGTGGTTGGCACATTGCCTACCTGGTACACGCTGTTGCTGATCATAATATTTGCCTAGGTAGTTCTGGCTGCTTGTAATAGGAATGGGCATCTTGGAGTTGATTCCTATGTTGATGCCTGGTGGTCAGTAGATGATGTGAAAGCAGATGAGCTGTGTTGTTGACAGTGAGATGTAGGAAGAAACATGTCACTGTGGAGTTCAAAGCCACAATGGTATGAGGACTGTTGTAAGGCTTCTTCATATTCTATTCTGCTGGGATGAGATAGAGCAGTAGTGGATCTTTTTACTGCATGATGCATTATGGGTTTTCACACTCCTCCTAGTTCCCACATATGGTCCTTGCAAGTGTTTTGTTGCACATATCTGGAAGCCAGCAACCATGTTTACGAATGGAACCAAATAATATACTGCTCTATCCCACTCTTCGTCTGTCAAGGGAGGTTCACATTTTATCCCATTTTGCCCTGAGGGTCAATGTAGGCCCCATTCACTCTTTCAGTAGAGGTATTCACATGCATTTAAGCTCCCTAGTAAATTAATCAGAGAATACTACGCAGGAAGAGAGGGATGCATGAGATCTGAACCATCATTCAGCAATTCAACATAGTCATACATTGCACAATGGGCACAGCTTGTGTAATTAATTCATACATACATCAACTACTAACACCATTTTCTCTGTAGCCACTTTTTAATCTTCAGAAAGCAGAGTGTCAGTAGCAGTTGTTTGCTGCCCAGGGTTTGACTGGCCTACAGGTCAATCAGTCTGTGGGCGCCTGGCTTGTCTTACCAGTGTATGGGTTTTGTTTTGTCTGTGGGCCTGTTTTGTGATCTGTTTGGGCGGTTTTACAGTTAATTGCTCTGATATTACCACAAACAGTGCTTCCAGCAAGTATATATGCATGCAGTCCGCCTTATCTTGCAAAACACCTAAAAAGCGTATCTGTACAAGTTTAAAACTGATTTGCAAATGTTGGCCACTTTTTAAGCTTTCTTATTAGTTAGTGGGGGCCGCTTTCAATTTTGTGCCCAGGCCTATTTTCGGTTCCAGTCCGACCCTGGTGTTCCCATTCTTTGCTACGGCTCTAGGACCTCTGATTTCAGTTAAGAATGCCCATTCTTTTTGATCTGAAAGTGGATGTCATCAGCAGGGCCAGCAGGGAACTGAAAGCAGCCCTGGCAAAAACGAACTAACGTTTGAAAGTGAGAGAGCCACGCCCCCTCAATGGATGGTTTACAGGATTCTCTCCTACATAAAAGTTTAGAACATTGTGGCCAACCAGTACATTTTACAGCACAGTAAAATATATTGACTACAAAAAGACATAGGATCAACAGACAGCTCTGAAAGGGAACCAATTAGAGAGCGCACTTAACAAGACTGAACCGTGCACATGCCTATAGGAAGGTTGAGTGCCAGACAAGAACAAAATCCAAGTGGTGGCATCAGTAGGATATGCTTTTCTCTCATCCATCCACACATCCATTTACCAATGAAGAGGAAACTGCACAGGCACATTACTACATTTGTCAGTAGTGTGCACATGGTGAGAAGATTAAAGTTGCAGCACAGGTTGGCAAATCATCAGATGTATTTTCAAGGGGCCCAAAGTGTAAAAATGTAAATTCAGAAAGGCAGGAATGCTATACATACAGTCAGAGTCCCTTGGAGCACAGTTTTGGAATCAAATTACTATTTCAGATTCCCAGTTTAGGCTTGAGGTTCAAAGCGCATGTTATTTGCTTCGAAATCAGGAATTCAACAGTGAAGTGCTCTGCCCTCTTTCTTATTGTTGTATAATACACAGGTCTTTTGCCAGAGCTGCCAGTAACAGAATGCAAGGCAAAATGAATACTTGAGTTACAATGTATTCTGCACTCAGACAACTTCGGACTTCTGCAGAATGCGCCTAGCACCAGTTCCCAAGCACTGTTTAACCATCCGGCTTGTGACGGAACCATTCCGTCATCAGTCACGGTTGGGCTGTGCTGATGACGGAATGGTTCCGTCAAAACCACACCCATTTCAATGGAGGGCAGCACAGGAGGGGAATTCTATTAGCAGCGATGAGGTTAAGAAGTTATACGTTTGTAGCCCTGCCACGTATCCCACGTTCATGTGTCACTTGCTTCTCCAGTCCAGGTTTTTCTTCACATTGGAGGACCCTTGTTTATCTATAATAAAACCCTGGAGCCGCATTGCACCTACAGCGCATTATCCTTGATTGCACTGGGTGCACCTGTTAAAAAAGTGCGCCCGGTGCAGCCAAGGAAAATGAACTGTATTAGGGTCAATACATTGCCCCAGGGGCAGCTGCGCGCTGCTCCAAGGGCAGCACGTTCCTGTAAAAAACGGAGTGGCAGCTTAGAGATCCCAAGGCAGGCGGGTGCAGTGAGGGTCTGCATCCGCCTGCAACTGCATGCCTGGAAGGGCCATTGGATCCTTTTTCCCCCCTCCAGAGGGCTGCAGTCAGGCAGGCACACGGACAGTGCGCCATCTTTTAGGTGGCACACTTTCAGTGCGCCTCCTGAGGGCTTCCTTGCCTCTTCGTGCGCATCTGTTAACCGCATCGCTGCGGCGGCTTTTCCCGCTGTGTGCGGATTTTTTAAAAATACCGCGTTACATGACGAACTCAATTCGTCATCAGCATACGAGCGCCGTAGCTAATGACGAGCTGAGCTCGTCATCAGCATCGAAGGGGTTAATCGGCGCGGGCGAAGAGTCAAAGGGATTTTCTCATTTCCATGGGTCACGCCACCATTCAAATGATGGAGCGCCCTCCGAAGATAGCGCTGGTGCTCTACGTGCACCAGCACTATCAGTATAACAGAAGGGGCCACACAAGCATCTGCGTTCCCTTCTGTAATGCCAAAGTGCCCCAGGGGCGCGCAAGCAGGCGCAAATTCCCATTGCACGCCTGGGGACTTGCATTATACGGCCCCAGAACTACAATTCTCTAAAGCAAACCACAATCTGTCTTGAAGCAGACTTAGCCATAAACCTGGGAAACATTTTTGCTAATTGTTTATCCCAACACGGGTACTTTTAATAATGTAACTATTTTTGTTGATGGCAGGACTTGTGAGATCGTCCCTTTTCTCCAACACATACATTGTTTAATGTCTATCTCTAAGAGTAATTGAAGAAAAAAATATATTCACTCAAACTGCAACAAGTTTCCCAAAAAAGAATCCATCCATATTATTACAATAATCACCATTGTGTTCATTCACATGCTTTTTACAACTACCAAAATCCCAAATGGAGCTACACATAGCAACAAAAAAATACAAAGGTCAGCATCAGGTTTTCCATTTACAGGAACCTGAATTGTGGCTTCTTGACACTTTTTAAAATGCCCTACACCCGAAGAGTGGTAGGTCGGAGTGATTGCCACAGTTAAATCAAATGCTGACCTGATCAAGCATGACTGCAAACATCCATTAGGCCAATGATTAATAACTTGGGCCAAACATTTGCTTCTGTAGTCTATCAAATGAAAGTACTCACATGCATCCTGTGTGCAGAGTCTCAAGCTCTTTCAGTGAAGGACAGAGTGGGATCAAGGTGAAGGTGCTGTGCATGTTGTGAGCAGGTAACTTCTCTTTATAGCTTCTCACCCTTGTCACCAAGCATGGCACATCCAATAGACTACCTAAGCTTTCCTCTTCATCTCCTTTGTAGTCTCCTGCACTCGTTCCGTAAACAAATGTGGGCGGCAGCTACAATTGAAACGTTTTTTATCACAAATGCGCTGCTATGTACAATAAAAGCAGCTGACCTGCAAAAAAAAACCGGCGCAGTGTTTTAATAATTCCTTATTTATGATATGCATGCTTCCTGGGTAAAGTACCCAAATGTGCATTCCAACCATGGTAGATGCCTGATAGTGGTCAGGTCTTTGTCTTGGTGGGAGACAAATGTGTGGTTAATATACAGATACAATTTAAAGTAAATTCCTAGGGTCTTATCTGCAAGAAAGTGACTCAACACCACAACACAAGTAATTTGGCTGCGCTGCTCTGAGTCACTTTCAAAGTACAAGTATGCGTCATATTTACAATATTATGTTGCATACCTGTGCTTTCCCCTGCGCTGGCGCACAATTGGCTGCCATGTGCCAATGCAGGCACCCTTGCACCATGGTGCACAGGTGTCTGCGTGTTAGAGGATATTGTTTGTGTGCAGGAAGAACAATCAAGAAGGGAATTCATTCATCAACAACAATACATTGCAATAGGGCCAAAACATAAATAATGGATAGGTAAAGCAATCACAAAGTTCCTCAACATCAATAAAAACAAAACATTCTTACAGTACTATTAACATGAAAACTAGTAATAATGACACTCTAATTAAAAAATTAAATATCAATACCTAGAACCGTCACCCCTCCACAAAATCCTTAAATTTCTTAGAATGTGTGGTTACTCTTTCAGACTGAGTGATGGTAGACTTTGTTACAGGATTTGCAACATCAATAACAGATCTAAATTCCTTAGAAGTGCCCACAGGATCTACATTGTAAGCAATGATCATCTGCCTTTCTATTTGCCACTCAGTTGGGGATCTCCTGCTAAAGGATACGTCGCTTATTCATCTTCTCACTACCATGACTTTGTACCCTCTAAATCACTCCTTCCCTTATCCCAAGACTTTGCTGCTTTGTTACCCTTAGTAAATGGCTCCCGTCCCTTCAAAATCTTGAATGGTCCATACCCTGCTACAATATGCATTTTTTTGTAAACTCAAATTAATTTTTATAGCTCCGTCTCCCAATCCTTGCCAGCATTAAAAACAGCCTGAATACCTCCCATACTCTCTCTGTTAAATGGTTCCACAGCACCATTACTTGCAGGATGATATAGTGTAGTTTTTTTTAGCTTTAATACTATTTATTTTAAGGAAGCTCATCAATTACTCTGCTGTAAACTGCAGACAATTATCATTCAACCAGGACTGAGGAATCCCTTCTCTCAAGAAGATTTTATCAAGGAAGAAAACTGTCTAGACAAAGCGGAAACACGTGCACGAATTCTGGACAGAGCACGTACACTGATTCAAGCCAAAAACAAGAAAACCAGTGATACTCACTGGGCTCAAGTGCCTTTTATTACTAAATATAACTCATACAGCAGTCATGTTTACAATATGCTGCGCAAAGAATTGGCATTCCAAATGACATAGTTTCTGTAAAACCAAAGATTGTGTACAAGAGAGGGACTACTTTGAAGAACACTTTGTGTCCTAGTTATGTAAGAACAACTAAAAAAAAAAACACCTGGTTTCCTGAAAAGCCCAAAGGTTTTTATGTATGTGGGGGATGTTCTGTATGTAAATTTGGGAAGAATAAGACAATCCAATTTCATACAATGGTTCCAAACTTTTTGAAATCAAAGAGTTCATTAACTGTAATACCACCTTTACAGTATATTTACTATTATGTGCATTATTTGCATAGGCAAAACCTATGTTGGCATTGGCATTCGATGTTTAAAAAGCTATCAATGATGGAGATGCTAAATATCCGATGGCAGTCCACATTTGCAAAGAACATTCTAATGAAAGAAATATCGAATTTCATGAAATTGATCATCTAAAACCAGAGATCAGAGGAGGCAATAGGGAGCTTGCCCTTGGACAATTGGAATCCAGATGGATTTGCCGTTTGAGAAGCGTACAGTATGGGCTAAATCAAAATTCTGAATTTCATAATTTCTTGTGAATCAGTACATATTTGTAACTTTCAATTAACTTCTGCTGTCAATTTTTGAAATAACAAGAATGGTTGTGTTTTCATCATAAGAACTGTATTTTTGTAAACGACACTGCACATGATACTTTCACTCTGCCAATTATTATATAAAAACAATTTTTTTCTTGGGCTAAATATTCATTAATGTTCTACACATTTTGGGTTTACATGTATACTTTATTATTCTGGATTAATGCTTTTTGAATTCTTTTCTGAATTTTATTTTGATGAGAATGTGTACTGTTAACATAAATTTGCATGTTATGCGATTTGTTCGCAAAGTGTGCATTCTGACTTTATTATTTACTAGATGGGCTCAGTTTATACATACAAACTACTATTTTTCTGTTGAGATACTCAGTTGGATTCATTGAATTTCTGTTCATCATAAGTGATACACATTGTGTCTTTCAAGATGGCTGCTGCGCTTTCCATCAGTGACGCGCCATTCACTTTAAGTACATTTAATGGGCTCGGTAGTACTCATGCACTGTAGAGCTTTAATATATGCCAAATCCGTCTGTTCAAATTAATTCTGCTGGTTTATTATACCAATGATCTAATGACTGATCGATACTTTGCCCCTTTCTTGTTTTAATAATATCGCCTATTTTTATATATTGACTTCTATGTAGCGCAATCGAGTTTTATGTCCATAAATTTGTCCTCAGTATTTACTGTATAGGTTAGATTTTTAATTATTAAATATTATCCTTATTTGGTGTGACAGATAAGTTTGATTTTTCGAATTATGTGCCACCATAAGTGATTCTCTTTGCATGTCTTAAGATGGCTGCTGCGCTCTTACTTCGAGGCGCGCCGTCTATTTTGAATACACATAATGGGCCTGTAGTTGCAAATGTGCGATAGGGTATGAACAAACGCTTGTCGTAGGCAATATTTGACCGATCCTTTGCTTTTTTCCTTCATCTGAACAAATATTTCATATTCCAATATATTCAGTTATATGTAACGGGATTTAGCTTTAAGTCGAAAATATATTTTTATCATTTATTACATAGGTCAGTTTGTTTGTTATAAAATGGTATCTTTACTTGATGCGACACATAGTTAGATTTATCTAATTATATGCCGTCAAAAGCAATCCATATTGCATGTTCTAAGATGGCTGCTGCACTCCGAGACACGCCATCTACTTTGATCACACAAAGGGGCCCGAAAATACACATGCGCGATAGGGTTTGAATAAACCCTTTTTTGCAGGCAGTATTATTCTCCTTATTCCTTTTTCTGTTTGACCACAATGTTTTTTAAAAAATCGGATTGCGTTTTTTTAAAATCTATTTTCGTTTTACGAATTCCCATTTTAAAACAATGTTTTGCACGCAAACTTAATTTGTGTAAATATACAAATCTTGGTCATCACAATAACTTTTACAATTTTCTAATATTTTGGAACCCTGTTCTTCTTCATAAGTCAGCATTTACACAGCATGACTTATATTTCTGTGCTATACTCAGTTCTTGTTCCACACTACAAGATGGCCGCCATGGTTTTTATCACAAACACTGCACTTTCAGGCGCTGCATACACCAGGTAACAAATTGAATCCAGGTGCATTTAATTATATTATTAGCATGTGTGTATATGAAAGGAGGCCTGACAGCTCACAATTTAGATGCTGGTCGACCTGTGACACGTGTTTCTTCCTTGGCTACCATGCCTATCCCTGGTAAGTGGGGCTATAGACTTTGCTCTGTTTAAAACTATCAAGGGTGTTATTAAGCTTAAGCCCTTTTCTTTAAAGACTTCTTTAATTGTAGGATCTCATTTTTGTCACAGTTTTTAAAGAATTCTTCATCACTTTATAGTTTTATAATAATTTTTAAAAAAGCATATAGTTTGTAAAGGACAGACTTTATTAGATGGCCTACCTCTTTACTATTATTATTCACTACTTCACAACTTACTTAATGGGGATATTGAATCTTACACTTATACCTAATGTGGTGAGTTAAAGTAACTTGTTCAATGTCAGTAATCAACTCATGTGACTATATGAAATAGGTATACTATATTAGTATTGATTTGCATCATTTACTCAATAGATTGATATTCCAAGATATTACAAGCCAATTTGAAATATCATATTATAGCACTTGTGAATAGCGTAACATGAGAAAGAGACAGATTGTACAAAAGTCTTTATTAACAATTAACATATGATGAAAGATTAGTAAGAGAAAATGGCTTTTGCCTTCTTTTCTCTTTCCCGGTGCGTCTTTTACAGTATAACAAGACAAAGTATGATGCAAACAGGTACTTTCTAAACCTATACATGATATTCAAGTCTATTTTCTAAAGAGTTAAGAGCTGTATTTTTCAGTGGACGAAGAAATAATTCATGTTGCACATGTACTTTTTTATAAAGTCAACTCTATAGTTTCTGCCTCCTTTTTCACACTTAAAATGATTAAAAAACTTCAACCAAACCTTCCATTAAATACCATAAATACGTTGATTTCAACTCTATTGATGTCTCGAGTTGACTAATGTAATGCTCTTTTGCTTAATGCTCAAGAACAAGTAGTCAATAAACTTCAGCTGGTCCAAAATGCAGCTGCAAGACTCGTTACTGGTACACCCAAATTTCAAACCATTTCAAACATCCTTCGAAAACTGCATTGGTTACCGATCAGGCAGCGAAATAAATTCAAAGCCCTGTGCATTGCTTTTAAAAGCATTCATGAAAAATCTCCTTCTTTTCTTAAAGATGCACTCTGTCCCTATCAACCATCACGCACTCTAAGATAGGGTAGCCAAAACCAACAAGGCCACTTGGGGAGACAGATCTTTTGCAGTGGTCAAGGCTAAATTATGGAACACCTTGCCAGGTGATCTTAAGAACATCCCTACACTAATAGCATTTAGAAAGCAGTTGAAGACCTGGTTATTTAATCATTAGAGTCCGTCATTTCTTCGGTATGACCTTCAATTTTTTCTGTCAAGCGCCAAGACACCCTTGGGTAATCGTGCGCTCAACAAATTGAATAAATAAATAAATATTTTGTTTACAGCCTAACAAGAATAAGCACAATACATACGGTTATTCCATCCAATTATATTTTTTCGAGATCTAGAGGTAAAAACAAATTAAACACAAGCCCTTCAGTTTAGCATGACGAAGGTTTAACAATTTTTAGTTGTGTTAAACTACGTTTAGTAATTATGAACTAAAGATCATGAATAAAGGAGAATAAGTCCTTATTATGGACTTTAATTAAGATAATTTTTTCAAATGTGCTGCAATTCTAAAAACAATGACAATGACTTAATATAAATATGAGATATTCATCCCTGAAGGAGAATTTTTAGTTTTAGGCTGCAAGTGATTAGAGATGTCTATGATCATTATTTTTTCTTTGTACAACAAAGAAAAAACCTGTTAATGTTGGGTAATTGCTTAAACAATAGCAAAATTATTGGCATGAAATGAAATTTATATATTTTTTACATGTTTCTTCAGGAATCATTTACCTGCCATTCCCAAGGAATCTCAGATTGCTTTATTGATTTTTGAACTAGTACTGAGCTTTTGAGGTATGCGCCATGCTCACACCTTTCCTTGGGGTCCTTTCATCATAATGATCATCTGTATTCTAATTTATTATCTTTTAGGAGGTTTTTTAATATTGGATCCTTCTCCAAACAGCTTAAAGTATCCTTTGGGAATATATAGGATACTATTTTGTACTGTATTGAGATTTCTAAAGATACTAATCCTAGTGCTAGACAATTCGGATGAATTTAGTTTACATTACACGTTTGTTAAATTGTATTGTTCTAAAATTTCTATTCTGTTCTTTGTTTTTATAATGAATAACAGAAAAAGATGTATGTATAGGTTAAATAGTATGTAATCACTTTATGTTTTATCCTTAGCCCTGAAGAAGTCTCAGTGTTTGAGACAAAACGCGTTGGCTAAGAAGGGAAATCCACATATGTCCTTGGATTTTTGCTTGTCTTGGATTATCACAATAAAGAATTTGAATCAAAAACTCTGCAACAGTCCGGACTTATTTATTACAAGATCTTGCACTTTTATATATATTGAGAACAACAGAGACTACAAATGAACATTTCTTAGATGGGTGCTGATTCCATATTGTTCATTTAATTTTTGGGCTTTGCCCTTGAAGGAATAGATGGGGTTGTGTTCCTTGGAGTCACAAGCACCATCGCCATAACTCTCAAGCCACAGGTGAAAGCAGGTGCTGTTTTCTTGCCTCAACCCCTGTTCTTTGAAATAGGTATGCAGAGTATCCCAAAGACAGCGAGGCGGCTCCCGCGGAGCGGGGTCCGTGAGCTGTTATGTTGCAGGGATAGGCAAATGCGAGTCAGGTGCGGCAGGCCATTGGTGCTCCTGTGACCTGGAGTCCCTTCAGGTATGCAGAATTTCCCAAAGACAGTGAAGCGGCTCCCGCGGAGCGGGGGCCACAAGCTGTTATATAGCAGGCAGCAGAAAGAGGCAAATGCAGGTCAGGTGCGGTAGGCGGTCGGTGCTCCTGGAACCTGGAGTCCCTTCAGGTATGCAGAGTTTCCCAAAGGCAGCGAAGCGGCTCCCGTGGAGCGGGGGGCGCGAGCTGTTATATAGCAGGCAGCAGAAAGAGGCAAATACAGGTCAGGTGCGGCAGGCCGTCGGTGCTCCTGGAACCTGGAGTCCCTTCAGGTATGCAGAGTTTCCCAAAGGCAGCGAAGCGGTTCCCGTGGAGCGGGGGCCGCAAGCTGTTATGTAGCAGGCAGCAGGAAAAGGCAAATGCGGGTCAGGTGCGGCAGGCCGTCAGTGCTCCTGGTACCTGGAGTCCCTTCAGGTATGCAGAGTTTCCCAAAGACAGCGAAGCGGCTCCCAGGGAGCGGGGGCCTCGAGCTGTTATGTAGCAGGTAGCAGGGATAGGCAAATGCAGGTCAGGTGCGGTAGACCGTCGGTGCTCCTGGGACCTGGAGTCCCATCAGGTATGCAGAGTTTCCAAAAGACAGCGAAGCGGCTCCCGCGGAGCAGAGGCCACAAGCTGTTATGTAACAGGCAGCAGAAAGAGGCAAATTTGGGTCAGGTGCGGCAGGCCATCGGTGCTCCTGGGACCTGGAGTCCCTTCAGGTATGCAGAGTTTCCCAAAGACAGCGAAGTGACTCCCGTGGAGCGGGGGCCTCGAGCTGTTATGTAGCAGACAGCAGGGAAAGGCAAATGCAGGTCAGGTGCGGCAGGCCATCAGTGCTCCTGGGACCTGGAGTCCCTTCAGGTATGCAGAGTTTCCCAAAGACAGCAAAGCGGCTTCCGCAGAGCGTGGGCCTCAAGCTGTTATGTAGCAGGCAGCAGGGAAAGGCAAATGCGGGTCAGGTGCGGCAGGCCGTCGGTGCTCCTGGTAACTGGAGTCCCTTTAGGTATGTAGAGTTTCCCAAAGACAGCGAAGCGGCTCCCGCGGAGCAGGGCCCTCGAGCTGTTATGTAGCAGGCAGCAGGGAAAGGCAAATGCAGGTCAGGTGTGGCAGGCCATCAGTGGTGTTGGGACCTGGAGTCCCTTCAGGTATGCAGAGTTTCCCAAAGACAGCGTAGCGGCTCCCTCGGAGCGGGGGCTGCGCAAGCTGTTATGTAGCAGGCAGCAGGGAAAGGCAAATGCGGGTCAGGCGCGGAAGGCCGTCAGTGCTCCTGGTACCTGGAGACCCTTCAGGTATGCAGAGTTTCCCAAAGACAGCGAAGCGGCTCCTGCGGAGCGGGGGCCGCAAGTTGTTATGTAGCAGGCAGCAGGGAGTGGCAAATGCGGGTCAGGTGCAGCAGGCCCTCGGTGCTCCTGGGACCTGGAGTCCCTTCAGGTATGCAGAGTTTCCCAAAGACAGCGAAGCAGCTCCCGCGGAGCAGGGGCCATGAGCTGTTATGTAGCAAGCAGCAGAATGAGGCAAATTCAGGTCAGGTGCGGCAGGCTGTCAGTGCTCCTGGGACCTGGAATCCCTTCAGGTATGCAGAGTTTCCGAAAGAAAGTGAAGCGGCTCCCGCGGAGTGTGGGCCGCAAGCTGTTATGTAGCAGACAGCAGGGAGAGGCAAATTTGGATCAGGTGTGGCAGGTCGTCGGTACTCCTGGGACCTGGAGTCCCTTCAGGTATGCAGAGTTTCCCAAAGAGAGCGAAGCGTAAATCTCTATCTAGGCTAGCAATTTAGAATGAACTCCCCCAAAATGTGATGTGAATTAAGGTAAAGGGCTTCTACGTTGAGGAAAAACATTATTAGCATGCCCACATTAATTATCTATGAATTTAAATAGCATAATTGTGCACCTAGAACTATTACTGATATGTCATTTCTTTTGCATGCATGTAGTCCTGGGAAGCTCTGACTGTCATGGTTACTCGGGAATACACCTAGAAAAATTTGTGAATCAAAAAGTAAAATCGGATAGCTACTCTAAATGAATATGTAAACCTGGAAGTGCAGATTTGCACATTATTTTGTAAATTTGACCCATTGTGTTCCTAGCCTATGCATTATTTAGATATTGACTGTCCTTCATTGGCAAAAAACGGACTGAGTTCAGCCTATCAGTTTAAGGTTTTTACTGTGCTTTGGTTTCAAGGGACAGGGATCCCTATTTTATTTTGATCACCTGGACTTAAAGTCAACTAAAGCATGACTTCAAGTAGCATAAGTCTATCGCTATTAAATCCTTTCTTTTTCTATTAAGTGAGGTGTGTATGATGCTATGCAATGGTGGTTGGATACTCAACAGAGTTTTCTCATATCAAATCACATTAAAGGTATTTTGCCATGGTTAATGTGTCACTGACAGTAGATTGACAGAAAGGCCTATTTACTGGTTACCATCAGAGACAGCTTGCAGATCAGAAGATGGCACCATATACCAAACCCCTTAAATAGCACAATCTTTAATAAAACCTATTAAATGTTACATTTATTCTTGGTATTGTCGATCATCACTGGGCAGGTGTAGAATAATGAACAAAACTAACAATTTATGCAGTTATAATTTTAATACACGCTAACCTCTTTAAAATCGCTAAATCAATAGATTCTAAATGTTTCCAGTCTCCAATTTCCCGTCACTACTTCTGAGCTCAATGTCTCATTAAGTTTTCTCTATATTAGCCTTATTTTTATATTCATATTTGCATAGTAGAGCTGTTGTCCCAACAGATAATCTGCTTTATTTTTTTCACACTATGGCCCTCGTTTTGATGTTGGTCGGAAAGTTTCCGACCTACGGTCAGATGTTTGCTGACCAACATCTTCAGTTTCACTTTAACCACCACATTACAATGCCAGCAGTCGAAAGTGAAACTGGACGGTCATTCCGGCTGGATTCTGAGCCTGTCGGCCAGTCAGAGGCCCCACCGATATCCCTGAGGACGGCGTTCCCGCTGTCAGGATTACACAATGTTGGTTTCCGACAGGCTTTCCAAGCAACGGAAAGCCTGTCGGAAAGCTACTTTGGGAACCTCTAAAAGGGCCCCCATTCCTCCACGGTCTCCAGTTGGGGCCACCCCATTAATCCCTGCAGTGTGTGGCAGGAACCTTTAGGTGCCTGTCATGCGGTGCAGAGATTAACAGAATCTCCCATTTCCCTATGGGAGCTTGTGCTACGGCCAGTTTACTGCCGCAGCACAAGCTCCCATAGTGAAATGGAAGCATGTGACCACACCATGTGCAGTTGCATTGTAATACTTCAGTCTGGACCGCCATCCGGAGGTCGGTTTGACCAGAATCTGCAACGATGTTGGTCGGAGGCAACTCCAACTGACATCATAATCAGGGCCTAAGTAGTTATGCAACCTTTTCTATTACAGTCGCGAGAATTTATAGTGCATTTCATGATCACATTTATTCATATAAGGTCAAGAATTCATTTCTGAAAAGTTCCTAGAATAATGTCGTCATACAGCCATATAGATTTAGGACTATATCTCGGTAAATTGCACCGTCTGCACTGGTTCAGGGTAATTTTGCACTTATGCCACTTGAATTCTGTCATGAAATCCACATCTATGACTTATGTAATAATTATTTTTGTACCAGTCAACTATTGCATGTGTCAGATGAAACATTACCTGCCTCCAAGGTGAAATTGGAAGACAGTGGAGTGCTTGTCATGATCTGGCCAAGTAACCAAAAGCCTAGATTCTCTCCCAAATTTTGGGGAGTTATGGTTTTGTTCTTCAAAACATACTTTTTAATATTTGAAGAGCAAGTAAAAATCTCATGAATGAAAAGCATTAACATTTTCTTTAATGTACTGTTTTATGTTTGTTAAAGTTTATTCATGGTAAGTTAGCAGCTGCCTTTTGTTCTTTGTGATTTTACTTTTTTTACCACCTAGCTGTTATTGAAAATAGAGTGTGATTTGTTTAGTTAGAAATTAATGCAATTTTCTGTTTATTTTCCACGCAGGAGCTGATGTAGCAAGTGGCCTGCCCACAATACCACAATGATTGCAACCGGAGGCCTCTTAAGGATTTCTGCAAGGAAGCAAGATCCACTTCGGGCACAAAGCCAAGCCCCCAAGGTCAAAAGAAAAGTCAAAAAGAAACGAAAAAATGATGTGGTAGTGGTGAAGGGGAAACTCAAATTGTGTTCTATTTCAGGCTTGATTGCCCTGTTTGGAATTTTGGTGCTCTTGGTTGGAGTTGCTATGGCAGTAATTGGCTACTGGCCTAAAAATAATCAAGTCTACCAAGACCGTGTAGCGCTACTTCAAGCCAAGCAGCAGTCATCAGAAGGAATGGTGTCCCTTGCAACCAAAAACCAATCGCTGAGTCACCAAGTCCATGAAAGTGGCACAGTAACACCCAAATCGAACATCAGCAATGTCAGTGGTGGTACTCAGAAGGCAACTTCTGCTGGGTTCTTTTCTAAACTCTTTTCCGGATATTTGCACTCAGACAAACTCAAAGTGTTTGGCCCTTTGATCATGGGCATTGGAATATTTCTCTTCATTTGTGCTAATGCAGTACTGCATGAAAATAGGGACAAAAAAACCAAGATTATTAATTTAAGGGACCTTTACTCTACCGTGATTGATGTTCATAGTCTTAGATCCAAAGACAGTGCCCCTTTAAATGGATTTGTCAACTATGTTCAGTCAAGGGGCCTTGATGCAAAGGCTGTTGATTGTTTTGGCCCAAGTATGCTGGCCAAAAGTTCCTGGCACACAGCTTTCAGTGGCACAGCGAACCAATCCCCGCTGGATATAGATGAACCCCGGACATCCTCTCCAAAATCACTGAAGCAGTTAAAGGAACCACCCAACCAAACAGATGCAGTTTACAGCATTTATCGGGAGCCTTCAGCCTCTGCTGTGCCTGGAGAAAGGATTGGATCAAGAGACAGAAATGCAGACTTACCATCCACCCAAAAGGAACTAGGAAAGAGCAGTGCAGGATTCATTGTCAGTTCTTCGTTCAGCGCCTTCACCCTCCCAGTCGTAAAGTTGGATGAATGCCTCTTGGAGAGCACAAAAAAATGCGACCCAGAGGAGAAAGGTGCCAAAGAAATTACAAGGGGAGAATTTGAATTGAGTTTGACTGATATCGGTCACTTAAATTCACGGACGCAAAGATATTTACTATTGAGGCGGCAGAGCACAAGTTGTCTACCTGATACCAGGGGACCTATATCTCCAGAGATTCACACACAGTTTCGTAGTTCATCTCTAAGTAGCACAGACCTTGATTCAAGCCTGTTAGTTAAGGCAACTACCTGCACCCATTCAAAAACTAGAGACCTTGGAGATGCTTTCACAAAAGCATCAGTGATCAGAAGGCATTCGGACAGTTCCCAATCTGATCAATCTAGCAATAAGGGCTACACCCACTTGGAGGAGGCTGGAACCTCCTTTGAGTCCACAGACACACCAACCAATAAAACCCAGGACTGTGAAAACTGTGACAACCCAAGGGAAGAGCCTTCACAAGAGGGTCTAAGCAAAGAACAAACATTGGAAAAAACTTCTAAACTTGAGAAACAGTACACAAATAAGGAAAAACTGTTTATGATTTCCAGGTCGCATGCCACTTTGGAAGAGGGAGAATTAGAATCTGCTGGCATATAAAAAACCATATAGTAATATATTTATTAGCTATACCGTATATGACTTTGTTTTAAACATTCTCTTTGTGTATTTATTATCTGAAGTTGGTCTATATCCAAAGATCATGCCGCATTTTAACCTTACATTTAAATTAATGACTCATGCAGATGTGATGAATTTGAGCAAAAATGGAAATGACTCCCCCTTGACAAATGCCATATACTGTATGTCTGATTGTGATTGTACTGTATTTTCAATACAAAATTACTGTGTTAAACATCAGTTTCGTAACTAATATACTTTTTTTAGAATCAGGTTACGTAATAGATTGTGCACTTTACAATGTGTTTTTCTTATGAGACAGCATTGCTTTGTACTGCTGATGGCACAATGTCAGTCACTGTGCTGAAGCTATATCAACTTTTTGTTTGTCTTCTCCAAAACTTGATAATATTATGAAGTATATTTTTTATCAGTGCATCTCTTAAGCAGCTAGGAAATATTGAAAACTCAAAGGATTTTGTAAAACATGTCCATGATAAAGAGCGCATTTTCATTTTAGCTTTGTTGAAAGATTTTCCAAATATATATTATCAGAAAATTTAGGATATGATGTTCTTGCACACAATATATTCATTTATTGCATATTTGGTCTATATGTTTTTGAATGTTTGGATAATTATTCTATCTGAACACATATGGATGGATCAACATTGATATTATTAGGTCGAAATTAGAAAGCTGTTTAATTACTTTATCACGTTGATTAACAAACATCAAAAAAACACTAACTTTCAATGGCCTACTAGTCCCAGGTTTTCAAAGGACATGAATAACAGGCGTGCACATCAAGAAATTGCAAAGTATATGTGAAGAAACAAAACCCTGCAGGTAATGTAAGGTAATAACGAATGCAGCGATGTAGTGGTTCTACAACTGCACGGCGATGCTGCATCATAAAAACAGGTACTGAGTGTCAATGCATGGGTTTTCTTATTTCTTAGTAGCAAAACCCCCTCCAATGGCAAATAACTGGAATTGGCACCAGTTATCTGGTCAGAAATCCCAGTAGAGGATTTCAGGGGCTGTAGATGGAGTCTTTGATGGTCCAGAGACTTTTAAACAGGAGGCAAGCAAGCAAAGTCCCTTGAAGAACCTTGGAAAGCAGGATGTAGAAACCAAAGTCCAGTCCATTCCCTCTTAGGACAGAAGCAGCCAACAGTATACCAGTACAGCAAAGCACCCAGCAGAGAGACAGTTCCTCCTACAGCATCCAGCTCTCCTTCCTAGCAGAATGTCCTCTTAGTCCAGAAGTGTTCTGAAGTTTTGGTGTCACAGCTCCAGTACTTATACCAGTTTTTGCCTTTGATGTAGGCAAATGTCAAAGTAATGTCTTTGTAGTGCACAGGACCCTTCACCCAACCTGGCTCCAGACACACTACAAGGAGGTGGAAAAGCTTTGAGTGAGGACAGGCATAGCCCTATTCAAGTGTCAGTGACAACTCCTCCCACCACTCTTGCTCAGGAAGACCCATCAGCCTGGTGATGGGCCATCAGGATATGCAGGGCACACCTCAGCTCGTTTGGGTGATTGTCTAGAGTGAATGCACAAACCGCCCAACTGTCACTCTCCCTCAGACGTGGATTCAACAAGCAGGCAGGGGCACAGAATGGTAAAGCAAGAAAATAACCACTTTCTAAAAGTGGCATTTTCAAACACTCAGTTTGAAAATCAACGTCACTAAAACAGGTATTTTTTAATTGTTAGTTCGGGGACCCCCAAATCCCAAATCTCTATCTCTTCCCAATTTGAAGTTACACTTGTAAGACTTTTTCAAGGCAGCTCCAATGAAAACCTATGGGAGATATAGTCCTTGCAATAGTGAAAAACGAAGTTAGCAGTATTTCACTATCAGGACATATCAATAGCACGAGTATATGTCCAACCTTTTACATCACTGCACCCTGCCCATGGAACTACTTTGGACCTACCTTAGGGGTGCCTTATAAGTAGTAAAAGTAAAGGTTTGGGCCTGGCAAATGGGTGCACATGCCAGAATGTCATGCCAATTTAAAACTGCACTCACAGACACTGAAGCGGCAGGTCCGTGACATGGTTGTAGGCCTACTCATGTGGGTGGCACAATCTGTGCTGCAGGACCACTAGTAGTTTTTGATTTACAGGCCCTGGGTACACCTGGTGCACTTTACTAGGGACTTACTAGCAAATCAAATATGCCAATCATGGATAACCAATTACAGATACAATTTACACAGGAACCAGTTATGCGTTAGCACTGGTCAGCAGTGGTAAAGTGCACAGAGTCCTAGAACCAAGAAAAACAAAAAGCAGCACACAGTCAAAAACAGGAGGTCAGAAGTAAAGAAAGACAGAAAAATACGACAAAGATGCCAAGTCAATACTTGCATTATAAATGCACAAGTTGTTCTTGAAACAGTTATCTGCACCCTTTGAAGTAGGACTGTAAACATAACACACTGCAGTGTAATTTATTAATGTTGATTTAACTATGACACAATCACTAATTAATTGTAAATGTGATCGAAAGTGTGTGACCAAGAATAATCTATAAGCATAAATTATAATTCACATGCTGAAATCATCTGAACATTGCTGTGAAATTCACAAACATCTGTTGTACTCCCAATAATGTAAGTGGATATTCCTATCCCCTCTCTTATCTCAAAAGCTGCCATTTATAATATGTTATACACCTCATATAATTCCTTTACCTTGAAGTATATGTTGAATCTGTTATCTCTTAATACTGGATAGGTGATTGTTTTCTTGTTATGTTATCGTCCTGCTTAATCATGCTTTATTTTCGGAATTGCGCACTTCTTTTTTTACTAAGCCCACATTTACTAAGCACATTATGGTAACTATTGCCTGCTGCCATATAATGTATTTGTTGTTAGGAAGTTACTACATAAAGAGGTCTTGTATCTTATACTCAGGTTTTTAAAACTTTGGTTTGTGTAAGAGAGCCTTGACAAAATTATTATCATCTATTTTGATAATTACTCTGTTGCTCAACTGCCCATATTATATTTTATACACACACCCACACTCACAGACATTTGTAATTTCAAAATCTACCCCTGGCCACAATGAAAAAAAAAATCTTAGAAAATCCCCTATTCCTTTCACACTAGAAATTATGACAACCTCCAAACTATGAAAAGGGGGATTCCTCACAGAAATCCAGGTAAATCCTTAATGTTCCTCTGAACAGTTAAATTTTTTGGAGCTTTGCATCAAATTAACTGTAATAATTTATTTGAAAATTCTGTTTATTGAATAAGAAAAACATACAACACAGGCCAAGCATACGGAGGCTAGCATTCCTGCACAGAAAAAAGAGCAGTAAATAAGCCCACGATCCTAGGTGCATAAATCAAGAGCTTATTAGGAACATACATATCAAAGGCTGACCCATGGAAAATGCTATAGGTCCCCTGTAACATACAATATTTCAATACAGGGGAACAACGCTCATCCAAGCACCATCACCGTTCCCTTTAATAGGAACCCCGATGTAGGGTAAGCAGAAGGATGCAGTCCTAGAAGGAGGAGAACAACAATTAAAATGAGACGTGCCACACAGTACAAATAGTAAACATGGGCCTATCGGTGGTGCTATCAAAATGAAGAGAAAAGGGAAAAAATAGGGAAACCCATGTAAATGTTATGGGCATCAGTATAAAATCTGAATACCTCCCTTGCTCTGTGAGCGGCCTTTCAATCAGAAAAACAGCAGGGAAATGTTAGCCATTACGGATAGAAAAATAACATTAAAGAAGGGCCAAACATAAAAGGCTCACAGAAAAAGAAAGAAAAACAAATGGATGCACTGAGAAAATAATAAAACGTCCTTCAGCCGGGAGCTAGGGGGCTGTCAGGATGAAAGAGGTTAAGTCACCAATTCTAGGTGGGACCCTCAGGGAAGTCAGACTTTCGGCCTTAAGAGTATAATTCAAGGGAATCCTTGAACAGCTGTAAGGCCTAAAGTCTGGGGGGAACCAAGCAGGAATGACTGGTCACCGTGAGATAGTCATAAGGGGCTGCCAAATATGGGTGAACCGTGTGTCCATATGGGTAATGTGGGCGGTAGAGCCAGAACAGTACACAGACGTAGAAATAAGGTGGTGGAGGGTGTGGCTTCTCCCATAATAATGTTATGGACTGCCGAGCCGCTCCCAACAAGTGGAGAATCAGGTGCCACTCCGCATATGTCATTGCAGTGAGTGTTGCGGGTTTAATGCCTATGAATGTGACTACTGAGGAGGAAGGAATAGGAAACCCCACTATCTCCTTAATGTGGCTGAGGACTTCCTTCCAAAAGACAGTGAGAACCAGGCAGGACCACCAAATATGAAGGAAATCACCTCTATTCCCCTGGCATCTCCAGCAAGTCGGGAGGAGTTGGAATTGTAATATTTTACTTTATCATGCAAAATAAATTTAGAACCACTCCCCCCAAAGAGGCTTCCAAGTTAATTTCTTGTGCCCAATTTGATTGATTTGAGCACATGGCAGAACAGTGAAAAATGAGTATATTTTTCAGCTTTTACACAATTATGTCAGGTGGAAGGTACCTTCTTCCATTCATTTGCTCAGAATTCTTTAACAAATCTTCCTGATAACTCTGATACCGCTATTTCACCACCTCCCATTTTTCATGCTCTCACCGTGTGCTAGTCTTGGAGTCTTTCTCTCATAGTAAAATGCCAAAACAAGCAAAGAATGGGTACTACACGGAAGACTGAGCAGTGAGGCAAACTGAGAGCTGGAGAAGTTGTTCCTTTTTGTATCAGTCGTAAAAGATATCAGTGAAATGTTTGACAAATAAATGGGAGTTTCTTGGCCTATAAATATTTTTAGGTTGATTAACAAAATTCTGGGAAAAAATTGAAATATTCTGAATTAATAAGTTAGACATGTGTTGAAGTTAAGTCTTTTAACTAAATCAGGCAATCATCCGTGTGTGTAACTTGGGCATTATTAAATAATGCCACTGAAAGGTATGATATTCAGCAAAATGTTGAGATCCATCTATTTCTGCAAACTAACTCATGCACATTTTCAGCACTTCATAACGTATCATTTTATATGTATCAACCTTTTGCTGTACATAACACTACTTCTTACACTCCGGTTTTGATTTCTGGATTAATCAATGCACTTCACCCTGTTTCACTCAATGTACACCAAATTTGTTTTGATATAAGATACTGAATGTACTCGTGAATTTCAAGACATTCGTGAATACAAGTGAGGTCCACTATTTTGTTGGTGTCTTTTAAAGTTAATTTCTTGTCCTAGAAACTGATGGTTTGAGCAGCATTCACTTTCCTTTATAAAAAAAAGAAAAACAAATGTCCTTTTTGAAACTATGAAAAAAAGTAATATTGCAATATAATGTCAGTTTTCTGAATTGCATGCTGTTTAGTTTTACAAAATGCACCGTATTTTTCAGTGATACAACATGAAGAGAGTTGGTTTACTTATGAGGTTTAAGGAACAATCTGAATCCTGTGATTCCAGATAGTTAAAAAGCCAGCAAATCCTTTTTACTGGAATGTATTTTCACATATTATGGCATCTGTTATATGATTACCCTAAAAGCATTAACCAATTTGAAAAAGAGTTAGTAGAATTTCATGAAATGAGAAAAGTGTAAATTCTTTATTTGTACACTCCACGGCCTGAAATTATGTGCTAGGCTTTACCAGCACATCACTAAATTCTTGGTGAAGAGGCTGAAAGTATTTATTTGATAAACTTAGAAAAATGAAGGAAGTGGAGAAAATAAATGAGGATCACCTTATTATGTTATCACAGATTGGGAGACAACAATGGTGAATGTTAAATCAGAGTTGCTCATGGCAGAGTATTCTATGGATGTGCATTCAATATTTAACCATTTGGGGCATCACCAATCTTTGCAGCAAATTGATGTTTATAGTCAAATGCAGCACAAACAACTAAAGAGGTATTCTGCGGTAGAAAAGGTCTTCAATTAATTTAATATATTACATTCACAAAGACCAAACTACAGCTATAAGTGTACATTACAGGATTATGTAGGATTAACTCTACTTAACTGCTTTTTCCATCTGTTTTGACAGGACTCATCATAGCTAAAGTTGTGATTTTTTTTATTCTATATACAGAGTAATACACATTTTTCAATTTCACAACTTAGCGATGCAGCACAGTTTTCAAACTTTAGTGTCTTCAACTGTGGGTGATTTTAAAAAAAAGTTTTAGCTGAAGGATTGTTCCTACTGAAGTTACTGTCTTTAGTGAGGTAAGTTTCCCGCGCAAAGCTTTCTGAGGACTCTTCCAGACTTAAAAACAAGCTCTTTTTGCCGATTTTTAAAATCTAGTTTAATTCTTATGCCATGACAACCTCACAAAGTGCTTATAGTTGGACAGGTATTTGAAAGCATGGCGTGAACTGCACATCTTAGCACATTATGATTATTTGTGAAACAATTTTCAACACTGAACAAAATTCACCAGGGAAGACAATTAGAAATGTATATCTGTTCAAGGCTAAGTCTCATCTCAAAAAGATTATTAAGAAACTTTACTTGGGAAAAATTGAATTTTCAAGGTTTCTGGAAACACAAATTCAACTACTTTGAGAAATGGTTATGACAATCTGAGAGTTTGCCATCAGAAAACATATATTTTATATGAAGGAAAGGGAATTACGAAAATCTTCGTTAACATGCATCATAGTATTTTTTAGAAAAGGAGAATTCAAAGTATGCATCTAGCCATAGCAGTTGCCAAAATGCCATGGTACTAAACTATTCTTGCTGTGTACAGTGTTGCTTACCAAACAGGTATATTTGTAAATATCCCACTGAACAAAATTTCATCCAAGATTCATTAAATCCTGTAATCTTTTAAATTAAGTATCCAATTTATCACAGCTTGACATAGAAGCTACTGAAAGCCTTTCATGTATTTTAGTTTATTTGGCCTCAGGAGGATGAAAGGTTATATTACATGAAGCTAAAGTGCGCACAATATGTTGTTCCCATTGCAAAGGTTTAGTGTGCACCCTCTCCCTATAACGGTCATTAGTTTTCCCGACGTATAATGCAATGCAAAAGTGAATAGAAATGTGTATTTTTTCTGAAAATATTCTAGCTAATGAAATTACTGAAGTGCTGTCTTATTTTGATTTATTCATCTGTTAACTGTATGTATGACTAAAAGTAGGCCTTCTACTGTGTTGAATGCGGTATGCAATTGAGTGTTATGTTAAAAGTGAACAAACTTTCATTCAATTTTGCTTCCCCTACTGCCTTTCTTGCATGCCTTCTGCATGTTTTCAACCGAACCCTTTTGAGAAGGGCACCTGGTATGGCATCCACATTAAGGTTTCAGTTCGAGACCCATAAGAGATATAAATACCATGCTAGGTGAGTGAGGAAATTGAAAGGCCATGTCTAGGACATCTGTATAAATAAATGTTGGATGTTACTTTCACACAACTGGTTCTTTAGGCACAGCTCAAACTCTATGGTGTGGGGACATTTCCATCTGCAAATCATCTTCAAAGAAGCCCCATAGGCTGAGACAGTTCACAATTGTTATGCCTTCCCTTCTGCATGCCTATTTTATTTGGTCCCAAATACCCTGAACAGTTGAATCATAGCAAATCTGCAGGTCGAGAGGGTAAATGTAGAATGTCATAGTGATTCATTTAAACTTTATTATTTTGAAAACTTCCCTTCCCAAGTATTTTTTTACAAATGAGCTTGTTTTATTTATTTTCTAAAATCTCAGCGATACTTATTTCTGGGCCATCCAGGCAAATGCTTAAAGATCCAGAGAAGTGAGGATATGTATCAGAAATTGTGAACTTCAACAAATGTACAGTGCTATGGGCGGTTACTGCTTTAGCACAGATGATTTTGCTGGAAGCACACACTTCCTAGGACCTCAGCTTCACTATTACGGAAATATCTTTTACAGTTTGGAAGTCTCCTCTCTTAATCAATATCTTATAAAAGAATATTTGCTGATGCACACTTTCTGAAACAAAATATCACATTTGTGTGTGGAGTTGCTACTTTTTCCGCACTGATGTTAGACTACCACAAGAAAAATGTTTTTTAAGAAGTGGGCCATAGAATTCCATATATATTGTACCATACTTTCAAAGCATGCACAACTTCTCACGATCGGTTATAAAAATCTTTATAGTCACTTGTTCTTAAAACATTGGTTTATCTTTAAGTAATGTTGTCCATGAATGTGTATGTTTTGTTTGCAAGCAATTAAATACTTTGTGAAATATAAAATGTTAATATTTCCAGTAACATTTACATGCATGTGTTATGCAAGTTCAGGGGGAAATATTGATTCAATACCTTTTAAAAGTTCTGCCTGTCTGTTTTGACATGGAAACGATGTGCTTTAATACACCAAAATTAATTATTAATGGGTATGGACCCCTAATAGGTAGCTGCAATAATATAGAAATAATTATTCATGTGTATTTTTGACCCAAAAAACAAGAGATGGTTGCCCATCTACATCCGCCTTAGATGCATCTTGCTTTCAAGATAATAAATTGTGATTTTTTTTCACTAACTCTTTCATCAGAGACAATGTTGTCTATTGTTGTGCTGTTGTGTGATGTTCTGTAGATGTGTGAAAACTGATGCACTAATCTCTTGCTCACCTGTGGACTAGGGCTTGGGGAGGGAGGGTACTCACAAATGAATTATGAGTAGAGTAAAGTGTACTTTAGCAGTACTGTTTTATGTCCCTGTCTTTCTGAAAAAGTCATGAAACGTCTGACTTCCTATTAGTCTCAGTGCAAAGAGATCACAGTCCTTTCTGTTTGTAATAATTGTATATGAGTATTCCTATTTTATTCCCACCTTAATATTTGGGGCCAATTCAAAACGTTTCAAAAATGCATCTATGAGTACATAAAACAGAACTACAGGAGTACTCTTTCTACATAATCTTACATGTCTTTGCTAATCGGCCAGTGGGTGTGTATCTTGCTCTGAACAATATTTTCAATGATGCTTTGATTTATTTTATTTGTTCATGAAATATTTTTACAGTTGCATGAATTGATTTGTTTTGTATATCACCCAGTGATTAATTTGAAGTTGGTTCAACATGTTGTTAAATGATGGGATGAGTAGGGGCTGGCAATCAGTGAGTATGAAAAAGAACCCATTTAACCCAATAAGGAAGGTAGAAAGAAGTAAGCGCAGTGGCTGAATACATTTTGGAACAAGTAGAGTTGCAAACTATTTATGTGTAGAATTATTTAAACAAGTTTTATTTTTTTTAACAAAAGGTAACTTTAAAATTCTAAAATAAAATATTTACCTAATCATTTGATTTCTATATAATTGAAATATCAAACTATATATTAAAAAGTATAACTATTAAAATATATTTTTAATCAACAAACACCCGTCCCTTCAGTGAGATGGTGCACCAGAAGAATACGCTTTATGCGGGACCCACCATGGGCAGATAATTGAAACAAAAGAGAGCCTCTCTATGATGTTGTACAATAAGCTTAGCCTATGATGAAGATGTGAAGACATCGAAACGTGTCAGGCTGTGGAGTAATACTTACCGGGATCCCTGGAGAGTTGTGAATGAAGGCCAGCTGGTCGGAACGCTGACGTGTGCCCTTTCAACGCTTTTGGGTGTTTGTATATTAAAATATGCACACGGCTGACCTGCCGTGGACAGGTGCACCATCTCACTGAAGGGACGAGAGGCGGTGGCTTGAAACTAATTCACGGACCACGGAGCTCAGCGAACCTAATAGAATAGACTCTCCAAGACATAAGAAAACCTTACCAAAGGTAAATGTATGCTTTTAAAGATGCAAATGCAAATGGAAACCCGCTTAGGGAATAATTATGTTCCAAAGAGACTACTTGTCCCAGCCTGCTTCAGAAGAATACGCTTTATGAGGGACCCACTAGAGGCAATTAATTAATCAAGCATGTCCTGATAATGGAATTAAAAGAGAGCTTCTCCGTGATGTTGCACAATAAGCTTAGCCTATGATGAAGATGTGAAGACATCGAAACTTGTCAGGCTGTGGAGTAATATTTACTAAGATGCCTGGAGAGTTGTGAATGAAGGACGGCTGGTCGCAACGCTGATGTGTGCCCTGTCGAAGCTTTCAGGTGTTTGTTGTTTAATACTATTAAAACATATATACAATTTCTAAATAAATAAATAAATATAGATAATATATATATATATATATATATATATATATATATATATATATACTAATATAATAAAGAGAGAGCACAAATCTTTGAGGCGGGTAATCTCAGGAACCACAGCACCAATCACAACACCCAATACAGCGTTGGAAAGGGAAGTTGCAGCAGAAGGACATAGGCTATGCAGACGCCCACCATATACATTTAAAAGGTAAAAGAACCGTGCCAGCAAAGTAGTCCCTCGTGGGCGTGTCTGCATTGTGCTGTGGGCGTGCGCTGGGGGCGTGACAAAGCTGGGGCGTGTGGTATGTTCCGCCCTTCATGCCATGTCTCATATTGTGTGCTAAGCCCACCCTGCTCCCTTTAAATACCCCATGCACCCCATAATCATAACCCACCCTTACTCCTTAAAATATCCCAACACCCTTAAACACTAACCCATCTTAACCCTATAAATATACTCTGTTCCCCAAAACCCAAACCTATCCCTAAACCCTAAAAATACCCTTGTACCCCAAAACCCAAACCTAGCCCTGAACCCTATAAATACATATGTACCTCAAGACCAAAACCTACCCCTGACTCTTAAAAATACCCCTGTACCCCAAAACCCAAACCTAGCCCTGAACGCTAAAAATACCACTGTCCCCAAAACCCCAAACCTACCTCTGAACACTAAAATACCCCTGTACCCTAAAACCCAAACCTAGCCCTGAACCCTTAAAATACCCCTGTACCCCAAAACCCAAACCTACCCCTGAACCCTAAAAATACCCCTGTACCCTAAAAACCAAACCTAGCCCTGAACCCTAAAAATACCCTGTATCCCAAAACCCAAACCTACCCCTGAACCCTAAAATACCCCTGTACCCAAAAACCCAAACCTAGCCCTGAACCCTAAAAATACCCCTGTACCCCAAAACCCAAACCTACCCCTGAACCCAAAAAATACCCCTGTTCCCAAAAACCCAAAACTAGCCCTGAACCCTTAAAATACCCCTGTACCCCAAACCCAAACCTACCCCTGAACCCAAAAATACCCCTACACCTCAAAACCCAAACCTCGCCCTGAACCCTAAAAATACCCCTGTACTCCAAAACCCATACCTATCCCTGAACCCTAAAACTACCCCTGTGCCCCATAACCCAAAACTTTACCTGAACCCTTAAAATACCCAAACACCCCAAAACATATACCTCATTACCCCAAAACATATACCCTTATACCCATACTTACCTTATCCAAACATTAAAAAAAAACATGATTTTACCATTCATGCATTTACAATGAATTTTGTTGTAAATGTATGCGTGGTAAAAGCATATAAAATGTAATGCCATGCGTTATAATGGCATTGCGGTGTCATGGTACTATCGTAATGAAAGTATGCAGAGTGATGGTATGTGGAAAGAAAGTTGCGGAATAATGGGTGTTTACCCTCCCCGGTAAGTACATTGGTGGCACGGCGGCCCACATCTCCAGCAACATACTCATATTTTTTCACCACCCACTTGAAAAATGCACAGGTCTCTCTCATTGATGGCCAGCACCGAGATACACTTTTAGACACACCTCCCGCCACAAGTTCTAGAATTGCGAACTTTAGAGCTGGGGAGCTACGTTCGAATCTCAGCATCAGCTCAACATCCTGTGATTCCAGGCAAATCGCTTTGACTCCCCGTGCCTACCACAAATGAATGTGTTCTTCTGTAATGTAAATTGTGCTCATGCCATGTTGTCGAGTTCGCGCTATATAATATTGCAAGGAAAAACAAAGTAGGGAAACTCGAGTTCACACATTACTGAACGCGCACTCTTAAGTGCATCAGCAGTGCATTGTGAATCGGAGCGTTTCACAGGCCTGTCACAGATAAGAAATGCTATCAAAACGAAACCCTACAAAACAATATACTACTGGCCGGCAGCAATTCATACCCTGACAAAGGTCGGGACGGGCTGCTAGTATATATATATGATATGGCCAAGACAAAAAAATGCTTCATATTATATTTATATATATATTCAAAATATATAAATATAAAATATATATTTAAAACCTACTGGCGGTCACTATTTATTTGGTTATGGTTAGGACCTACTTTTCATAAGAAAATCATATTTTGACTTGGCCATAACTTTGACTTTGTTTGACCAATCTTCATGAAATCTGCCCAAAAAAGTGTCAAACAAGTTTTTGACATCATTGAAAGTTTAGTGCTGATCCGTGTATCATACGTCATTTCTCCCAGACACTCATACAGGTACTCAGACAACCGATAATTCACCCATACAGCCGCTCATAGACCCACTCACCAACCCATACAGCCACTTAGACACCAACTGACAGACTGATACAGACATTGTACAACCTAGTCACTCACCCAAACATTCAGTTACACACCTAATCACTCACAGTGAGACAATCATGCACCCACTGAATCAACCATACAGACACTAATACACCCACTGATTCACCGGAACACCTTGGTGTTTATATATTTAAGAGTCATAAACGTTTTAAAAACACTGAAAATCACTGGATGATGTCATCAGTGATGTCATTTGAGATGTCATCAGTGATGTCGTCAGTGATGTTTCTGGCCATGCCGCAAGTGATGTAATATATGAGGTACTAAGCAGTGCATTGTGGGAGCGTGAGTTATAGTTAGTGCAAAGTCAGCCTAACAAGAACGTCCCTGTAACCTTTGGTTTTTTTCAGTTGATATATATATGTAAAGGAATCCCCGCCTGTCAGTGAATGACAAGCAGCAGCAGGGTGCAGACCTCGCAGCGCCACAGCAGACAGTCAAGAGAGAGGCTCATCAAAGAATCCAACTCGAGTGAGTAGCAGGTTTCAAAACATTTATTAAGAGGTAACGCGTTTCACTCCACTGGGGAGCTTGATCACACAAATGCACTCAAAAAAGTGAGGATATATATACAACAAGTGGGAGGGGCTTGATTGGGGAAAAGAAACGCCCAAAAATAAAAAAACAGAAAAATAAATAAAGCAACAGTGTCTACATTAATCCTACATGTATGATTCACATGAGAAACAGCATGTACCACATGAAATTTGCATGTTGAAGGTAAAACAGTGCAATGTGATAAAAAATAGGGTTTAAGGAGTAAATGTCAAATAAAGCAGAAACAGCGCTATTATATGAAAGTTGGTTGCGGATGAGTAACATGTAAAGTATCATAGGAGTCACGACATAGTGCCATAAATAAAATTACATGGGAACAACAATAGCAAACCAAAGGGTCAAAGACGCGCTGAAGGCAATTACGGCATAGTGCCCGAAAATACTGCACATATTAGTCATTAGAACACTGAGGAAAATCATCACAAAGCAGTGGATGGTCATACGAATAAAGATAAACGTGGCGTAAAATAACATGCTGCAAGAGACATGTGAGCCAAGTTAAGGGCAAAAGAGGAGAATACAAAGTGCTAAAAAAATATAAGTGAAAAAAGTAAAAAGAGATATACGAGCCCAACCACAGATGTGAAAAATAAGAAGTGAGAGGAGAGGGAAGACATCAAAACAGATAAACAATAAAATGAAGGCGACATAAGTAAGGTGGAAAGCATGGCAACAAATCCTAGTCAAAAAAAGGAATAAGAGTCATGATTCTAAGGTTACGCCATGCTATACATTGGCACATGGGCCAACAGACAAATAGTGACGCCTAAACTGAGCGAGAGAGAGGAAAAAGCTAAAGCGTGAAATGAACTACAGAGACCAGACCACCAAACTGTAAAGAAGAAAGAAGCATTACAGAAAGCTTTTCAAATCTTCAGTCAAGTTGAGACCATTAGGGGCTTTGGTATCGAGGGACAAAATTAGTTGGGTTTCGCGCTGCCTGAGCATTTTTTCACGGTCACCTCCCCGGCTTGGTGGGGGCACTGAACAGAGAACCGTGTATTGGAAGTCTTTAAGTTTCTTGTTATGGACCACCCCAAAGTGTCGAGCAACTGGATAGTTGCTGTCACTGTTGACAATGGCCCTTATGTGCTGCAGTATTCTTTGATGCACTGGCAACTTGGTACTGCCAATGTATTCTAAGTTGCATGTGCACTTCAGTTTATAGACCACGAACTCTGATCTGCAGGTGAGGTGTTCCTTAATGGGAATAGGAGTGTCACTGAAAGCAGTAACATAGTGAGTGGCATTAGTTGCAAAATTGCAAGCACGGCAGGAGGTGCATTTAAAAAAGCCCATTTTGGTGGTTTTGTTAGGTTTGGGAGGATTTTCAGGTGCAATTCTATCGAGCGCATCACGCATGGATGGTGCACGTCGGAAAGTAATGGTAGGAGTTTCACTCAATAATGGACCTAAGACTGGATCAGAATAATAGGCCATTCAGTGCCTATGATGCGTCTGATTTTGCGCTCTTGCGAGCTGAAAGTGGTTATGAGCCTGACAGTTCGTTGGGAATCATCCTGGTTATCACTAGTGCCAGTGGTACAGTGCTCTCTGGGCTTAAGTAATGTGGCCCTATCTAATGACGAAGCTTTGGCCAAAGCTTGATCCAGTATGGCTCTTGAGTAACCCCTTTGCAGAAAACGTTGTTTAGATTCCTCAAGGCAAGTAGCAGAAGAATCAGGGTCACTGCAGACTCTGCGAATGCGAATAAATTCGCCAAACGGGATACTGCGGATGGTGTGGGCAGGATGGGAGCTATGTGCGTGCAGGATGGAATTTCCCGCCGTACTTTTACGATCTAATTTGGACATGAGGGTGTTGTCCTTGATGAACAGTTGTACATCCAAAAATTCAGCTTCAGTACTGCTAAGGTTATCAGTAAATTTCAGGTTCAGGGTGTTATTATTGCAGTCTGATACAAATGAGAGGGCTTGGTCTTGACTGCCCTTCCAGATGATGCAAATGTCGTCTATGTAACGCCAGTAGTGCGCAATACAAGGCGACCAGTGCGCATGTGTGGCTCTGAGCTCGTGCTCCTCCCACCAACCAACATGAAGACATGAATAGCTGGGGGAGAAACACGAGCCCATAGCCACACCACGTAATTGCTGGTAGATGTTGTTCTTGAAGCGGAAATAGTTGGAGGTCAGGCACAGTTTAATCATAGCAATCAACATAGAATTGTGTTCTCTGAAACAAATGGCACGTGAATTGAGAAAATATTGACATGCATTTACACCATGCTGATGGTTGATAGAGGTGTAAAGGGATTCGATATCAAGAATCAAAAACAAATAGTCATTGCACCAAACAATATTACCAATTTTGGTCAAAAAGTCAGTGGTATCTTTTTGGGGCTGGAGAAAGAAATCAACGTATTTGGAAATATTTTCCGTCATACTCCCAATCGCTGATATTATGGGTCGACCTGGTGTAGGGGTAACAAGTTTGTGCACTTTAGGTAGAAAGTACAAGTGCGGTGTTACAGGATGATCCTTGGATAGGAAGTTGCATTCCTCTTTGGTAAGGAGACTCAGTCTTTTCCATGAGGTCAGCTGTTTGCGTATCAGGTTTTGATTCTGGACCGTCGCAAACTGTGATGAGAGGGTGTAACAAGTAGTGTCAGACAAGTGTATATTCAAAATATATATTTAAAACCTACTGGCGGTCACCAGTAGGTGGTTATGGTTAGGACCTAGTTTTCATAAAAAAAGCATATTTTGACTTGGCCATAACTTTGACTTTGTTTGACCAATCTTCATGAAAATTGCCCAAAAAAGTGTCAAACAAGTTTCTGACGTCATTGAAAGTTTAGGGGTGATCCGTGTATTGGGTACCGAAAAATATGGTCACAAAAAAAGGGTGCATTTGTAATGTTGAATCCCATAAGAACGCATTGTCGAATACACAGCCTGAACTGCTGGGCGGAATTACACCAAATTTGGCAGAAAGGTAGATGTTGTTACGCAGATTGTGCATTTTGTTATTTAGTGCAAATCAGTTTAGTAGTTTTAAAAAAAGTCAAGCCAAAAATTACAGACATATGTATATATCTGGCTGCAGATATTTTGCAGTGATTTCGCAATTAATTGGAAATGTGCGCATCAACAGGCATGCTCCGGTTGGCAGGACACAACCTAAATAGAAAGTTGTGGCTACCATTTTATCACCTGGGAACGGTTCCCAGTGCTGAAATTTTGTGTGAAAGATAACATAAGGGGGTCAGGGTGGGGATCCTCTGACTCTATGTTTGAGAAATGTGTGTGTTAGTGAGACTAGTTATATGGCAAATTGGTTTTTTTCCATCGTATGTCATATTCACGATAATGCAGTGACTCACAGTACGGCCTACCCTTGTACAATCATGGGAACATTGTGAATATTACAAAGTTATTGTGAACATTAGTGAAAATATATTTAAAAAATATATATTTGTACACACTAACAACTCACTGTCACACAATAATGTATGCACTCAAAAACTCACTCAGACACTTATGCACCTATTCACATATCTACTCGCATACTTATACATTCAGTCATATACCCAGTCAGAAACTGATGCACTCACTCACATACCCTTTAAGTTACCTATGCACCCACTTGCATACTCAGTTGGAGAGTCACACAACCATGTGTGGACCCACTCAGGACTCATGCACCTACTCAAAGACTCTGTCATAGACTCATGCATAGTCTCTTTCCTACATAGACACTTACACCCACTCACAGACCATACAGTCACTCACCCTCTCAGTCACAGACCCGCGCAGAGACTTATGGACTCAGTCGCTCACTCACTCATACACTAAGAAACTCAGACACCTACTCACAAAGTTACTCTGATATATACACACCCACTCACTCACCTTGTCAAGGCTTATGCATCCATTCACAGACCAACCCAGACACTTTTGCTTCCAGCAATAGACCCACTTGGTCACTCACCTACTCAGAGACTTATGCTCTCACTCACAGACCAATTGAGACAGTAATATACCCACTAACAGATCAACTAAGACACTCATACATCCACTCACGGACTTTCTTAGACACCCCCACACCCAACCAGCCACTCATACATCCACTAATAGACCTACCAAGAGACTTATGCATCCAGTTAGTTATACAGTCAGAGATTCATGTATCTACGTACAGCCACACTCACAGACCCACACACCCACTGACAGAACCACTCAGATACCCATACTGCCAGTCATAGACCCACTGAGAGATGTATGTACTCACTCACATATCCACTCAGACACTCATTCGCCCACCCACTATCCTATTCAAATACCCGTTAGACACTCATGTATCCACTCAAAGATCCAGTCGAACTGTAATTTACATACCTACACATCCACAAAGGCACTCATGCACCTACTCACAGAATAAGTTAGAGACGTATGCAACCAATCATAGACCCATTGTGACACTGATGTACCCACTCATAGATGCACTGAGGCAGTCATGCATTTCATGACAGAAGTATTGATAGACTGTTGGACCATCCCCTCAAATACCTATACAGTGAATGAGAGACTTATTGATGCAGTGATGCATGCAGTCTGAAAAAGTAATTCACTGTGTTATAGAAGTATTGAGGGAGTTTTAGATGCTAATATACAGTTGTTAGGATAGTAATGTGTTTAGTGTGTTGGTTATAATACATTTTGCAGATATAAGTTTGGAATGTGGTAATGGCTGTTAAATACCTGCATTTGTTTTGTCATTTTGCGATATATTCGCGGTGATCATGGCTACCGATATAATCGCGATGCCTGGAGTCACTGCAAACCCGTAAAATCAGTTTAAAAGGTTGTTTTTATGAAAACTCCCTAAAAAAACATGACTTTTAACAGTGCAGTAAAAAGACCCTACTGTGCATATATGTGTTTTGCACACCTTAAAAAAAGGTCCGATTGTCGTGGTTACAGGAGACATCATGACTCTTGGTGGAATCGCAAACACGAGAAGTAGAGCTACAACACAGTTTTTTTAAAGTAACTACAAATATATGTGTGCAACCATGTTCTTTAAGTTAGTAATGTGTGTATTGCAATACTTAGAATTCATTTTTTAAGTTCACATTTTTTAATGTGGTGGTGGTCGTTGAATGTCTTCTTTTGTTTTGTGATTTCACAACGTGATCATCGCAAAGTCCGTACAAATTCCAAAAAGTCTAAAAAAAGTATTTGGCTAGAAAATTGACAACATTTTGGCACCTTGGGTGGTTCTGACAAGAGACTTTGTGTTGAGAATAAGTATAAGACAGATCATAGTTGGAAAATAAAATTGAAGAAAACCTTAGGAATTCACTGAAAAAAACAAAGGTTACAGGGACATTATAGCTAGGAAATAAACTGAAAAACCATAGAAATTCACTAAAAAACAATTGTTATATGAGAAAGGTAAGTAATGAAATAAATAAAACAATTTACCCTGGGAGCGCAGCATCGCTAACTGGGCGATGCAGTGTGCGCAAGGTAACTTGTTTTATTTATTTAATTACTTACCTTACTCCTGTCCATCATATGCCGGACTCCACTACCTCCCACCCTGCCCCTCCCCCACCTCACCACCCTGCAGCACTCCTGCGGCAAGCCGCCACTGATACCAAGGTGTATTGGTGAATCAGGAGGTGTATGAGTGCCTGTATGGATGATTCAGGTGGTGTGTGGCTGACTGTCTAAGTGAATAATTAGGTTTCTCAGTGAATTTATTGGTGAGTGACTAGGTTCTGTGATTGTCTGTATCAGTCTGTCAGTTGGTGTCTAAGTCCCTGTACAGGTTGATGAGTGGGTATGTGAGTGCCTGTATGAGTGATGAGTTGTCTGAATACATGTATGGGTATATGAGTGTTTGGGTGGATGAGTGAGTTGGTGAGTCAATCCCTGTATGGGTTAGTGAGCGCATCTGTGAGATGCTGTATGGATTGACTGGGGTGTGTGTGTGGCTGTCTGTGAGTGAGTGGATGTGTCAGTGATATGTGGGTGAGCAACTGCATATGTGAAAGGAAGTATAGGTGAACGTTGGGGTATATGAGTGTCTATGTGTAAGTGTGTGATCATGAGAGTGGCTGTATAGGTAAGTATGTGCTAGTATCTAAATGAATAAGTGAGTGGTTGTGTGTACAACTGGATAGGTGAGTAAGTGGCTGAGTGATGGACTCTATGGGTGAGTGAGCATCTGTGTGAGTAGCTCCATGGGTGACTGACAGAGTGTGAGTGACTGTATGGGTATTTGAGCGGTACATATATCAGTGGCTGTATTAGTGAGTGAGCTTGTGTATGAGTAGCTGTATGCATGTATGAGTGGATATGTGTGTAGACCTATGAATCAGTGAGTGGGAGTGTAAGTTCTGGTATGGGTGAGTCAATGGTTTTGAGAATGTTAGTCTGGAAATTGGAAGGGTATATAAAATAGTTGTATTGGGGTGTGAGTGGGTAAGTCAGAGATTCAGTGGATGATGTCATCAGTGATGGCATCAGAGATTTCATTTCAGATGTCATCAGTGATGTCACTGACCATGTCATGAGTGATGTAATGTGTGAGGTCATAAGCAGGGCATTGCAGGGACGCAAATTATAATTACCTCAGCTAACTATAATTGCTGGATTTCTATGGTTTTGGTTTCATCTCTGGATGGGCCATTACCTTCAAAATCAAAGCCAACAAGGGATTAAAACAGGGCTGCATACTGGCTCCAACACCTTTTAACCTGTACTTGGCAGATCTCCCTGAACACATATCACGCGAAAGAGCACTTCGACCTAAACCCTTTGGAACTCAAGTGCAATCCTTACAGTATGCGGATGACCCAATACTGCTAGATCAAACCCCCTCTGGCTCCAGAGGCTCCTAACAGCCTTGATATCATACTGCAAAAAACACTGCTTGAAATAATACACAGCAAAATCGAAGGTGATTATAGTAACAAGACAAAGGGCTAGGAAAGGTCTTTGGCACATTGAGGGAAAATCCATTGAGGGAGTGACCACATACAAGTACCTAAGTGTTTGGGCGTAACGATAGAGGACTACTAACTGCACACGTTCCCGCACAACAGTGGTGGCGAATTCCCCAGAAGGAGATTTCTGCAAAGTTAGAAAATCCATGAGCACACCAGATCTATTCCTCCTCCTTAAGGTAATAGATTCAACATTTTTTCCAACAGTGGCCAATGGAGCAATGATTTTCACGGATTAAATGGCAATCTGGCTAAATAGGGCACAGTCAGCTTGCTATTGTAGAGTGTTCTTGTTGCCATTCTCCTCAGCGCATGCCAAATTCGCATGGAGTTCAAGTTGACATCACAGCATTTTGTATTTGTATTTTAATGTATTTCTAGAGTGCATCATCATCCCAAGGGACATCACAGCGCTAGGACGAAATTTAGAGCAATTCAGTTTGGTCTTAATGAGATCAGTATCTGGGAAACAAGGTGGTTTTCATTTTTTTCCTGGACAGCAAGAGAAAAGAAGAGAAGATCAAGTGGTAGGTTGTTCCAAAGGACCGCAGCTGCTTTGGAGAAGGATCGATCACCCATCCTAACCTTTGATGTGCGTTTGACTGATGCAAGGGCCAGATGACATGATCTCAGATTTCGTGGGGGAACATGAAATTGTAGCTCATCAACCAAGATGTGCGGTCCATTTTTATACAGGGTTTTGTGCGCAAAGCACAGGAGCTTGAAGCTAGCTCTCTGACATACAGGTAGCCAGTGTAATTCCCTTAGGCAATAAAATACTGAGCTGTATTTTTTTTGTATAGATTAGTTTAGCGCCAGCGTTCTGGACTACCTGGAGTCTAGCAAAGAGATAGTCGACCATGCCAATGTAAAGAGCATTGCCGTAGTCCAGTCTGCTCAAGAGCCTGGGTTAAAGATTGTCTGCAGTTAGAGGGGATCCAGGGAAACAGTCGTCTGGGCCATTTCAGTGTAGCAAAAGCTTTCCCACATAGAGTGCATACTTGGTTCTGCATGGAAAGATTGTCAGCAGCAGCAGCAGTGGTTACTAAAGCCCAAATTCGTAGCCTACTGCCTGAAAGCCAAACAGTTCCAGAGGGACACGCTAAAGAGCTATATCTGGTCACTAATAAATACCCCCTACAACAAATTGGCATCAATTCTTAATGCACTGTATGGAGATATAAGATGCACAAGATATCTGGATAAGCCCACTGCCAACTGCCATTACGGTGAAACTATTAATAAAGCAAACAAAATCATTATTGGCAGAATGCGATGCACTGGCAGTGAAAAACATAAGTCATGGTAGCTGGGTGACAAAACTCTACAACTGCGGGGATTTGCCACACTATCTCTCGAACTCCCTCAAACCAACAATGAAGCACCAACTAATGAGGTTACGCTTTGGCCTAGTCCCCTTGATGGCATACAGGTACGTTGGAGGACGAGAAGGACACAAAGTGCCGTCTCTTTGGAAAAAAGGACGAATCACTAATTCGGGTCCAGTGCATCTGAAAAAAGTTGACCACCTTTAGAAAATGTTGGCTCCGCCCCATATGGTGCTTCATGAATGTTTGGACTTGTCAAGATGCACTAGGAGGGGTGACTCGGTACAACTGGCTGCACGTTTTCCGACAGCAGCAACAACGTTAACGAAAGTTGCACATCCCCAAGAACCTTAAACACCCTTAATATGAGCTTGAGCACCTTCTTTTAAATCTACTTTGTCTTTAATACTATGTTTCTGCCGAGAATTAGGATCATAAGTCATTTGCAAGCCAAGACTAGTTTTTATAAATCAATACTCACATCTATCTGTCTGTCTGTCTGTCTGTCTGTCTGTCTGTCTGTCTGTCTGTCTGTCTGTCTGTCTGTCTGTCTGTCTGTCTGTCTGTCTGTCTGTCTGTCTGTCTGTCTGTCTGTCTGTCTGTCTGTCTGTCTGTCTGTCTGTCTGTCTGTCTGTCTGTCTGTCTGTCTGTCTGTCCGTCCGTCCGTCCGTCCGTCCGTCCGTCCGTCCGTCCGTCCGTCCGTCCGTCTGTCTGTCTATCTATCTATCTATCTATCTATCTATCTATCTATCTATCTATCTATCTATCTATCTATCTATCTATCTATCTATCTATCTATCTATCTATCTATCTATCTATCTATCTATCTATCTCTGGTTTTGTACCAGTGAAACTTGAGCCTAACTATAATGTCTCTGTAACCTTTGTTTTTATCAGTGAATACACACATATATATATATATATATATATGTGATGTCATTTGAGATGTCATTTGAGATGTCATCAGTGATGTCATCAGTAATGTCACTGACAATGTCATGAATGATGTAATATGTGACATCATCAGCAGTGCAAAGCGGGTGCGCGAGTTATAGTTAGCAGAGCTAACTATAACAGAGGAATATCTATGGTTTCGAACGAGTGAAATGTCCAGCTAACTGTAACACCCCTGAAACCTATGGTTTTCTCTGTGAATTTCTAAGTTTTTTTAAATGCTAATGTCTAACTATAACGTCGCTGAAACCTGTTTTTTTCAGTGAATATCAAAGCTTTTTTAAATGCTTTTTTCTAACCATAACGTCTCTGAAACCTATGTTTTTTTCAGTGAATTTCAAAGGTTTTTTAAATGGTAATTCTTAAGTGTGATAGTAGTTATGCCTATTTTTTTGTACTGATTTTCTACAGTTTTTTAACTGTTTATTCATAAATATTTTATTCATTAAATAAGATTATATATTTTTTTGAAAATTGCAAACAAATATTTTTTTAATTCAAACTGAAATAATATTTAATTTTTCGTTTTCTTTTTTCTTTTAATATATTTATATTATTTTCTTTTTTCCCAAATTTTTTGGACTCGTATATCCAAAGCATACACATCACAGTGGGTGCGCGGATGCTAGCCGCCATTTTAAGAAAGTCACGAAGGATCCGGTTACGGTGTGCGACGGCTGCGTGTTTTTCAGTTACATCATGTACATTTAATATTCTGTGATGTGAGTGATTGGCATGCGACCATTCCGCGACTCCTGCTCCGGCGCATTCGTGACACATGCGCATTATGGTATGCAACGCTGGTGCAGTGGTGGGTCCCTCGTGACATCATATACGTGCTACGACGCACTGGGTGCGGGACTCCTGCAAAACATGTTTATGTTCTAAAATGAAATGTATGTGTCTTTAATATACATATTAGGGCAAGAGATTATATAAGATATTCATAAAAAATAGTACTTATAATAAACGTATATTATTTTTAAATATACTCTAGCTAAGTCACGTCGGGTGCATGCTTCGTGAACGCACGTCCACAGAGGCCGGAATTTGACGTGTGGAAATTCTTCATTTTTCCACCTGGAGAGAAGAAAGTACATGTAAGAAAGGTGACTGCAAAATTTATGACTGAGTCCTGTCAAGAGGCAGTGAAAAAAAAGACTCTTGTGGTGCTGCTTCTATGTACAAGCATTGCCGGACCACACATCCTCTCAATCTTGCTCGGGAGGAAATGAGTCGAGCTGCTTTGAACCCCTCACCTGCTGTGGCAAGTACGTCTGGAGCGTCCTCAGGAACACCTGCAACGGACATTAGGCCAGAATTCGTCTTTCTCAAGCAACACTGAGTGAAGTGCAAGAAACTTATATGCTTTGATGAAGCAGTCGGTGGATGCAGTTTGTGCTGAGCAACGCAACCATCGTTGTTAAATTTTTTTGTGTTGTTTCTGCATTGATAAGTAATTCCAAAATTTTCGTGTTTTATTTTTTCTTTTTTTGTTCATTTTTTTAAAAAACACCAAAAAAAATACAAAATTGTTCAAAAAAATAAAAGAAAAATACAAAAGAAAAATAAATTCTTATCAGAACTACCTTATCTGGTTAAAGAAAGACCTATAATTGCAAGGTAATGTGTGAAAGTTTGGTTGAATATATGTATACAGCATGATTGACTGAAAGAATGCATTAGTAGTGTATGGTGAATTTATAGGTGAAGATTTATCAGGAAGTACTGCGGCATGACACGCAGGCTCTTTAGCTGCACTGCACTGTGGCACTTCTGAAGCACAGGGAAGTGACATATGTACATGAATATGTGGCAACTCTGTGCTTCCCTCTGCACTGCACAAACTGAAGCCATGCGGAGACACAGGCACCCTTGAACCATGGTGCAAGGATGTCTGTGTCGTGCGGAGATTGTTTTTGTTCAGGAAGGTACACCTTTGTGCACAAAAACAATCAGTAAAGGCATTTCCTCTTTCAATGTATGCTGTGGAATGCAGCATGCTTTGAAAGAGAAAAAAATGAGGAGAAATGAAAACAATTCTCCTCCTTGCGCCTTGCTACACCAATTCTAGGATGGCGCAGCATTCACACACATGTCCAGATTTATGATTTGTCATGAATCTGGAGATGTGTCTTGTTCTAGGGGTGTTGCGTGGGAACACCCCCAGCAACACCTATGGAACGCCCCCTACAATGCAAAGTACTGTTTATGAAGGGGTCATATTTACAAGGAGAGGAGAAACCATGCAGGGTGGCTTTTCCTCTCCTTGTAATTATGAAATAGTTCCTCTCGCGACACTACGTTGCAAAAAGTGACGTACTGGTGGCGCAGGGTGCTTGTAAATCTGCCCCATGAGTGCTTAGGTTTTGGCAGACTGACACAATAAAAACATAGTGCTGGATAGGTGATTGAAGAATTGCATGAGACTGACAGGAGGTATCCTATACTGCATGGGTACTACTTCAGTATTTAATGGAGTGGACCAATAGTATTTGTCTGCTTAGAGATTTCTAAGGATTATGCACAGAATATTTTATGCGTACTTGTGTTGGTGCCTAGGTCATTTTATAAGAATACCACTAGTAACTGGAATGATGACAGTGCTGCAAACAGAGTGAACACTTAATTTATAATTGCTTACGTATTGGTTGAGTGATAGGATAAGTAGATAGTGGTACACTAGTGATTAAAGAGGTGCATGGGACAGACTGGATGATTCCTACACTGCATGAGTACTAACTGGGTATTTAGAAGAGTGTATCAATAGTATGTAGCTAGTAAGAGGTCTGCTTGGATAGTGCACAAAATATTATAGCTGTACTTGTGTTAGTAGCTAGGCCATTCCACACGTTCACCACTAGTAACTAGAATAATTATAGTATTACAAACAGAGTGTATAATGAATTTATAAGTGCTAAGGTATTGGTGGAGTAATAGGATAAGTAGATAGTGCTGGATGGGTGATTGGAGAAATGCATGGGACAGACAGGAGGATTCCTACACTGCATAGGTGCCAACTGGGTATTTAGAAGAGCATATCAATAGTTTGTAGCTGGTTAGAGGTGTGCATGCATAGTGTACAAAATATTGTACCTGCACTTGTGTTAGTGACTACGCCATTCCTTAAGTATACGACTAATAACTGGAGTAATTTCAGTGTTGCAAAGAAAGTGCGTGCTGACTTTATAAGTGCTTAGGTAGTGGTGGAGTGATAGGCTAGGTAGATTGTGCTGGATGGGTAAATGGAGAAGTGCATGGGACAGACAGAAGGATCCCTAGACTGCATAGGTACTAACTGGGTATTTAGAAGAGCGTATCAATAGTATGTAGCTGGTTAGAGGTCTCCATGCATAGTGCACAGAATATTATAGCTGTACTAGTATTGGTGTGTCTATGGTTTCGAGCATGGTTGACTGTATTTTAGGGTGTGAGGAGGTGCATCAGATGATCACGTGGATGATGTCATCAGTGATGTCATTTGAGATATCATCAGTGATGTTATCAGTGATGTCACTGACCATGTCATGAGTGATGTAATATGTGATTTCATCAGCAGTGAATTGCGGGGTCGCAAGTTATAGTTAGCACAACTAACTATAACAGCAGAATTTCTCTTTTTTTGTATGAGTGAAATGCCCAACTAACTATGACGTCCATGAAACCTGTGGTTTTTTCAGTGAATTTCTGAGGTTTTTAAATGCTAATTTCTAACTATAATGTCCCTGAAACTTGTGGTTTTTTCAGTGAATTATATATATATATGTATTTAATCTCCTCTCACTCATGCAAGGAAGGAATCTGCACTCAGGTTGGAGTTTGGAGGTATTTAATCTGCAAAGGACATGATCTACGCATTTCGGCTCATCCAAACCTTGATAACTATACAAGACTTTAACTTTTTTACTGTTTATACTGTTTCCACAGCTTCCTGCGGGACCCTATGCTTCAGCAGGCTGCGTTAGGGCGGGGCAGCGCCTGGACTGGAGGCGAGGTGTCCTGGCGAATTACCGGTGACACAGATTGGCTAGATGGTGTACCCCCCTAATTAGGGAGTACGGAGCAACACCCACCCGTCCCCTACCGGACCGGGCTCACACTGACGGAGTTAGAGCTGTGGTTTACCAGATTGAAGGCTGCTGCTGTGGCATTGTGTATAGCAGCGCAGGCGGTGGCCCACTTTGTGGCTGGCCTCTCCGCGGGGCAATAGAAACTCTGTCATAAAATATCAGCGGTAGAATGGCGGGGTGACCAGTGGCGGCAGAGGGCCCAGAGGCACTGTGAATCTGCATCCACTGAGGAGTGAGGCTCCTGAACTAGATCTTTCAAAGGTGGGGAATTTCTGTGTCGGCAGGGACTATATCACTACGGTTGAGAAATCTTTTGCCAGACTCATCTGACATTGTGGTGCTGCAACGCTCTTCTTTGCTTTCACGCTGTCTGTATGCTGCTCCCGCCCCTGGACTTCATTCTTCGGCGTTCCTTGAGTAGCACGTCCCTCCTGCATCACAGGGGAACGCCAGGAGGCGCCAGGAGGTGCCTCATAACTGCCAAGCCCGGGTCAAGCCTGTGAACGGAATAGGCTGGGCTGGGTTATGCCTCCCGACATTGACTTTGGGACACTGCGTAAGCCTGTGTTAATGGTTTTGTATTGAAGGAGGTGTATTATTTTGCTCAAAGATCTGCATTTTCTGTAAATAATTAGATCCCTCTTATTTAATTTGTTGCTGCTAATTAGTTGCAGCTAATTAGTCTGGGCCTGAGTAAGACCACACGAAAAGGGGGGCCTGGGGGCATAGTGGTAGGGACCTTGGATGCCTTCCTCAGTCGGCGGAATCCGTGTTAATACATGACATCCAGTTTACTGAAAGGAGGCTCTCACTGGACCCCTTATGTTTACCTACAGGACAAACTACCTCACAAGATCCAATTGTCAGTCCAACTTTATGTCCAAAACCATTTTTAATGACTACAGGCAGCCCCCAGTTAGGCTCCTCAAATTTTGGCACTGGGTACAGCATATCTTCCTCCCCCACAGTCACTCCCACTAATGTCCTCACCAGGCAGCAAAAGCTAGCAGCTGCCCCCAAAGTAATACCCAAACTAAAAAAAGGAAAGCTCGTAGCGCCCCTAAAACCAGCCTACAGGTTTCAAAGCAAGACAAGAAAAAGAGTGCTGCACCAGGGAGGGGAGGGATCTTAGTCACACCTGTTGAGCATGAACGCATCGGGGTGGGCGTAGCAAGGACAGATCCTACTCTACTGGGGTCTAACTACTTAGATCCTATAGATGCTCAAGATATTTTCTTAAAACATATGGAAGCCAAACTGTTAGCTCTAATTGATCCTCTTATGTTTAGATTAGTTGCAATAGATCAGAGATTAGCTAAAATAGAGGACCGTATAACTAAAGTTCCATCTATCCAACTAGGGAATGCCAACGACAATTAGTGGCTAGCCCACACCCTCCTACTCCCCCCTCAGTGTGCCCTTCGAGTCTTCCTGTTCCACCTACATCAGTACCTAATGGCCCACATATACGTAAGGAAGGGCTAATTGGCTCTGTAGGGATATCACAGGGTGAGGGAGGGGATAACATGATGAATGTCTTCCTTGATCTTTCGCCCGAGGCTACCCCCACACCGTAGTGTTGGCCAATGTCCAGAGATTGAAATCACGTGAGGGGGAACATTTGTGTTAACTAAAGAAAAATGCTCTTCATTTTCTGTATTTAAAAACTGGGCTAGGAAGTCATCTGTTTGCTGAATTTATGATGGTCAGAAGAGTTGCCTGGGTAGGCAAATCCCAAAAAGGTTTTTTTTTTATAAAAATGTTATTTTCCAAAAACAACCAATATAATACAATGATACCATCTCTAAACATCATCCCCCCACCCAGGGTCCAAAAAAAGAGCCAAAATCATATACTCAAATTTGCATACATTGAGGCTTCAGCGAGAGTGAATAATTCCATCATTATCCATAGGAGAAGAGAAGGAAAAAAAAACAAAAGCCAAAGGGACAGCCAAGAGAAGCCCTAGAGGGAATTGGGGAGGGGTGAAGGGAAGGAGACCAAGAGAAGGAAATCAGGGAGCGTCGTCACAGGGAGAAAACAAAGAGAAAAATTCAACAAAATTCTTCATAAATCAACAGGAGCATTCAGGGTATCAAGCCATCTGGTTAAGGGATTCCAGACTACCAGCCCTCTTATCTTTGCCCTTCTGCCCTTTTTAGCATATATCGCTCTCTCTAATCTATAAGTTGCAAGTAATCTAGCTTGCCATTGCCCAAATGATGGAGGATTTAAATCCTTCCAATACATGGCAATACATATCTGCAAGATAGTCATAGCTACAAACACTAATGCACCCACTCCTTTAAGTCCAAGTGGTCATAGAGCCCTAACATAATAGTAGTTGGGGTAAGTTGGATATCTACCAAGAGGATTCTACTCAAAAAACATTGGGGCATATTATCAAGGGGGTTTATCTCCGCTTTTTTGGCTTTAAAAGCCAAGAAAGCGGAGATAAAATTATCTCCCTATTACCTAGCTGTCGCTAACACCAGTTAGCGAAAGCTTGTAGGAGATAGCGACCATCTTGGGCCCCGCTTTGCATGTCAGTGATATTTATCACTAATGACATGCAAAGTGGGCGTGCCAAGATGTTAGCAACTGGAAACAGTCGCTAACATCGCTATCTCCTATTACCAACTTTTGGAGATATTCGCGCTAAGCGCGAATATCTCCAAAAGCTAACACCTGCCCCTGAGCAGTTCTTAGCCATGTTATCCAATGGGAGGTGGATAACATGGCTAAGAGCATTAGCTCGGTAATGCATGAATATCGCTGACTTTTCAGCGATATTCATGCATTTCGGCCTATTTTTATCGCTTAGGAGATAAACCTTAATAATAGCAAGGTTCCTAAGCGATAAAAATCGCCGCAGCTCGGCGATAAAAATATCCCCGCTAAAACAACATAGCGATAATTATCGCTAGTTGTTGGTAATATGCCCCATTGTATCTCCCTTACCAATAGATCGAGCTTTGGGCATACAGCAAACATATGCACTGAGTCCATACTAAATTCAGTGCATCGTGGACAAAAACTCCCAGGGCCAGTTAGCAACTTTGGGGCTCATTAAGATGGCGAACGGAAACGGGTTCCATCCGCCATGGACGCGGCCAAGTTACTCCAGACTGCACCGCGGATAAACCTCCGTAGCAATTAGGATACAGATGGGACGAAAGTACGACCGCAGCGGACGGACCTCAGCACCCCGTGTCCGCGATTAGGATAACGCCGCCTGTACCCCGGTACGCACCTCAATCCACGGCCGCAGCGGAAACAATGCAACGAGAAATGGTGCATCTCAGCGGAAGGCCAACACGAACAACATCCCTACCGTCAAACCAATGACAAAAAGTGTGACAGAAGTTCATAGCAAACACACGAAACAGGACTACCACCCACCTGAAACACCAACACCAATCACAAGCCACAATGACACCCCCCCAAGTACCTACTAATTCACACTAGTCAACACACCCACCTAGCACCTGACTGCCAACAACCATTGGGACACGACCACGATACAGACTATAAAATGACTCCCACCCACTACCACAATCCTTTGCATCACAGCATAGCTGCTAGCAAGAGGCCCAAGATGACCGACAGCACACACCAATTGAACACATACAACCACCACCCAAACACACCCACCACACCATTCCTACACACCACACACCTGCACCTCCCAACTCACTCAACCCACACCCTGAGCACCGCACACTATGGCACCCAAGAAAAACCCAAAATTCACGGAGACCGAGTTGAAGGTAATTGTGGATGAAATCATCCGTGTTGAACCCCACATATTCGGGGCACTAGTCCAGCAGACCACCGTGGCTCACAAAAATCACATGTGGGACAGGATCGTAAGTAGGGTGAATGCGTCAGGGACTGTGCCAAGGACAAAGCATGAGATACAGAGGCGGTGGCATGACCTGAAAACCAGGGTCAAAGGGATCCGTGCCAAAAACCATCTATGAGCACACCACACTGGCGGCGGCACACCCCCGGAGCCCATACCCTACACTGATTGGGAAGAAAAGGTGCTGGGCATACTGCACCCAGAGAGCCTGGAAGGAATTGAGGAAGGAGAAGAGGCTGGTAAGTACAAACCAAGCACCACAAGCACAACAACATGGTCTGCCTCACACAACTCAGAAGACACATCTCCGAGGCCCCAACCCATGCATGTGGTCCACATACTCACCAAAGTGTAAACGACTCCCAACAGGCCCCCATGTCCACAGGGAGGGCGGTGGTGGTGGGTGGGGTGTGTGAGAGGTCACTACTACAACTCCCAACAGGCCCCCATGTCCACAGGGAGGGCGGTGGTGGTGGGTGGGGTGTGTGAGAGGGCACTACTACAGCTCCCAACAGGCCCCCATGTCTACAGGGAGGGCGGTGGTGGTGTGTGGGGTGTGTGGAGGTCACTACTACAACTCCCAACAGGCCCCCATGTCCACAGGGAGGGTGGTGGTGGTGGGTAGGGTGTCTGAGAGGTGGGTGGGGTGTGTGCGACAGGACACTGAAATGTTATTAATGTGAAATAATCATGTAATGTCCACAGTACTGATCAGCACAATGTTGCCCCTCAGGTGATCGGAATCTGACTGGTGAAACCAGCAACCGGCAGCAAGACTCTCCTCATACACATCCAGGACTCTCTGGGGACGATGACACAGCCAGCTTCGGTGCGGAGGATGGAGCCAGCCCAAGCACACTGCCAGGGCCATCTGGCTCACAGGAAATCCCTGCTTCGACAACTGTCGCCTGTGTAACTCCTGCAACACCGGCCACCACCACCACCTCCTCCACCACCAGTACCACCACTCCTGCCTGTGCCACCCTGCCTAACCCACCGCACGACGCAGGGCCATCGACATCCCAGCCAAGCAGGGAGAGTGGGCGTGAAAGGAGAGAGCCGAGGCCACATCAGCCAAGCAGGAGTTCCACACACCGTCGAGCTGGGGAAGGACACACAACCCATCCAGTCGCAGAGTCACTGGAAGCCCTAGCCAGAGTCCAGGCTTCCTACGAGCATGGCCAGGAACAGGCAGATTGTGCCCACCAGGACTCAGTTGACAACACAAACATGTTGCAGTCCATTGACAGCCACCTTGGCCAAATAGTGGACATCATGGGCCAGCAGACAACACCGTGGAGGGAATGGTTAGCCCGCAACACCCCCACCCCCCCTCAACCAAGTGTCCAGACGCCACAGGCAGCAACTCCACCGCCACCACCACCTGTGCCCTTGGCGACGGATGTGACCCCTGAGCAACCTGCCCCCCAAGCTGACTCCGTTCCGGCTCCAAGACGGAGGGGCCGTCCGAGGCTGGAGGTGGTGAGAGCAGTGGGGATGCTCCATCCACACGCTCCAAGAGGGGCCGACAATGACTCTGACACTGCCTGAGCCAGCCATTCACCCTGAAAACTATCCTGTCCCACATAGCCAATCATTGGCACAGGTCTGCTGGACTAGCCGGACATCACCCAATGTGGTGTCAGCACAGACATTTCATCTGCCATGACCTTCAACTCACACTCCCCCACCCCACACTTACTTGTAAATATTCACCAGCACCAATGCACAACCTGTAAATAAATTCCACTTACACACTCAATGATGTGTTGCCTCCATGTTTATTCACATGATTGTCTCAGAAACAGACGTTACCAGGTGCAGGGATCCAAGTCGTACATAATCATGCCGCTGTGGGAGTGATCTAGGGAAAATCAGAGACAGCAAACACACGTCAGGAAACAGAATCACACCCATCACAACACACTGCAGTGCAACATTCCACAAACCACACTCATCACTAAATCATTGGATGAGAGGACACACATCATGGAGACTTGCATGTCCAAATAAATAAGCACACACACATGCAAACATCACATAGCAGAACACCCAGCTGATGCACACCACATCCACACAACACCAGCAAACATACATAAGGCATTGTCAACCGGCACAAGAGGTAGTCACTCACATTCAAGGGAAGTATCGATCAATGAGCTGGCGCCTCTGGTCCACACCTTCCTCCTCACCACTATCCTCATCAGTCGACATGGGTGGGATGGGAGGCCAAGGAACTTGTTGGTCTTCAGGGTCCAAGAGCAGTTCAATGCTATTGTGCACTGCCAGGTTGTGGAGCATGCAGCAAGCAATCACGATCCTGCATACTTTGCCTGGTGGGTAAGGCAGGGCCCCTCCGGTCTTATCCAGGCACCGAAACCTAGATTTCAGCAGTCCAAAAGTACAACCACTCTACGTGTCCTTCCATGGGCATCATTGTATCGCATTTCACCCGCTGTAGTTGGATTACGTATGGGACTCAGCAGCCAAGGCCTGTTTGGGTATGCCGAGTCGCCTATGTCGGGGGATGAGAGACAGAAATATCACAACCAGAATTGGTGGGTACCCCATGCCACACAGATATCACAACTGTCCCCACAGCATACTCACCAACAAGCCACGCACGTTCTGGACGCAGATTTGCCATCAGTTGGGGGACAATGCTGCTCCGCATGATGTGGGAGTCATGTTCAGAGCCTGGAAATCTTGCACACATGGGATATGATGTTGTCGGCCAGGCACATCACCTGCACGTTGAGGGAATGGAAGTGCTTCCGATTCCTATACACCTGCTCACGTGCCCGTGGTGGAATGAGAGCGATATGTGTGCCATCAATGGAACCCACTACGTGTGTTATCTGGCCCAGTGCATAGAAGTCTGCTTTGACTGCTGACAACTCTGCCGGCCGTGGGAAATGGATGTAGTCATCCTTGTACAGCATCATGGCTTTTAGAACATCCCGAAGTACCATGCTGAACATGGACTGTGACACCCCCCCGGCATGTCCAACTGTGTACTGAAAGGTGCCAGTTGCAAAGAAGTGTAGTGCCGCCATCACCTTTGCTGTGGGTGTAATGGAACCTGGATAGGTTCTTCGTGGTTGCAGGTGAGGAGACAATTGGTCTACAAGCTCCATCAATCTACGTCGATCCAGCCGGAATTTCCTGATCACCTCCTCGTCAACCATATCCTCCAGCACAGTGTATGGGCGATGGACATTTGGAGCCCTCCTGTGTGGGAGTAGATGTAATAGAAGTCAATTCACAAACAACGCATGTTTGTGCAACTCAATCACATGTCATCCAACTCTACCAACAAGAAAAATGTTGTGGACAATTGTCATATGTGTGACATCTCTGATTGTCACTACAACACGGAGTGCCGTAGGAACAATGTGCAGCCACTAGCAACATGATGTGTGTCAACATGTGCAATGCAACTTAGTCTCATGTCAACATTACTGCCAACAAGACATGTGTCATGACCCAAATGTGTAGAAGCCTCATCACAGACACACATGCACGTGCAAGCACACAAACGATAATGATACACACACACCATGTCATCATGCACCAATGACAACAACAAAAATGGTGAGCATATGGACATTACATGCATGGTGACACAACAGGCAACACACATACACTGAATGCATGTGTGCCCTCACCATTGGTATTACCTCACATTAACCACACACTGACAACAGATTTAGAATGTGGCGATACAGCCGTGATGTACTGTGTAGATGTGAAGAAGTTGAAACGTCTGTAGGGAAATACCCGACGTCAACACGTCGACATGCACATGTGTTGCACATTGTGTGCACACCGATGGGCATAGTGTGAACACACATGAAATAGAGCATGACATATGAAGTTTCACAATCACGCTCACAACCCTCATAACGCAACTGCAGACTATACACCACGGTGCAGCGTCTGAAAATATACAACCATTGGCGCCGCCATGGCGGTGCACTGCTTCCGCTATTTTCGAATGGGCATACGCGGCCGCGTTCCCTCTCCCCATTGTCTGCATGTGCACGGACCGTCGCGGTCACACATCGGCAACCGCATGGGCAAGCTTCCGGGACGGATGCTTCTTTTGCAACAATGTTCAATCACTGGCACCACCATGGCGGTGCACGTATTCGGCGGGGGAGGTGCAGGACAACACATCCTTCAGATGATGTCAATGGACATGGCAGTTCATGACCCCCCTTACAGTCACATTGCATCATCCACCATACACCGGCCGGCTCAGCCCGGCCCAGGACCGCCGTGCCAGGCCCGGTCCAGGACCGCCGTGCCAGGCATATCACCCATGGCCTGCACAGCCCCGTCCACAACCGCTGTGCCAGGCCGGGCCCAGGACGCCGTGCCAGGCCCTGTTCACAACCGCCGTGCCAGGCCCGGTCCAGGACCGCCGTGCTAAGCATGTCACCTGCGGCCTGCACAGCCCCGTTCACAACCGCCGTGCCAGGCCCGGCCCAGGACCGCCGTGCCAAGCATGACACCCATGGCCTGCGCAGCCCCGTCCACAACCTCCGTGCCAGGCCCGGCCCAGGACCACTGTGCCAGGCATGTCACCCACTGACGGGTGTTCACTCGCCTGGCACAGCGGTGGTTGACATGGCCGGCACGTTGGTCCTGGGCCGGGCCTAGCACGGCGGTTGTGGACGGGGCTGTGCAGGCCGTGGGTGACATGCTTGGCACGGCGGTCCAGGGCCGGGCCTGGCACGGCGGTTGTGGACGGGGCTGTGCAGGCCGTGGGTGACATGCTTGGCACGGCGGTCCTGGGCCAGGCCTGGCACGGAGGTTGTGGACGGGGCTGTGCAGGCCGTGGGTGACATGCTTGGCACGGCGGTCCTGGGCCGGGCCTGGCATGAAGGTTGTGGACTGGGCTGTGCAGGCCATGGGTGACATGCTTGGCGCGGCGGTCCTGGGCCGGGCCTGGCACGGCGGTTGTGGACGGGGCTGTGCAGGCCGTGGGTGTCATGCTTGGCACGGCGGTCCTGGGCCAGGCCTGGCACGGCGGTTGTGGACGGGGCTGTGCAGGCCGTGGATGACATGCTTGGCACGGAGTTCCTGGACCGGGCCTGGCACGGCGGTCCCGGGCCGGGCTGGGCCCGCCGGTGTACGGTGGATGATGCAATGTGACTGTAAGGGGGGTCATGAACTGCCATGTCCATTGACATCATCTGAAGGATGTGTTGTCCTGCACCTCCCCTGCCGAATACGTGCACCACCATGGTGGCGCCAGTGATTGAACATTGTTGCAAAAGAAGCATCCGTCCCAGAAGCTTGCACATGCGGTTGCCGATGTGTGACCATGAAAGTCCGTACACATGCAGCCAATGGGAAGAGGGAACGCGGCCCGCGTATACCCAATCGAAAGTAGCGGAAGCAGTGCACCACAACACCAGGGCCAGTCATTGGCCCTTTTGCAAACACGCATCCAGGGGTGACCAATTGCTGCCGACGTATGCCACTGACATGGGCTCAGGGCCCTATATATGTGTGATTTCCAAAAGCACACACTCAACACTGTGAACCAGTGCTGCCTGTGACCATCACCTCGACCTCCTGCTGCTGAGCTGACCTCCGACTGCTGCCTGTGACCATCACCTCGACCTCCTGCTTCTTGAGCTGACCTCCGACTGCTGCCTGTGACCATCACCCCGACCTCCTGCTGCTGAGCTGACCTCCGAATGCTGCCTGTGACCATCACCTCGACCTCCTGCTGCTGAGCTGACCTCCGACTTCTGCCTGTGACCATTACCTCGACCTCCTGCTGTTGAGCTGACCACCGACTGCTGCTGTAGTGCCACAGTCCAGGATCTTGCCATGCAGAGAGTGTGAGAGATCTGGTCTCGTCCCTTCACCGCCGCGGAACTAGATGTTCTCGTGGGCGGTGTGCTCAGCCACTACGAACAGCTGTACGGTGCACCCGGACAGGTGGAAAGTGCAGTGGTGTACATGTTGTTGGCCCTGAGGTGGTCAGTGGCTCCTGTCATCTGTCGGGCTGCCGGTGTGCTGTGGGACCTTAACATGTGTTGTGCAAGGCATGGCTGGATGTAGATACGTCTATCTACGTAGTATGTGCATGTCATACTGTCCACTAACGTTATCCTCTTGTCTCCCATCATGGTAGGTGAAGCTGCACCTTCGCAAGGCCATGTGGAGGAGCATAGCACGTGATGTACGGGCAGTGGGGGTGTGCAATAGATGACACACACACTGCCACAAACGCTGAGACGACATTTCCAGGCTGAGCAAGAATGTAGCAGAGATGACACTGGGGATGATTCCAAGAAAGCCACGTCTGGCTCGACGCTCCATGACCCCTCTCATGCACCGTATCATTGCTGTGACGCATCCTGACCTGTCCGACCGGCTGAGTGTGGATCAACAGCAAACTAGCGGTAAGCTGACTGTCTGTGTATGTTACTTGGGAGTGCAATGCATGTATTGGTGCTCAGACACAGTAGTGACTTCCGTGGTGCCTATGTATCGCAGCAATGCCATGTTGGTGTCATTGGCGGAGTGTAATTTGACATCCAGGTCCGGTATGTTGACACAGCACTTGCTTAGTAGTTGAGTGTTGAAGCACATGCCGTAGAGGTCTGTGGCCCCAAGGCAAGACATGTGTGCAGATCTACATGCTCCTGCTCTGTCCGCATGCTGTACATGTTTCACGGCCACCACCGGTTATTTCATGTGAGGATGACTGGTAGGGGTGGGCCGTGTGCAGGATGGTGGTTAGATGTGTTTTGTCAGCAATGGAATTAGGGATTTTGTGTCCTTCTGTACGTGAGTGTGCCCATAACTTACACCTCTTTTCTGTGCATTTCAGCTTTGGCAGAGGGCACTCAGCCACAGACGGCGGAGATAAGTGGTGGCAATGCATCCGGATCTGACTTCACGCACATGCAGACTGACACAGAAGAGGGCAGCCCCAGAGAGAGGGACAGGACCGTCCCTGATGACTCTCATGTCGAGACACCATCGTCCTCATCTTCCGACAGTGTCGATGAGTCAGCACTGTTGTCACAGATGGGAGTGGGCAATCAACACCTTCGATCAGGACACAGCACACAGGGCCCACACTGCCGCCACCTCTACAAAGTACTACTCGTGCACGCAGAAGTAGGGGGAGCAGAGTGGCCTTCGGTGCAGGCACCGCTGCCCCTGCCCCGGTGACCCAAAATGCACTTTGTGCTGAGGCTGTTGATCTGCTGCGACAGCTGTGTGTGGGTCAGACCAATATGATCAATGCATTCCAAGACCACGATAGGAAGTTGGGGCAGGTGGTGGCATTCATGGAAGGGATGCATGGCGATGTTGCTGGTCTACACAGGACAGTTCAGTCATTGGCAAGCAGTGTGTCGTCTGCCATTGTACAGTCGCATGGACAGGGTGCTACTTCTGTTCCCACATCTACACCACTGGATGTCTCAGGGGGTAGTGAATATTCTGACCAGGACTCTAATAATACAGGTTATTGTACTAGAAGCAGCCACAGACAGCACGTCAGGGCACGGAGGGCACAGACACCATCCCCTGGGTCAGCAAAATCTGTTCACAAAGACAACGTCAGATACACTGGAGTTCACACACAGGATCCACAAGTGGTGTTGGGGGAAATGCCTTCACATGCTACACAGCCATCCCACACAAAAGGTACTCCCAAGGCAAGTGATACTCACAAGTCCATGGACACTCCCTTGGACAAGGACAGTCCAAAGACGAAGACACCTCTAAAGAGCAGGGACACTCCCAAGGACAGGGACACTACTAAGGAAGGGGCCACTCCCAAGGGCAGGGACAAGGACTGTCCAAAGACAAATGCACCTCTAAAGAGCAGGGACACTCCCAAGGACAGGGACACTACTAAGGAAGGGGCCACTCCCAAGGGCAGGGACAAGGACTGTCCAAAGACAAAGGCACATCAAAATAGCAGGGACACTCCCAAGGACAGGGACACTACTAAGGAAGGGGCCACTCCCAAGGGCAGGGACAAGGACTGTCCAAAGACAAAGGCACATCAAAAGAGCAGGGACACTCCCAAGGACAGGGACACTACTAAGGAAGGGGCCACTCCCAAGGGCAGGGACAAGGACTGTCCAAAGACAAAGGCACCTCTAAAGAGCAGGGACACTCCCAAGGACAGGGACACTACTAAGGAAGGGGCCACTCCCAAGGGCAGGGACAAGGACTGTCCAAAGACAAAGGCACATCAAAAGAGCAGGGACACTCCCAAGGACAGGGACACACACAGGGAGAAGGTGTCTTCTGGAGACAGGTGCATCACAGACGACAAGTCTGCTGCCAGGAACAGGGCACAGTCCAGGGAACAGGGAAAGTCCAGAGACAACACTCCTCCTACGGACAAGGCACATCCAAGGGACAAGGCTTCTCCCATAGACACTGGCGCAATCAAGGACAGGCATACATCACCCCTGGCTGCACTGAGGCTGATGTTGTTGAAGTAACGGAAAACAGATGTCTCCGCGGTGGAGTACCCCCATACCTCCACTCCCATCCTGGCCCGTCAGAAGCTGAGGAAGGAGTCACCAGTTGTTGCATCCCCAATTACACATGATGCTGAGTCCAGGCGGCAGGCACACAGCAAACGACAAGCAGGGTCTAGCACGTCCCCAGAGAGCAGAGCACTAGCAGCAGATGCTCCACCTTTGGTGGGTGATGTTTCATTGGAGTCCGCACCATTTGCCAGTCCTGTCATGTCCATGGTGCCCTTACATATCCCAAAGAAACGTAGACACACACCATTGACACCTGACAACACCGATGTGGCTCAAGTACAGCTATCCCCAGCTCCCAGAGCCACCCTGCCACCTGGCCCATACAGCCCTGTGGCTCATCAATCGGTGTTCTCAGTGGCGCATCAGAGGTTCACTCTCAGTTGTCAGATAGTGGCACTGTGTCTGTTGTCTGCTGTCATGCATCATGTTTTGCGCCGGGAAACCCTTTGTTGGGTAGCTGTGTGCCATGTAAATGCAAACAAAATAAAAATAAAATCAAATAAATGTTGTGGCACTGTCTCAGTTGTGCCCTCTCCTGTTTCTGGTGCTGGCAGTGTGTCTGGGTTGATGGCACATGTGTTGGTCACTAGAGCTGTGGCTGTGTGTCACACTCCTGGTTCTGGTGCTGGCAGTGTGTCTGGGTCTATGGCTCATGTGTCAGTCACTAGAGCTGTGGCTGTGTCTCACACTCCTATGTCTGGTGCTGGCAGTCTGTCTGGGTCTATGGCTCATGTGTCAGTCACTAGAGCTGTGGCTGTGTCGCACACTCCTATGTCTGGTGCCGGCAGTCTGTCTGTGTCTATGACTCATGTGTCAGTCACTAGAGCAGTGGCTGTGTCGCACACTCCTATGTCTGGTGCTGGCAGTGTGTCTGGGTCTATGGCTCATGTGTCAGTCACTACATCTGCGGCTGTGTGTCACACTCCTGGTTCTGGTGCTGGCAGTGTGTCTGGGTCTGCGGCTCATGTGTCAGTCACTAGGGCTGTGGCTGTGTCTCACACTCAAATTTCTGGTGCTACCAGTGTCTCAGGGGCAGGTACTTCAGGCAGTCCAAGTGCTCCGTGATGTGCGGTGTTTTTCCCTTCACTCACATCTATTTGGAGTTGGTGTGTATATTGTCCATGTAAAAGACTTTGGCATTGTCCTAGTCCTTGTGAGGGGTACTTGCACCACGTACTTGTGCTGCCTCTGATGTACCTGTTCGATGCCATGGACTGTTGAGGCACTTAGCCCCTCTCATGTGCTGCCTCTGATGTACCTGCTCTGTTGGCCACAATGCCCTGTTGCTGTTCTGATACTGCAGTCTGCCCTCATGTGCTGCCTCTGATGTACCTGCTCTGTTGGCCACAATGCCCTCTTGCTGTTCTGATACTGCAGACTGCCCTCATGTGCTGCCTCTGATGTACCTGCTCTGTTGGCCACAATGCCCTGTTGCTGTTCTGATACTGCAGTCTGCCCTCATGTGATGCCTCTGATGTACCTGCTCTGTTGGCCACAATGCCCTGTTGCTGTTCTGATACTGCAGTCTGCCCTCATGTGATGCCTCTAATGTACCTGTTCAGTGCAATGGACTGTTGATGCACTTAGCCCCTCTCATGTGCTGCCTCTGATGTACCTGTTCGATGCCATGGACTGTTGATGCACTTAGCCCCTCTCATGTGCTGCCTCTGATGTACCTGCTCTGTTGGCCACGATGCCCTGTTGCTGTTCTGATACTGCTGTCTGCCCTCATGTGCTGCCTCTGATGTACCTGTTCGATGCCATGGACTGTTGATGCACTTGGCCCCTCTCATGTGCTGCCTCTAATTTACCTGTTCAGTGCAATGGACTGTTGATGCACTTAGCCCCTCTCATGTGCTGCCTCTGATGTACCTGTTCGATGCCATGGACTGTTGATGCACTTAGCCCCTCTCATGTGCTCCCTCTGATGTACCTGCTCTGTTGCCCACAATGCCCTGTTGCTGTTCTGATACTGCAGTCTGCCCTCATGTGCTGCCTCTGATGTACCTGCTCTGTTGGCCACAATGCCCTGTTGCTGTTCTGATACTGCTGTCTACCCTCATGTGCTGCCTCTGATGTACCTGCTCTGTTGGCCACAATGCCCTGTTGCTGTTCTGATACTACTGTCTGCCCTCATGTGCTGCCTCTGATGTACCTGTTCGATGCCATGGACTGTTGATGCACTTAGCCCCTCTCATGTTCTGCCTCTGATGTACCTGTTCGATGCCATGGACTGTTGATGCACTTAGCCCCTCTCATGTGCTGCCTCTGATGTCCCTGCTCTGTTGGCCACAATGCCCTGTTGCTGTTCTGATACTGCAGTCTGCCCTCATGTGCTGCCTCTGATGTGCCTGCTCTGGTGCCCACAATGCCCATGCTCAAGCATACACTGTGATTATACCCCTATTATGTGTAATAAAGCAAGTCAATCATGTGTTGTGGTTTGTTGTAGTCATTCCTGCTTGTGTACTCTAGTTGTGTATGTGTATTTGCTTCAAATCAGTGGTCTCTGCAACATGGCACTCCCCCGCCCAACGTCATGACCCTGGCAGGTACTCCCCTCCAGACAGCAAATGGTTAGTAGTGTACCAGCGTCGTCCTCGATAGTGGGCCAAGACTTGCACGTGGTGGATCGCGAAGAGTATGGGGTAAGCGTGTAGTGCTGGGTCCATGACAGCGAGCAGCTTGTGGTGGGTATCTCTGCTATGTATGGTATCTTCGCTGTGGGGAATCCGCCGTGTTCAGGCAGGTTGTTTTCCCGCAGCGGTTTTATGTGTATTTTCCGCCATCTTGATTTGGTGGACGGTCGTAGACGTCAGTCCGTACGCCGGAGTCTCTGGATTGGTTACATCTGCTGCGTGGTCGGTGGTAGTTGGGCGGCGGTGCGTGCTCTTCCGTCGCGAACGGAATTTTGACACTCTTTCCTATCCGGATATGGCGGACGGAGTGACTGCGGCAGGCGGACACAGAAACAGCTTTTTCCGCATACTCCAGGGCTGCGGTCGCACTTCCGTACGCCATCATAATGTTCCCCTAAGTTTGGAGTTATATACAAAAAGAAGCCCGTCTTATAGAATTGAGCCTGTAATTTGGGGGAGGGCAGATATGTTTGCGCTAATCCCAGCGCGGAGCAGAAGGCATTTGGCTGAGTATTTCATTTAAGCTGCCATTTATCATCTACCTTGCTTAGATAGTCCGGCTTTTGTTCGTTAAGAAAAAGATACATTTCCCCTATCCCAGGAAGCTTAATACCAAGTAACTTGTCTATGAGACCCACTGATGAAAAAACAACAGAGCCCCTAATTTTATCTGATAAATAGCTGGCAACAGCATAGTACTGATAAGTCTGGTTATTATTTAAATTATAGCAGCTTTTTAATTCCTCAAATGGCCGAATCTGTTTATTATTAATTAAATCTCCTCTTCTGGATATACCTCCCAAATACCACTGTTGAAGATATACAGGCTTAAATATTAGCAGCAGATTATCATTGCTATTAATGGGGGTATAATAGTTTAGTTTAACAATTCCAAACATCTTCCGAATTCTACTGAAAACCAAATACGCACTGCTCAATGTTTTGAATCTAACCCTTTTGTAATAACTATACTCAAGGTTACGCCAAAGACAGCCTCGTACATTTTCACCAAGGAGTAAAAGATAGGGGGATGGTAGACCGGAAAGACTAAGGATCCAATCTTCCCTAAATAACTCACTACAATGTTGCAGCGCAGCGGCCCAATAATACAGTTTTAGGTTCGGGAGTGCCCACCGCCTCTTTCCCTGATTAAAGGCCCTTCTTGGTTGTGCGTATGCCCAGATAAATTGAGAAAAAATGTGTTCAAAGACCGAAAGAATTTGGTCGGTAAAAATAAGTGGAATTGTACGGAAAAAATAAAGCAATTTGGGGAAATATGCAATTTTTAATACATTACACCTTCCAACAATAGTTAGGTGTAAATTGTCAATCTTTCTAAGCGACTTCTTCATGCTAGTAGCTAAAGGAGTTAAATTTTCTGTGACCATTTAATCTAAGTCTGAAACAATATCCACTCCCAGATATTTCGCTTTCTTCGTGATTCTACTATCCACCCAATCAATTTTCCCATTAACCACAATCTGCGTTTTAGCTTTATTTAGGCATAGCCAGAAATCAGCCCACACTTCTGAGCCTCAAGTTCTAGAATATTAATAGCTATCCCAGGTTCTGGAGTAATTATGGCTATGTCGTCGGCATAAGCCATGATCTTTGTCTCTATGCCGAACCTATTCACAGGAGTAATTATAGAATTTAGCTCTATTCTTCTTATAAAAGGGTCGATATAGAGAGCGAAAAGTAGGGGTGAACAAGGGCACTCCTGTCTAGTTCCTCGTAACATTTTGAATTGTTCTGTCAAGTGACCATTAATTAAAATTCTGGCTGAGGGATTATGGTACAATGCTTGAAATGCCAGAATTATCCGAGGTCCAAAGCCAGCTCGCCGCATGATAGCCCAGAGAAATTGCCAGGAGACCCGATCAATTGCTTTTTCAGCATCCAAGAGAATTAAAGCGATCGGGTCTCCTGTCACCTCTGCAGCATCAAACAACGTAATAGCCCGGCGGATGTGTTCTGGGATAAAGCCGTGTTGCCAGCTAGAAACCAGTGATTCAATTTTAGAGACAATCTTGTAGCAATAACTTTAGAAAAAATCTTAGAATCAGTATTGATTAGCGTAATATTTCTATAAGAGGTCATCTCCATAGGTGATTTATCTTTTATGGGAACTATCACAATTTTAGCCAAAGACCAGGATTTCGGTGGTGGGATGCCCTCAAAAATTGATGTCACTACTTTAGAAAAGACGCCCTTGATTTGTTGAGAAAATTTTTTATAAAACTCAACCGGTATACTATCCATCCCGGAAGCTTTACCGTCTGGAAGATTAGCCAATGCAACTGCGATTTCTTCCCACTCAGGAACAATTTCCATTTTGTTGCTAAGATCAATACCAATTTTAGTAAGAGAGATTGTCTCTAAATATTCTCTAGTGTTTTTTTTAAAATCTTCGGGTTGTCCGAGCTTATCCTCAGAATATAACTTCTCATAAAAGTTCCGGAAGGCTTCCTCTATTTTTAAGGGATCAGTAACTAAACCTTCATTTTCAATATTTATAGAAGAAATCGTATTGGTGGTTACCTGCTGTCTAGTAGAAATAGCAAGCTGGTGACTAATACGTTCACTCTATTCATAACATTTTTCCTCTAGTTGCTGCCCATTTGGTAGCTATTTTTTCTGCTAAGACCGCCCCCATTTCTGACTTAGCGACCATAACCCTTTCCTGTGCATCCTCCACACCTGATCCTACCTGAACTGCCTGGGCTAGTTTTTTTTCCACTTCAATCATCCGCTCTTGTAGTGAGTTAATCAATGCCTCTCTTTTTTATTTTTTCGGATTGAGAACCGTAGTGTCTCCCCCCTTATGCCGGCTTTAAAGGTATCCCAAACAACCATTGTTGTGGCAGACCCAATGTTTATATTTAAAAATTCCTGAATCCATCCAGCCATATATTCTTGATACTGATTATCGTATAGCAGGGCCTTTTCAAATGTCCAGTTCGACCTTGCTTCTTACATACCCCAACCCTCTAGGTTTAAAATAAGGGGATTATGGTCTGACAATACCCGAGGGGCGATATTAATAGAACATTCATGGATCAGAGTAGAAGAAACAAAAAAGTAGTCAAAAAAGGTTTGGCTGGGGACAGTGTATTTCTAAGTTTTAGGTCACTGAATATGGCTTGGTGTATCCTAGAATGGGTAGATTATTTTGCAATACGCAAAGACGCTATCAACGTCCTTCCACTGGGGTATTTTTATCAATCAAGTATAAACTTTAGAGAGGCTACTTACAGGACATCAGCATATTTGCTAGACCCCTCTAATTGCGAAGTCCTGACCTACAACAGATACAAGGCACTGAGCTCACTGGAGGAAAATGACTGACTAGATCCTACATCCATATACCTCGCCTCTGCATGTTCAGTCATAAGGGACAAGGGAGAGCATGGTCGAAATCAAAACTGCAAGAATATAGGCGGTCCCCCTTTTGCGGCAGATATTCCGTTGGAAGGACTTAACATTAGAATAAATACTTTTGAGCTAGGTGAAAGCACTATTAAGCTACACCATGAAGAAACGAGCCTATTGACTGATAAAACTGATACATGTGCAGCAATTGGGGATAATTCAGCTAGCATCACCATTCACTCATCAATCAATCACGGCATTTGTAAAGCGCGCTACTCACCCGGGAGGGTCTCAAGGCGCTGGGGGAGAGGGGTATGTTACTGCTCGAACAGCCAGGTCTTGAGCTGCTTCCTGAAGGAGAGATGGTCTTGGGTTTACCAAAGGTGGGTGGGGAGGGAGTTCCAAGTCTTGGCTGCCAGGTAGGAGAAGGATCTTCCTCCGGCGGTGGCTCTGCGGATGCGTGGTACGGTGGCGAGGGCATGGCTGGTCGATCGTAACTGGCGGGTGGGCGTGTAGAAGGTCATGCGGTCGTTGAGGTACTTGGGGCCCAGGTCGTGGAGAGCCTTGTGTGCTTGGGTGAGGAGTCTGAACGTGATTCTCTTGCTGCCGGGGAGCCAGTGCAGGTCTCTCAGGTGTCCGGTGATGTGGCTGTGTCGGGGGATGTCCAGGATGAGTCATGCGGAGGCGTTCTGGATGCGTTGGAGTCTTCTTTGAAGTTTGGCTGTGGTTCCGGCGTAGAGGGTGTTCCCCTAGTCCAGTCGGCTGGTGATGAGTGCCTGGGTGACGGTCTTCCTGGTTTCAGTGGGGATCCATCTGAAGATCTTGCGGAGCATGCGCAGGGTGTTGAAGCATGAAGATGAGACAACGTTGACTTGTCTGGTCATCGACAGGTAGGAGTCCAGAATGAAGCCCAGGTTGCGTGCGTGGTCCGTTGGTTTGGGAGCGTTGCCTAGGGCCGGGGGCCACCAGGAGTCCTCCCAGGCGGAGGGTGGTGATCCCAAGATGAGGACTTCCGTCTTGTCTGAGTTCAGTTTAAGGCGGCTGTTCCTCATCTAGTCGGCGACGTCTTTCATCCCTTCGTGTAGGTTGGCTCTGGCGGTGGTGGGGTCGTTGGTGAGGGAGAGGATCAGCTGGGTGTCGTCGGCGTAGGAGATGATGTTGAGGTTGTGTTGGTGTGCGATGGCTGCGAGGGGGGTCATGTAGACGTTGAAGAGGGTTGGACTGAGTGAAGATCCTTGTGGTACGCCGCAGATGACTTCTGTGGCCTCGGATCTGAACGGAGGGAGTCGGACTCTCTTGGTTCTTCCGGCGAGGAACGAGATGTTCCACTCCAGTGCTTTCTCTCGGATTCCGATGTTGCTGAGGCACTTCACTAGGGTGCGGAGGCAGACAGTGTCGAACGCCGCAAAGAGGTCCAGGAGGATGAGGGCCGCTGTTTCCCCGTTGTCGATCAGGGTTCTGAAGTCGTCGGTGGCTTCGATTAGGGCGGTCTCGGTGCTGTGGTTGGCCCAGAAACCGGACTGCGAGGGGTCGAGGGATCCGTTCGTCTCGAGGAAGGCAGCAAGCTGTCTGTTGACGGTCTTCTCGATGACTTTGACTCATCTGAGAGTATCTGTCCGTCAATGGATGTCATGATGCAGGGTGACTTGGAACCAGTCGTGGCATCCACTGACATTGTGTCTTTGGACAGCCATGCCTAATTTCTGTCACCCACACTGGAGGGGGTCACTTGTCATAAAAATATGATTGCCTATGGCAGCTTATTTTGGAATATCGCAGGTCTGTTGCATAAACTGGAATCTAATGAGTGGGCTGATTTTGTTCGAAATTATAGCATAATATGTTTACAGGAAACATGAATGTGAGATATTGTACATATAATCAGTTTTTTCTCAATCCACACACCAGCAAACGCTTCCTTAGGTGGCCAAGCCAAGGGAGGATTACTGACCTTGGTTTCTACAACATTGAGCGGTAGGCTAGGAAAGATCAGGACTGACTCGCTGCATTTCCAGATTTTTTATATTTCTCTCAGAAAAATCTTTACACCGGTTGTTGTAAATTTTTATCACAACAACTTTAATGGGACAAATGTTAGCATCGCCCAAGAGCTGGACAATGTCCTGTCAAGCCATATTGAAGATCTGAGAACAGACTTTGCAGTCCTTTTGGGAGGCGCCTTTAACTGTAAACTTTGCCCTTTGTCTAAACAGGCCGCATGTCACTTGGTGGATCGGGCGACTGATGGCAGTTGCCATTTTAATCATAATCCCTGTGGGAATATTTTTAACTCACTTTTGTCTAAATTTTCCTTATTCCTTACGGTGGATCTTATAATCACTGCTAGTACGGGTCTTGTTACATATATAGGTTGAGGATAAGGCACCCTAAATTATTTTATTGCTCTGTCAGGGTATTTTAAACCTCATTCCCTGACTTTTAAAATTCATAAAATGTGTTACAGTATCATTACCCTATGTCGTTAGAACTGACTACACAATCCTACAACCAAATTGATATAGTCAGATTGGGTCCATTATCCAATGTTAAAAATAAGGGGCTGCTTCGGAGGTGGTCTACTATAAATCCAGACTTGGTTCTATCCAAAATTATAATGACTAATTTGACCCAACTTTTAGTCTGCCTGGAAGATACCATAAACCCTCCAGTTATGGCGACATCATTTCACTCATTAAAAGAGACAATAATTGTTATACTGACTAAAAAGAATAAAGTCAAGTACTCAAAGTAATAAGAGGTGGTTTGACAGCGATTGCACTTTTTTTCACAACAAATTAATTAAGTCATTGAAATCAACACCCCGAAATATACTTGATGTGAAGCAGTCACGCAACGAATATAAGCAGGCGATAGAAAAACGCAAGCTAGGGATCAGACATGAGGCTTAGGAGCTACTCCACGAAGCCTTCTAAAGCAGGGATTCCAAACTGTTCTGGCAAATTGTCAACCAGGACTATTTCAATGGGAATGACAACAGAAATATTGACACACCAATTATGCCTGAGACATGGGTCAAACACTTTTCAAACCTTTAAAAGAAATGTCAGTGATCTAGATCTTTCTAGCAATTTTAACTATGAACGCTGCTGCAGTGGCTGCCGCCGCTTCTAAGACCCGAGCGGCAAAGCAGGCTCTCCGAGATCGAGAGCTAGCACTGAAGCGAGGTGGTGTGCTGAGTTCCGAGGAAACTCCTGGCCCTGACATCGTCCAAGCCCCAGCCCCGGTGAAGCAAACCAAATCCTCTAAGCAACTGCCGTCTACACCCGGACCGGGTCCCTCGGTTGTTGAGCTTCTACAGAAAATGCCCGCTGCTCTTCCCTCTCTCACTCCCACTCACCTGTCAACAACTGCAGCGCCGACTGCGGCGGATCGGCCCCTGGCGGCGGGCCCCTCCCCTGGACTGGAGACTGCGGGAGAGTGCTGCCAGGAGGTGGTGCTCTCACTCATGACCAAGAGGGGGAGCCGACTGGGAAGCCTGATGCTGCATTGGCAAGTGGAAACACGATCACTTCAGGAGTGAACAAGATTAATCACCCGCAGGCTCTCGGAGAACAGATGACTTTGGATTCTGAAGGTATTGATTTACAGACCTCAGCTCATGTTTTGCCTTTTCCTACCCCTACCCCAGTGGCTATTGTGTCTGTGTCTGTGCCTCCCGTGAGCTTGGATTTGGAAGATCCTAACTCATGGCTACCCCTAATAAACATACTGATAGTGCTTAATGAACCTGAAGGTGAAGCTTGCTGAAGCAGTTGCGCAACCTATGATGCATAGCATGGAGCATAGCATGGAGTGTCCGGATCCTAGGGGGAAGGCTCGCAAGGCTCGCAAGGATCGTACTATATCTGACTCGCTGGACACTGATAGAGACCCGTCCGACTTTTACTCGATATCCGAGGGTCTTGAAGATCCCAGGTGGTCACAGGACTCAGACTTAGAATCAGAGATTGACCTGGCTCTGATACCAATGCAACGGAAAGTGACCATGATCCAGCCCAGGGCGAATCCAGGGGGGTAGGAGAACTGTGTGGAGGAAGAAAAGGAGCCACCATGGTGCGTCAGGACTAGCATGGGATTACTCTCCAGCACCAGCCCTTAATCCTCAGGAGCATGCTTCCATATCTCTTCCTGAGTTATCCGTCTCTACAGACCAGCAAAGTGCTACATTGACTACAGTAATGGATACAGTTCTCCAGGCCATCGCCTCCCATCGGGAGCAGACCTTGAGGAATGGACGTAGGGCACAACTAGCTCTACACAAGGTACAGGGTGTAGTTCAAAAACTCTCAAAATCTGTTGCGGCTTCTAATGTAAGAATGACGGAGATGGAAGATCGTATAGTGACCATTGAAGCAGAAGCCACAGTCACTCAGGAGCGGGTGGAAGCCCACGAGGCGGAATTAAAGGATGTCAGATGGAAGTTGGAGGAAATGGAAAATCGCCTTCGGCACAATAATCTCCGCATCCTCGGAATTCCTGAAAAAAGTGAGGGCGAGGATATACGTACATTCATTGTTCAGCTATTTAAAGACACACTCCCTGAGCTTGCGTCTTGGAATTGGGATTTGGAAGTCCAGCAAGTTCATAGAATTCCATTTACCTTGAAGGTCTCTTCACCGCAGGGGAGGTACCCGCGTGCAGTCTTGGTATACTTCGGAAACTTTCTTCTCCGCCAAGCCATTGCGGACAAAGTGAAACCCGAAGCTCGGCGTAGCAGAGACTCTATTTTTTACTTTGTCAGGGCTGATTTTTGCCATACTACCGTGGGGAGGAGATGGCGCCTTCGCCAGCTGATCAAACCCTTTCTGGAAAAAAAGGCTAAGGTGTATCTCAATAACCCTGCTAAGCTGAAGGTTATTTATAATGGCCAGGTTAAATTCTTCACTTCAGAAATAAAAGCTAAGGAATTTTTAGATAGTCTGACCTGAGCTTTGACATCATGCTAACAGTTGAGTAATTGAATATCTAGAATATGTTGAGACTGAGCAGGGATGAAGTGGTCACAGTGAACTAGGGATGGCTATAGGTCAGTAGAGAGTCCGCCTGTAGTATTTTATAGGCTAACATTCTTTTTGTCTTGGTTGGCTATCTGGTAGTTATCTATCCGGGATACCTCTTTGTAGAAGAGGAGCCTTGGTCATGGAAGAAGTATATGAGACTTTATAGCTACAGTTATATATACAGATATAATCTTGACAATCATGATAATAGGTCTGTGGATGCTAAAATACCCACCTCGCTCTGTTATTTATCTTCTTTTGTGGCACCTCCTTATTTTTGGGTCTTTTTCCCTGTTCATGCATTATATTCTCTTCTTTCTGAATTTTTCTTCGATTTTTTCTCTATTCCATCTCTGATTTATTACTTTTGCACTTTCTCAATTCTATGGGTTTTTGAGCATATAAGTTCATTGTTAGTGGTACTGGTCAGGGAACATCTCACCATCACCACAGACTCTTTCAGAGTCTAAATGCCTTGGTGGTTGGTGTGCGGGGGGAGGGGGTGGTGGGTAGGGGGAGGGGAAAATTCACAAAAATGAGCAATTTCACTCAAATAAGACAATGTCAAGCATTTTTATGTATGTGGGATCAAATGATGGTAATAAGGAGGAATCAGATTATGAATTTGTGGCTTGCTATCTGTTGTTACCTGCTTTACTGTTTTTTGAAGGCCAGGTTTGGGATCTACCATCCTAGATGGGGAGAGTAAAACTCTGCAGCTGGAATATCGCAGGTCTTAACGATAGAAATAAAAGGGCGCAATTATATCAATTACTACGACAAGATCCTGTTGATATTCTATGCTTACAGGAGACCCATATTACAGAATGTGATAAAGAATTGCTAAAGATCCCGGGGTACAATGTGATCGTAGCCACCTCTCAAACATCCAAAATACGGGGGGTCGCTATTTTAGCAAAACCTGCAATCGGTGATCCTAGACGCAGACTGGCCGACAAACATGGCAGATGGGCTATAGTTCAATTAAAATCAGGTCTTACTATTTGCACAATATACGGATCAAATCTGGATGATCCCCCAGTGCAGAGGTCTTCAAACTTTTTGATGCCGAGACCCCCTTGTAAAACATTTTTAATCTTAAGGACCCCCTTCCAACAAAAGTTTCTAGAAACTGGTACTCCTCAACATCAACAGCTATCGACAACCATAAATGCGCCTGTTAGACCTCATCACATCCATCCATCCATCATTCATCCACCCACACTTTCACACATCCATCCATCCATCCTTCATCCATCCATCCATCCTTCATCCATCCATCCACCCTTTCATCCTTTCAACCATACATCCATCCTTCATCCATCCACCCTTTCATCCTTACATCCATCCTTTACCAATCCACCCTTCCTTCCATCCATCCATCCATCATTCATCCACCCACCTTTTCACACATCCATCCATCATTCATCCATGCAACATTTTATCCATCCATGCATACATCTATCCTTCATCCACCCACCCTTTCATCCTTTCATCCATACATCCATCCTTTCATCCATACATCCACCCTTTCATCCTTCCATCCATAGATCCACCCTTCATCCATCCAGCCTTTAATCCATACATCCATCCCTCATTCACCCACCGTTTCATCCATCCATCCACCCATCATTCATCCACCCACACTTTCACACATCCGTCCATCCATCCTTCATCTATCCATCCACCCTTTCATCCTTCTAACCATACATCCATCCTTCATCCACCCACCCTTTCATCCTTCCATCCATACATCCATCCTTCATCCTTTCATCCATACATCCATCCACCCTTTCATCCTTCCATCCATACATCCACCCTTCATCCATCCACCCTTTCATCCATACATCCATCCCTCATTCACCCACCGTTTCATCCATCCATCCACCCATCATTCATCCACCCACCTTTTCACATCCATCCATCCATCCATCCATCATGATCCATCCAACCTTTTATCTATCCATACATCCATCCTTCATCCATCTACCGTTTCATCCTTCCATCCATACATACATCCTTCATCTATCCACCCTTTCATCCACCCATTCATCCATCATTCATCCATGCAACCTTTTATCCATCCATACATCCATCCTTCCTCCATCTACCTTTTCATCCTTCCTTCCATCCATCCATACAACATCCTTCATCTAGCCACCCTTTCATCCATCCATTCACCCATCATTCATCGACCCACTTTTTCACACATCCATCCATCCATCATTCATCCATGCAACCTTTTATCCATCCATACACCCATCATTCATCCATCTACCGTTTCATCGTTCCTTCCATCCATCCTTCATCCATCCACCCTTTCATCCATCCATCCTTCATCCATCCACCCTTTCATCTATCCATCCATCATTCATCCACCCACTTTTTCCACACATACATACATCCTTCATTCATCCATGCAACTTTTTATCCATCCATCCATAAATCCATCCTTCATCCATCTACCGTTTCATCCTTCCTTCCATCCATCCATCCTTCATCCATCCACCCTTTCATCCATCCATCCATCCTTCATCCATCCACCCTTTCATCTATCCATCCATCATTCATCCACCCACTTTTTCCACACATACATACATCCATCATTCATCCATGCAACTTTTTATCCATCCATGCAAATTTTTATCCATCCATACATCCATCCTTCATCAATCTACCGTTTCATCCTTCCTTCCATCCATCCATCCTTCATCCATACACCTTTTCATCCATTCATCCTTCGTCCATCCATCCATCCATTCACCCTTCATTCATCCACCCACCTTTTCACCCATCCCTCCATCCATCATGATCCATGCAACCTTTTATCCATCCATACATCCATCCTTTATCCATCCACCCTTTCATCCATTCATCCACTCACCTTTTCTGTGCCTCTCTCATGAGGGAAGGGCGTGGGGGGTCAGTATCTCTCTGTGTCTTCTTCCCTCTTCCTCTCTCATGGGAGGGCATCTCTGTGCCTCCTTGCTGGGGGCGGGGGTGGGCGGACAGGCTGTAACAACATCTCACCTAAAGAACAGACTCTCAGGCACATTTCTCCCGCACAGGCGCCAAGTATGAGGGTTTGTGCTTTGTGCTTTACAGCCTCCTCCCCCAGCCACCCTCCCCTGCCCGCCATCCCTTCCCCTCCTCAGCTTAAACACCTTCAGGGACACACACAAACCCGCACCCTTACTTCACAGGTCTTTAAAAGACCTTTTACTTTTAATGAGGCTTTGTTGTTTTTCACAGCTGGGTGTGAATTAGGCCTGCCGTGAGCACCATCAATCAGCCCGACGCCACTAAGGCAAACTGACAATCTGCGACCCCCTTCCCAGGACTCCACGACCCCCCTGGGGGTCGCGCCCCACAGATTGAAGACCCCTGCCCTAGTGTTTAGTGATCTAGAAAATAGAGTTGGCCTCTTGGCCTGGTCCCCTTATCCTTTGTGGAGATTTTAACATTGCTTTAGGGACCTTTATAGATAACCAATTACCTCGGAAGTATAAAGGACGTAAGCCTAAGGTATATAGGGCCTTACGCCAATTGATTGATAGCCACAATCTTCTTAATGTCTGGGACTTGATGAAAAAAAATGATTCCGGATTTACGTATTTCTCATACCCGCACAACAAATATGTCCGAATTGACTATATTAAGACATCTTTAGCGGAATAGGATCTGTTGGATATAATTAAGTCTCTAAAAATGATTTCTGATCACAACACACTTACCCTTATTTTTGATTTGTCTAGTTTTGTAAGACCTAAGACCCAATGGTCCTTTGATAGAAAGCTTCTTGTTAACTCAGAATATATAACCCATATAACATCTTGGGCTCAGGGGTTCTTCAACTGCAATCAATATAGTGCACCCAGATTGATTGTCTGGGACTGTTTTAAAGCAGCATTAAGGGGTGAAACTATATCATTTGTCGCCAAGTGTAAAAAGATAGAGGATAACATTAACCCGAAGCTTAAGCTGGAATTATCTAATCTCGAGGCTTATCATGCCACCCAGATCCATAAAGGAGATTCATCCTCTGACACTCTTCAAAAAATATTAGTGTTGAAGACTGAAATTAATAGCTCCTTAATCCGGAAAGCTGCTGAAACATATCAAGCAAATAAAAGTAGCATATATGAATCCGGAGAAAATGTAGGCAGGCAATTAGCCCTCCGAACGCGCCAAAAACAATCTTATAATAAGCTAAAGCTGATTGAGTATGAGGGCCAGCAATACACCTCCTCACAGGATATTGTAGGGGTTTTCCGGAAGTATTATGAAAAGCTATACCAAAGTGAAGATCTACATTCCGGTAGAGATATAAAAACTTCCCTTAACAACTGGATGTCAGACCTAGACCCAATCTCCTGATTGAGGAATCAGTGAAAGAAGATCTTGATAGAGAAATCTCAATCACGGAGCTGGAGCTTGCACTTTCTGATCTCGCAAACGGTAAAGCTGCAGGTCCTAATAAAATCCCTTTGGACCTTTATAAGGTTCTGGGTAAACAAATACTCCCCTATTTACTGGATCTGTTTCTAGGGGTTCAGTATCATGCAACACCACCTGAGTCCTGGAAACACACCAATATAGCGATCTTCTCTAAAAAAGGCAAGCCGCCCCAGCTTCCATCCTCATACAGGCCCATATCTCTTATAAACTCTGACTCAAAACTATACGCCAAAGTCCTAGCTAATCGGCTGAGTGGGGTTGTCGAGCGTCTTTTCTCCCCGTGGCAGCATGGCTTTATTCCCGGGAAGGGTACCACGGATCATACCCGGAGAGTCATTACCCTATTTGACATCATGGGTGCCACGGGGGGTGAGATGTCGATGATCCTTCTCGATGCCGAGAAGGCATTTGACCGTGTCTCTTGGCAATTTTTGTGGAACATCCTGGAACATAATAACTCTGGGCACAAGTTCATCAAAGCCATAAAGGCCTTATATGTTGATCCAAAGGCAAAACTTTCCATCTGTGGTTCTGAGTCGGAGTTTATTGAGATACAAAGAGGTACGAGGCAGGGTTGCCCCTGCTCCCCGATATTATTCGCCCTTTACATCAATCCCCTAATCTTAAAGTTGCTTTCTTCACCCATTATTCAACCTGTTAAGGTGGGTCCGTTTTCAACAAAAAGTTTGGCGTATGCCGATGATGTGGCTGTTTTAACTACTAATCCTGCTGATGCAATCCAGGAAATTGAGTTAGCCACCCAGACCTTTGGCTCCTACTCAGGTTATTCCCTTAACAGGGACAAAACAATGGTCCTGTGTACAAATAACACTATATTCGAGAGTCCCTATAAAGTGAAACAGGCTACTTATTTAGGTGTTTGCATGTCCTCTGATGTGAATGAAATCAACCATCTTAATTATACTCCCTTGATTAATAAAATAAAAGATGACCTTAGGAGAGTGGATAATTTACATCTTTTTATAATCGGAAGGGCCAATTATCTGAAAATGACTGTCTTCCCAAGGATACTTTACTTGTTTCGAGCAATTCCGCTATTGGCTGGAGGTAGTTTTATTAAGATCCTTGATTACTCCATGTCTAAGTTCATCTGGAGCTTTGGAAAGATTAGAAGAGCCTTACCACTCCGGACTCTACCTCAAGATAGGAGGGGGTTAGCTATCCCTAGCCTAGCTCTATATCTATGGGCAACACTTATTCAACATATGGGTCCTCTGCTAAATTCTAAAGCAGCCACCTCAACTACTATGGCATTTTATATCCTTTCCATTTATGAGTTGAGTCTTGGGGACAAATGCCAAGGGCTATTTTTAAGGCAGGTTGAACCATCATATTATAAAAAAAATTAAGTTAAAGCTAGTTACAGATGCGTGGAAGGTTTGGAAATCTGTATCTAAACAACTAGCCATTCCAAAATTTACAAAATACACCCCTTTATGGCGTAGCTCGATTCTTCCGACCTGCCTTGATGATAGTACCTCTCGGAGGTGGGAAATTCTAGGCATTAACACAGTTGCAGATTTTTTGGGCCAAGAAACTTCTTCCTCCTTTGAGTGGATCTAGCAGAATTATACTATTCCAGCTACTGATTTTCTCAAATACTTTCAGGTGCTTACAAGTATTCGCAACTGTATCCCCAGAATCAAATTGGATAGTATTCATTTTTTCCAATTATTGGGAAACGCTCCACTAGCATTGGCAGCCTATGTCAGATGCTGATCGAAAATGTTGTGGATGACTTAGAGCGGGTTGTGCAAGCTTGGGCTGCAAGGTTAGGTAATCCAAATATCGACATTGATCTTTCCCTGGCCCTCTCATCAAAATTGTTCATCGCCTCTAAACTTAAAGCCCAATAATGGAGAGTCATATACAACCTTTATCATACACCTGCAAAGTTGTTCTTTTGGGGTTTACGGGCCGATGACAACTGCCCAAGATGTAGACAACCTCAAGCGAATCTAATTCATATGTTCGCTGAATGCCCCAAATTGGACTTATTAAAGGTAATGATTATGGGATTTTGGGCCCAGGTATTTGGACGGAATGCACGAGACTCAGTAACCCTTTATTTGATGGGTCATGACAATTCCCTCGGTCATAGTATTGAGGAACAAAGGACCATTTTCTTAGGTACCGCAATCTTCCGTATTATTCTTGCTGCCCGATGGAAGGACCCTGAGCCACCTACATTTCAGATGTGGCTTAGTCGATTTTTGGCCACCTATAAACAGGAGATCTCAATTTATGGTACTAGAGGCAAAACAGTTAGGCTTCTTCGAGCCCAGATCTGGGCTCCAATCTCTGGTTGGTATTCTAACGTGAGGCCTCCTGCTCTCCTTGTCCCGATTTGATTTGATTGGTCTACTTTTGTTTAATTTATTTAACATACAATATATTTAGCTGTGTTTTCTTTTTTTTTTTTTTCTTTTTCTTTGTATTTTATGTTATTTCTTTCTAGGTTCTACAATTATGAATATGCTTGCCATTTCTTTTTGATGTCCTATTATGACTGTAGTATTTTTTGTACATTTAATGAATTTGTATTATTGAATCCTTTAATTGAATTTTGCTCAATAAAAAAAAGCAATTTTAACTATGGGGCCTCAACCATTTCCAACATTAGATGAGGTGAACAGGGCTTTAGGAAAGACCGTGAGGAAAAAGGCCTGAGGCCCTGACAGTGTCCCCACGGATTTGTTTTTAGCTAATACTCCCCTGTGGCTCCCACTGCTTACAAACATATTAAGCTGCTACACTCTGCTAGGTGATAGGGCGGATCCTAAATGCTATCGCCCAATATCCCTAATTGACAGTACCTGTAAAATCATAGTTAGAGTTATTGTAGAAAGGCTGGAGGACTGGGTATTGGAGTCTAGAAAATCCAATATGGTTTCAGGAGAGGCTTGGGCACTGGCGAACAGTGCCTCAACCTACACCTAGTCATAGGTAAATACACCTTAGCCAAGCCTGGATCCCTTTACCTAGGGATCATGGACTTGACGTCCGCCTTCGATTGGGTGCAGCGAAGGGGGCTCTGGGAGAAGATGTTGCAAATGGGCATTGAACCGCCTAGTGTGCACTTTCTAGCAGCAATGTATTGGGATGTCACAGGGAGGGTAGGTTATGGAGCAGACGGGGAACTTTCAGCCCCAATTACGATGAACCGCGGGGTACGCCAGGGTTGCGTGCTTGCTTCTTTTTTATTCTGTCTGTACATAAATGACCTAGAGATCCTTATTAAAACTGGGAACGTGGATGTCCCCCAAATAGGTGGCAGGTTGTTACCAGTGCTACTATATGCAGACGACTGTGTCTTAATGTCTAGAACAGGAGTGGGGTTGCAGAGGCTTTTAACCAGTTTTAACGATTTCATGGATGACCTTGGCCTGAAGACAAACGTAGCAAAATTCAATATCATGGTGATGGTTAAATCCCCTGCAATGTAAAAGACATGTTTTATAAATAATGAGAAACTACGTTATGTTCCCACTTTTTCCTACCTGGGAATTCTTTTTGAATCAAATAACCCCTGGTCCTACCTGTTAGAATCTAGGATTACAGGTGTTAATCAAAGCTAGGAGACAATTTTCAGGTTTACAAAAAAACTAGGCTCTCAACCTATTAAGGCAATGACTGACATTTATAAAGCACATGCATGTGCTGTCACCCTGTATGGTGCTGGAGTTTGGGCCTCCTGTAAAAAGGACGCCAGCAGGGAGCCGAGAATAGGTTTATGAATCGATTACTGAGCGTCCCTAAATCCACTGCTGCTACCATCTGTCGTAGCGAGCTCGGGTTGATTCCTCTGTCCTTTCGTGTACAATTGGCTCCTTTGTTGTTGTGGTATAACATTTGGGCAAAGGAAGCGGCAGTCTTAAATCGCACCATCATCACAGACTGCTCAAAATTGGATTGGGTGAGTAAAATCCCATGGTTCTCTTATATCAGGGCACAACTGGAGACTCTGGAGAAGTGTGGCTCAATGATTAGAGTGGCAGACCCTGATGCAGAGGTCTAGCCGGGGACCAGGGTTCAATTCCCTCCTCGGCGGGTCTTGGGCTCAAAATTCCACGGACCTGATAATTCTCGCCTCAGTGCCTATTCCAATCATGGAGTCCCACTCAGCAACTCTGGGCAATAGCTTGCTTAATCTCCACAATGGCCCCCACAACTGTAAGGATGCATGGTCTCCACCTTGGGGGTGCCCAGGAGTGGATGCCTCACAGGGAAAGCCAGGATGGGTTCCACAGCGGATTTCGTACAAGCGCCTTGAGACCCTTGCGGGTGAGTAGTGTGCTATACAAGTATCAATTTACATTTACATTACTCTGGGATTGTTAGATTGTTTTGAGAATCCCGAGAACATTGCCAAAATATCAAGGGAAAAGTTGAAAAGGGATTTTCTAAGTCACTCATATTCTCTGAGAGACAGACAGGAAACAATGAAGAAAAGGGTTGTGGACCATTCACTTCTAGTCTGTTCTCCATGTATGGAGTTTTATTTATCCCTTCACTTTAGTCACACCAAACTGCATTATCTCATTACGTTCAGGTTTTGAATGTCCCATCTGTTGGTCTCATATCCCCTAATGTATATTCTGATGGCGATTTGGACTTGCCCCTGGTACTCAGAATCAGCACAGAGCACATTGCACTTTATGTTTTTTTTAACTGTATATTAATGAAAGACGTGCCTTTCTAAAACCCTTGTAATATGTTTAGATATTAGAAAATGTTGGGCTGCCCTGTGTCATCTTCAGCTTTTAAATGATGAGTACACATGTTAATGGTTTATAAATATATTTCTTCCGCAGTTTGGACACAAAATATCATTGGAAAATGACTTTGTATCCTATTTATTTTTCCCACAGTGATTATTTTCGAAATCTACTCATTAATTGTGTTACTGATGCGTGTTACGCTTATAGTCGTCTCCTTACTCATGGCATTTATATTGTATTCTTGTACTGTATTTTATCATTATATAATGATATGTTCTTTTATGGCTGGCCACAGCCGAATAAAGATTTTATGATGATGATGACAAGACGTCATTGTAGCATCCTTATTTAAATGTACAAATGCCTAAAGTTGCCAACATTACCAAAGGACTAGTTTAATCCAAAAAGCTGGCGGCCATATTAACCTGGTCACAATGTAAAAATTCAGGAATTGATACAATAAAGAAAAGAAAACAAGTGTTAATATGCACACAATGTCATTTCAGCATATCTTGCCCAGTGACAACCATACCTGTATGTTCGTCAACGTGACTTATTCATAATAAACATACTTAGGATTGTAAACATCAACATAAACAATGGACTACACATTACTTTAAAGTGAAAGGCTATCTGCCATATTAATCTGGGCACGTTGCATAATATAATGGTTCTTACACGAAAGAAAAGAAAAAAAGGGGTGTTAATATACACACACTATTCCTAAATAAAGTTCTAGCGATTATAGTTCCATTCCATTCACAGCTCATTTTAGATGTCATGAGTGATGTCATGAGTGATGTAACTGATCATGTAATTAATGATGTAATGTCTGAGATCATTAGCAGTACATTGCGGGGACGTAAGTTATAGTTAGCTCAAGAAACTATAACTGCTGTTTTTCACTGGTTGTGTATGAGTGTAATCTGAGTCTAACTATACCGTCCCTGTAATCTTTGTTTTTTTCAGCAAATTTCTAGTTTTTTTAAAACGTTAAGTAAGATGCCTATCACAATGAATGATGGGGGTTGGAAGCAGGGCCTGGCATTGTGCTGCCCCCACCCAAGCTTGCTGCTCCTGCCTTCCTTCCTCCTAGCCATCCATTGTCCAAATCCATGTCCCTGCTCCCTTATTACAGCCCTGTGTGGCCGTTGTTCTGCCACTGGCCTTCCTGCCTTCTCTGAACAGATAGCTTGCTGCCCCATCCACCTCCTCCCTATCCTCTGTTGTCTGAATCCATGGACTAGCCTCCTCCCTCCTGCCATGCATGGTCTGATATGCTGCCACTGCCCTCCATTTAGCATGATGTACCAGTCCACTCCTCCTGCCCTCCATTGCCCAATGTATTGCCCCATTATTGACCACCTGCTTAGCCTCTGTGCTTAGCTTGCTGCCCCTATTCTCCTTCCCCCTGCCTTCCGATGCCTGTGTGCATGCCCCTGCTCCATCCTTTTTGCCCACCATGTTCCATGGACCTGCCAGTCCTATCTACTCTGAATGTTCAGTTGAGCTGGCACTCTCCTCCCACCTGCCTAGCATTGTCAGATGACTGTAACCTGTCCCTGCCACCTCCACCCTGCCTGTCCACATTCCATGCCCCTATACCCTTCCTACTGTCATCCATGGTCCATTTTACTACCACACCCTTCTGTCCACCCTGGTCTGTTGTGCTGCAACTGCTCCTCCTGCCTGCCCCGCGTGGTCTGTTATGAGGCCCCTTCTCCTGAACTCTCTTGTCTGTGCCCAGGTCCTGACCCTCCCTTCTATCCTCCATGGTCCTTTGTGCATGCCCCTGCACCCTCCTTCTTGCTAATCATTGCCATTGTGCTGTCACATGGTCTTCTGTGCTGCCACTAACCCTCCCACCTTCCCTGTGTGGTCAGCTAGCTGCCCCTGACCCCCCTCCCACCTTCCCTCCAAGGTCTGTTTGTATGCCAATATAGTCTCACTGTTGCTTTCCATGGTGTGTCTTGCTTCTAGTGCCCATCCTGCCTGACCTCCATGGTCATCTTGCTGCTCCTGTCCTTGCCCCCAGCCCTCTGTTTCAATGTGCAGACCCTATTCCCTCCCTCCTGGCTTGTCTGTTCCATTGTAATGCCCCTGAGCCATCCCTCCTGCCCTTTATGGTCCGTTATGCTGCAGCTTTCTCTCCTATCTGTCCATTATGGTCAGCTAGCTACCATTGCCGCTTTCCCCTCTGTTCTCTGTTGTCCATGTGCATGGTCCTGTCCCCTCCCTATTGCTTTTTATGGATTGTTGTGCTGCACTCCTGTCTCGCATGCCCTATGTGGTGTATTGTGCTGCTGCAAACCCTGATGCCTGCCCTGTAGGGTCAGTTTGGTGCACCTCTCCATGTCCCTCCTGTCCTCTCTTTCCGAGTCCATGTCCCTACCCCGATTCCTCCTGCCTTCCATAATCCAATGTACCATACGTGCTAACATTTTGAACTTGGTAAGAGGGAGATTTAAAAAAAAATGCGGTATTGATTTTCCCCTTTGACTGACAGTGAAAAAGAGGAGATTGTAGACAGGAGAGTGATCAAATAAAGCCCATTTGGGCTTACAAAAATGTGGACGTTTCGAGGCTGAATCGGGTCTATTGGCATGTATGGTTGTACGACCACTGCCTCTTCTTTCTGCCCACAATGGTCTATTATATTGCCACAGCCTCTCTTGCCAGTCCTGTATTGTTGGTTTGTTGCCCCTGCCCCCCTTTCCACTGCCCTCCATAGTCTGTTGTGCTGCCACTGCTCTTCCTGCCTGCCCAGTGTAGTCAAATTGTTGCCTCTGCGCCCTCCAACCTGCCTTCAATTTTCAGAGTCTTTGCCCCTGGCCGCTGCCTCTCAACAGTATCCTAATAAAAAACTAGATTGTTAAAATTCTATATTTATTTCAAAAATGTGGAATGCCTGACGTCATCTTGATGTGTTCAAAACTGTAATTCCTAGAGCATTTCCTTTAGAAATTATATATATAAGAGGGTCTTATTTGCATCAAAATTATGATTAGTGCTTTAAAAAACTAAAATGAGGACATATTTTCTGAGTTTTCAAATAGCAACAATGCACTTTTAAATTATTTGGTATCTTTATGTTTTTTTATCCAGTTGACCACTTGATTAAATGTTGCACTTAGGGGAGAAGATGTGGTGTTACTTACAGAGCTGCAGACTTTGCAACTGGGGAACCAGGTTGGAGTTTCTGCTTCAGCTCGACATTCTGTAATTCTGGTCAAATCACTTAATCCCCCCCTCCTGTCTAAAATCAAAATGAATTTGTTCTTGTGTGATTTAACCAATGCTCATGTAGAGCACTCCAATTGCTGACAAGTCTGAACTATATAAAATTGCAAAAACACAAAAAATAAAAAGTGTTTTGCACACTTCTGTCATTGGGCTATACTTGGGTGACATCTGGGTGATACTTGTGCTACATTTGTGTTCTTTTTGTCTCTGGTGGCCATCTTGGGAGACTTCTTTGTTATGAAGTTTCCTAATTTTCTCATTTACTACAGTCTTCTCAGTAGGACATACTTTCAGTTTTTTACTTTGATTCCATCAAGAAGGCATTCAGATGTGTCACACATTTGCCATAAATTCAGAAAGTTAGCACTCTAGTTGCTTATTAGATCACTGTAGTAAAGGTACTGCTCACCAGGGACGTCTGCTGCTGGTATTGAAAGTGCATGTTTCAGTCTGCATGTCAGAATTTTGTTAATGAAATAGAAGAGGATTAGAGAGTCACTCAAAATGTGCCCTAATTTTTCTTTCTGCAGCACTAATCATACTTTCTCTCACAAAATGAACACCCTCATTGTGTCCTTTTTTAAATTAAATGTTTTAAGGGTTACCACTTTATTCCAATCAAGATGGCTTCAGGTGTGCAATACGTTTGTCATAAGTAGGTCTGTTAGCACTCTAATTGTTCTTTAGAACACTCTGTGAAGCTGCAGTAGAACAAAAATGAATCAACTGACAGTCTCTGCCCTCATTGGATGTACATGTTTTACTGAGAATGTCAGACTTCATTCTCACATGACTGAGAAAGATAATGTGAATTTACAGAAAATAGGCTCTCAGTTTGGCTTATAGATCACTTTCCAAACCTCTGTGGGAAAAGCATGAGAAAATAGTTTTCTCTCAAACATGATTCATGATATCCCAGCAGAAGGCTTTTTCACAGGTAAAATCACATTAGAACACACCACAGTTCCTAAAATGAGTATGGTGCCATCAACAACTGATTTAAAATGTAACTAAAGTCTTAAAACCTTCTATTAACTGCAATGCTTTTTAATGAAGTGCTTTCATGTATATTGGTCCCAAGATGGCTGCCAACACTTCTTGGATGAAGTGCTGACAGCCAATCAGATCTCACGATGAGATGTGTGGTTAGGCTCCGCCCAGATATATATATTTCTTTTTCCTTTAATATTTAAAAAACTACTGAATGGATTTACACCATTTAACAAAAAGGGCTCTTTCTGAACCAAGGGCTACCTTTTTGCCAAATCTGATGTAATTACGTTCTGCAGTTCGGGCTGTAGCCATGTCTGAACTTTCCTAGGGAAAATTGCATGGAGAAAACACGTTTTAGGACCCCCCTTTTTCCTTGGCCCCCGCTTTCTGAATCACCCCTAAACTTTAAAGATAGGATTGGACCAAAGCGGGCCATACGTTTTGAAAATTTCACTAATATTTGTCAATCGGCGCCATAGTTATTTGGAATAGAATGTTGCGATTCTCCAATGATAACTAGGTCCTAACTATAACTATAACCAGTAGGTAATATATTCATATATATATCCGAACTTGACTACTCCAGGCCACTTCTGAATCCCACACAGTGGCGGTACGGCGAAGAAGGAGGCCCAGACCCCTCAGTACTTTAAGCAAAGTCTAGTTTCTTCTTTCTTTTCGACCCAACACAATGCGTTTCAAGCTACAATACCCTTGTTCACGTGTAATATGTGTACATGCCATCTTACTTTTTAAACTTTAAAGTGGACACACCCCTTAACCACTATCACAGGTCACATTTTCATAAGTATTGAAGACAGACTATATACAAATGGCTTACTTCTATTGTGACTAAGCCCACAAGCATATTTAAATAATGCAAAACATATTATATACATTTAAGCACATGAACATTTTTAAAATTGTAAATAAATATGTGCAAAAAAGGCTATTTTTGTTATTTAACATTTGACTATAATTGGATTAATCCAACATATGCCTCCTTAAAATAGTCATCTTCACTGATGTATCACTGGATACATCCTTACAAAACCATGTGTTAAGCTGTGTATGTGCAACATTATTTTTGCTTTTTTTCTCTTTTTCTGTTTTTGTGCAAAATAAGTGCAAAGTGTGCAAAAAGTGCAAATATAAAGTTCTCACATAGACGACATATACTTATATACAATTATTGATCGGATAAAGTAATTCATTAATGCAAAAAATATATATTGAAAAGTCACTATATCAATAACAGTAAAATGTCAACAAGGGACAGAGTACTATTAAAAAGATATATAAAAAGTATAGTAACTTGCATTAAAAATAATTTTATTCTACTAAAATCAGACCATGAGGGAAGGGAAGGAAATCGAAATTCATCAGAGTTTATCTATATTTATGTTAAAACTTTATCATGTTCATACAAGCCATAGATATTCATGCACACATTACTTCTTTCCTACCTATAGGAAGTTGTGCATTTTATCTGTGGTATTTAAACCGATGGGCCATTTGCAGTCGAACTCTAAAATAAATGTGGTCTCTAATTGCCTCAGATGGCGTTCTCTATTGCCTCCTCTTCCAGATTTGGCTACAGCATCAATTACATAGTAAGATAGGCAATTGATGTCATTGGCATGAGTTCGCTTAAAGTGTCGAGCCATATATATATATATATATATATATATATATATATATATATATATATATATATATATATATATATATATATTCACTGAAAAACCATATGTTTCACATTTGTTATAGTTAGGAATTAGCATTTAAAAAACCTTTGAAATTCACTGAAAAAACCATAGGTTTCACACCAGTTATAGTTAGCTGAACATTTTACTCGTACAAAACCATTGAAATTCCCACGTTATAGTTAGTTGGTCTCACTATAACTTGCGCGCCCGCAATCCACTGCTGATGATGTCACATATTACATCATTCATGACATGGTCACTGACATCACTGATGACATCACTGATTCAGTGAATTTCAAAGGTTTTTAAATGCTAATTCCTAACTATAATGGTTGTGAAACATATGGTTTTTTCAGTGAATTTCAAAGGTTTTTTAAAAGCTAATTCCTTTGTATGTCAAGTTTGTAACCTACGATTTTTAAATTGATTTTTTTTTATTAGCTGTTTTTTTTAACTATTAATTATTACTATTTTTTTTTCTCCCAAAAAGTTTTTTCCAATGTATTTTTCATGTAGGTTTTTTTTATCATTTTGTCTTGGAACGCTTAGGGTGCGCGCACCGGTAAGCTCACTGAGAGTGCAGCAAAAGCGCTATTTCCACAACCTTGATTTACCAAATGTAGACATTGTGTGGATTGGACAAAGAGGATTGAGAAGTCACCAATTGATACCATTGGTAAAATCCTTTATGCATCTACCACACCCTGACCTCATAATTGGTAACTGGACATAATATCGACTACATAATATCGAATGGACAAAATATCGAGGTAAAAATATCGACATTAACAAAATATCGACTTTAGGAATATCGTTGGACAAAATATCGACTCAAAAAATGACATAAAAATATTGTTTACAAAAATATCGACTCAAAAATATCGACCAGACAAAATATCGATAAATAGTCAAAGTAAAAAATATCGAGAATAAGTAGAAAAAATGTAAAAAAATATATATAAATTTATTAATAAAAATATCAATTGTAGTTAATGTTTAGGAGCGGGTTGTGGGTTTATAGGGGAATAGGGTGGGAAGTAATTTGATAATAATTAATTAATTAATATATGTTTGTTAATTTTTTTATTAGATTTTAATTGGTAATTATTTAATATTAATTAGTTAATTATTTTATTAAGTTTTTTGCATATTTTTTAATTAATTAATTGGTAATTAATTAATTTAATTTAGTTAATTACATTAATTAGAGTAATTTTATTATAATCTATAATTTTTTGTTAATGTTAATTAATTAATTTGAAATAAACAATATTAATTAATAAATTCTATTAATTACAGCTAATGTGCTAATATATTTACTTTTTTGTTATTGTTAATTATTATTTAATTGTTAATTAAATATTAATCTTTAATGTTGTGTAAAAGAGTATTTTTAGGGTTCAGGGTCAGTTTTAAAATCTTTGTTAAAGGGGTATTTTTTTGGGTTCAGGGTCAGTTTTCAGTTTGTGGGTTAAGGGTTTTTTAAAGAGTTCAGGGTCAGTTTTCAGTTCTTGGGTAAAGGTGTATTTTTTGGGATCAGGGTCAGTTTTCAGTTTGTGGGTAAAGGGGTATTTAGAGGGTTCAGGGTCAGTTTTCAGTTCTTGGGGGAAGGGGTATTTTTTGGGTTGAGGGTCAGTTTTCAGTTTGTGGGTTAAGGGGTTTTTTAAGGGTTCATGGTCAGTTTTCAGTTCTTGGGTAAAGGTGTATTTTTTGGGATCAGGGTCAGTTTTCAGTTTGTGGGTACAGGGGTATTTAGAGGGTTTAGGGTCAGTTTTCAGTTCTTGGGTGAAGGGGTATTTTTTGGGTTGAGGGTCAGTTTTCAGTTTGTGGGTTAAGGGTTTTTTTAAGGGTTCAGGGTCAGTTTTCAGTTCTTGGGTAAAGGTGTATTTTTTGGGATCAGGGTCAGTTTGTGGGTAAAGGGGTATTTATAGGGTTCAGGGTCAGTTTTCAGTTTGTGGGTAAAGGGCTATTTATAGGGTTCAGGGTCAGTTTTCAGTTCTTGGGTAAAGGGGTATTTTTTGGGTTGAGGGTCACTTTTCAGTTTCTGGGTTAAGGGGTTTTTTAAGGGTTCAGGGTCAGTTTTCAGTTCTTGGGTAAAGGTGTATTTTTTGGGATCAGGGTCAGTTTTCAGTTTGTGGGTAAAGGAGTATTTGTAGGGTTCAGGGTCAGTTTTCAGTTTGTGGATAAAGGGGTCTTTGTAGGGTTCAGGGTAAGATTTCTGTTCTTGGGTAAAGGGGTATGCTTTGGGGTTCAGGGTCAGTTTTTAGTTTTTGGGTTAAGGGGTATTTGTATGGTTCTGGGTCAGTTTTCAGTTTTTGGGTAAAGGGTTATTTTTTGGGTTCAGGGTCAGTTTTGGGTTTTTGGCTGAAGGGGTATTTTTAGTGTTCAGGGACAGTTTGGGGTTTTTGGGGTACAGGTGTACAGGGTAAAAAAAAAATTAATACATTAAAGCTATTACAGGAAAATACAAAAAAATATAACATTACATTATTAAGTTTTAAATTTATCTAAAAAATATATGTATTAGCACCTTCCCAGAAAGTAGCTAGACTGGAGTTGGAATAGTAATTATTAATTGGTTAGTGTCCAGCACCATCACTGATATTAGCTACACTGGAGTTGGATTAGTAATTAATCATTGGTCAGTGTCCACCACATTTACTGATACTAGCTTGACTGGAGTAGGAATAGTAAATAATTATTGGTCAGTGTCCTGCACCTTCAATGATATTAGCTTGACTGGAGTAGCAATAGGACATATTAAATTGGTCAGTGTCCAGCACATTTGCATACATTTTTACATTACTGTCTTATAATATTACAAAATAATGCAACATGGATGTTTTAAAAAAACTTTATTAACCATTTTTGACATTTTTATTGTGTACTACAATACAATCACAAACAAAAATAACATAACATTATTTTGACTTTTAGTATTCGCAGAATAACACATTAACATTTATATACATGTTGTCAATTATAAAAAAAAATTGTTAACAACATTATTTCAGTAAATATAAAATATTCCCATCATTAACTTTGAGTTACAAGTATTTATATTGAAATAAATAAAAAACACTTTTTAAAAAAAATTCATCCATTAATATTTAATAATGTTAATATTAAATATTAATATTATTAAATGTATATATTTAACATTTATAATTGTATCAAGTAACATGACTATTATTACATTTGTTCAAGAAATTGAAATACAAATTTAAATATTTGTTGTTACATACTTCAGACAATGTTGTTTTTAAATGAAACATATAAATATAGTATGTTGTAAACTTTATAACAGTATAGGGGAACAATATGTTTAATAATAATATCTAGTATTGCCAAAATATTATTTAAGCAATTATATACTTTTGTTATAGTTAGAAATTATTATAAAACATTTTGTAATAATTAATAAAAATAATAACACATGTATTTTTTATTATTATTATTATTAATTAATAAACATAATCATTCTTTTATTATTTTCAGAAAAACATACATTCAGAGATAAAAAAAATACATTATTTCTGGGCATTGTTTATATATTAAATGGTTATAATTTTGATATTAATAACAATAAAGAAGTTATATTATTTATTATTATTAATTATTACCATAAACAATTATAATGTTTACTTAAAAAGAAACACAAACTTATTCCAATAAATGTACACAATAACAAAATATTTACATCTTTTATTCCAAGTCTTACATAATTTTTTAATATTATTAATATATAATAATTATTATATATTAATTTATATTAAATATATTTCTATTTCTTAAATATGTTAAATTATAATGAGTATAGTGTATTAATTTGTAAAATTATAAATGTGTATGTATTATATTTTTTTACTATAACATTGTATTGTCTATGATACTTTTACACAAATGGTTTAAGGGGACTACTTTTTTACCGCGTAAGGTTATTGCACTCCATTCTGGACTGGAGAAGCTCGCGGTTGGGAGTTGCTTCGCGTGGAGAGAGGTAAGGTTATTTTTACATACAAATTATAAGTAAGTGGTCATGTTTGAGGGTATAATCAAACTTTGTAGTGTTTTTTGGTGTATGTATGAATTGTTTAAGTAGCGTTTTGGTGAAATGTCTTCGTTATAGATGCGTCGTGAATGTTTTAGTTCTAGTGTTATTTTAAGTGTTCGGAAATGTCTTCTTACATGGTTACTGTTAATTGTGAGTGTATTTACAAATGTTATGGGCTATTTGTGGGTGGGTTTCGTTATGTCTGTTATTTTACAGGTTCCGGTTCCTCGCATGAAAACTACATGGAAGGAAGCGTGTTTTTTTCCGGAGAAACTAATGTTTGACTTATTATGGTTATATTTTGACATTTATCTCCTATTTTTCGTGTGTGCCAGGAGCGGTTTTTACACATTTTCAAAATTTTTCGGGTTTTTGGAGGGTTTCGAATTGGATTGATACATTGATATGCGTGACCGTTTTTTAAAAGTTGTGTGTATATCACTTTAAATACTAAAGTGTCCACACTACTGTTTTCGGGATTTCCTGGAGCGTTTTTTTAATTTTTTAACTTTATTTTCGGGTTTTTGAGGGTTTCCCATATTGGAATTGTCCTATATTGGATTGGATTGTATGGATTGCATTTTGCTTGATTGCGTCTTTCTCATCTACACAAATTGTAAGTATTTAAATTACAATTTTTATTGGGTGGGAAATGTCGATTTTTATGTAATGTGTATGTGTGATGTAATTATAAACATTGCATATTTGTTAAGAAATTATTTTCCTAATTTTGATAAGTTTGTTAAACAAATATGTATTATTTATAATTGATTACAAATGTTTATGAAATGTAATTTTACCATTATTGTAAGAAGACATTAGTATATTTTGTTGACATTTTTATAGTAGACTTTTAGCTATTATTGACAGGTATTCTAATCCTCTAGTTGTAGGGTATAGTGTGACTTGACTTTGCAGTAGTCGGAACATTTGTTTAGTTTGTTTAGTGAGTTTTGGACCTATTTGGGACACAGATTGTTCCATTCTTAGTTCCTGATAGCTTTGTTCTTTTTTCAAAGCTTCTAGAAGGTTATGGAATGTGGGTTTGCCTCTGCTTGTGGTTGCTTGGAAAGCATTATGCCACCCTTCTACACTGTTGTTTGTTTTAGCCTCTTGGTTTAAAGTACTAAGATAGACATTCCACCAAGGGATTTGGAATTTGGGTTGGCGTCGATGTCCAGATCTGTGCAACCTTCCCACCCAAGTATCTTCGAAATAGTCCAGTAATGGGGTTAGGTTATCTTCATTCCTCTTGTAATATGTGCTGTCAATTAATAAATTGTAGTGTTCCGCTACATCTGTAACAGGTACGTAGGCCAGGGCTATCAATTTTTTTACTTGATAGGCAAAGGTGCTATCAGTTGAGTATAGTATACTTAAAGTTGATTTTTGGAGATGCCTCCATATGCTCTGATTAAAATGATAATAGCAACCCTGGATTGCTGTGTGGGGAAATGTTCTCAAAATGCTATTAATCATAGCTAATTCGAAATCAATAATTATTTTTTCAGGAAAATAATTATTGATTTCAGTTTTGAGAACATTTAATATTTCTGTATAAGTGTTTTGCTGTTTGTTGGGTAGCAAACAGTGAATGAAAGGTATGTTAGAGTTATGGTATAAACCGTGGATGGAATACAGTTGATAACAAGGTTTTGGGCATGGTTTAAATGTTCCATCCATCATCCATTGGGGACACTGTTGGATTTTTCTTAAATTACTTGCAGTTGCAAACATAATGATTCTGTTTGTACTGCTTTCATTGTCAAAAAGGATACATTTGTCTTTATTGTGTGTGATGGCCATTTCTGGTGAAATAATAATTTCCTTAAAAGTAGTTGGGTTGGGTTGGGTTGTGCTAGTGAGTCTTTTAGTGCGTGCAATTGTGCGTTTCAGGGAGTCAATAGAGGGTAGTTGACCTGAAGCATGGGCTGGGACTTTTACCAGTTCTTCTTTAAGGATTTGTGTTGTTGGTTTATCACTTTGTGTGCTAGCAGTTTTAATACTTTCTAAAGCATCTCTTATTTCAATTTCTGTGACATTTGGGGGATGATTGTGTTCCCTGGTAAATAACACATTAGTTTCCTCAGTAGTAGCCCTCCCATAACATTTGTTGGAGTAATATTTGGTACACTTCCAAAAAACTTCTCTACCGCTTTGTCTTTCCTGATTATACACATAACCCATGTAACATAATAGTAATTTATTTTTCTGTGACATAACAAATTCTGCACCTTCAGTCATTTTGATTTACTTGTTCTAGGAAAGAGTAGAAAGAAACAAAATCAAAACACATATATTTCACTTTGTGGTGCTAACATCATTAATGATTTATTTATACTTACAGTTACTAAAAGTAGTAATCACAAATGCAGAACTGTATTTTGAAGGATTTTCTGGTATGTATTTCTTTATTTACTGTTGGTATGAAAATATAGAAATGCCAAGTTAATGTTTACACATAACAAACGTTTTTCCTACAAAAAAGCAGTTGTCAATTTTGCTTACTTGTACATTTGATGTAAACATTACATATACTTATTTGTTTAAATAGTAGACTTGTAGTAATTGGTGGAGTACATCAAGGTAGTAAAGTTCAGATCTGTAGAGAAGATAGAAGAAATAAATGAAAATTATTATAATTAATATTTTGAACCGTTGGGAAATGGGAAATATTTAAAAGTATACTAACTTCTAAATAAGTCGTTTTCTTTGCTGTAGGCAGAATAGGTGTATGATGTATTCAGACTATCTGTAGAGGAAATATAAAATATATAACATGTTGTTAAGAACATAGTTTGCGTTATTTTCGGCAGTTTTAGACAAATTACAAGTATACTTACATTTTTTACAAGGGTAGTCTTGTCTTTTGGTATAGTTTGTGTTGGATGTTTTTATAGGATCTGTAGAATAGATGTATGATGTATTCAGAATATCTGTAGAGGAAATTCAAAATATATAACATGGTGTTAAGAATATAGTTAGCGTTTTTTTCAGTAGTTTTAGACAAATTACAAGTATACTTACATTTTTTACAAGGGTAGTCTTGTCTTTTGGCATAGTTGATGTTGGATGTTTTATATGATCTGTAGGGAAGATGTAATATGCAAGATATGTTGCTTAGAAATTTGCAATTATAAAATTGGGTGTTTAATAACAAAAACATCTATACTTACATGTTTAATTAGTGTAGTTTTATCCTTTTTTGTGTAGAAATAGGAAAATCTCAGTATATCTGTAAATATAATGTTTAAAATAAAGAAATACTCTTGTGAAATAGTGTATAAAAACAGCAGTTGGTGTATAACAGAGCATTAATATATACTTACAATCTGATTTTCCATGTGAAGAAATATGACCATGTAATAGGAATTGTTTTGGAGTAGTTTCTATCAGAAATGTAGGAAGAGATTAAAATAAAATAAGTGCAAGAGTTAGGAGATGTAAGTAAAATAGTACACTTCTAATTTAGATTTCTAAATAATGCAGTGTTACTTACTTGAATAATTAGCTAGTGAGCTGGATCTTTAAAGATGTTTCTTCAGGAACAAAATCTTCAGAGTGTTGGCATCTACTTTCCATAGAGTTAGCAGCAACAAATGGTAGAATGCATGTAGCCCTTTTATAGTATGTGTATTTTTCGTGCTTTGATTTGATTGGTTGTAGGATGTAATGAAGCATTGTATAGGCTAGTTTGAATTTTTTTTGTTAATTGGTGTGTTTGTTGATGTGAGAATGGTGGTATGTGGTGATTGCCGCATTAAAGCAGGTTAGTTGTTAAATGAAATAGATTTTTTAAGTGAAAATAAGTAATGAAAAAGTTTGTTAAATGCAAAGAATATTTAGAAAATGATATAATGCATGTAATAGAATGTATAGCAAATGTTGATAAATAGGAATTTTATAAAAGTAACAGGTATTATATGTAAAATGTATTTTGTATAGAGTAATGACTTTTATTGATGATTAATATGGTATTTTAGACATGGAAGTGTACAAAAATGAACTCGATATTTTTTTTAACGATATTTTAGTAGTCTATATTTTTTTAGTCGATATTTTTGTAGTGTTAGGGCTAATTTCATGTACAACGATATATTTGCAGTCGATATTTATTAAAGCAATATTTATGTACTCGATATTGTAAATACTCGATATTTTTTACTTGATATTTTTGTACTTTGTGTAATAAGTATAGAAAGTCGATATTTTTGTCGTCGATAATTTGTCAACAATATTTTTGCAAGTCGATAATGTGACCGTCGATAATATTTCAGTGATCCCTCATAATTGTGCCTTGTGGTGGCAATGACCTGGGCACTTTGACTGGGGTAGGTCTGGAAATGCTTTTAAAGGACATCTTTGGGCAATTGATGTCACTTTTTCCAAAAACTGCTTTGGTATTTTCTAATATATGCCAAAGGCAAAAATGGACCTGGTCCAACCAATTTTGTCCACAGATTGAGAAAGCAAGGAAACATGTGAATAAATCTGTTTCTGCTTCCCTCAGAGACTATGGTATAGGTTCCATATACCACAACAACTTGCGTTACAACATGCAAGGCATCTATAGGAGAGATAGTGTATATTTTACAGATGAAGGGAATAGAGTCTTCCTCTTGAATTTGAGACTCTGCATTGGTACCTACTTGTAGGTACAAAAAACACCCACATAGCACAACAGCTCTTTTCAGAGCTAACTTACCTCTAAGCACTCAAAATTGTTTTTTTACTCTATTTGTTTTACACTGTCTTTCCCCATGGTGCGCTCAGGGTGCGCGTACCGGACAGCGCACCTGAGAACGCACCCAGCGCTTACCCCGCGAATTTAAAAAAAAAAAAGTTTTTTTACCCTTCAGGGTCCTTCCAGACCCCCCTCAGAAAACCTAGGGGGTCACGGGGTGTCTACCCTGCCCCCTTTTAATCATTCCCCCTTTTTATTTTCACCTCAGGTGTCTCGGTTTTACCAAGACACAAGATGGCGGACTCTCCGGACTGTTTAGAATGTTGACAGACATCCGACAGCCAATCACCTTTCCGCTCGCGCACTCCCGTAGCGCGCCGGTTGCGCTCCCCGGTATGCGTACCGGTGAGCGCTCGGAGCGCGCGTATAGGTATATATATGTGTTTTTGAAGTTAATTTTCGTAAAAACCACTGGAGCAATTTTAAACAAATATGGAAAAGGCCCTACTATGTACCAGTCCCTACCATTTTGCCAAGTTTGGTGTAATTCCATTCAGCAGTACGGGCTGTAGCCATGTCTAAATTTCCTATGGAAAACTGCATGGGGAAAACACATTTGAAACTATTGAAAATTAGAACCAATCAAAACGTTTACGTTTTGAATTTGTATGTGATGAAGTATGATTGGTTATGTATATATCTGAAATGAGAGGAAAACACAGCCATTTTGTGTTACTCCTGTCTGAGGTACTTTTGAGAAGAATTTTGGGTGCTCAATTTCTCGACTTGGAATTACACAGTTTTAACTCTTCTCCTACTTACAAAAAGGTGAGTTGTTAATTTGTAAGAGGAACTATGTTGTACACTTTAAGATAATTTGGAAAAGGTTTTCTATTAGCTATTTACAGTTATTCTGTTATAATTATGGATTAAGAAAACCTTAATCACATGCAGTGCTTTATATTTCTAGTTCCTGCCTCATACTATACACTACCAATTAATTTTAAAGAACTAAATACTTGATTAAGCTACTTTTATATTATGTATTTATAAAAACGCTAAATGAAAGTGGTTACTTTTTTCTGCAATTTACAGCAAGAAATTTGAAATTAAAATGGAGGAGAGCAAGGAAATTTCTTTTGAAATTACAACATATCTTGAAAATGAAAATGTCATGGATTTGAAAGCACCATTTCATCACAAAGAGGAGATGACTTAAAAGATTTTTTGGATCAATCTCTAGATGAAGAATTAATTGAATGTTTGGATAAAATAGAATTCCAACACACATCAATGAACATTTTCCATGAGGACATTAATTATATGATTTTAGATGAAATTCCAGATGAGGATATGCTACAAATTCTATTAAATTATGAAAAATCTGAACAATAAATTATTAATTACAAATTAAAAATTAGTTGACATATTATTCATTTTTATTTCTAATTTATGAGGTAAAAGCAAAGTGATTATAGTATAATGTAATACTTATAGTATAGAGTGCAAAATGTTTATGTTACATAGTAAGTTTTCTCATATTTACTTCCCTTCTCCCACTGTATTTTTACCAATGTATATTTGACATCTCTTCTTCATCTCCTGCCTCCTTTCTCTCACTGTCTGTCTCTGATGCACCCTATTGCCGCCATTTTGTGTAGTTTCAGAAGAGAGTGAAATGTAATACTTCAAAACTTCAAAAGGGAGCAGGGTAGAGTGCCCCTCACCCCCTAGACCTTCTCAGGAGGTCCCAAAAGGATCTGTTTCTGCTTTCCTGAGAGACTATGGTATGAGTTCAATATACCACAATAACTTGTATTACAACATGCAAGATATCTACAGAGGAGACGATGTACATTTCTCAGATGAGGAGAACAGAGTTTTTCTCTTGAATTTTAGACTCTGCATCGGGACCTACTTGTAGGTACTTAAATCACCCACAGAACACAACAGCTCTTTCTCGAGCTACCCTACCTCTAAGAAATCCAAATTCTTATTTAAAACTTTTTTTTTCACTGTTTTACCCTGTGGTGCGCTCAGGGTGCGCGTACCGGAGAGTGTACATGGGAATGCACCCAGCGCTTACCCCGTGAAAATTGCAAAAAAAAAAGTTTTTTTGCCCTTCAGGGTCCTTCTAGGCCAACCTCAAAAAACCTAGAGGGTCAGGGGGTGTGTACCCTGCCCCCTTTTACACATTTCCCCCTTTTTATTTTCACCTCTTGTGTCTCGATTCTATGAGACACAAGATGGCGGACTCTCCGGACTGTTTAGAATGTTAACAGACATCCAACAGCCAATCAGCATTCCGCTCGCGCACTCCCGTACCGGAGAACACTCGGAGCGCGCCTACAGATATATATGTGTTTTTGAAGTTAATTTTCGTAAAAACCACTGGAGCAAATTTCACAAAATATAGCAAAGGCACATCTGCGTACCAGTCCCTACAATTTTGCAAAGTTTGGCGTAATTCCGTTCAACGGTTCGAGCTGTAGCCGTGTCAGAACGTCCTATAGAAAATTGCATGGGGAAAACAGAACAATCAGGGATACTCCCAACATTTGATTAGGGCTCAAATGCACTCTGTAGTCAAAGGCAGCTGCTCTCGAGGTGATCTCTCGGGCTTCAGTTGAACAAGTTGCCTTTGACTAAAGAGTGCATTTGAGCCCTAATCAAACAATCAAACGTTGGGAGTATCCCTGATTGTTCTGGATACCAAACATCTACAGCTCTTCAAATACAAAGAAGAGTCTTCAAGATTTCTTGGCTAATTATACCCGGCTGGAATCAGCGGCCATCCTTGAAAATTAGCTTCTTATATTTGATATACCCGAGGGGTTTTTACTTTATGAAAAGCTTAGTCCTGATGATGGTCTGACAGATGAAAACATACAAGACCGAAACGTCGACCTAATACTTCAACTCCTCAACATTATTCATATTGAAGGACACCAGGATGCATTGTTGATTTTGGTTTTTCTTTGTAAATACTGGAGTTGATGCACTGTTATGAACTGATTAGTGGATACATACATACTGCCTTTCATAACTTTTGGGTATAGTTTTGTCCTATATCTATCCCCATGAATTTTTCTAACTGATCAATTACAATATAAATAATTTTGAATATATTCCCTTCTTGCTGTGTGTTTATTTTGATTTTCTTCTCTTGATAGTATTTGTTTACTGTTTGAAATTGGTAATGAACATTAGAGTAATCCTGAGGATACATTAGGTTCAATTTGTTAAACAACCAAAAATAATATATCATTTCTGTGAATCAATTTTGAAAACAAAATCCCTTGTAGCCATCCCTTACTTCAACATAATTAGCTGCAGCGGAGGTAACCCACTAGTGGGCATTAATTGGCAATATGAGACCTCAAATCCCAGCGTGCATTTAAAAATGAACTGCCACCAAAGGAGGAGCACTGAAGCTCCATATTACGGAAACATGCAGGAGAGATGCGGTAGCCACAAATCACCTCCGCTGACACGGCCTCTGAGGAGATGCAAACAGTGGGATTGAAACGCGTCAGGCAATGGACTTCAAAGGGATATTAAGCTGCCTGCTTGGTTTCAATAGAGTTGTTACTCACCTGCAGTGCTGTGCGGCCTCAAGCTTCTGGGCGTTTTTGGTTACATATTATGCGGTTGTTCTAGGCCGCAGAGGGTTTGCACTGCCCGAAACTAACGGTCATTAGGAGAGAGGAAGTTTCCTCTTTCCGAAGCTGCAGGGCACCTTTAATGAAGCCGTCAGACTCTCATCCAAGGCTCGCGCAAGGGCCGAGAAAAATTGTCCATAATTAGCTGCAGCGGAGGTAATCCACTAGAGGACGTTAATTGGCAAATGAAGACCTCAAATCCCAGCGTGCATATAAAAAGGAACTGCCACCGAAGGAGGAGCACTGAAGCCCCCTATTACGGAAACACGCAGGGGAGATGCGGTAGCCACAAATCACCTCCGCTGACACTGCCTCTGAGGAAATGCAAACAGCGGAATCAAAACGCGTTAGGCCATGGACTTCAAAGGACAGGTCAGGTAAGGATTTATTCGCCATCATCCAGAGAGATAAAACACATGGAAGACGCGTTTCGGCGCTTGCCTTAATCATTGCCAGCATTGTGTTTCAAATGTCGTTGGTACAATCAGGGATTTTACATACTGCTCTTGGGCCCGATGTAGGTAATCCCAGATTACCGATTCTTAAATACAGAATCAAACCGATTCAGTATTTAAGAACAGGCAAATGGGATGTAGGTAATTTTGCCAAAAAATTCACAAATCGGTAAGTTTCGGTAATTACCGAATCGGTAAATACCGATTCGGTAATTGCCATTCATTCCTATGGGCCTGGAGGCACATAGGAATGAATGTCAATTACCGAATCAGTATTTATCGATTCGGTAAAAGGGGGAAACATTGAAGGGTGGCAGGTTGTCATTTTGACACCCTGTTACACCCCTCAATTGTGTATGGGTGCACATGTTGCAGACATACATGCCCTAAGGGCATGTATATCTGCAACATGGCACTGTTGGAAAAGCAAATAAAATTCTTTTTCCAAGGTTTTCATTATTTACCTAAGCATGAGCGAATTTTGCGGATCTCGCGTTCGCGAATTTTGCGGATTTGCGGATTCGCAATCCGCAAAATCCGCGAATTCCCGCGAATTTGCGGATTTTTTTTTTTTTTGTGTTCGCCCGTGTTTCTGCCAGTTCGCGAGGGTTTTGTACACTTTCGCAAATTGCGAACTTACCTGTCGGGTCGCAAGTTTCGCGAACTTGTTGTTTCTACGTGTCCAGCCTGTTTGGGACACTCTTCTTCATCACTGCCACTCTCTGTCACCACTGCCACTCTCTGACTACTCATGCCACCCTCTGGCCCACCCATGCCACCCTCTGTTTCATCACCACACCCTCTGGTTGTCCAGTGTACATTATTTTCGGCAAAGCAAAGCACACCTTCCCTGCCTCAAGTGACCTGAATTAATTTGGGGCTGATTAATGTGTCACAGAATATTTTTTTAGCTGGCACCTGCTTCCTTAGTGCGCCCTGATTAGTGATCTTTTGCACTTGCTAAGTGCTTTCATTGTTGCAAAATTAGTTACAACACCTGCCCTGCCCCAACTGACAATAATGAATTAGGGGCTGATTAATGGATTTTAACTTCCAGCCTGGCTCCTGCTTGTCTCCCTTAGCTGTAATTCAGGACCTTTGTGGCATATGTGTAACTATTCTGAGGTTCAGAGCAGGGTCACATAATAGTTTCAACTGGCAACTGAACTCTGGAGGGGCCCCTCAGGAAGCACTCCAGGAAATGGCTACTAATGATGAGCCTGAACTTTTGAACCTGGTAAGTAGTTACTTTCAGTTTTGCTAAGATCGTATTTCTGCAATTTTGCACTTATTCGCGGGGCGCGAACTCACGCGAACAGTGCGAGCAGTGCGAGCAAAATCCACTGCTCGCGGATTTGCGGATTTTGCGGGAAATTCGCAAATCTCGCGGATTGCGGATTTCCCGAAAATCCGCAAAATCCGCGAGCGGAACGGATTTTCCGCCCATGCCTATATTTACCACCACTTGTAGTTGGCGGGAAATAACGAATCCTAAAAGGGGAAAAGCACTCATTTGAGTGCTCCCTACATAGCAAAATTGGTAATTTACCGATTCGGTATTTTAAGGAATCGGTAATTTACCGATTCCTTCAAACACCGATTCGGTAAATTACTGAATCAGTAAAATGCCCACCTACAACTAATTTTCCAAATACCGGTCGGTACCGGCCGAAATTACAGAATGTCGGCCGTTACCGACCAGTATTTGCCTACCTACATCTGGCCCTAGGTGTTCTCATTGATAAAAGTGCGACCAATCACAGACATAGTTGTTCCCTCTCTCTGGGTAGTAGGTGCAAGGCATGCTGGCACCTGAAGTCCCAAAGTCTGTAGGGGTCCCACACGTGGAAAATGGATGTCAGCGATCCCACATTGCGAACTCCTATACAGTGATGGGTCCGAGCATTCAGTGATGCCCCAGCTTTTGCCAGCCAGTGAGTCCGCTCATTCACTGCCACAGGGACCATGGTAGCAAAATATCGCCTTTCGCCGTCCAAAACAGCAGAATGCTGCTGCTCTCTCCTCGATACCAGGAATGCTGTCTTGGACGAGGGGGCGCTGCTTTTGTGCAATCAGCACCAAACACCACAAAGTTGTCGACTTGGAGCGGAGCACCAGACCGAGAGGCGTGCCGGTAATGCAGTGTTGACTGCTGCCTACATATCCATCACCAATCCTGCTTCTTTGCCAAGAAACGGGTCCGACACATGTGTTTATACAGGTCAGGTAAGGATTTATTTGCCACCATCAGAAAGATAAAACACCTGGTAGACGCGTTTTGGCACTTGCCTTTATAATTGCCAGCATTGTGTATCAAATGCCGTTGGTACAATCAGGGATTTTACATACTGCTCTTGGTGTTCTCATTGGTACAAGTGCGACCAATCACAGACATAGTTGTTTCATCTCTGTGGGCAGTAGGTGCAAGGCATGCTGGTACCTGAAGTCCCAAAGTCTGTAGGGGTCTCACACGTGGTAAATGGATGTCAGTGATCCCACATTGCGAACTCCTATACAGTGATGGGTGCGAGCATTCAGTGATACCCCAGCTTTTGCCAGCCAGTGAGTCCACTCATTCACTGCCACAAGGACCATGGTAACAAAACATCGCCTGTCGCTTTCCAAATCAGCAGAATGCTGCTGCTCTCTCCTCGATACCAGGAACGATGTCTTGGGCGAGGGGGTGCCGCTTCTGTGCAATCCGCACCAAACACCACAAAGTTGTAGACTTGGAGCGGAGCACCAGACCGAGAGGCGTGCCGGTAATGCAGCGTCGACTGCTGCCTACATATCCACCACCAATCCCGCCTCTTTGCCAAGAAACGGGTCCGAAACATGCGTTTGGACAGGTCATGTAAGGATTTGTTTGCCACCATCCAGAAAGATAAAACACCTGGCAGACGCATTTCCGCGCTTGCCTTAATCATTGCCAGCATTGTGTTTCAAATGTCGTTGGTATAATCAGGGATTTTACATACTCCTCTTGGTGTTCTCATTGGTACAAATACGACCAATCACAGACATAGTTCTTCCATCTCTGTGGGCAGTAGGTGCACGGCATGTTGGTACCTGAAGTCCCAAAGTCTGTAGGGGTCCCATACGTGGTAAATGGATGTCAGCGATCCCACATTGCGAACTCCTATACAGTGATGGGTCCGAGCATTCAGTGATGCCCCAGCTTTTACCAGGCAGTGAGTCCGCTCATTCACTGCCACAGGGACCATATATATATATATATATATATATATATATATATATATATATATATATATATATAATATATATATATATATATATATATATATATATATATATATATATCTACTACTCCTCTTTACTTCAGAAGGAAAACTGCCGCCTTCCAGACCAGCGGGTGTCTCGTCAGCCAAGGGACCTCTGAAGTCAGGTCCCGACAACACTTCACCTTGCAAGTAGAACAAACTACTAGTGACGAGACTCTGTGCTGACCAAAGTGTTTATTTCATGTCACCCTCGGACGCGTTTCGCCTGACCAGCAGGCTATATATATATAATTCACTTAAAAAACCATAGGTTTCAGGCCTTATATAGTTAGGAATTAGCATTTAAAAGACCATTGAAATTGCTCCTATATAGTTAGTTGTACTAACTATATTTTGCGCACCTGCAATCCTCTGCTGATGATGTCACATATTACATCATTCATGACATGGTCAGTGACATCACTGATGACATCACTGATGAAATCTCAAATGACATCACTGATGACATCACTGATGACATCTCATTTGACATCACTGATGACATCTCATTTGACATCACTGATGACATCACTGATGACATCATCCAGTGACTGTGTGTTTCTGTAAAGTTTAAATATGTTTTACATATTGAAGAATGAGTGGATGTATAAGTGTCTGGATGAAGGATTTAGTAGGTGTGTGTCTGACTGTATGAGTGAGTGATTAAATGTGTCTTACTAAATGCATGTGTTAGTGACTAAACTGTCTGAATGTGTGCATCAGTATGTCTGCTGTTGTGTAAGCTGCTGAATGTGTTGATCAGTAGCTATATGAGTGGCTATATGGGTTATTGATTGGTTGCCCAAGTATTTGAATCGGAGACTGAGTGTGTGTGTGGCTGGGAGGTGTGTGACTCTGTGCATAGATGTGTGAGCAGTTGATTCACTAGGTGCATGAGTTCAAGAGTGCATGTGGAAACAGCTATATGGGCGGTTGACTGTGTGCATGGGTGTGTTGGTGAGTGAATGGATATCTCAGTGCTACATGTGCAAGTAAGTACATATGTAAAACACAGTGCATGTGAGAGTTGGCATATATAAATGACTATACATGAGAGCCAGTGAATGTGCGAGTGGCTATATGGATCATTGTGTACTTGTATCAGTGATTGTATAAGAGAGTAAGTATGTGTTAGTATATGTTTGAATAAGTAAGGTGTTGTCTGTATAACTGTATAGTTCAGGAAATCGAAGTGTGATTGATTCTTTGCATTACTGACTAGGTGTGTGAGTAACTCCATGGATGAGTGGCAGTGTGTGAGTGTCTGTATAGGTGTATGAGTACATATGATAGTGTTGTATTGATGAGTGAGTGTATGTATGAGTGATTCTATGGGTGAATGAGTGAATGTGTGTGTAGACCTAGGAATCAGTGAGTGCGTATGTAGTAACTGGTATTGGTGTGTCAATGGTTTCAAGAATGGTAGTCTGTATTTAACCCTAGGTGTATCAAAGGTTATAGTAGAGTGTGAGGAGGTGCATCATATTATCACACAAATGATATCATCAGTGATGTGATCAGTGATGTCAAATGAAATATCATCAGTGATAGCAGCAGTGATGTCATTTGAGATGTCATCAGTGATGTCACTGACCATGAGCAGTCGATTGCGGGTGCGCGAAATATAGTTAGTACAACTAACTATATAGGAGCAATTTCAATAGTTTTTTAAATGCTAACTATATAAGGCCTGAAACCTATGATTATTTAAGTGAATTTGCAAGGTTTTTAAAATGCTAATTCCTAACTATATAAGGCCTGAAACCTATAGTTTTTTAAGTGAATTTGCAAGGTTTTTAATTGCTAATTCCTAACTATAATACTATATAAGGCCTGAAACCTATGATTTTTTAAGTGAATTTGCAAGGTTTTTTAAATGGAATTCCTAACTATATAAGGCCTGAAACCTATGGTTTTTTCAGTGAATATGCAAGGTTTTTTAAATGCTAATTCCTAACTATATCAGGCGTGAAATCTATATTTTTTTTCAATAAATTTCAAAGGTTTTGTAAATGCTAATTCTATTAGCGGATAACGTTTATATATGTTATTATCCTTCTGGGACCACCTGAGCAACCATCTTGTTTCTCAGGAGAAGTGAGGCACAAGAGAGCACAAAACAAGAGTGGAAAACGAGAAAAGGGGGCAGGGTAGAGACTCCCTGACCCCCTAGCCCTTCTCAGGGGGTCCCAGAAGGACCACCAAGTGCAAAAAATAATAATTTTTTTTTTTAAATCGCGGGGTTCGCGCATGGTACGCGTACCGTACGCGTACGGTGTGCGTACCCCTCCATTTTTTCAAATTTCTTTTCTTTTTTGCCCTTGGGGTCCTTCTGGGACCCCCTGAGAAGGGCTAGAGGGTTGGGGGGGTCTCTACCCTGCCCCTTTTCATGTTTTCCACTCTTGTTTTGGGCTCTCTTGTGCCTCAGTTCTCCTGAAAAACAAGATGGTGGCCAACACTTCCTGGTTTGGACAGTTTGGAATGTTGACAGTCGACTGCCAGCCAATCAGAAACTCGCTCGCGCACGTGAAGGGTACGCGCACGTACGCGTACCGTACGCGTACCGTGTACGGTGCGTGTACGGTGAGCGCATATAGATATATAATTTGCTCAAAATTCAAATTCAATTTTCTCAACAACTAATGGAGGGATTTTCACCAAATATAGAAAAGGCACTACTGCATACCTGTCCCTACCATGTTGCCAAGTTTGGTGTAATTCCGTTCAGCCGTTCTGGCTGTAGCCGTGTCTAAAGGTCCCATAGAAAATGCCATTTGTAAAATTTCAAATTCAATTTTCTCAAGAACTACTGGAGGGATTTTTACCAAACATAGCAAAGGCACGTGTGCATACCAGGCCCTACCATTTTGCCAAGTTTGGTGTAATTCCATTCAGCCGTTCGGGCTGTAGCGTGTCTAAAGGTCCCTAGGGAAATTAACATGGGGAAAACACGTTTTGGGGCCCCCCTTTCCTCCCCCGCTTGACAAAACCCCCCGAAACTTTCAGGGCAGGAGCGGAGCGGAGCTGGCCAAAATTCTGGAAAATTACACGCAGATTCCTCAATCGGCGCCAAAGTTATTTCCAATAGAATGTTGAGCACATATAGATATATAATTTGCTCAAATTCAATTTTCTCAACAACTACGGGAGGGATTTTCACCAAATAAAGAAAAGACACTACTGCATACCTGTCCCTACCATTTTTCCAAGTTTGGTGTAATTCCGTTCAGCCGTTCGGGCTGTAGCCGGGTCTAAAGGTCCAATAGAAAATGCCATTTGAAAAATTTCAAATTCAATTTTCTCAAGAACTACTGGAGGGATTTTCACCAAACATAGCAAAGACACATCTGCATACCAGGCCCTCCCATTTTTCCAAGTTTGGTGTAATTACATTCAGCCGTTCGGGCTGTAGCCGTGTCTAAAGGTCCCTATGGAAATTAACATGGGGAAAACACGTTTTGGGACCCCTGCTTTTTCTCGGCTCCCGCTTGACAAATCCCCCCGAAACTTTCAGGGATGGAGCGGAGCGTAGATGAGCAAATTCAAGGAAAATTACACGCAGATTCCTCAATCGGCGCCAAAGTTATTCACAATAGAATGTTGGGGATTTCCTATGGTAACTAGGTCCTAACTATATATACCTACTGGCGACCTCCGGTAGGTAATATATATATATATATATATATATATATAGTTAGGATTTTTTCTCTATGGGACTTTTGAAAATTCTATGTCTAATAACTTTGGCGTTTGTGGACGGAATCGGCTGAAATTTTCAGGAAAATGGCACATTTTGTTTCTGAGCAGCCCCTGAAAATTTGGGGGCGTTTTGTCAAGGGGGGGCCTAGAAAAAAGGGGGGTCCCAAAACGCGTTTTTCCCATTCATTTTTCAATAGGGCGTTTGGCCTCACTTTTAGCTCGAAAGGCTGAATGGATTTGCACGAAACTTGGCAAAATTGTAGGGACTGTAGGCCCAATGTGCCTTTGCTGGGTCTCAATATATGTGCTCCAGTGGATTTTGAGAAATTAACGTTTTAAAAAACAGATATATCTGTGACAGCGTCCCGGGTAGTGCTCCGGTTCGCGTACTTTTCGCGTTACGGAACTTTGCAAAGCGAAGCTGATTGGCTCTCCGGTGTCTGTCAACATTCTAAACAGTCCGGAACGGCCGCCATCTTGTCTCTCGGTAGGATCGAGAGACAAGAGGAGGAGAAAAACGAAGGGGTAATTTAATGAAAGGGGGCAAGGTAGACCCCTCTTGACCCCCTAGGAATGATGTTGGGGTTATTAAAGGGTCCTGTGGGGCAAATAAAAAAAATTTGATTTTTCGCGGTAGAAGCGCTTCCCGGTTTGCGAACCGGGTCGCGAAACGGGAATTCGCCATTTTGTGTTTCGTTTTAATTAAATTACAAGATGAAGGAAAAACAATGTGAGAAATGGGTATAAGGGAGTACGGGAGACGTATCCTGACCCCCTATGTTTTCTGAGGGTGGCTGAGGATGCTCATATATGTTGATACATGTCTTCCAGTGGCTGCGCGTGAGCGTTTTTTTTTTTTGGCTGCGTGACGTCTGTTAACGTTCGATTTGAAGGAAATCAGGAAGTGTTGACCGCCATTTTGTCACTGCGAGTAAATATATTGTTAAAAATAATTGTTAGAAATTAATCCGTATTGATAAACATTGTCTGCGCCATCTTGCCTTTTTTCCAATGCCACACTTTTGTCGTGCACGGCATGCCTTGACCAGACCCACTCTCTGCACGCCGCCGATCCTCAGCATGGCTCCCCACCCTCGCAAGCATCTCCCCACGCACTGGTCACCCCCGCTCTCTCTCTCATGCATGGGCCATAAACCTCCCCCCATCTGCGCTGCTCTTCCCTGAGAATCACACCCTGTGCCCGCCCGACACCTCCCTTTCACCCTATTCACTACTGCACCCTCTGACACTCCTCTTCCTCTGTGTCTGATTGTCCAGGCCGGTCCCAGGCTATCACCTAGCCCTGCGGATGTAGTTTATGGCCCCAACTGTAAAGAATCACCCCTCTTCAAAGGAGTTACAGTAGATCAAGGCACCCACCCCATGAGATCCGTCACACCACACGTGTTCCTACTATCTGATAACGATCCTGTATTGTGATTGGGGAGGGGATTCTCACTGTAAGGGTGTGTGGGACCGAGCCTGAAGCGGAAGATTCCAGGGATGCCTTTTGGTACATCAAAGTCTTCACAATTATGTGTCACATTAAAAACATATAGCACTCCAACAAAGTAGTAGGATTATAACGCTTTAATAACTTATAAATATATACATTGCTCCAACAAAGTAAACACGTTAAAAAAAAACATTTTAAACAAATATTTACATGGCAGCCTGCTGCAACATCCATCTCAAAGCAACAATGGGCTGCTTTGGTTTGCCTTTTAGTCGGCAAAATCCGTCGGCCTGTGAGGTGGCGTCAGTAGCGGTCCGTTGTGCGAATAGGCCAAAGGCAGCACAACGCGCCGAGATCCGGACGGCACCCAGGTGGTGTCCAGTAAGTTGCCGCACTGGTCTGGCCATCCTACAATGCTGCGCCGAAAAACGGCGTGGGGCGCCCCGGGGGGGGAGGCGGAACGAACGGACCTCCCCCGCCTCCCCAGGTGGAGGCTCCTCTGCTGCAGTGGGGCGCCCTTTAGCGTTTCAGTCGCCATTCAGCTGTTTAGCGCCCGCTTTTGCGGCACTGTGCCTCATCCGCCATTCAGCTGAGTTGCGCCCACTCTTGCGGTGCAGCGATAGGCGGCTGCCACAGGACTCTTAAAATGGTGGCCGGCTCTTCGGATTTGGGCCTGGTCCACTAAAATGGCCCTGGGACACATTTGAACTCGGACATTTGCCTGCTAGGGCTTGGGCCCCATTCTCGAAAGCGTCCCCTCAGCCTTGAAGATTCTACAAAAGTCATCGGGCCCCCGACTCCCGCAGGCTTCCGGTGGGGAGCGGCTGCCATGATTGCTTGCGGAATGGCCACGACGGAGCTACGAGATGGTGGTGCTCTCATGCTGACGCCAGCTTCAGTCTGAAACATCCAGAAACACTGTAGACTACTAATTCGATGACTTCCGGTGGAGCCCCAACGTGACCTGGTAGAGAAGAACTTGCCCTCTCCTCTTTTGACTGATGGTTCTTGTTGCCTGTCCCCTCTGTTGTTATCTAACCGAACCGTTTTGGATTGCCGAGTGAGAAAAAAAAAGGTGGGGCTTTCATCATTTGGGAAAAAAAAATGTTTCCATCCAATGAAAAGTGGTATTTTTAGGTCATATGATCAAGCCTTCCATCATTAGGAAACCAAAAGTAAAATGAACCAATGAAAAGTTTTATAAACAAGTCACATGACCTGTTATGCGGCTTTGGGCTATAAAAAGCCTACAAAATCAGTTGGCCTGTGAGGCGGCGTCAGTAGCGGACTGATGTGCGGATAGGCTGAAGGCAGCACAATGCGCCGAGATCCGGATGGCACCGAGGTGGTGTCCAGCAAGTTGCCGCACTGGTGTGGCCATCCTACAATGCTGCGCCGAAAGACGGCGTGGGGTGCCCGGGGGGGGGGAGGCGGCGCGAACTGGCCTCTCCCGCCTCCCCAGGTGGAGGCACCTCATCTGCAGTGCGGCGCCCCTTACCGTTTCACTCGCCGTCCAGCTGAGTTGCGCCCGCACTTGCTGCTACAGTAGGCCGAAGGCAGCACAACGCGCCGAGATCCGGATGGCACCGAGGTGGTGTCCAGCAAGTTTCACTGGTGTGGCCATCCTACATTGCTGCGCCGAAAGACGGCGTGGGGTGCCCGGGGGGGGGAGGCGGCACAAACGGGCCTCTCCCGCCTCCCCAGGTGGAGGCACCTCATCTGCAGTAGGGCGCCTCCTAGCGTTTCACTCGCCGTCCAGCTGAGTTGCGCCCGCACTTGCTGCTACAGTAGGCCGAAGGCAGCACAACTCGCTGAGATTCGGATGGCACCGAGGTGGTGTCCAGCAAGTTTCACTGGTGTGGCCATCCTACATTGCTGCGCCAAAAGACGGCGTGGGGTGCCCGGGGGGGGAGTTGGCGCAAACGGGCCTCTCCCGCCTCCCCAGGTGGAGGCACCTCATCTGCAGTGGGGCGCCTCTTAGCGTTTCATTTGCCGTCCAGCTGAGTTCCGCCCGCTCTTGCGGCACAGTGCCTCACCCGCCATCCAGCTGAGTTCCGCCCGCTCTTGCGGCACAGTGCCTCACCCGCCATCCAGCTGAGTTGCGCCCGCTCTTGCGGCTACAGCGTCTCGCCCACCATCCAGCTGAATTGCGCCCACTCTTGCGGTGCAGCGATAGGCGGCTGCAACAGGACTCTCAAAATGGCGGCCGGCTCTTTGGATTTGGGCCTGGTCCACTAAAATGGCCCTGGGACACCTTGGAACTCGGACGCTAGCCTGCTAGGGCATGGGCCCCATTCCCGAAAGCGTCCCATCTTTTGACTGATTGTTCTTGTTGCCTATGTCTTCTGTTGTCATTTAACGGAACCTTTTTGGACTGCCGAAAGGGGTTCTGGTCCGACCGCTGGTTGGTGGAGACATTTTGACTATATCCTGGACCTGCCCGGCCTCGCCCAAAATGGCACCGGTATAAATGGGACTCGTAACTCCTTGTTGTGTACTGGTTGCCCAACCTTGATATCACGAGATACGTATGCAGTTTTGAAGCACATGGCGGGCGGGGACGAGTACTGATTGAACATTTGGACATCCCTATTGATATTAAGTTCTGATGTGTTATTGATTACTGTACTATTGAAAGTTCGAATTAACGTCACCCATGGTACTTGCTCGCAAATGTATATCTAGATAATTTTATTGTAACTGGCCCTGTCGTACTTTAATTATAAAATGTACGTCCACCGATTCCGCAACTGTTAGACACCTTAGTTCTTGCAACCTAATGGCCCGCCCGTTACGTTCCTCTACAGTGTAAATGTCCCCTCATCATATACGATTCCAGTTTGCTCCGTGGCCGGCTCACGTGGTTATAGGCCCGTATTTGTATACTGACATTTTCACAATAAAGGTTTTTAAAACAAAACATGGTAGTAGTACCTAGATTGGTAAAGTTTTGAATAATAGCCACTGTTTTCGAATCAGTAAAAGGCAAGTGAAATAAAGCAGCCCGATTACATGACGGTTAAAAGGTATAATACGCAGGAAGGCAGTAAAGATAAATGGTCAAGGGCTGTTGTGTTTTCCACTCCTGCAACATAAAGTGATCGATAAGAATCCGATATTCATGCCTATCAGCGACTAAGACAGCAGGCCGAGCCTCTTTTGTTCAACGGCTCGCTCATGGGACGAAGAAACGCCCTTTTTCTCTTAATAGGAATATTTTACTTGCAGGACAGTTGTCAATTTCCCGGGAAAATACATTAGCCTGGAACATTGTTAGTGATAAACTGTAAATGCATCTGGGTCCTTTGCTTTACAAGTCAGAGTGAGAAAAAAAAGGTGGGGCTTTCATCATTTGGGAAAAAAAAATGTTCGAAAGCAATGAAAAGTGTTATTTTTAGGTCATATGACCAAGCCTTCCATCATTAGAAAAACAAAAGTAAAATGAACCAATGAAAAGTTTTATTAACAAGTCACATGACCTGTTATGCTTACGTTACGCGCTGCGCGCCGCGCTCTGGATCGCTTCCGGGAAGCTGCGCCTCGCACACCGGAGCACTTCCGGGTGCGCTAACGCGGCGCGTCATATGACGCATTACGCGACAATGCAGGTCCAGAATATAGTCAAAATGTCTCCACCAACCAGCGGTCGGAACACAACCCCTGTCAGTAGTCCAAAAAGTTCTGTTAAATGACAACAGAAGGGACAGGCAACAAAAACCATCAGTCAAAGAGGGGAGGGCAAGTTCTTCTCTACCGGGTCACGTTGGGGCTCCACCGGAAGTGATCGAATTGGTAGTCTACAGTGTTTCTGGATGTTTCAGACTGACGCTGGCGTCAGCATGAGAGCACCACCATCTCGTGGCTACGTCGTGGCCATTCCGCAAGCAATCATGGCAGTCGCTCCCCACCGGAAGTCTACGGGAGTCGGGGGTCCCGGTGACTGTTGTAGAATCTTCAAGGCTGAGGGGACTCTTTTGGGAATGGGGCCCATGCCCTAGCAGTCAAGCGTCCGAGTTCCACGGTTGCCCAAAGCCATCTTTAAAACACGAAAATGTTTTTACCTACCACGTACTTGACATTTTAAAGCTTTTGATATTTGCTAATAAAAAACCATTGAAATTCACTGAAAAAACCATAGGTTATAGACCATATATAGTTAGGAATTAGCATTTACAAAACCTTGAAAATTCACTGAAAAAACCATGGGTTATAGACCATACATAGTTAGGAATTAGCATTTACAAAACCTTATTTTACTCACACAAAACCATTGAAATTCGCATATATAGTTAGTTGCACTATTTATATATCGCGCACCCGCAATCCACTGCTGATGATGTCACATATTACATCATTCATGACATGGTCAGTGACATCACTGATGACATCACTGATGACACCTCAAATGACATCACTGATGACATCACTGATGACATCTCAAATGACATCACTGATGACATCACTGATGACATCTCATTTGACATTACTGATCACATCACTGATGATATCATTTATGTGATAATACAATGAACCTCTTCAGACTCTAATATAACCTTAGATACAATCAGTGTAAACAGACACTCACAGACTGTCACTTATCCATGGAGTTACTCACACACCTAGTCAGTCATGCAAAGAATCAATCACACCTCCATTTCCTCAACTATACAGTTATACACACCTTACTTATTCAAACATATACTAACACATATTTACTCTCTTATACAATCCCTGATACATGTTCACAATGATCCATACAGCCACTCACACATTCACTGGCTCTTATGCACAGCTATTTATATATGTCAACTCTCACATGTACTGTGTTTTACATATGTACTTACTTTGACATGTAGCACTGAGAAATCCACTCACTCACCAATACACTCATGCACACAGTCAACCGCCCATACAGCTGTTTCCACATGCACTTTTGAACCCATACATCTAGTGAATCAACTGCTCACACATCTATGCACAGAGTCACACACCTCCCAGCCACCCACACACACACTCAGTCTCCCATACAAATACTTGGGCAACCAATCAATAACCCAAATAGTTACTTATATAGCTACTGATCAACACAAGCAGCAGTTTACAGAACAACAGACATAATGATGCACAAATTAAGACAGTTTAGTCACTAATCCATGCACTCAGTGAGACACATTTAATCACTCACTCATACAGTCAGTCATGCACCTACTAAATCCTTCATCCAGACACTTATACATCCACTCATTCTTCAAATTCAAATTTCAAATTTATTTATTATGTCTTGGCTCTCAAAGAGGGCCACATAAACATGTACAAACAAAGCAACATAAATCATCACCAGTGCAAGAGTAATAAAAACATAGTATTCGAACCGTAATAGCAACACTACAGACCCTCAGTCCCACGAGGCCGGGTCGGCACAATCTTCCAGAAGCATTAATAAATAGCTAAAAATCCTTTAAAAAAGTTAAAAACATAAGCACAAAACATTTCATTCGGTGGGCAATAAAGTGCATACAGAAAATCTTGTAAAGTGACAATGCTGAGGCGTAGACAAATTACTTTAAGCCATTGATTGCGCAAGCTACGTAACATAGGACAAATCAAAAGTACATGCATACAGTCCTGGTTATTCAACTTACATAAATTGCACAACGGTGAAGTACCATGCCATTTGGACAGCAGCACATTAAGGGGGATTAAGTCGTAGCGTAATAAAAACCAAAACCTACGAATCCCGTGTGGTAGATTCCACAGGGCATACGGTTGAGGCTGTTTCAATCTATAGGAAAAGATGAGCGGCTCCACATTCCTTTTATCTCCGATTGTTTTTTTATCGGATAAAAAACAATACTCCCACGAAGCCTCCTTAAGGACCTGCTTTAACAGCATGGGGGAGTAGGAGAAGAGCGCACTTTCATCCAGTCTAAGGATTTTCACAGCCCTTCTAAAATTACTAACAAGTTTGGAGAATTCCTTAAAATTGCCCAAAAGTTCATTTTTGAGTAAAACTCGCAGGGTTCCCTCTCTTGCTCTGGCCAAACTGGCTACCCACCTTATTAAGGCACACAGACCCTGAACCCAGGCACTCCTGAGTCCAAAGTCCAACCTGCAGGCGGCCAGAGGACAGGCATTGTTTAAAGTCGAGAGGGATCTTAGGAGTTTTCCCTCGATCTTGTGGCAAAAGTCCCAAAGTTTTATCTCTATTATTTCTATACCATACAAGATGGTTGCGGGGATTTTAGCTCTAAATACTTCGAGAAGGCTAGAAAAATGTCTTTTCCCCGTTGCCAGGTATAGGGACTTTAACCCATTGCCATGGGCAAGAGCTTTGCGAGAGCAATGCTCTATATGGAGATTCTCGCTCATATTGGCCGAGAATATTTTCCCCAAAAATGTGTAACAAGTTACGACCTCCAGTCTATGTGCTCCAATAGCCCAACCAAAATTTGACGAGCGGCATTTCTTCCTGCCCGCTATACACATCACCTTACTTTTATTGATATTAATCTTCATATGATGCTCCCCAGCGAAGTCCTGAAGAGCCTGAAGCCGATTTGCCAGACCCACGGGAGTTAAGTCAAGCAATAACACATCGTCGGCATACATCAGGCAGGCAATTGGCACCCCTCCTATCAACGGTGCGATCCCCTCACTGTGGGACACAACAGCAGGGAGGTCAGTAGTATAAAGGGAAAACAACAGGGGCGCCAATAAGCAGCCCTGTTTAAGGCCATTCTGGGATGGTATTTTAGCCGAAAGTCCCCTCTCACCCCCCATTAAGACCCTGCACCAGGTGTCAGTGTGCAGAGCCCGCACCAATTCCAACAGGGGAGTAGGGACACCCAGTGACGCCAGTTTTCTCCACAGCGTTCCCCGATCTACTTTATCGAACGCTGTGGAGAAATCAATAAAGGCGGCGTATACGACACCCCCTCTCACCTGGACATATTTGTCAGTAATGACCTGAAGGGCAGTCAGGTTGTCCAAAGTGCCATGTTCCCTTCGGAAGCCAGTCTGTTCCAACGGCAAGATATTACGCTCCTCCACCCAATCCGAAAGAGAACTCAGGAGGCATTTCGCAAAGACCTTTCCGATGGAGTCGAGGAGCGCAATCATGCGATAATTGCTGGGTCTATCCCGTGCCCCCTTCTTGAAGATAGGGACCAAAATGCTTCCTCTCCACGATGCCGGGACACGTTTGGAGAGATGGCAAGCCCTAAACAGGGGATACAAGATTTTACTCCAGGTTAATGGGTCCTGTTTTAGGACCGTCATCGGAAGCTCATCCGGTCCCATGGCCCCAGAGGAACGCATATTTTTTATAGCCAACTCGATTTCCTTCTCAGAGGGAAAGAAGACCGAGTCATCAGGGGTAGCAAACATGATGTTATCCACACTTGTGGTCCCATTCCCTGCATATAATTCCCGAATATGAGAGGACCATATATCCTCAGGTATAGCTATGGGAGTGGGGGCGTGGCGTGTACCACATCCTTTCCCGATTATTGCCCAGAAGTCTTTAATATTGCCACATGCAGCTGATTCCCTTAGTTTGATCCATACTTCATCCTCCCTGTCCCTTTTGATTTTTAGCTTAAGTCTGCTTCTCTTTCTTCTTAACCTAGCAATAATTTTCCCCCGTTCTGGTACCCTTTCAACGTACTGTGCACGGATCAGTTTGTTTAATTCCCTATTTAAGTTACGAAGAGACGGAGGGACTACCTCTCCTTTTTTCCTAGGGGGGACAATTTTTTTAGCATTCAAAAGAATCTTTAACATGAATTCCTCAAAACAAACTATTTCATTTCCGTTCCACTCTTCTATTTCCTTAAGGGTATCAGTCAGTAGCTCCTGCACTCCATTAATGGCAGCATAATTCCAGAAGCATCTTCCAGTTATTGAATGGAAGGTAGCCTCCTTGCCATTTAGCGACCAGGATGCCGTATTCAAAGAATTTAGAGAGATTGATATTGATAATATACTATGGTCGCTCAGAGTCGTGGGGGTGATCTGTAAGTCAAGAATCTGGGGAAACAGACTATAGCTGGCGATGGCATAGTCCAAAATTGATGACCCAAAGGGGGATTTGTGGGTATAATTTGCGGGGACGTCAGATGGAAATCTTCCATTTAAGATAATACCATCCCCGATTGCTAGTTCTTTTAACAAGATCTTCCCCCTTTTATTTGTCTTTAGATCTGCAGGGAAAAGTGTCTGGGGGATGCAGTGTGCTTCCTCCTTCGCTTTATCCCTGAAGAGTTTTAGACTGGCATTTGATACTTTACAATTCAGATCACCAATAAGTAAAATTACGGGAAAAGGAGGTGAGTTTTTTATCTTATCCATATACTGGAGAACCCGCTGCAAGTTATCATTAAAACATTCCTCAGGCGGAATATACACATTAAAAATTACCATGGGGTATTTTGCATTATCAAGAAATATATTTTCTAAAGTAATTGTGTGGAAAAGTCTACTGGGATCAATGTAATGGGAAAATCTCCATTGAAACTTGTTTGACAGTAAACAGGCGAGGCCCCCCCTAGCATGCCCTTTCTTAGAGGGCGCAGCCGGTATTTCCAAAACATAGTAATCTTTTAATGGCATTAACCTGTCTATGCACCATGTTTCCTGGATACACAATATATCAGCCTCCAGAGTGGATAGAAGGGACATTTTCTCCGGGCTGCTATGGAAACCGGCCGCGTTCCAGGAAATTATGTTTAAGGCTGGGTTAAAGATGTTGGAACAATTTGGGGTTATCCTTATTTTTTGTTGATAATGCACTATGAAGCCAATTCCACCGGTTATTATCATCATTGAGTGTGGAATTCTCAACAAGTGGAAGAGGCTTCACGTGCGATACAGAGCGTTTTCCTCTGGATACCCAGATTTTCAGGTCTCTCAGAGGAGAGGTAACCCCGTTTTGCTCACCGCCCCTCAACCCCTGTTTATCAGAAGCGTTTGGCTTGCCAAGGGTAGAAATAGGGAGAATATCAATACCCAAGCGTTGAAAATTTTCAGCCTGCTCTAGTATCAGATTTGTTATAATGGGGGAATAAAATTTCACCCGAATACTCAAAACCCGACTTCCACCCAGCAGAGTCACCAATTCTATGTCTCTAGACTGAATGTGGTAGAGACATTCAACTTCACTGAAACGTTTAAGAAGCCAGGCTCTATTTAACAAAAGGTCAGTGTCAAATAATGGAACAAAATCAAGTACACGCACATCCACGGGGGCCTTTGGCCTACTTACAGGTCGAGCCGGAGGACAAGAATTTTCGGAGTCAATTGTTACCACAAAGGGGGGGGCAAAAGGGTTTAAATTCCCAGATGGATAGGAAATTGGGCCTCCCAGTGCACTCCGAGAAGGTGAGCCTGGGAGAGAGCCCCCAATTTGTGGAAACTCTTCCTGAGAAGGCAGGCTGTCTTGTTCATTTTCCTCCTCCACTGAGGTTGAAGTGGTTAAGTTCACATCCATGTCCACTTTTAAGGAAGTGGATAGGGATTCCCCATTCCTTATTTCATTCTCCCTTGCCTCTGTGCATTTTTGGAAGATGATCCTCCGTTGCTTCTTCTTTCTATATTTTCGGATTGGTTTCCTCTTAGTGGCTTTGGTACTTTTTTGTTTACCATGTTTTCTTTTTTCTTCATTGTCCTCAAGTTTATTGGCCGGGAGATCTTTTCCGCCATCCGGGACAAAGATAGAAAATAACTCCTGAGCCGTTTTGGGGCCAGGCAAGATCTTATCCTCCTCCTCTATCTCCAGGACTATATTCTTGATACAGTTTGATGCTGCAGTATGAGGCTTCTCCTTAAGAGAGGCCATATCAGGCTCTTCATTGTTCTTAACTAGATCGCTTCTATTAGCAATACCGTTCCCCTCGAATACAGAAAGTCCAGGCTCGAGGGGGGAGGGCTTACTCAAATCCGGCATTTTCTGCAGCAGTAGCTTTAGGATTTGAGTAACTGATTCAAGGATACAGTCAGAACTGCCAACAAATTTCCCCAAAAGCTGCAAAATTGAAGCAAGAAGTTGTTCCAGCACGATCATGGACTCAGAGATCGGCTTTTCTCGTGCTTCCGCAGTCCGGATATTATCTAGGAGATTGAGGTCAGGGCTCTTGGAGGAGTTTAGTAGAACAGATAATTCATGTCTGTTTAGCGACGGGGTGCTACTGTACAGCATTAACCCTGATGGGGTGGCGCCCCCCTGAGCTTTACATTGCTCCAGGGATTCCACTTTATCAGGGCTTACGTAGCGACCCCAAAGTTCCAGATCAATGGATAATGCAGACATGTCATCCTCCGGCCTGACATTCAGGGGTACCTGAGGGATCGATGGTATGTGCACTGGCTCACTTATAATCCTCGGCTTCCCATCTGTAGGGTCCCGGGTGGGAGACCCTCCTACCATTGTTTGGGGGGCCTCCTGCTGGACCAGGGGAGATCGAACCTCAGAGGTAGTTGGTAAGCGTACTTCCAGGGTTTTAGTATCTGGATTATGTAAAGTAGCACCTTGAGGTTTTTTTATACCAGACAAGTCCCAAAGTTCAGATAACTGACATTGGCCTTTCAAAGGTGGGTTGTTTACTGACTTGTTTCTTGTCCGAATGATAGTTAGTTTCCGGGCAGGTTTTTCTCCCACTACCTTTCCTGATCGTAGAGTTTTAGACATTTTCCGCAATAATACAAAAATAGAGATAAAACAATGATAAACGAATAAAAGTCTGGAATTAGGACAGACCCAGGCAGATCAGGTAAGACCAGGGTGGAGTGTAGCTATCACAGTTCTCGTATCAAGTTATCCTCCCACTCAGATGGACACAGTAGCGAATAGATGATAGCAGTGTGGAAATATGAAAAATAAGAGAGCGGGCCCAGCCCGGCCTACCTCGGTCACTGAGGGCCACAGAGGGCCCGCCCTTTGCCCGGGCTTAGCCCGGCGTCCCGCTCGCGTCCCGCGAGACGGGGGTGACTCTGTATTTGAGCGCCTCCTGGCGCGCGTTTGGCGCGATTAGCGCCGCTAGGGCAGCTGGGTATTGTAGTTTTGCTGCTCCTCTACCGCACTCCACACGGCTGCAAGACCCAGAGATGGAGCAGGGGTCGGCGGCGGGAGGCGGGAGGACGAAAGCACCAGAGTCAGCTGCTGCAGGTAGGTTCAGGGGCAGCCCGGGGTCCACACAGCGTCCGTTTCTGAAAGCAGAGAGTCGCCCCCTCGACCGGGGTGACTCTGTATTTGAGCACCTCCTGGCGCGCGTTTGGCGCGATTAGCGCCACTAGGGCAGCTGGGTATTGTAGTTTTGCTGCTCCTCTACCGCACTCCACACGGCTGCAAGACCCAGAGATGGAGCAGGGGTCGGCGGCGGGAGGCGGGAGGACGAAGGCACCAGAGTCAGCTGCTGCAGGTAGGTTCAGGGGCAGCCCGGGGTCCACACAGCGTCCGTTTCTGAAAGCAGAGAGTCGCTCATTCTTCAATATGTAAGACATATTTTAACTTTACAGAAACATACAGTCACTGGATGTTGTCATCAGTGATGTCATCAGTGATGTCATTTGAGATGTCATCAGTGATGTCATCAGTGATGTCACTGACCATGTCATGAATGATGTAATATGTGACATCATCAGCAGTGGATTGCGGGTGCGCAATATATAGTTAGTGCAACTAACTATATATGCGAATTTAAATCGTTTTGTGTGAGTAAAATAAGGTTTTGTAAATGCTAATTCCTAACTATATATGGCCTATAACCCATGGTTTTTTCAGTGAATATATATATATATATATATATATATACATATATATATATATATATATATATATTATACATTATATAAATTGTTAGACGGTGGTTCTGCCCATCTGAGCCACCCAGATTTTTCGCTTTTTGAACACCCAAGTTTGAGCTTTTACTGTGGGAGAGCCTTATAAGCTGGGACTCACTCACAGTGAACTCATGATTATTATTATTATTATTATTATATTTCTTATATAGCGCCAGAATCGACCCCCGAAGGGGTATCTCCGTGCTTGCCTTGGGAACCCGTCCTGGTTTTTCCCTGTGAGATAGCCCCTACAGGGCATCCCCAAGGTGAAAGCCAGGCATCCCGCCACGGGGGGCCGTTGTGGAGATTAAGCAAGCTTAATGCCCAGAGTTACAGAGTGTGAACCCATGATTAGGTCAGGCACCGAAGCGAGAATTATCGGGTCCGTGGACATTTGAGCTCAACACCCTGCCGCGTCGGAAATTGAACCCTGGTCCCGGGTCGGACCTCTGCTTCAGGGTATGCCTGCTCTAACCAGTGAGCCACACTTCTCCACTGATGATGAAAGAGACTGCATGTGGATTATACCGGTGTTGCCCTAGTGAGAGAAGGCCGCTGCGCTGCAGCTGGAGTAAGGTGCACTGGACTGGTTACATGTAGACATGTGTGTACATGCATGTGCACTTGGGTAGGCTCTGCCCCGGAAGGATCCTGTTGTGCGCATCCCAGGAGCAGGTACAGATAGAATGGTGTGGCAGGAATGATGCAGTTAGATGGTGACAAGAAATAGGCTTTTTATTGTGGGAAGACACATGGAAGGGAAAGTCAGTGTGCTTTACTGTTTTCAATTTAGGAACACTCCATTACTTTCCTATGAAGATTGGGACCACATGGGGTAGTTTCACTTCCATAGGGCCTACAAATTCCAGACATGCACCAAAGTACACTAAAAGATGTGTGAAAAGAAGTATTCTGATGAATCAAAGTCATATCTGTACTTCTTATGTGTCATCCGGAAAAGTCATATTCTTTGACTCAGCTCATAACCAAAGCTTGGCTGGGTAGGACCCTGCCAGGCTTGATAATTACCTTCCTCCCCAAGCTGCCGTATCAGAGGCCTAGCCCTTCACTGCAAGCATTCGTAATGGCAAAAGTCTCCTCTCCAGGAAAGAGGAATGGTGGTGGAGCCACAGGTTATCCATCAGCAGCTGTCCCTCTGTGCCAGGCACTAAGGGGGGAAGGGACCTTTTCAGAGACCATGTGGCATGAGACCCCTGGACAATGCCACCTTGAAGAATCCCAAAGGCCTGTGCAAGAAGGAGGGAGCAGGGGCAGAGGGGTGATGTGTCGCTGCAGGATAGGGCAGAAGTGCCTTCCTGCCAGCCCCCTGAAAATTATTTTATAAAGGTCTTGCACAGGAAGAGGAGCTCTCTCTGGGGTCTGGTCTTGCTGAGGAAGACTGGTGCTGGAGCCTGGCGCAATAGGCAGTTGCAAGGAGGAACCCCCTGACTTTCCCTGGACCCTAGACTACGCCTTTGAGGGAATCTGGGGCCAGTGATGAGAGGCCCAGAAGGAGAGCCAGGTGAGAGGTCGGTTTAGGGAGCCAGTGAAGACAGCTCCCTGCTGAATTCACCCTCTTTGAGACCTAGAGGGTGGCAGAAAGGGCTCCCAGCGGCTAGGGCTGGCCACCAGGAGCAAGAAGAGGTACAAATGGTGGAAATCAGTCCCCTGGGGTCTGATATGTACCCCCCAGAAGGTAGGTGACCATTGACCTCTAATGGGACCACCGTTCTTGGATGTACACCCAGGGTGGGTCAGGTCCTGGGGGCTGCCCCCAGAAGAGGTAAAGTTGGGGAGCGCCATTGCTCCCCCTGTGACAATGCCCAAGAGGGGTGCCAGGAGCCCACCCTGGCCCCCGATGACACCGAAGGACGGGGAGCGCCATTGCGCCCCATGCAAAGAGATCTCTGGACCCCGGGACCCACAACACTGGGACCCCGTGTCTGCAGCAGAAAGAGGAGGAGTGCCGTCGCACTAACCCCCCAAGCTGAAGAAGACAACCGGGGGACACCGTCGCACTCCCAGCAATGATTTCCCTGGGGCACGGGACTCCAACTCCGAGCCCCGAAGAGAAGGTGGAAGTCGGGGAGTGCCTTCACGCTCCCCGTAAAGATTGCCCCAGGGGGCCCGGGATCCCCAACTCTGTGCCCCAGTGTGAAGCTGGAAGAGGGGGAAGTGCTGCCACACTCCCGCTGCAGAAGGAAGGAAGGGGGATTGCCGTCACACTCCCCTTGGGCCCTGTTGGGGCCAGCGACTGTTTTGGTGTCTGCCTGCAGGAGCAGGCGGACCAGAAGGAAGCGTTGGCACCCGGGCCGCACACAAGGGTGCTGACCAGGCGAGGAGCAGGCAGGAGCAGCAGGGAGTGGGCTCCGCGAGCTGCAATGGCACTCACCTGTGAGGAAAGAGGTCTGTGTGGGACCGGGCCGCCAACGGTGGTCATATGAGGTGTGAGGCCGTCAGAATGGGCAGCATGGCTCTCCCCAGAGCAGGGGGAGAGCCGTTGTTCTAACATGAGTACTCTGCACACAAGGCGCCCCATAATGCCTTGCAGGGCATGGGGATTGCTATGTGCTTTGGGGTGCTAGCTCAAAAAGGTGCAGGGGGAGCTGCAGGAGCAAGGCAGACTCCTCCAACCCTTAGTCTCTGGGGGATTTTAAAAAAAGAACTCCACAAGGGGTATCCAGGGTTTGAAAGCTGAATCCATTGCAGGAACTTTTTTTCTGCAGCTGGGAGCTGAAGATTGGGACTGCACTGAAGGGTGCAAGGTTAAACCTGGATGGTCATGGAAATGACACCCCATAGAGGGGAATGGTGAAATTGCACACTGGTGCTTTTAGCTGGAGTTGGTTCTTTTAGGGGACTGGAAGTCACATGTGAATTGTGAAAGCATAAGCAAAGTGGGCTAATGTTTCTGGACATTCCTGCTATGGTGTCTGGCTGTACATGCTTAATCCTGTGATTATAATGGTGATGCCTTTTAGGGGCTTTAATTACAATACATTATCAATGTGATCGGGTATTATACAGACTGCCATTCTAAGTGATGCCTAAACATGTATTCTTGCTACCGCATTAAGTGATGAACAACCCAGATTGGTAACCACTGTGATTCTGGGGTGTATCGTGTATGTTCAATATGAGGTGCTTAGTCAGGGTTATGTGTCATTAGGGCAGGTGTTCCTGTATAAATGCTTGTTGAGATAATGGGGTGGGTCGCAACTGGGATGGTGCTGGTGGGCAGGGCACTTACTCCAGATTATGGTCATCGTACTGTATTTGGGGTCAGGATGATGTGCACACATGGGAGTGGTGGTACTAGACCCCATCCCCCTGCGGGAGGGGTGGGAAATGTTATGCAATGTCACGAAGTAGTTCCAACAGCTTATGCATATTTGTAAATTATTGCACCGCATTGAGTGGTGTGTGTGTGTAATATTCTTCCTTTTATAAAGCAAAGCGCAGACTGAATAATCAATTATTGGGTGTTATTTTTGCACACTAGTAAATGGCAATTAGTAGCCCACAACACCTCCCTTTAGTAAGCCTTAGACTGCTCTACAACGCTACCCTCTGACAGTCAAGCGCTACAATAGGGTATTTGGTTCCCAGTGAAGGACAAATGTAGACATGTTATTTGTGCAGGCCTCACAGATACTGCCTCGTTTTCCAACATATTACCTACTGGCGGTCGCCAGTAGGTAGTTATAGTTAAAACCTAGTTTCCATAGGAAATTTGCAACATTCTATTTGGAATAACTCTGGCGCCGGTGGACGAATCTTCGCGAATTTCACCAAGAAGATAGCCTACTCCGCTCCGCTCCTTCCCTGAAAGTTTAGGGGTGATTTGTGAAGCGGGGGCCGAGAAAAAAGGGGACCCAAAACATGTTTTCCCCATGCAATTTCCCATAGGACCTTTAGCCGGGGCTTTTTGTTAAATGATGTAAATCTGTTCAGTAGTTCCTGAGAAAATTAAAATGAAAATCATAAGTATATCTAGAGGTGCATACGGTAAGCTTACTGTAAGCTTACTGTACTCTGTACCTTCACGAGCATGAGCTGAATGCTAATTGCCTGTCAACTGTCTGTCAACACTCCAAACCAGGAAGTGTTGGCAGCCATCTTGTGCCTCGGTAGACTGAGGCACAAGAAAGCTGAAAAACAAATGTGTAGAAAGCAAAAAGGGGGCCGGGTAGAAACACCCTGACCCCCTAGGCCTAATCAGGGGGTCCCACAAGGACCCCCAAGGCTCCCCCCAAATTTTTTTGGGGGACAAAAATCACGGGATACGAGTACCGTATGAGTACCGTATGAGAACGGTAAGCTTACTGTAAGCTTACTGTACTCTGTACCTTCCTGAGCATGAGCTGAATGCTAATTGGCTGTCAACTGTCTGTCAACACTCAAAACCAGAAAGTGTTGGCAGCCATCTTGTGCCTCTGTAGACTGAGGCACAAGAAAGCAGGAAAAAAAACAAGTAGAACGCAAAAAGGGGGCAGGGTAGAAACACCCTGACCCCCTAGGCCTGCTCAGGGGGTCCCACAAGGACTCCTAAGGGCCCCTAACAATTTTTTTTTTAATCAAAATCCCAGGGTACGAGTACCGTACGAGTACCATACGCGCACCTTTCCGAGTACGAGCTGCATGCTCATTGGCTGTGAACACTGCAAACCAGGAAGTGTTGGCAGCCATCTTGTGCTCGGTAGACCGAGGCACAAGAAAGCAGAAAAACAAATGTGTAGAATGCAAAAAGGGGGCAGGGTAGAAACACCCTAACCCCCTAGGCCTGCTCAGGGGGTCCCATAAGGACCCTCAAGGCCCCAATTTTTTTTTTTTAAACCCGGTCTGCTTTTTTTCAAATGACCCCCCAGGGGTACCAAATCCCGGGGGCATAGTGAAAAAGAAGTGTGAGGGGGGCCAATCCCCCCCACACTGCCCCAGGGACCACCACCCCCTGGGGCAAAGCAAAGCAGCCCCCTGGCGCATACTGTCGGTTGCAGGTGGGCTAGTTGGCCCCCATGGACCCACAGTATGCAAGGGGCATTGGTTCCCCCTCTGCAAACACGCCAGGGGGCTGCGTTGCAGAGAGGTGTAAAAAGGAGGGTGGCCTCATTACACCTCTCTGCAATGCAGCCCCCTGGCACATACTGGAGGTTCCTGGTGGGCTATAGAGGTGTAAAAAGGGGTGTGGCCTCATTACACCTCTCTGCAATGCAGCCCCCTGGCACATACTGGAGATACCATGTGGGCTAGTTGGCCCCTAGGGACCCCCAGTATGCAAGGGGAATTATTTCCCCCTCTGCAAACGCGCCCGGGGGCTGCGTTGCAGAGAGGTGTAAAAAGGGGCGTGGCCTCATTACACGTCTCTGCAACGCAGCCTCCTGGTGCATACTGGAGGTTCCCAGTGGGCTAGTTGGCCCCTAGGGACCACCAGTATGCAAGGGGACTTAATACCCCAACTTAGAATACTCTACAGGGCGCGTTAGCACAGTGGTGAAGGTAGGGAGTGGGGCTTGAGGTGATGTGAGTGCAAACATGCACTGAGGCACATTTTAATTTGGGGAATTAATTCCTGTTCAATCCAGAGGTCCCCTAGGGGGCAACTAGTCATACAGGTATCTCCAGTAAGCGCCACAGAGCTGTGTTGCAGAGTGTTGTAAAAAGGGGACATGCCCTTTGAAGGACTTTCTGCAATACAGCTGCTGGCGCATACTGGAGGTTCCTGGTGGGCTAGTTGGCTCACAGGGGACCTCAGGATTGATGAGGAATTAATTCCCCAATCTAGCTCACTACTATGCCTGAAAAGTAAATCTAACTGTACTTACCAGTAACTTTAATTTCCTTCCATAGGATATCATTGCCTGCTATATAAAATATATATAAATTAAAAAATATTAAATAAAAAAGAAATATTACAATTTCAATATTTTTTAAAACATTTTTTTTCAATTTATATAAAAAATGTGTAATGTAATTTAAAATATAAAATATCTAAAAATAAATAGTTTAAAATAATGTAGTAAATCAGTATAAAAAAATATAACAATTAATACATTTAAAACTTATCCTTTACAAAACCTTTTAAATTCACTGAAAAAACCATAGGTTTCAGCCACGTTATAGTTAAAAATTAGCATTTAAAAAACCTTTGAAATTCACAGAAAAAACCATAGGTTTCACACACGTTATAGTTAGGAATTAGCATTTAAAAAACCTTAGAAAATCACTGAAAAAACCATAGGTTTCACACATGTTATAGTTAGCTGGACATTTCACTCATACAAAACCATTGAAATTCGCCCGTTATAGTTATTTCAGCTAACTATAACTCGTGCTCCCGCAATGCACTGCTGATGACGTCACATATTACATCACTCATGTCATGGTCAGTGACATCACTCATGACATCACTGATGACATCTCAAATGACATCAATGATGACATCACTGATGACATCATCCTTGTGAAAGAGTGTCAGACCTCCTCTCAGTGTATTATAACCCTGCTGGACAACGGAGAAACGGCGGCCCTCATCCTCCTGGACCTGCCAGCCGCCTTCGACACGGTCTGCCACCACACACTACGAACACGCCTCCAAAACGCTGGGATCCAAGAGAAGGCCCTGGACTAGACCACCTCCTTCCTCTCCGGCAGAACACAGAGCGTCCGCCTTCCCCCCTTCCGCTCCGAAGCCACCGAGATCATCTGCGGCATACCCCAGGGCTCATCCCTCAGCCCAACTCTGTTTAACATCTACATGGCACCGCTCGGCCACGTCACCCATTGGAATGACCTCAACATCCTCTCCTACACCGATGACACCCAGCTGATACTCTCCCTCACCAAGGACCCCCACACCGCCAAAACCAACCTTCACGAAGGAATGAAGGCCGTTGCTGAATGGATGAGGAACAGCCGACTGAAGCCGAACTCGGACAAGACGAAGGTCCTCATCCTCGGATGTAACCCTTCGGCCTGGGACGACTCCTGATGGCCGACCGCACTGGGAAGTGAGCCAACACCCATTGACCGCACACGCAACCTAGAGGTCATCCTCGACTCCACCCTCTCCATGACTAAACAGGTCAACGCCGTCTCCTCCTCCTGCTTCAACACCCTCCGCATGCTCCGTAGGGTCTACAAGTGGATCCCCACTGAAACGAGAAGAACAGTCACCCAGGCCCTTGTTAGCAGTAGGTTGGACTATGGAAACACCCTCTACGCAGGAGCCTCGGCCAAACTCATGAGATGGCTCAAAAGCATCCAGAACGCCTCTGCATGCCTGATCCTCGACATCCCTCACCGCAGCCACATCACACCCCACCTGAGAGACCTGCACTGGCTCCCGGTCAATAAGAGGATAACCTTCAAACTCCTCACTCACGCACACAAGGCACTCCACAACACTGGACCAACGTACCTCAACAGACGACCCAGCTTCTACACCCCCACCCGCCAGCCCCGCTCCGCCGACCTCGCCCGCGCTGAAGTCCCCCCGTCCGAAGAGCGACCTCAGGCGGCAGATCGTTCTCCCACCTCGCCGCAAAGACCTGGAACACGCTCCCCATCCACCTACGGCAGACCCAAGACTTGCTGACCTTCAGAAAACTCCACAAGACCTGGCTTTTCAAGCAGTAGCAACATTCCCCACCCCAGCGCCTTGATACCCTTACGGGTGAGTAGTGCGCTTTACAAATGATATGATTGATTGATTGATTGATACACACATTCAAAAATAGAAACTACAATTTTCAAAAAAATGGAGATACCAATTCCAGTTAGAAAAACCTATTCAGTAATTCCAAAATCTACATAAACATCCAGTCATTCACTAACAGTTCTATATAGGCACTCATACATCTTCTCACTTATCATATGTACTCATCCACCTATACACCTTATTACACACGGACACTTATCTATAAAGTTATTCACACACAAACTCACACATGCAAATAAACTATCAAACATCCATTTACTTGCATATACAGCTATACACCCACCACCACAATTACTTCTACAGAATCGTACACATACTTACTCTCTTAAACAATCACTTATAGAAACACATACTTATTTATACAGGAACTCTTACAATCTCTCGCTCTCACATATACTCACTTATATACATCAATACTCACATATACTAGTTTAACACATATGTAGTTACTCATAAAGATACTATTGAGATAGTGATTCACTCACTAACACACCCATACACACACTCATCCACTCATACAGCCCTGCACACATGCTGTCTACAAAACACATACAAACAGTGAGTCGTCCATTCATGCATTTATGCGGTAAGTAATACCCCCCACCAACCCATACAGACACTCATACTGATACTCTAAAAACCAACTAATAACCCATATCGACACTCATGTAGCTAGTCACCAACCCATGCAGCCACTTATACACAAAGTGAGACACTGATACAGATATTTTCATATTTAAACATTACTCGCTTATACATGTATTCATTAAGATACACTTAATAAGTCAGTTATAAAATCATTTTTACAAATAAAACACCCATTTAGACATCTATTTACACATTTTTTCTTCCATCGACCTTTAGATATACATATATGAAACATATTTATTTTTCAGAAAGACACACATTCACTGGATGATGTCATCAGTGATGTCATTTGAGATGTAATCAGTGATGTCATGAGTGATGTCACTGACCATGTCATGAGTGATGTAATATGTGACGTCATCAGCAGTGCATTGCAGGCGTGCGAGTTATAGTTAGCTGAATTAACTATAACGGCGGAATTTCAATGGTTTTGTATGAGTGAAATGTCCAGCTAACTATAACATGTGTAAAACCTATGGTTTTTTCAGTGAATATATATATATATATATAAAACATGTCATTATGGTCAGGTTACAGTTTCATTACTTTGGCACTGTTTGATGAATCTGCATAAAACTCCCCCCAACCAAAAGAAACCCCATAATCTTGCAAAGTTTCTGCACATTAACTGGCATATTTACAATAGAATGGTGGAGCATGGTATTAAACTAAAATTGCTAACGCCGTGCTCCGCCATTCTGAAATGCAGGAAAGCGCTGTGTTTACCATGATACAGTACAACCCCTCCATTTTCCCTAGTGCTGGAGCTAAATTCAGCTGCCTATCGCCAACACAGGAATCATAGTGCGAAGTGGCCTGCGTCGATGGAAGGATTGTTCATTTGCAGGAAGGTGTCTCTTCCTGCACATAAACAATCACAAATGCCGATTTGTAACTCCTGTTTGTGCTGCATTGAGCAGCACACGTAGAAGTTGCAAATCGTCATTTTTTAAACAAATGTTTCTGGGCAGGAAGGGACACCTTCCTCCTCATAAACAATCATTCATGGCAATTCCCTGTTTCTATGAGTCCAGCACAATGCAGCACACATAGAAACAGCAAAAATGAGGAGAAATTACTAATTTCTCCTTGTTTCGCTATGTTAAGACCAGGTTATTTTTTATCCTAGTTTTGGTGCTGCTCCATATTTACGCCACCCTTATAAATAGGGGGCAGTGTCAAAATCAATGGGTGGTGCGACGGAAAGTCTACTGCAACGCCGGTTGCCCACCCCTTTCATGCTAAGTGTAGCAGGAAAGAGGGCCTTATTTATAAGGCGGCGTTATGCCACATCAACTTGCTTAACGCCGCCTTGTTAATAAGGCAAAGGGTTTATCGTCACAGGAATGTCACAAAAAGTGTCGTTCAGTTGAGGATAAGCCCTTGAAAATATGCCTCTAAGTGTCATATATTTCTGTCCAAAGAGCACAAATAAAAGAAAGGTGTGAAATAAGCCTTTGCAATTTTAACTCCAATAGTAAACTTTACTGTCTGACATTGGCACAGCTGCTGAAGGTAATTACACCAAACGTAGCATTAAATAAAACTTTACCCAGAAAATCCCCTTCGTTTGATTTTGTTTTAATCTGTTTAAGTTAGACCAATAGTCTAACTTTAGTAGTAGTAAAGTTAGATTTTTGGTCTAAGTTAGAAAAAAAGTCTAACTTTAGTAGTAGTAAAGTTAGACTTTTGGTCTAAACCTAGACCAAAAGTCTAATTTTACTACTCGTAAATGCCCTTTGTGAATACCAAAAGTTGTAAAGTTAGACTTTCATCTCAGATTACTTCTGTGAATCGGGCCCTATAAATGCTCTTTTCCTTGGGAAACTCATTAAGACCACTAAAGCCAAAGAACTACATTCCAGCAAGCTAGAGCATGGCGTTCTAAGACCCCTCGTATCTGACTTCAGACATAGAGCTGGAGAGACTGCACATCTAGAGGTACTAGATTCAATTATGTATATTAAGAATAATAGCATTGCTGTATGCCGGTGCCTGCCACCTCTCTTCGGAGCCTTCTAGACACTTGACTACTCTTTTCTCTAGCAAGAATTTTGATGCCCTACTGCTGAAGTACTTCACTGTGTCTCTTACTGGCTGATCTATGTTAACCATTTCATGAAAACACTGCGGTCGATAGTACTTTACCCTAACATCACCACTCACTGAATATACGTTGTTATCACTCAGTCTTTTTCTCTGCAGGGAATTACAACGCGGTTGTTACAACGACCGCTTTGTAATTCCGTATACCATTACCCCGCAAGTTGTAACAATGACTTGCGGAGGGGGGCACTGGATTTTGGAATAGTATAATTTACTATTCCAACTCCAGTCTGAGCAGACATTAGGGAAGGTGTTGGAATTTAAATCCAACACCTTCACCCCCCTCCACAAGTCGTTGTTTCGACTTGCGGAGTAATGGTATGCGGAATTAAAACGCGGTCGTTGTAAAGACCGCTTTGTAAATCCCTGCAGGGAAAAAGTTTTGTGGTAAACGTTGCTTACCCCACTCACTAGTATGTAAATTATTCACAACACTGCCCCAGTGTCCCTAACCCTGTTGACCTTGGGAGTTTGAAAAATGCTTATCAGTGCTGCATTGCCCTTGCATCATGCAAGGTAGCGCAAGAGCAACGCAACACTAAAATCCTGTTTACCAAGCCCTTTGGTCTTGGTACACCTGGACTAATGCAAAGCAGCACAAGTCACTGCCTTGTGTTACACGGCCCTAGGGAGGCGTTCCATGGATGGAGCGTGGATGGTCCCACACATCCACCAATGGATTTTGATGCATTCCAAGATTTATCATAAATGGTAGACCTGTGAATGCATTAAAATGCTTCGCCTTCCCAGGGGAGGTGTAACGAGGAGAAATATCTTTATTTCTCCTCGTTTTTCCTCTTTCTACATGTGCTTGCTTCATTCTGCAGCACACGTAACAAGAGGAAAAAGCCTCAGAGGATTGTTTTTGTGCAGGAAGGTGTCCCTTCCTGCACAGAAACAATCTTACCAGATACCCTTGAACCTTGATGCAAGGTATTTGCATTGGCACTAAACAGCCAACAGTGTGCCAGCAGAAGACAGGAATGCACCATATAATGTTAAATATGGCGCATTCCTGCCCTCTCCCTTTTACGCAGCAATGCAAGGCGTTTTTCTGCGTCGGTGAAATATTGATAAATCTGCCTCCAGGTTTCTAGTATCAGCCAATGGAGTACCTTAACATTGTTTGAAGTAATTTAATTCAATGCTTTGCGCCATGTGAGCACCCCCACAAGACGGTAGTGAATAATCCTTTTTTTGCTCCAGACAAAGGTGAATCTTTCTGTTGTACACGTCCATCTTGAATGTTTCTATATAATAGAAGTGCACAAAATAGCATATTTTTTAAACACAACATCATGTCCGAAAACAGGGCCGAAGGTAACATATTGCCTTCTTCGAACACATAAAGCTAAAGAAATACATCGAGTTCTTCATGTCATCAAATAAAAAAATCGTATATATATGTATAATAAATTACACCAGTCAAAGGTAGGAGGCCTATAAATTAGGAAAAAAGTTGAATGTAATTGATCATACTGGGAAAACCGCCCGCATAAATAAAAACAAAAAAGTGCGAGCTAAGCTTCAAGAGATTCCCAAGTCGAATTAAACAAATGACCTTTGCAAAACTCTCCTGTGCCTCCCAGCTGTTAGGCAGACTCGGGGAAAGCAGTCTCTACAGGCTCCCTGGGTTCTCCAATTGCATTTTCAAATTTAATATTCAGTCTCATACTACCAACGGCTAGCTACAATATTGCCAATTATTTCTTTCAGTACCCACACTGCACCGCATCAAAGGACATCATTTAGACTCTGCCCGTTCTGCGAAAGGCAGCTCGGCGTTAAGTTCACGAGGGAAACGTGCAGCAATCTCCCCGAGCAAGCATCTTGATAGAACAGTTTAAATGAAATCCCGAGACATGCGAATATTATTTATTTTTCGTGGTTTTATCTGTCACATTGCATTGGTTTGATGTATTAAGAGTCGAAGAATAGGTTAACTCGGTATTAGGAGAATTCAGCCAGTCAGGTGTACTTCATATTCCTCCAGTCACGTGATAGCAGACTCGCTGTGAGGCCGGAAGATTATGAGAGGAGAATGCAATACGGACCCCGGGGGAAGTAAGGTCGCAGAACAGTCTTCCTCCAGAGTTTTCGCTCAAAGGCCGGAAGGACACGGTTATCTAGGGTCAGGGGTTAGGGCTGGGGTAGGGATTGGTGGGAGGGTATAAGAGCCAGGAGAGGAGACTCGTCCTCCTCTTGTGCCCGACATCAGTGGGGAGGGTAGTAAATTTTTGGACCACCCACCCACCCTACAAGTTCTGAGGGAAGGGTTGGTCTGTTTATTAGCATGCCCGTTTAGGACGGGTTGTGTAGGCTTGGGGTTGCAGTATTTTGGAGGGGTGGGGAGTCTTGGAAGGGCGCACCCACCCCTCCGTGGGGGGAAAACAGGTGAATGATGGGGGAGCAGGATGCAAGAGTGCGTTGTTGGGAGAGAGGATGTTGAAAGACAAGCGAGGAGGTGAATGGAGAGTTGGAAGAGGTCACAGAAGGAAACAGGAAGTGTGCAGAAGAAGTGAGAGGAATGGATGAAGAATGAAATGTTTGGGTAGGGGATTGTTTAGAGTTTAAGTTGAGGTTTTTGTTAAAGTATTGTGTTTACAACCTGTCCCAATAAATGGCCTTTTACGCTTCAAGAACAGCGTGGAGTGTAATTATTGCGCGAAGACTCGAGTGAACATAGTGGTGGCACGAGAGAAAAGCGCCGTGATCTCATTGGACAATGGGTGACCTGAAAGGTCGGTGCAGCACTGGGACAACAATGCAGTGAATGGGGGAACAGCAGGTAGCCCCATGTGGACAGCACATTGACCAGGGAGTACAGTGCGTACCCGGAAAAGTAAGGTGGCCTGAAATGGTGGAACAGTGGCCTGGGAGCACAGTGCAGTTACCTGAAAGGACAAAACAGTTCCCCGGGAGGACAAGGCAGGGACCTGGAACGACAGCACAATGACCAGAAAGAACATAGTGGTGATCTTAAAGGGCAAACAAGGGCTTGTCAGTACAGCACAGTGACCCGTTATGACAGTGTGGCCACCAGAAAAGATGTAGCAGTGATTTGAGAAGACTATGACATGGATTAAGAGTACAATGCAGTGATAAGAAGATCAGCGCGTGACCTCGGAGGATGGGGCAGTGACCTGGGAGGACATCACAAACAAATTAGAGTACATCACAGTCGCCTGAGATGATACAGCAAGGGACCTGAAAGGATGGAGCAGTGACCCAAAAAGACAACACAAAGACATCAGAGTACATTGGAATGACCAAAGAGGGTAGCGTAGTGACCTGAAAGAACAGTGAGTTGACTTGAAAGGGGAGCGTATGAGCAGAGAGGACAGTGCGGTGATATGAAAGGGTGTGTCCACGAGGGCTCCACAAGACCGTATTCCTTCTTGCCAGAGTCCTCCTGAAACAAATTTGCTGCTGCATACAAGTTTTTAGTGTGGGAAACTTGTTTCTGTAGCCCACCAAGACCGTGCCTTGGGTAATTCACTTGGCAGGTTAATTCTGGCCCTTCAGATGCCGAGGAGTCCAAAAGGTTTCTGAGTTCAAGTTTTCAGAGGGGATAGGAAAAGTCCAGGACCTCAGGAAAAGCACCTCACCTGGGGTTCACAACTCACTAGCACTGGTTTCTCCATTGGAACCCCCCCCACCCTCCACTGCTATGGAGTGTGGCGGCGGGACCAGTGTGTCATTGCTGCAAGGAGTAGTCATTTCAGTTTGAAGTGTGCATGTAGGTTTGGCCAATTATCTTACTATGGCCAGCCCGACATGCACAATTCAAATCTCTCCAAACCAGCTGTCTTGGACAGCTGGGTTTGAAAGCTGGCACAGGCCTCCAGTGACTTTCAGAGTGCTGAGGCAACCTGCTCCAGCGAATCCAGACGCTTCACTCATGCTGCTGAAAATTATGCATGTTAGCAGAGTCTGGATTGGATTAGGTAGTTGGCTGTGTGACATCACCTTATGCTCTGAGAAGTCTGGAGCCAGGGACTGGAGAGCATCAAGGACATGCAGCAGGATAAGGCAAGTGAACTTCTATTTTTTTCTTTCTTGTAATTCTTAATGTAATGCAATTTTATATTTTATGTATGTACATGTGTTTTAATGCATGTAGCGCCCACCATTTTTTATGACATGAACACTTACTGCAACTCAATCCAACAGAGTACATCAACAGGGTCCAGATCAAGTCCAGTTGGTTTAGTTTAGCTAGTCTCTTCGGGAAGAAGGCCTCTTTCAGCTGGCTGTGGCCCTGTAGGTTACAAATGAGGTCAGTCAATTGACCCTTGGAGTCCACTACTTTGTCCTGAGTGCAAGTGGATGCAGGGCCAACCCTTCAATTCTCTGCTGCAGTCTCAGCAAGCAAGTGCAGTTTGTCTTCTGTTCTTACACAGGTCCAAAGTGTTCTGAAGAAGGTCTCTTGGGGTGCCACATGTATGCCTGACTCTGGCTTGTCGGTGGGCTGGACTCCTGGTCCCTTCCTAAGCAATAGAGTATTTATTTATTTATTTATTTATTTTTGCTATTTTTAAAGCGCGCAAATACCTATACAGGTGTCTCGGCGCTGATGATCAGAGAACTCCTTACTCTTTGACGGTAGTTAAACAGAGGAAAAAAGCCACGTCTTGAGGCTCTTTCGGAATTTAATGAGGGTGGGGGCAGTTTTGATATGAAATGGGAGGGTGTTCCATAATTTGGCAGTGGCTGTGGTGAAGCACCTATCTCCCCAAGTGGCTTTTTTGTCCGAGGGACAGTCAGCATACAGGTTGTGGAGGATCGGAGTGTTCTGCGATGCTCCAGAGGATGAAGAGCTATTTTTAGGAACTTAGGCCCTGGGTAATTCAGGGTCTTATAGGCTATACAGAGAGCCTTGAATTTTATTCGGCTCCTGATTGGGAGCCAGTGGAGCTCTTTGATGCGGTGGGATACTGATGTGAATTTGGGGATAGAAAGTAAAATTCTTGCAGCCACGTTTTGAACGGTCTGGAATTTATTGAGGACTCCTTCTTGCGCATTAAGAAGCAGAGAGTTACAATAGTCCGTTTTTGAAAACACTAGAGTACTGATAGGAGTTTTGCCGGCTGACTGTGGTAGATATGGGAGAAGTTTTTTGATTTTTTTGAGTGTATAGAATGCAGATGATACGACGGCATTGGCATGGTGGTGGAAAGTCAGCTTGTTGTCGAAGGTGACTCCCAGGTTGCGAACCTTAGTCACCGGTTCGGGGGGGGGATCCCAGCTCCGGTGGCCACCATTGTGGGGACCATGCTGGTTTCAAGCTCCCGAATGTCATCACCTCCGTTTTATCAGAGTTGAGCTTGAGGCAGTTTGATGACATCCAGGAGCTTATTGCCTTCATACCCTCCTGGAAGTTGTTATACACCGATAGCACTAGTTGCGTGTCATCGGCGTATGTAGTCAGTGCAATACCGTAGGATTTTATCACCCTCGCCAAGTCCGATACATAGATATTAAAAAGCGTCGGACTTAGCGAGGAGCCTTGTGGAACGCCACAGGGAAGAGAAAAGGTCTGGGAGATGAAATTACCCATTTTGACAGTCTGTGGCCGATTGGCGAGGAATGAAGCAATCAGGTCTTTAGCTGTTCCTCCTATTCCGAGGGCTGCGACACGGTCGATCAAGGTGATATGATCGACCGTGTCAAATGCGGCGGAGAGATCTAGGAGTATCAAGACAGCTGATCCTCCCTTGTCCATGGTTGTTCTGATTTCGTCCGCAGCTTTCAGTAGTGCCGTCTCTGTCCCGTGTCCCTGCCTAAAGCCGAACTGAGTGTCGTCTAGCAAATTGTTGTCATTGATGTATTTTGACAGCTGCAAGTTCATGGACTTTTCAAAAATCTTTGCTGGAAATGGGAGACAAGCGATAGGTCTATAGCTTGCTGGAAGAAGAGGGTCTAGCGTGGGTTTTTTCAGCAATGGCTTTATGATCGCTTTTTTCCAGACTGAAGGATATGTTCCCGTTGTGAACATAGCATTGCATATTGTGGATAATGAAGGGGAGATTGCTTCCGGTATGCGGTTAAGAATAGAAGGGGGACAAGGGTCCAGGGGGGAGCCGGATTTGGTACTGACTACTAGTCGTTGAATGTGATCTTTATCTACGGGGTTGAAAGATAATAAAGTTGGTGAAGTGCTAGTTGGTGGAGGAATCGCAGATTGAGGGGGGGTAGATCGCGAAAAAGTCTGGAAGATGGAGGTAACTTTTTCCTCGAAGTAGCTGGCCAAGGCATCGGTCAATGATTGAGAAGCCTCTAAGGGCGGCGTCGGGGGGTTGGATAAGGTGGTAACTACCCTGAATAGTTCTCCTGACAAGTTTTTTGCCTGATTAATCTGAGTGATGAAGTAATGACTTTTCTCGGTAGTTATCGCTCTTTTGTAGATAGCGAGGGCATTTTTGTAGTTGGATTTGTCTGCCGGGCTGTAATTGCGACGCCATTGTCTTTCAAGGTTCCTGCAGTATTGTTTCTGCATGCGTAGGGCCTCCGTGAACCATGGGGCTGGGGGAGTTGTTCTATTTCTGTGTGATGATTTAGGAGGGGCTAGTTTGTTACAGGCCATGTCCAGGCTAGTCAGGTAGTTTAAAGATGCTTTGGTAGGGTCATGCTCAGTGGGAATTAATGAATCCTGTATCATCTCTGCTAATTGAGATATATCAATATTTTTCCAGTCTCTGTGTGTTGAGCGAGCTGGTGCAACAGGGTTCGATTTAGTGACAGTTGTTTGCACTGTGAAGCAAATAGCTGAATGGTCTGTCCAGATTAAAGGGATTATCTGGGTGATATCTACAAGAGGACTATTTGTAAATATTCCGTCTAATGTGTGACCGGCCTGATGAGTCGGAGAATTAATGAGCTGTGTTAGGCCTGCAGCTTCAAGGTCTGAGATAAGTTGTATGGTATCATGGTTGTTTGAAATCTCAAGGTGAAAATTAAAGTCACCTAGTAACGTAAACTGAGGGGCATCAGCGACTGCTTCCATTAGATTACCTATGTTGGCTAAAAACTTAGCTCTTGAGCCTGGAGGGCGGTAAATCAGCATTCCCTTGAAGGATGAATTTGCTGTTAGGCCTAAAGTGAATGTGAGGGACTCATATTCTGAACATACATGTGGTTTGGTTGCGAGTTTGAAGTGGCTTTTATAAATGATGGCAATGCCGCCACCTCTTTTTATTGGTCTGTCAAGTCTGCAAACATTGTAATTGATGGGAGTGGCTTCTGCAAAGTCTGGGTCCTGAGGCCTCATCGCCCCATGTCTCGGTGATAAACAGTAGGTCTAAATTGTACGCATCGATCAGGTCAGCTATTTCTGTTTTGTGTTTAGGGAGGGATCTGGCGTTTATTAGTGCTGCTTGTATGGAAGATATATTATTTATTAAAGGTTTGCCGGAACATTTGATGCAAGTTGGACATAACAGTGGGCCTAAGATATGGTTGGAGTGTCTTAATTGAGGGAGTATATGCGGTTGATCCGCTAGGTGTCTCAGTTGTCGTAGTTCGTCGGAGGAATAGGTTAATCTCACCGTAGGTGAAGGTGGCCGTGGGTCAGGAATTGCAGGGGGGGGTGGCCGTTGGCCACCCAGGGGCAATTCTTGCCCCTTTTGGAGCAGTTCACTTGTGCCTTACTTCAAAAAATCCACAGTGCCCCATACTCACTAAATCCAAGATCAAAAATCCTTCCCCCTTAGTGCAGAGCCTGTGTGCCCACAGAGATGGAATGCCAGGAAAATCAACATCATCTCCCCTGTGGTTACTCCAAACTGGTGCATGGGGCACCTTTCCCCCCCACTGGGTTTGGTGTCTGCCTGCCTCACTGGGGGGACAGAGGAATGGGCCTGTTCAGAGCTCACCTGACATCTGCTTGTGATGGAGTAGGGACTTTTGAAGTAAAATAACTTCCTGAGCACAATCCAACTGGTCTTCCTGCCTGGCGAATTAAAACACATCCTGACACCCAGGCAATTTTATCTGCTGTGTGAGAAGTTTTCACACTTCACCAGGGCTATTCACTAGCTGGATGACAGTTGGAAGCTAATACAAATTAGCCTCCAGGTGCTTCAGGCTTAGAAAAGGTAACTTTCTAAAAGTCCTTTTGTCTCAATATTTATAAAATATCTGACTTCACTAATATTTTAATCATTTTTCTGACTGGTCCTGAGCCTGAGAGAGCTTATGGGTGGGCGGAGCTACCCGTCCCTCCCTAAGCAATAGAGTAAAAGTTCCCAAAGGTAACTCTACCCACATTTGGAGCAGTTCCCTTGTGCCTCACTTCAAAAAATCCCACAGTGCCCCATACTCACTAAAATTCAGGATCAAAAACCCTTTTCCCTTTGTGCAGAGGCTGTGTGCCCACTGAGATATGTGGCCAGGGCAATTCTCTGTGGTTTTTCTAAACTGGTGCATGGGGCCACTTTCCCCCCACTGGGTTTGGTGCCAGGCTGCATGACTAGAGGGACAAAGGAGGGGCATGTACAGAGCTCACTTTACATCTGCTTGTGACAGAGTAGGCCATGTTGAAGTACAATAACTTCCTGGGCACAGTCCAACTGGTCTTCCTCCCAGGGGAACTAAAACACTTCCTGACACCCAGGCAATTTTCTCTTCTGTTTTCACACTTCACCAGGGCTAGTCACAAGCTGTATGACAGTGCTTCCAACTGTTTCTCTATGGGCAGCCAGCCTGCCTACACTGAAAATACTTCTTGGGTGCTAGTCACTGTTAAGTTAAGATTCCTACATGTCCTAATTTCAAATACCATGCACCCTGCTTTGTGGGCTACAAGACCCTACACAGGGGTAAGTTAGTCTTTGAAAGGATGGTTTTCTGCTGCCAGAAAGGATCATTCTGGCAGATCAGGATGCAGTTCTAATACTTCAGTAGTCAGAGTATAGTGGTTGGCTGGTATGCCTGGAGTCATGTGTAACGCAGCAGTGCTGTAGCCCATAGGTAACATCTAACTTTCCAAGCCATGAATGTATTTTGCGACACCGTATCCAATAGCCTTATAGAAAGGCAATTAGGATTAAGCCAATTTTGCCATATTTTAGTGGTCAGTGTACATCCTTTGGGGCCTGGTGAGCAGTGTCCCAGTGCACAGAATCAAAAAAACAACAGCATCAGTTCAAAGAAATTGGTAGCGACTACCCATAAAATGACACTTTCTCAAAAGGATGCTTAGGTTTGTGGAGTGCGAGTGACACAGCGTTAGGGTCTCTTTCCCGAGTGATTCCCTGGTTTGCCAAGACCCACAATCAAAGAAGCCTAGCAAACCCCATAACCAGTGGCTACAAGTATCAAGCACTGCTCCTGCTGCACGGGACACATGCTGGACATGCCTGGGCTCAGGCGAAGAGTGGGCCTTTTTGAGGCCCCTCAGAGGTTGGACTGTGTCCCCTCTTTTGGTGCTTGGTGTAATTGAAACAGGAAAGTCCAAATGCTTCCGCAACATACCACCAATGGTGGAGGAGGACGGGGCCAGGCAGCTTGGGTGGAACTATTCCTATTGAGAATGGCCAATGCTGATTTGCATAGGACTGATTCTAATCTGAGGTGGGATGATAGGGAACAAATAATGGGTTGAAGTATTACCCTAACTGATTGCCAGTGGTTAGACGATTTGCAAACATTCCTTCCATCACTTTGTGTGTGTATATGACCAACTGTTTTATTAGACAGCCTTTTGTTTCAGGTGGGAGGGGCATTAGTAATGATATTCAGCAAATTGATCTAAGGATCTATGAAAAAGAGGTTATCCTACTTGAAACAGTATCTGTGCCTGATGAATGCCCCAAAGCCAATTTTAATAAAGGAAGTTATATAATTGTCAGTAGAAAGAGCATTGAAGAGGCCTTGATGCATAGTTAGCCTGAGTTTATAGTTAATGCTCCATTAAATGCCTCAGAAAATAACTTCATTAATCTTACTGAGAAGAAATGCAGTGCAAATCTGCCCATTTTACAGTTGTCACCAAAAGCCACACATTATATCCTAGTCCTCGTTAATGTTTCCCCATTAGAAGACAAGCAAATGGCGGATCATAAGAACCTACAAAATAAAACAATACACTGGATGCAAAAGTTTGCTGGTCATGTTTTTATCGATTGTAGAGACGTTAGGTTGTTAAGGTGACTCTCATAGATTGGTCTCTTGTGTGAGGAATACCCAAAAGACTACTTTGTGAAAACCCTAAAGGACCCATGTTGTCTCCAGAATCTGTTTCCTAGGTTGAAGGGGGCAGGGAAGTAGACACTATGATTAAGGCTGTCCTATTGGTAGATTTTACTGTCTCTTTGCCCTGAGTTACCAGCAGATTTTCGGTTCTTACACAGAGTTTTTTTTTGCCTTGGGCTCTCTTGATAATGATGATTGACTGCCAAATATTGTTCTTGAATGTTGTACTTCTTATAAGCTAATGTGAGAGCAAAAAGACAATGTACTTAAGGACACTATTGGAAATATACATCTTGAGTATAATGCCTGTAAACACGATTTTAAACATCCTCAAATGGGGTATTGCTGAGATTTCATCTAAGCTTGGAACTGATGACTGGATGTTTTTCATTACATCAGTTGTAACGATTGCTTTACAAGAAAGATGGTTAATAAAAAATGTACCCGGGTGTCTGCCATTCTAGCTGCCCCTTGCCCTTGGGTAGAGCCAAAGAAGATTTAATTATCTAGATTTCTGTGTCCCTGGGTGGCTCAATTGAGGTGCATTTGCAAAAACAACAAGTGATGGACTGAATGTGGATCAATGTCACACACTCCCCCAGTCAAAAGATCTGGGCCCAAATCCATTGTTTTTTTGCACTCCACACCACCCTGGGTTAGACAATGGCGATATGCAAATCAGCTCTGACCCTGTTGCCCCATTGGAACAGTCCAGTCCGAACTACAAAAGCCATGTCCTTCCCAGAACGGAATCAAGCATCCGAGGACCGGACCGGTTTCGAGGTAACACCTCTCATCAGCCCGGCTAGCTTGACTCCAAGTGGTGTGGAGTGCCTGGGACCCACGTCTGGGCATCCCCAGCGCACTTAGGGCGGCAATTGCAAAAACAACAAGTGATGGACTGAATGTGGATCAATGTCACACACTCCCCCAGTCAAAAGATCTGGGCCCAAATCCATCGTTTTTTTGCACTCCACACCACCCTGGGTTAGACAATGGCGATATGCAAATCAGCTCTGACCCTGTTGCCCCATGGGAACAGTCCAGTCCGAACTACAAAAGCCATGTCCTTCCCAGAACGGAATCAAGCATCCGAGGACCGGACCGGTTTCGAGGTAACACCTCTCATCAGCCCGGCTAGCTTGACTCCAAGTGGTGTGGAGTGCCTGGGACCCACGTCTGGGCATCCCCAGCGCAGTTAGGGCGGCAATTGCAAAAACAACAAGTGATGGACTGAATGTGGATCAATGTCACACACTCCCCCAGTCAAAAGATCTGGGCCCAAATCCATCGTTTTTTTGCACTCCACACCACCCTGGGTTAGACAATGGCGATATGCAAATCAGCTCTGACCCTGTTGCTCCATGGGAACAGTCCAGTCTGAACTACAAAAGCCATGTCCTTCCCAGAACGGAATCAAGCATCCGAGGACCGGACCGGTTTCGAGGTAACACCTCTCATCAGCCCGGCTAGCTTGACTCCAAGTGGTGTGGAGTGCCTGGGACCCACGTCTGGGCATCCCCAGCGCACTTAGGGCGGCAATTGCAAAAACAACAAGTGATGGACTGAATGTGGATCAATGTCACACACTCCCCCAGTCAAAAGATCTGGGCCCAAATCCATCGTTTTTTTGCACTCCACACCACCCTGGGTTAGACAATGGCGATATGCAAATCAGCTCTGACCCTGTTGCCCCATGGGAACAGTCCAGTCTGAACTACAAAAACCATGTCCTTCCCAGAACGGAATCAAGCATCCGAGGACCGGACCGGTTTCGAGGTAACACCTCTCATCAGCCCGGCTAGCTTGACTCCAAGTGGTGTGGAGTGCCTGGGACCCACGTCTGGGCATCCCCAGCGCACTTAGGGCGGCAATTGCAAAAACAACAAGTGATGGACTGAATGTGGATCAATGTCACACACTCCCCCAGTCAAAAGATCTGGGCCAAATCCATCGTTTTTTTGCACTCCACACCACCCTGGGTTAGACAATGGCGATATGCAAATCAGCTCTGACCCTGTTGCCCCATGGGAACAGTCCAGTCCGAACTACAAAAGCCATGTCCTTCCCAGAACGGAATCAAGCATCCGAGGACCGGACCGGTTTCGAGGTAACACCTCTCATCAGCCCGGCTAGCTTGACTCCAAGTGGTGTGGAATGCCTGGGACCCACGTCTGGGCATCCCCAGCGCACTTAGGGCGGCAATTGCAAAAACAACAAGTGATGGACTGAATGTGGATCAATGTCACACACTCCCCCAGTCAAAAGATCTGGGCCCAAATCCATCGTTTTTTTGCACTCCACACCACCCTGGGTTAGACAATGGCGATATGCAAATCAGCTCTGACCCTGTTGCCCCATGGGAACAGTCCAGTCCGAACTACAAAAGCCATGTCCTTCCCAGAACGGAATCAAGCATCCGAGGACCGGACCGGTTTCGAGGTAACACCTCTCATCAGCCCGGCTAGCTTGACTCCAAGTGGTGTGGAGTGCCTGGGACCCACGTCTGGGCATCCCCAGCGCACTTAGGGCGGCAATTGAAAAACAACAAGTGATGGACTGAATGTGGATCAATGTCACACACTTCCCCAGTCAAAAGATCTGGGCCCAAATCCATCGTTTTTTTGCACTCCACACCACCCTGGGTTAGACAATGGCGATATGCAAATCAGCTCTGACCCTGTTGCCCCATGGGAACAGTCCAGTCCGAACTACAAAAGCCATGTCCTTCCCAGAACAGAATCAAGCATCCGAGGACCGGACCGGTTTCGAGGTAACACCTCTCATCAGCCCGGCTAGCTTGACTCCAAGTGGTGTGGAGTGCCTGGGACCCACGTCTGGGCATCCCCAGCGCACTTAGGGCGGCAATTGCAAAAACAACAAGTGATGGACTGAATGTGGATCAATGTCACACACTCCCCCAGTCAAAAGATCTGGGCCCAAATCCATCTTTTTTTTGCACTCCACACCACCCTGGGTTAGACAATGGCGATATGCAAATCAGCTCTGACCCTGTTGCCCCATGGGAACAGTCCAGTCCGAACTACAAAAGCCATGTCCTTCCCAGAACGGAATCAAGCATCCGAGGACCGGACCGGTTTCGAGGTAACACCTCTCATCAGCCCGGCTAGCTTGACTCCAAGTGGTGTGGAGTGCCTGGGACCCACGTCTGGGCATCCCCAGCGCACTTAGGGCGGCAATTGCAAAAACAACAAGTGATGGACTGAATGTGGATCAATGTCACACACTCCCCCAGTCAAAAGATCTGGGCCCAAATCCATCGTTTTTTTGCACTCCACACCACCCTGGGTTAGACAATGGCGATATGCAAATCAGCTCTGACCCTGTTGCCCCATGGGAACAGTCCAGTCCGAACTACAAAAGCCATGTCCTTCCCAGAACGGAATCAAGCATCCGAGGACCGGACCGGTTTCGAGGTAACACCTCTCATCAGCCCGGCTAGCTTGACTCCAAGTGGTGTGGAGTGCCTGGGACCCACGTCTGGGCATCCCCAGCGCACTTAGGGCGGCAATTGCAAAAACAACAAGTGATGGACTGAATGTGGATCAATGTCACACACTCCCCCAGTCAAAAGATCTGGGCCCAAATCCATCGTTTTTTTGCACTCCACACCACCCTGGGTTAGACAATGGCGATATGCAAATCAGCTCTGACCCTGTTGCTCCATGGGAACAGTCCAGTCCGAACTACAAAAGCCATGTCCTTCCCAGAACGGAATCAAGCATCCGAGGACCGGACCGGTTTCGAGGTAACACCTCTCATCAGCCCGGCTAGCTTGACTCCAAGTGGTGTGGAGTGCCTGGGACCCACGTCTGGGCATCCCCAGCGCACTTAGGGCGGCAATTGCAAAAACAACAAGTGATGGACTGAATGTGGATCAATGTCACACACTCCCCCAGTCAAAAGATCTGGGCCCAAATCCATCGTTTTTTTGCACTCCACACCACCCTGGGTTAGACAATGGCGATATGCAAATCAGCTCTGACCCTGTTGCTCCATGGGAACAGTCCAGTCTGAACTACAAAAGCCATGTCCTTCCCAGAACGGAATCAAGCATCCGAGGACCGGACCGGTTTCGAGGTAACACCTCTCATCAGCCCGGCTAGCTTGACTCCAAGTGGTGTGGAGTGCCTGGGACCCACGTCTGGGCATCCCCAGCGCACTTAGGGCGGCAATTGCAAAAACAACAAGTGATGGACTGAATGTGGATCAATGTCACACACTCCCCCAGTCAAAAGATCTGGGCCCAAATCCATCGTTTTTTTGCACTCCACACCACCCTGGGTTAGACAATGGCGATATGCAAATCAGCTCTGACCCTGTTGCCCCATGGGAACAGTCCAGTCTGAACTACAAAAACCATGTCCTTCCCAGAACGGAATCAAGCATCCGAGGACCGGACCGGTTTCGAGGTAACACCTCTCATCAGCCCGGCTAGCTTGACTCCAAGTGGTGTGGAGTGCCTGGGACCCACGTCTGGGCATCCCCAGCGCACTTAGGGCGGCAATTGCAAAAACAACAAGTGATGGACTGAATGTGGATCAATGTCACACACTCCCCCAGTCAAAAGATCTGGGCCAAATCCATCGTTTTTTTGCACTCCACACCACCCTGGGTTAGACAATGGCGATATGCAAATCAGCTCTGACCCTGTTGCCCCATGGGAACAGTCCAGTCCGAACTACAAAAGCCATGTCCTTCCCAGAACGGAATCAAGCATCCGAGGACCGGACCGGTTTCGAGGTAACACCTCTCATCAGCCCGGCTAGCTTGACTCCAAGTGGTGTGGAATGCCTGGGACCCACGTCTGGGCATCCCCAGCGCACTTAGGGCGGCAATTGCAAAAACAACAAGTGATGGACTGAATGTGGATCAATGTCACACACTCCCCCAGTCAAAAGATCTGGGCCCAAATCCATCGTTTTTTTGCACTCCACACCACCCTGGGTTAGACAATGGCGATATGCAAATCAGCTCTGACCCTGTTGCCCCATGGGAACAGTCCAGTCCGAACTACAAAAGCCATGTCCTTCCCAGAACGGAATCAAGCATCCGAGGACCGGACCGGTTTCGAGGTAACACCTCTCATCAGCCCGGCTAGCTTGACTCCAAGTGGTGTGGAGTGCCTGGGACCCACGTCTGGGCATCCCCAGCGCACTTAGGGCGGCAATTGAAAAACAACAAGTGATGGACTGAATGTGGATCAATGTCACACACTTCCCCAGTCAAAAGATCTGGGCCCAAATCCATCGTTTTTTTGCACTCCACACCACCCTGGGTTAGACAATGGCGATATGCAAATCAGCTCTGACCCTGTTGCCCCATGGGAACAGTCCAGTCCGAACTACAAAAGCCATGTCCTTCCCAGAACAGAATCAAGCATCCGAGGACCGGACCGGTTTCGAGGTAACACCTCTCATCAGCCCGGCTAGCTTGACTCCAAGTGGTGTGGAGTGCCTGGGACCCACGTCTGGGCATCCCCAGCGCACTTAGGGCGGCAATTGCAAAAACAACAAGTGATGGACTGAATGTGGATCAATGTCACACACTCCCCCAGTCAAAAGATCTGGGCCCAAATCCATCTTTTTTTTGCACTCCACACCACCCTGGGTTAGACAATGGCGATATGCAAATCAGCTCTGACCCTGTTGCCCCATGGGAACAGTCCAGTCCGAACTACAAAAGCCATGTCCTTCCCAGAACGGAATCAAGCATCCGAGGACCGGACCGGTTTCGAGGTAACACCTCTCATCAGCCCGGCTAGCTTGACTCCAAGTGGTGTGGAGTGCCTGGGACCCACGTCTGGGCATCCCCAGCGCACTTAGGGCGGCAATTGCAAAAACAACAAGTGATGGACTGAATGTGGATCAATGTCACACACTCCCCCAGTCAAAAGATCTGGGCCCAAATCCATCGTTTTTTTGCACTCCACACCACCCTGGGTTAGACAATGGCGATATGCAAATCAGCTCTGACCCTGTTGCCCCATGGGAACAGTCCAGTCCGAACTACAAAAGCCATGTCCTTCCCAGAACGGAATCAAGCATCCGAGGACCGGACCGGTTTCGAGGTAACACCTCTCATCAGCCCGGCTAGCTTGACTCCAAGTGGTGTGGAGTGCCTGGGACCCACGTCTGGGCATCCCCAGCGCACTTAGGGCGGCAATTGCAAAAACAACAAGTGATGGACTGAATGTGGATCAATGTCACACACTTCCCCAGTCAAAAGATCTGGGCCCAAATCCATCGTTTTTTTGCACTCCACACCACCCTGGGTTAGACAATGGCGATATGCAAATCAGCTCTGACCCTGTTGCCCCATGGGAACAGTCCAGTCCGAACTACAAAAGCCATATCCTTCCCAGAACGGAATCAAGCATCCGAGGACCGGACCGGTTTCGAGGTAACACCTCTCATCAGCCCGGCTAGCTTGACTCCAAGTGGTGTGGAGTGCCTGGGACCCACGTCTGGGCATCCCCAGCGCACTTAGGGCGGCAATTGCAAAAACAACAAGTGATGGACTGAATGTGGATCAATGTCACACACTTCCCCAGTCAAAAGATCTGGGCCCAAATCCATCGTTTTTTTGCACTCCACACCACCCTGGGTTAGACAATGGCGATATGCAAATCAGCTCTGACCCTGTTGCCCCATGGGAACAGTCCAGTCCGAACTACAAAAGCCATGTCCTTCCCAGAACGGAATCAAGCATCCGAGGACCGGACCGGTTTCGAGGTAACACCTCTCATCAGCCCGGCTAGCTTGACTCCAAGTGGTGTGGAGTGCCTGGGACCCACGTCTGGGCGTCCCCAGCGCACTTAGGGCGGCAATTGCAAAAACAACAAGTGATGGACTGAATGTGGATCAATGTCACACACTCCCCCAGTCAAAAGATCTGGGCCCAAATCCATCTTTTCTTTGCACTCCACACCACCCTGGGTTAGACAATGGCGATATGCAAATCAGCTCTGACCCTGTTGCCCCATGGGAACAGTCCAGTCCGAACTACAAAAGCCATGTCCTTCCCAGAACGGAATCAAGCATCCGAGGACCGGACCGGTTTCGAGGTAACACCTCTCATCAGCCCGGCTAGCTTGACTCCAAGTGGTGTGGAGTGCCTGGGACCCACGTCTGGGCATCCCCAGCGCACTTAGGGCGGCAATTGCAAAAACAACAAGTGATGGACTGAATGTGGATCAATGTCACACACTCCCCCAGTCAAAAGATCTGGGCCCAAATCCATCGTTTTTTTGCACTCCACATCACCCAAGGTTAGACAATGGCGATATGTAAATCAGCTCTGACCCTGTTGCCCCATGGGAACAGTCCAGTCCGAACTACAAAAGCCATGTCCTTCCCAGAACGGAATCAAGCATCCGAGGACCGGACCGGTTTCGAGGTAACACCTCTCATCAGCCCGGCTAGCTTGACTCCAAGTGGTGTGGAGTGCCTGGGACCCACGTCTGGGCATCCCCAGCGCACTTAGGGCGGCAATTGCAAAAACAACAAATGATGGACTGAATGTGGATCAATGTCACACACTCCCCCAGTCAAAAGATCTGGGCCCAAATCCATCGTTTTTTTGCACTCCACACCACCCTGGGTTAGACAATGGCGATATGCAAATCAGCTCTGACCCTGTTGCCCCATGGGAACAGTCCAGTCTGAACTACAAAAGACATGTCCTTCCCAGAACGGAATCAAGCATCCGAGGACCGGACCGGTTTCGAGGTAACACCTCTCATCAGCCCGGCTAGCTTGACTCCAAGTGGTGTGGAGTGCCTGGGACCCACGTCTGGGCGTCCCCAGCGCACTTAGGGCGGCAATTGCAAAAACAACAAGTGATGGACTGAATGTGGATCAATGTCACACACTCCCCCAGTCAAAAGATCTGGGCCCAAATCCATCGTTTTTTTGCACTCCACACCACCCTGGGTTAGACAATGGCGATATGCAAATCAGCTCTGACCCTGTTGCCCCATGGGAACAGTCCAGTCCGAACTACAAAAGCCATGTCCTTACCAGAACGGAATCAAGCATCCGAGGACCGGACCGGTTTCGAGGTAACACCTCTCATCAGCCCGGCTAGCTTGACTCCAAGTGGTGTGGAGTGCCTGGGACCCACGTCTGGGCATCCCCAGCGCACTTAGGGCGGCAATTGCAAAAACAACAAGTGATGGACTGAATGTGGATCAAGCTAGCCGGGCTGATGAGAGGTGTTACCTCGAAACCGGTCCGGTCCTCGAATGCTTGATTCCGTTCTGGGAAGGACATGGCTTTTGTAGTTCGGACTGGACTGTTCCCATGGGGCACAGGGTCAGAGCTGATTTGCATATCGCCATTGTCTAACCCAGGGTGGTGTGGAGTGCAAAAAAATGATGGATTTGGGCCCAGATCTTCGGACTGGGGTGAATGTGTGACATTGATCCACATTCGGTCCATCGCCTGTTTTGTTTGCAAATTCCGCCCTAAGTGCGCTGGGGATGCTCAGACGTGGGTCCCAGGCACTCCACACCACTGGAGTCAAGCTAGCCGGGCTGATGAGAGGTGTTACCTCGAAACCGGTCCGGTCCTCGGATGCTTGATTCCGTTCTGGGAAGGACATGGCTTTTGTAGTTCGGACTGGACTGTTCCCATGGGGCACAGGGTCAGAGCTGATTTGCATATCGCCATTGTCTAACCCAGGGTGGTGTGGAGTGCAAAAAAACGATGGATTTGGGCCCAGATCTTCGGACTGGGGTGAATGTGTGACATTGATCCACATTCGGTCCATCACCTGTTTTGTTTGCAAATTCCGCCCTAAGTGCGCTGGGGATGCTCAGACGTGGGTCCCAGGCACTCCACACCACTGGAGTCAAGCTAGCCGGGCTGATGAGAGGTGTTACCTCGAAACCGGTCCGGTCCTCGGATGCTTGATTCCGTTCTGGGAAGGATATGGCTTTTGTAGTTCGGACTGGACTGTTCCCATGGGGCACAGGGTCAGAGCTGATTTGCATATCGCCACTGTCTAACCCAGGGTGGTGTGGAGTGCAAAAAAACGATGGATTTGGGCCCAGATCTTCGGACTGGGGTGAATGTGTGACATTGATCCACATTCGGCCCATCACCTGTTTTGTTTGCAAATTCCGCCCTAAGTGCGCTGGGGATGCTCAGACGTGGGTCCCAGGCACTCCACACCACTGGAGTCAAGCTAGCCGGGCTGATGAGAGGTGTTACCTCGAAACCGGTCCGGTCCTCGGATGCTTGATTCCGTTCTGGGAAGGACATGGCTTTTGTAGTTCGGACTGGACTGTTCCCATGGGGCACAGGGTCAGAGCTGATTTGCATATCGCCATTGTCTAACCCAGGGTGGTGTGGAGTGCAAAAAAACGATGGATTTGGGCCCAGATCTTCGGACTGGGGTGAATGTGTGACATTGATCCACATTCGGTCCATCACCTGTTTTGTTTGCAAATTCCGCCCTAAGTGCGCTGGGGATGCTCAGACGTGGGTCCCAGGCACTCCACACCACTGGAGTCAAGCTAGCCGGGCTGATGAGAGGTGTTACCTCGAAACCGGTCCGGTCCTCGGATGCTTGATTCCGTTCTGGGAAGGACATGGCTTTTGTAGTTCGGACTGGACTGTTCCCATGGGGCACAGGGTCAGAGCTGATTTGCATATCGCCATTGTCTAACCCAGGGTGGTGTGGAGTGCAAAAAAACGATGGATTTGGGCCCAGATCTTCGGACTGGGGTGAATGTGTGACATTGATCCACATTCGGTCCATCACCTGTTTTGTTTGCAAATTCCGCCCTAAGTGCGCTGGGGATGCTCAGACGTGGGTCCCAGGCACTCCACACCACTGGAGTCAAGCTAGCCGGGCTGATGAGAGGTGTTACCTCGAAACCGGTCCGGTCCTCGGATGCTTGATTCCGTTCTGGGAAGGACATGGCTTTTGTAGTTCGGACTGGACTGTTCCCATGGGGCACAGGGTCAGAGCTGATTTGCATATCGCCATTGTCTAACCCAGGGTGGTGTGGAGTGCAAAAAAACGATGGATTTGGGCCCAGATCTTCGGACTGGGGTGAATGTGTGACATTGATCCACATTCGGTCCATCACCTGTTTTGTTTGCAAATTCCGCCCTAAGTGCGCTGGGGATGCTCAGACGTGGGTCCCAGGCACTCCACACCACTGGAGTCAAGCTAGCCGGGCTGATGAGAGGTGTTACCTCGAAACCGGTCCGGTCCTCGAATGCTTGATTCCGTTCTGGGAAGGACATGGCTTTTGTAGTTCGGACTGGACTGTTCCCATGGGGCACAGGGTCAGAGCTGATTTGCATATCGCCATTGTCTAACCCAGGGTGGTGTGGAGTGCAAAAAAACAATGGATTTGGGCCCAGATCTTCGGACTGGGGTGAATGTGTGACATTGATCCACATTCGGTCCATCACCTGTTTTGTTTGCAAATTCCGCCCTAAGTGCGCTGGGGATGCTCAGACGTGGGTCCCAGGCATTCCTCACCACTGGAGTCAAGCTAGCCCGGCTGATGAGAGGTGTTACCTCGAAACCGGTCAGGTCCTCGGATGCTTGATTCCGTTCTGGGAAGGACATGGCTTTTGTAGTTCGGACTGGACTGTTCCCATGGGGCACAGGGTCAGAGCTGATTTGCATATCGCCATTGTCTAACCCAGGGTGGTGTGGAGTGCAAAAAAACGATGGATTTGGGCCCAGATCTTCGGACTGGGGTGAATGTGTGACATTGATCCACATTCGGTCCATCACCTGTTTTGTTTGCAAATTCCGCCCTAAGTGCGCTGGGGATGCTCAGACGTGGGTCCCAGGCACTCCACACCACTGGAGTCAAGCTAGCCGGGCTGATGAGAGGTGTTACCTCGAAACCGGTCCGGTCCTCGGATGCTTGATTCCGTTCTGGGAAGGACATGGCTTTTGTAGTTCGGACTGGACTGTTCCCATGGGGCACAGGGTCAGAGCTGATTTGCATATCTCCATTGTCTAACCCAGGGTGGTGTGGAGTGCAAAAAAACGATGGATTTGGGCCCAGATCTTCGGACTGGGGTGAATGTGTGACATTGATCCACATTCGGTCCATCACCTGTTTTGTTTGCAAATTCCGCCCTAAGTGCGCTGGGGATGCTCAGACGTGGGTCCCAGGCACTCCACACCACTGGAGTCAAGCTAGCCGGGCTGATGAGAGGTGTTACCTCGAAACCGGTCCGGTCCTCGGATGCTTGATTCCGTTCTGGGAAGGACATGGCTTTTGTAGTTCGGACTGGACTGTTCCCATGGGGCACGGGGTCAGAGCTGATTTGCATATCGCCATTGTCTAACCCAGGGTGGTGTGGAGTGCAAAAAAACGATGGATTTGGGCCCAGATCTTCGGACTGGGGTGAATGTGTGACATTGATCCACATTCGGTCCATCACCTGTTTTGTTTGCAAATTCCGCCCTAAGTGCGCTGGGGATGCTCAGACGTGGGTCCCAGGCACTCCACACCACTGGAGTCAAGCTAGCCGGGCTGATGAGAGGTGTTACCTCGAAACCGGTCCGGTCCTCGGATGCTTGATTCCGTTCTGGGAAGGACATGGCTTTTGTAGTTCGGACTGGACTGTTCCCATGGGGCACAGGGTCAGAGCTGATTTGCATATCGCCATTGTCTAACCCAGGGTGGTGTGGAGTGCAAAAAAACGATGGATTTGGGCCCAGATCTTCGGACTGGGGTGAATGTGTGACATTGATCCACATTCGGTCCATCACCTGTTTTGTTTGTCAATTGAGGTGCATAGCACAGTTCACTGAATATTTAGCTTTTATTTACCAATGTCAAACTGCACCGCCACATTTCCGTGGTATATTTTTATAATGATAATTTAATTCCAACTAATTGCAATAATTTAGAAATGTTATTTCATTGTATTGAGAGAATTTCTAATGCAGTGAAAATTCTACAATGCTAAAGTGGCACCCCTTTAATATCAAGCTGGGATATAAGCAGACTACTTTACCATATCTGAATTGTTATAGTGGAAGCACTCCTTATCAGGCTTTTTTGTTACAATATAGGCAATTGAGGAGGAAAATGAGGGAGATTCATACACCTCAAGCGTGCGGAGCTTTACATAGGATATAGATAGCATACAGTATCTAATCTATAACGAAACACTCTACTGACCAGATTATGCTGTGAAAATTCCTATTATAAATGTAGTTTTTCCTGTGTCAAGTTTAAGCCAGATAGTCAGTCAGCCTGTCCATGTGATAGTGATACAATACAAAGTCCAATGTACTTTTATTTTTCCGCAAATTTTCTAGATGTCCAATAAGTAAATATCTTTTCTCAGTATTCAAATTACATCTTTGTTATTATGCTCACTTTAGGATAACTCATTAGCATTTTACTCTGTGGGCTGTGTTTTGTAAACCAACGGTAAATCTAGGGAAAACATGAATGAGATAATCTTAGTTGTGTCTCTCCTTTGTTTACCTGATAAATATTATATTGTCCTTTTTCTTTTCTTTTAAACTCATATTGATTGAGATGAAGTTTGCTATACTGATGTTCTAAGCTACCTCTATGTATGCTCTCCAGTCTTTGTGCTGGTATTATTGTTGTTTTTAATTGTGTATTTTATTGCTTTTTACAATTATATTTAACTGAAACAAGGTGATTTCGTGTTGACCCGAGAATACATCACAGTAGCCTGAGGTGAATGCATTGAAACTCAAGAGGATAGCACGGAGAGCTAAGGGTTTGGGGGAGAGGGGTGCAGCACAGACCACTGACACAAACCTTGTGTGAAAAAGACCTCTTGATTGAAAGAGTTGCACTTCACATATAAACCATGGGCCTTTCGCCTTACAAAACTTAAACCTCACTGTACAAAGATGGTGATGTATGTTAAACTATGCCTTACCCTAAATGTCCTTTTTTCCCCACAAAACTTAATTATGCAAGTCTTTACTTACTCTTGTGCTAATCTTCTGTTTTTGAGACCTTTCACCTTTCCTCCAGCTTTACTGCATCTATTAACGTCTAACTAAGTGAACATCCAAATGAACCTTTAACTTCCTGCCTGTCTAGGTCTGAGCTTTGCCACCCTTTCTCTTTCAGGCTGGACTGCCTCTGTCAACAACAATAATCTTGGCTAACCCATACCAACTTCTCGGCCAACTGCCACCCAGAAAAAGGCCCTCCCTAGGCTTTTTCTGCTATCCCCATCACTGCTCAGCTAGGGATGTTCAACTTAGTTCCCAACATTTCCTTCTACTGTAACTGATATAAAGCCATATCATAATTAGCTAAGTGTACACCGTCTCCACCGAACAACTCTACATTGTCTGCCTCGCTTGTCTTTTCGCCCACTTCCTCAATTAATAACCCACAATCCATATGGACAGTCCTGTGGCCTCCAGGCTGGGAACCAAACCTAAAACACAGAACAACAATGGAGACAACAGAAAAGGTTCAATAACTCCCTCTCCCTCTCGACCATATTGATGGAAACATTCCGAAGACCAACTACACAATCCCATTATGTTTTCCCTACTCTATCCTCTCCCTCCCGCTTACGTCACCATTCCTCTGCTAAATGAATGTGTCCCTTAACCTATTGTGTCAGCCCCTAAATGATCTAGTGTTTTTCAAAATGTTTCTAAAAGCTGGTATGCTGTCACAGGCTTCCTTAGAGGGTTACTCCCTAATTTATGGAGCAGAACCTTTCTACTGGGTAATCCTGAAGCACTACCATCCTACCTTGCCCCCTCTGATCTGTCTTTGAGCTCTATAACCATATCTTAAGACCAGCAACAAATCTTCTTACTTCTTCATAAAGTAATCATTGACCCCCCCTTCCGCCTAAGAGCTCCACTGTTTCATTATCCCCCTGGCAGTTAATGGAGAAACTCCAATCCCATCACAAAACATACCCCAAGTCAGTGGCCTTCTGTTTGGCCCTTTGCAACAGGCCTCCCTAGCCCAAACTTCAAGCATCCTTCTCCCCAATTCCCCAGCCGATGGTGCGTAACCCCTGAATTATTTTCCCATAAGCGCTATGCCCGCCGGTTTTGCTGATATTGTGGATCCTGGACAGTCCTATCTCAATTAAAGAGAACATAAACTATACAACATGCTCTGTCCTGGCCCATCTCTCCTGCCTGAACCATGCCCACTACCTAGAAATCCTGACTTAGCTTGCGAATATGCCTCCCTCGTAGACACCGCCAACGATTTTACCACCACCTGGATCGTCCTCTGGAGTATTCTCTATCACCTACTGTCCAAAGCTCTTGGGGCATCTGAGCCTTGTCTCTGTCTGACTCCGGGGCCAGCCCATGGAATCTCTCACTCTGAAAATGAAACAAAGTATTCACAATGTCATTGTCCACTGTGGGAATGAGTCTTCCTCTAAACAAAATGTCACATGAGACACCACCACACAAAAACCCATAGCAGTTTCAACACCTGTGCATCTCTGGCCAACTGCCAGTTCACCACTTGCACCACTGCTGTATTATCAATCCTAACCAGGACTTTCTTGTGTGCCAGCATTGCCCTCCATTGTGTCACAGCTACCACCATGAGGAAAAAGTACAGCACACCAATACTTTGCACGCCCCATGTTCTCATGCTGGTGGCAATTCCTTCAGCACCACTTTCGCTGCCAATATAAACCATAACCAAACCCACCCACAGCATCAAAGTAGATCTGTACATCCCAGTCCACTTCTTGTAAAGGCACCAGTGGCATTCCATTGAATAATTAAAAAAAGCACCACATACACAAGTCCTCCTTTTCCCCTACTGACAAAATTGTGGTGTAGTAAAAGTAGGCCATACAGGGACATCCCGAAGCACCTGCAGAAAGCTCTCCCTGCTCTCTCTACTACACAGGCGCTGTTCTGATGCCCTAGTAATGCTTACGCCTCCTTGATTGTGACCTTGGCCTTAGCCAGCATGAAATCCAAAATCAATTGCATAGTGACTTTCTTTTCTGCTGTATTTGGATGGTGGGCTTCGATTGCCACTGAATCAATTTCAGTTCCTAAGAAGGTCAGCACTGTACTGGATCCCACTGTCTTCTATGGGCCAAAGGCACCCCGAAGTCCCCAATGAGCTCCTGAAAATTTACCAGGAGCCATTGGCAGTACGTGGAAGTGGGGTTACCCACAAAAAAATAAGTAATCCAGATAGGGTGTATATGTGTCCTGTGCATCATGAGAACAGCCACTGAAGGAGAGTACTACAACTTTTAAATAGAACACAAGATATCGAACTCCTATTGGCAGCACCATGTCACCATACCATTGGCCTTCGATCTCAATGCCTAACAGCTGAAAATCTTCTGGGTGTACTGTAGTCGCCCTTAACTATTAGTGCTCCTTTGCCCACCTTCTCCACCAAGAAGACAACTGTAGTAAACGAAATAGACTGGTACCAAAGATATATATGTGAATAAAGGTATTTATTGCGAGTAACAGAGAATAGTTGGTGCTCCCACCAAGACTAGCAGGCAACTGCCCACAAGAAGCAATGTACAGAACATCAGCAACTTAAGAATCTAAATAGAACCAATAACTTAAAGGGGAAAGGTGCAAGTAATACCAAATGAAAATGCAACATATCCTCTTCCCTTCATACATTAAAAGAAACTAACAAAATGATATGAAAAGTAAATAAAACAAGCAAACAGAAAGAAAGAAAACGCACCATAAACTAAGCATCTTCACATACATAATCTTTTAAGTAACTAGGTGGTCGTCTGCATCTCTGAAAAGGGACACGAGAGCCAACCACATCATCCTTATAACCAACATGAGTACCATCATGAACGCAAGTTTCATCATCCTCATCTCTTGTACTTTTTTTGTACAACGCAACCCTTCTCATATTCCAGTGTTCCCCATTGTACAATGTAACAAAACGATTATGTACAGATTTAACCTTGAATGGGCCCCTGAATTTTGTCAAACCACTGCTAATACGACCAGGTTTCACCTTCACTAGGTCATTAACCTTAATCCTATTAGCAATAACCCCATCACCATACTCATTTCCCTTTCCATAATTTTCCATTTCTTCCATATTCACACCTTCCTTCATCCATGCAGGTAGGAGCTTGGTTCCAGCAGCCCTTCCTCTCATCATTTTGAAAGGAATTTCTCCAGAAACACTGTTCTCTGTGGTACGATATGCCCACACTAAATCGTTCACCATACTTCTAACATCACCACCAGAAGAAACAGCCATCTGCATCACACCCTTCACCATCCTGTTCGCCCTCTCCACAACACCATTCCCTTGTGGGTTATAGAGAGATGTTCTTGAATGTATGATCCCACATGCCTTTAAGAAAGACACCATTTCACCTGAAGTTAATTGTGTTCCATTATCGGTGATTACTTTCACCGGAAACCCTTCTTCTCTGAAAATTTCAGACATCATGTTAATAGTAGACTTGGTTGTGATTTCACAACAAAACTTCACAACCAACCATTTCGAGCAAACATCGACTATGACAAATGCAAATTTCATATCCACCCCAGTCCACAAAAGGGTCCAATGAAGTCCATGCAGACAGTGTGCCAAGGTAACCCTGGATCCTCTATTTCACCATGATTACCCTGACTGCCCACCTTCAATCACTTCTCACTCTCCAAACAATCTACACACCTTTCAACCCACTCAGATATCTGCTGATCCATTCCCGGCCACCAAAAATGCTCTCTCACCCTTTTCTTAGTAAGAGACTGACCAAGGTGTCCCTCATGCGCCAACTTGAATAAGGGAAATCTTAAATCACACGGTGGAATATACTTATCAACCTTCATCACCAAGTTTTCCTCTTTATCAAAAATTGACAACTGATCTAAAACTTTCAAATACGGTCTTACACCAATAGCAAGAGTGCTTTCCCGCCTGGCTCCTTTTACAATCAACTCCTTCACACTACGCAAAACCTCATCCTTTTCCATACTTTCATTCCATTGCGTCTTTCCTATCGCACCGTAACACAAACTAACCACATCATCAATAGCTGCAACTGCACCTTCACATTGTTCTAATTCTACACCTGACCTGTCTACATCCTGCCACGGTAAAGGAAGCCTCGATAAGCCATCTGCCTGGCAATTCTTCCACCCAGGTATATAAACCACCTGATACAAGAAATCCTGCATGCGTGCCGCCAATCTCGCCAACCTTGCGGACCCCTTACCAGCACCACCAGGCAGCAAGATTCTCAGCAAAGGTTTATGATCTGTGAGTAATCTGAATTTAAATCCCCACAAGTACATCCTAAAGTACTCACAACCCCATGCGGCCGCTAGTGCCTCCCTCTCTATTATCGAGTAATTTCTCTCCGAACTGGTAAGCGATCTTGAAGCAAATGCAACCGTCTTGAGACCAGCAGGATGCTTCTGTGCCAAAACTGCACCTACCCCAACTCCACTTGCGTCAACAGTTAACACAGATTGCAACTTGGTATCAAAAGGTGTGAGAATTTTAGCCTCACAAATCTCCTTCTTTATGTTGTCAAACACTCCCTCCAATTCCTTGTCCCACACAAATTTTCAACCTTTTCTCAACAATGCCCTGATCTTCTCCGTCTTATCTGCAAAATTTTCCACAAATTTCGCGTAATACTCTATTAAACCCAAGAAACTCCTCAACTGATCCTTATCCTCAGGTGCAGGGGCCTTCCTTATTGATTCCAACAGGTCTCTTTTTGGTCTCACTCCATCAGCGGACAAGGTATATCCCAAATATTTTACCTCCTCTACAGCGAATCTGCACTTCTCTTTCTTTAATGTCAGACCTGCTTCCTCCATTTTGTTCAAAACTTCACTCAAAATCACATTATGCTGTTCCATACTTTCACCAAACAACAAAGCATCATCCTGGAAGTACACTACGTTCTTTATGCCACCCAAAACTGATCCCATCATGCGCTGAAACACGCCAGCAGCAGACGCCAACCCGAAAGGCCTGCGCGTGAATTGATAAATACCCTCCGGAGTGATAAACGCTGTCAAAGATTTTGATTCATCACGCAGTCTTATCTGATGGTAGCGCTTCGTAGGTCTAGTTTTGTAAAATACTTCCCTCCTTTCAACAACAAGATCAGTTCATTTATATTTGGTAAGGGATAATTATCCACAACAATATTCTGGTTCAGGGTGTGCAAATCCACACAGAATCTGCACTTCCCATCAGACTTGGTCGAAATGACAACGGGCGAAATCCAACTAGATGTCTCTATTTGTTCAATAATACCCTGCTCCAACATCTCAGTCAACATCTTCCTCACTTCATCCCTCGCAATAATGGGCACCTTCCTCACCTTATGCTGCATGGGAATTGCATTCTCCTTAAGCATAATTTTATGTACGTACCCCTTCAATGCCCCAATCTCCTCCTTGAACAAACTTGACATCCCATCCACAATCGAATCTGTTGTCACCTCATCCACGACCATCACTTGATTTTTTGCCCTGGGGTTTATAATAATATTGAAATCGTACCGATGACCCCACCCAAGTATTGGCGGTCCAGAATGTGCAACATACACTTTTCCTTCCACACTTCTTCCCTGAAATACAATGTCTGTCAACATGTACCATATAATGTCTATCCTCTCACCCTGGTACCCCCCTGGGTTGATATCCTTAGGCTTAAGAACTACATCTGGACAGTTTTTCCTAAATAGGCAAGCTGGAATAATCGTCCAGAATGAACCCGAATCGACCATCAATTCAGTTTCCTTTCCCTTTAGGACAAACACAGCCTTGGGTCTCTCCTTTCTACCCTTTTCACCTTCCATCTCCTCATCACTTACCCACAATATTTTGTTAGCGCTTTGTACTTTGCATCCATTCACCACACACACCCCTTCATTTTGTACAACAGCAACCTTTGCTTTACTATTCGTTTTGCACATCTTATAAAAATGGCCTCTTTTCCCACACTTCTTGCATTCTTTGTCCAGTGCAAAGCATCTTCTATAATCAGCTGTGTGATATGTGCTCCCACACCTTGTACAAACCTTCTCCTGTCCGCTGTATTGCTCCGCACCATTTTGTGCGTTCCCAATAAACTTTTTCATTCCTCTTTCGTTTCTTTCACTACTTCTCCTAGAAACAACAGCTACGTCCTCCTCTTTTCCATCCTGAGACACACCCACGGCACTCACATTTTCTTTAACACTTTCTTTTTTCTCCATTTCCTTCATGCAAGCACTAGATTCCTCTACAACCTTAGCTATTTCTATTGCATTTTGCAAGGATGGATTTTTTGGCGCCCACAATTTTTCTTGCATCTTCTTGTTCCTACACTGGACAATGAGTTGGTCCCTTATCATCTCATCCCTTATTGTCCCAAAATTGCACATTATCGTGAACTCCCTTAACCTTGTAACAAACTGGTCTATGTTTTCATCTACCCTCTGCGGTTGCGTATAGAATTTGTGCCTGGCCATGACAATGTTCACTTCCTTTGAATATTGTTTCTTAAGTCTGGCTTTTGCCTCAAGGTAAACATTAGTTATAACTCTCCCATCTGCATTTGTGCCAGCAGGTAAAAACTTGAAAGCATGCTAGGCCTCCTTAGCCAGAGTGCTCAACAACAACGCTTTCTTCCTGGCTGCGCTAAAATCTTTCCCATCCAATGCCTCTATGTAATTTTCGAAAATTTCAATCCATTCCTCCCATTCTATTGGAGGATCCCCACTCTGTTGCAGGAACAATGGTGGCATCACCACATTATGACCTTCCATTGGTAAGTATAAATCTTTTCACCCACCTCTGCAAAAAAAAAATATTATTTTAAACAATCCATTATTTTTTTCCTAAACGTTTATCTCTTCCACACTTATATTCACGTTTCAATTCCTTTGTCCCTTTGGCTTAGTACAGTAATAAGAACTTGTTTCTCAACACAGTACTGTCGTCTTGTTTCTTGACTTTGTTTCCTCCTTTCTTTCAGTACACTTGTTTTAAGTCACCCTTATGTCTTTCTGAAGAAAGTGACCGCTATCTTCTTTTCTTTACCGATTCGCCTATGAAAATGGGTTGTTTCAGAAGTTTAAACAACAATGGAGGAGTACCCCCTAGATGCAATGTATACAGTTAAGGGATTTCCTCTGTATCTAAAGCATAAAGCTTAGGTTAGCAATAAGTGTCCCAACCTTTAACCGGACAATCATTGTCTTTTTGAGAAGACCCCTCACTCACCAACCTAGTTGGTGACATGCTTCATCATCGGGGTCCCACCCCATAAGCCGAATGCCTATGGGGTGTGCTGCGACACCTGGTTACAGTGGAGCGGGTTCTTTTGTTTTTTTATATGTGAGAAAAAGAATTGTGAAAAGTGTGTTTAAAAAGGGACAAAAGCTACTCACTGCAAAGATTTTATTCTTGAGTGATTTGTCCCTATTAAAAATTATCGTGTGGCACCAGTGCCTACTTAGGAAGGCTGTGGTGTCTCAAAACGTGTGGTATATCTAAAAATAGCGTAGTGTGCTATGTGTGGTTTAAAATTTAGGTCTACATGTTTCAACCATTTCAAAAAGATTCTATTGGTTTTCTTCAGGACCGTGTTTTTGAACGGGGTGGTCCGCACACGCTAAGGCGCGTCCAGCCCTCGTCCAATTTGAAGACCACAAATTATGGTCTTGTGAAAAAAGTGCTGTTTTTATCCTGGATCAGGAAAAAACCTGTGAAGAAAAAACATATAAAAGGGTTGGGTTGTACCAGGTAAGACAATACAGGGGTACACACTTAGTGAATAGGTGAGCTTAGTGGATTCACCAGAGCTGCAGTGGTAAAAAAACCTAAGGTTCAGGTCGTACCAGTGGTCTGTCTTTGATAAACGACAGTTGTGCCCAGGCAGTGTTTACCGCATTTGTGACGTGTTGGGCTAGGCTGTTTTGTTCATCAACTGGTTCTGTGCTAAAACGATCTGTATCGTATGCTGGTGGTAAACATACTGCAGCTCTGGTGAATCCACTAAGCTCACCTATTCACTAAGTGTGTACCCCTGTATTGTCTTACCTGGTACAACCCAACCCTTTTATATGTTTTTTCTTCACAGGTTTTTTCCTGATCCAGGATAAAAACAGCACTTTTTTCACAAGACCATAATTTGTGGTCTTCAAATTGGACGAGGGCTGGACGCGCCTTAGCGTGTGCGGACCACCCCGTTCAAAAACACGGTCCTGAAGAAAACCAATAGAATCTTTTTGAAATGGTTGAAACATGTAGACCTAAATTTTAAACCACACATAGCACACTACGCTATTTTTAGATATACCACACGTTTTGAGACACCACAGCCTTCCTAAGTAGGCACTGGTGCCACACGATAATTTTTAATAGGGACAAATCACTCAAGAATAAAATCTTTGCAGTGAGTAGCTTTTGTCCCTTTTTAAACACACTTTTCACAATTCTTTTTCTCACATATAAAAAAACAAAAGAACCCGCTCCACTGTAACCAGGTGTCGCAGCACACCCCATAGGCATTCGGCTTATGGGGTGGGACCCCGATGATGAAGCATGTCACCAACTAGGTTGGTGAGTGAGGGGTCTTCTCAAAAAGACAATGATTGTCCGGTTAAAGGTTGGGACACTTATTGCTAACCTAAGCTTTATGCTTTAGATACAGAGGAAATCCCTTAACTGTATACATTGCATCTAGGGGGTACTCCTCCATTGTTGTTTAAACTCTTCACTAGGGGACCAGGAGTTCCCACTGCACATAGCCTGTGTAATTTCCCTTACTCTCTCCTTTGATTTGCACATTGTTTCAGAAGTTCTCTGTCCTCCTCTGTCACCTTCGCGAAGGGTTGCTAAGATACACTTTGTTTTGTTATTTTCAAAATGGCCCCTACGTGCCACGTCACTACGAACGTCACGTTTTCCTATTGCCGTAGTGCTCTTCGTTTCTCCGCACGGCGCACGCTGCACCACGTCATTCCTTCAGCGTCATATTCTTCCCTCGGACGCTTGTACAATCGATTGACAAACGGTGGCATACACAGACTTCGCGAGCTAAACGGCAACACGCGCTGACTCCACGGGCTCCCAAGGTATTTTTAAAAGTCGCACTCAGCTCGCTTTTATTGCCGTACAATAGACAAACTTTAAAAGATGCACACTTGTTCTTCTAGAGTTGTACTCTCTTTTTTTGCCATTCTTTTAACAACAGTTCATACAACAAAGTCTTGTAACTCACGCTTCGTTGTTTCACGGGGATTTCCTTTTTTTTTCTCTTCGAGTTAGGCTTCACTGTCCATACTCTTCACCCCGTTTTTTCTTTTGTTTTTTTCTGTTACTTTTCCTTGAATTTTAGCGATTTTCTCCAATATCTTCTTTGTTGTCTGCCAAGATTTCTTTAAAAATTTCTTTTGCTTTCTTCTAATTTCTTCTGCACACGAGATTCTTTTCCACCAACAGAGGTAAAGCCCTACTCTGTCCTCTTCATTACTCTGCTAGCCCTTGTCGCCATCTGTAGTAAACGAAGTAGACTGGTACCAAAGATATATATATGAATAAAGGTATTTATTGCGAGTAACAGAGAATAGTTGGTGCTCCCACCAAGACTAGCAGGCAACTGCCCACAAGAAGCAATGTACAGAACATCAGCAACTTAAGAATCTAAATAGAACCAATAACTTAAAGGGGAAAGGTGCAAGTAATACCAAATGAAAATACAACAACAACCTCATCCACTGAGGAGTATGACACTGAGACCAGATCTTCTGGAATAAAATCATTCACTGAGATTTCTTCTGGCCAAAATAGGTGCTGGTCCAACCTAAATTGTCCTCTCCTTTTGTTTAGAACCCCACTGATAATTACGTTTGTCATGGCTCAATCTCCAAATGGGACAGCCATCTCCACCCTCTGTATCTCCTTCCACAACTTATCCTTCACCACATGCTAGTGTGTATTCACTGATTTTCAGATTATTTACCCACCTGTGTATCCTTGGGCCATGGTATCCCAATCTAAAACCCCAGTAGAATTTCTCCTTCAATACAATTGCATCCTCCTGCTGGTCATGTTTCCCTAACCAAAACCCTAGCCTCTCCAATTTAATGGTGTATGAGCCCTTGCCCCTAGCTCCTTGTGTCAATCCCTGAAACCTGGCGCCTGTCCACGCTGCTGAGCAACTTGTGGCCCCTGCTGTTATTGCCACTGTCCTGAGTATGATCCTGTGTGACGTCCCACCCCATAACAATGCATGCCTGCCAGCGCATTTCAAATATTCGTGCAGGGATTTGTAGTGCTCCAACATGCACAAATCTTTCTTAAAAGCATGCTCCTGTCTGACTACTCTGTCCCCTGCTCATTGCCCCCACCCCTCTCCTGGTGGGCTGCCTCTGAAAGGGCCGGTACACTATTGGTAACCCACAAGCAGTGATAATAGATGGCCCAATAATATGTTGGCATAGGTCGGAGTTGATCTCCGAGTATTTTATTTTTGTTCCTATGTTCCCCTCTGCAGTATAATTGATTAGGACTAGAACAGACATTGGTTTGAATTTTTCCCTTTTCTAAATTGCCTGGGGCTCAGACTGACAACGCTTTTCTCTATTAAAAAAACAGGTGTTTAGGTCTGTTGATAAGCAGGTTCTGCTCTTGGTGTTGAATACTTTAAACATTAGTGTATAAAAATGCTTACACTAAATGGTGTAGTAGAGTTATATGGTGAGCACAAATTGGTGATGAGATATAACAAGTCTATTGGGTGACTAGCTCTGGTGTTTTGTGCATTCGTTGATTGCGAGCATTATATGGTACTGGAACTATTTGCAAGACAAATTGCCCTTTGGTGTCAATTCATGTTATATTTTATTTTGGTTAAAGAGGTATTTATTTGAACCTACAAAAACTTGTTTTTTTATATAATTGTTTTTTGTATTTCTAGATTATCACCGGGCTGCTCTCCCTCTTCCCCTTTTTTGTCAGTGTTTTTATAGATCACTGATATATCATCTTGCACCCTGAGGAAGAAGTGTGATCGGTTGACCACTATACACGAAAACGAGCGCCAGCTCTATAGTCATTCAGACACCCAAAATTATTTATATTGTATCTATGAGATTTGTTTTCTTTGCCACCTTTTATGAGTATATGAAGAACAAATAATTGATGAGGTCCAGGAACGAATGTCCAGTTTAATGCACAAATCCATGCATCTGATATATGTATACTATATGCTACATTCAAAACAGTAATAGTAATTTATGTTGATTCTAACATATTCAAGAGGTGATCATTTGAAGTACTAGGGTGCTGACGCAGACTGTTTTAAGTTGTTTTACTTCTTAGCATGGTATGTAAGGTATGAATGATTTGGGTATGATTGTGTGGATGAATTAATTGTTCTTTTTGAGACAATTTTTTGTGTATTAATGCTTTAATCATGTATTTGAAATAATGCATTAATTGCTTTAAATAAATAGAGATATTTTTTGTCACAACAAATTGTTTCTTATCTTAATTTTGGCCTACAACTCTGTTACAGAGCGTGTTTCTGGAGATGGGTTGTTCTTTTTTCATTGGAGGAGATCTCCCCCCATTGTACTTTGGAATCCAGAGCCATGCAAGTGCGGAACTGGTCATCGTACTGGGCCCATGCATACACTCCATAATTGATCTGCGCCTTTCGTATTATATCCATATACTTAAAAAGCGCTACACACTTCTCTCGGTGTTTTTCGCAATTTATGCTAGTATAGATTAAGAAAGCCACTGTCCAGTTTTCTATTGGCAATGGCACTTTTGGCAGCCGGTAGAACTCATGTTCTTCCTCTTTAGACCCATCTTTGGCCCTCAACTCCCTATGTAGTGTTTTGATCATCTCAACATACTCTCTTTTCCAGATATTTTCTTTGATGGCTAGCATTAGGTGCGCCTCCAAAGGCTTGGACACAGTATGGCAGCCTTTTATTCTTCAAAACTTGTCTCTCCGAGCCACCAGCCTTCCCTTTGTTCTTTTCTTGTCCACTGCCCCTTGCTTTCCCCTGCTATCCCTTGACACACCATTCTTTGTGCGTACTAACACCTTGTTTACTGTCCAGTGGACCAGCTATGTATCCCTTCTCCCCTGCGTAATGCTCCTTTGTGGCAAGCCTAGTATCATTCACGCGTAGTCCCTTCCTCAGCTTAGTTTCTTTGTTCTCCAGTGTCTCACTTACATTCACACCAATTGACACAATCCTGGGGGCCTTTACCCCGACATTTATGTCCTTACCTGGTACCAAGGTCGGTGGCTGCTCTGGAGCCCTCAGACTTGCCAGCTGTCGCCTTTTCTCTGGCACACCTTGTTCTCTGTACTGTTATTAACCAGTAACTGAACTAAGCAATCACAGAGCTCCAAGCTCTCCTTATCATAGTCTAGCATTGTCTTCTCTAATTTTATGCTCTCAAATCGTTTGCCACACATTTTGGGCTACTCCTGTGGTGGTACCTCTCAACTTACAACTGCAAGTTGCTCACCTTGTGTTGTTGGGCCGAGGCATGCCCTGCCAGCCTTTCCACTGGTGCAGGATGTCGCATCCTGTGCCTTGTGTCATTGGGGGTTGCATTAAATCCTCTGGCTGGTTGCGCTGACAAGGCCATTCTGGGCCTTCTATAGTCAGGTATCGTGCTATCCAGTGCCACTTTCCAGCTAGTCACACCAGGCCCTGCCTTCCATTTTCGTCAGGGTAGTGGAACTGCACTGACCTCTCCCAAGTCCGCGACGTTGTTATTCTGCTCCCCCTGTGGAAAGAAAATAGACCCGGTGTGCTGGCGCCTAAATCTCGTGTGATCTGTGGTGCCCCCATCCACGGCAACCAATACCATCTTACGTTCTCCTATTCCTGCTCTATCCATGTCTCCCATAGTGTGCCTTGCATCCCTCTTAAGCTGCCTGGACATGCCTCCTGAGTCCCTCTGCCTGTGTCTGCCAAACCGAATTCAGCTTGCTCACAATCGCTTCAACCTGCCCTACAGTACACCTTTATCAGTTTCCTTACTTCATCTCCTGCTGACCTACTTCTCCCCCAAAAAAACAAGGTGGGCAATGCACTGCATTGTTAAGATAGAAGTTTTTTTTGAAAGAATATTAACAATCAATCGTTATTTTAAAGGTGCTCCAACTGGTGGCGTAACCGTCCGTTTACGTCAGGAGTATAAGTTTTAAATATGTGTGAACACGATCAGTGCGCACATCCCAGTATTTGGGCACTCCCTCTGGTTCAAGAATAGACTCCGTTGAGTTTCATATGTTTATTTCATTTGAATTAATTTTTTCATGAATCTTTCATTGTTGGATTATTTGCATCCAATTAACATGAACTTTACACAAAATCATCGTCGCTCCAATGCATTTCGGGTCGATTACCCTTTTTCAAGGAGCTCTGAAAATAAGAACGATCAGCGTTTGTATCATGGTGGCATTTGACGAATAAAAATGTACAATACGAACATGTCCCAATGGTGATTGTAAGACAAACAAAAGTCAGTGCAAAAAGATGTAGAGGGAACCACTAAATGGGGAATAAAGTGCCTAGGTTGCTTAAATGTGCCAGGGAATTACGGGCGCACCCAGAAACGTAAACGGGATCTGTGGGCGGGTAGCGAGTGGCAACACTCAAAACTGAATAAGTTGAAATGCTCACGTGTATAAAGGGCTGTAATGCAGTGCTGGACGGGTCAAAAAACAAGAAAATTGGCGGTTAGGGAAACACTCAAAGGACGAGTGCAACATAGCAAAGGTTCACTAGCAGAAGCTGTATTGGGCTTACCAAAGCGGGATTCTGTGGGGGGACTATCGAGGTCTCCAAGTAGGTTAGCAGCGACGGGAAGTCGTCAGGTTGGTGTGAGGGCTCGATGCTGGGACTGGGTCGGTAATAACAAAGAACGGGATTGGCGGTGATGAAGATCGAAAAAGGACTAACGCGTAGTCCAGGTGGGGGAACGGGTAGTGAGAGATGAAACTGAACGGGTGGATACTCAGCGGAGGTGCAAAGAAAAATGAGTTACCAAAATCATTAGAGGATAAATGTGTTAGAACGTGAGGTGTATAACGTCACAGGGGTGGAAAAGAAACATAACAAGAAAGGCTTAACATTGAAGATAAACAATGGGTACATGACATTTCAGTAAACAAGCACAAGATAAATGTGTCCTTATATACCCAGCCGGGTATTTATAGAAAGCAACTTAGTTCGATGCGGTCATTAAGACCAAAAGGTTTGTGAGATTGCAAACGGTAAATCCATGAGGTTTCTCTTTGGAGAAGGAACTTGTTGTTATCCCTTCCTTCTTTTTTTTCAATAATTTCAAGGACCATGAATTTCAACTGTGCCACGGTGTGGTTATTTTCCATGAAATGTACAGCCACACTAGATTTTGTTTGTTTGGTCCTGATGTTGGATTTGTGTTCATTTAATCTGACTTTTATTTTTCGCTCTGTTTTTCCTATGTAGATCTTTCCACAAGGACATTTGAGAAGGTAAATGAGGTTGGATGAGTCGCATGTTGCATTAACTTTCACTTTGATTTCTGTACCTCTCATTGGGTGATTAATTTTACTGCCAGTGATAATGTTGTTGCAGTTGTTACAGTTAAGGCACGGTTTTGTGCCTCTGTAGATGGGTGAAATGGATGTTTCTCTCAAAAGGATCTCTTTTAGGTTGTTTGCTCGAGTGTATGCAAAAATCGGAGGATTTTTGAACATTTCTTTAAAATCTGGTTCCAATGCCAGGATTCTCCAATGCTCTAGGATGATTTTTTTGTATCTTCCACTCAATGTGGAATATTTGGAGACGACTACCATCCGGTTTGTCTCTTTTTTGGTTATCTTTTTTAGAGCTGTTTCACGTTCAATTCCAGATGCTTTTCTCTTGGCTTCCTCGGTAGTTTCTTGCGGGTATCCTCTGGCAGTGAATCTTAGGCTCATTTCATCGATCCTTTGGACATATGTGTCCGGGTTGGATACTATGCGTTTTAGTCGCAACATTTGGCTGTAAGGGAGGTGACGTTTCAATGAGTGTTGGTGAAAACTTACAAATGACATGGAATCTTGACGATTCCCAAATCAATTTCTTAGGATGTTTTAATTACCAGATCTGACACCGGCCTAACCACAGACCTCTACAGGAAACCAACCGATCGAAATAATACTTTGCACTTTGCAAGTTTTCACCAACACTCATTGAAACGTCACCTCCCTTACAGCCAAATGTTGCGACTAAAACGCATAGTATCCAACCCGGACACATATGTCCAAAGGATCGATGAAATGAGCCTAAGATTCACTGCCAGAGGATACCCGCAAGAAACTACCGAGGAAGCCAAGAGAAAAGCATCTGGAATTGAACGTGAAACAGCTCTAAAAAAGATAACCAAAAAAGAGACAAACCGGATGGTAGTCGTCTCCAAATATTCCACATTGAGTGGAAGATACAAAAAAATCATCCTAGAGCATTGGAGAATCCTGGCATTGGAACCAGATTTTAAAGAAATGTTCAAAAATCCTACGATTTTTGCATACACTCGAGCAAACAACCTAAAAGAGATCCTTTTGAGAGAAACATCCATTTCACCCATCTACAGAGGCACAAAACCGTGCCTTAACTGTAACAACTGCAACAACATTATCACTGGCAGTAAAATTAATCACCCAATGAGAGGTACAGAAATCAAAGTGAAAGTTAATGCAACATGCGACTCATCCAACCTCATTTACCTTCTCAAATGTCCTTGTGGAAAGATCTACATAGGAAAAACAGAGCGAAAAATAAAAGTCAGATTAAATGAACACAAATCCAACATCAGGACCAAACAAACAAAATCTAGTGTGGCTGTACATTTCATGGAAAATAACCACACCGTGGCACAGTTGAAATTCATGGTCCTTGAAATTATTGAAAAAAAAGAAGGAAGGGATAACAACAAGTTCCTTCTCCAAAGAGAAACCTCATGGATTTACCGTTTGCAATCTCACAAACCTTTTGGTCTTAATGACCGCATCGAACTAAGTTGCTTTCTATAAATACCCGGCTGGGTATATAAGGACACATTTATCTTGTGCTTGTTTACTGAAATGCCATGTACCCATTGTTTATCTTCAATGTTAAGCCTTTCTTGTTATGTTTCTTTTCCACCCCTGTGACGTTATACACCTCACGTTCTAACACATTTATCCTCTAATGATTTTGGTAACTCATTTTTCTTTGCACCTCCGCTGAGTATCCACCCGTTCAGTTTCATCTCTCACTACCCGTTCCAACATGGCCCCCACCTGGACTACGCGTTAGTCCTTTTTCGATCTTCATCACCGCCAATCCCGTTCTTTGTTATTACCGACCCAGTCCCAGCATCGAGCCCTCACACCAACCTGACGACTTCCCGTCGCTGCTAACCTACTTGGAGACCTCGATAGTCCCCCCACAGAATCCCGCTTTGGTAAGCCCAATACAGCTTCTGCTAGTGAACCTTTGCTATGTTGCACTCGTCCTTTGAGTGTTTCCCTAACCGCCAATTTTCTTGTTTTTTGACCCGTCCAGCACTGCATTACAGCCTTTATACACGTGAGCATTTCAACTTATTCAGTTTTGAGTGTTGCCACTCGCTACCCGCCCACAGATCCTGTTTACGTTTCTGGGTGCGCCCGTAATTCCCTGGCACATTTAAGCAACCTAGGCACTTTATTCCCCATTTAGTGGTCCCCTCTACATCTTTTTGCACTGACTTTTGTTTGTCTTACAATCACCATTGGGACATGTTCGTATTGTACATTTTTATTCGTCAAATGCCACCATGATACAAACGCTGATCGTTCTTATTTTCAGAGCTCCTTGAAAAAGGGTAATCGACCCGAAATGCATTGGAGCGACGATGATTTTGTGTAAAGTTCATGTTAATTGGATGCAAATAATCCAACAATGAAAGATTCATGAAAAAATTAATTCAAATGAAATAAACATATGAAACTCAACGGAGTCTATTCTTGAACCAGAGGGAGTGCCCAAATACTGGGATGTGCGCACTGATCGTGTTCACACATATTTAAAACTACTTCTCCCCCAGCCTGGCGATTCTCACCATACTCACCCTCTTTTCCCTCTTCCTCCCCTTCAATCCATTCAAACAATGCTGCTACTAATGAAGCGGTCGGGCCACCTGCTCCGGGGCCTTCTCTTTCAATGCCCCTTCACCCTTCTCTCCTCCTGCCCCACCTTGCCCTTCAACAGCTATGCTTCCCTTTTCTGTCTACCTCTGACCTGACTGCGCTCTCACCCCCTCTGTTATCCTCTCTAACCACCCTCCTCTCTCTAATAATATTGGGGGTTCAACACTTATCTCCTCCTCCCCTTGTCTCTTGACCCTGCTTGCTATGTCTTGCCTTTTCACTGAGCCCGCTCCCCTTCCTCCCAAGTGGGGACCAATGCCTCCCACCTGTCTTCCTCGCTATGATCCCTCTTTTCTACCTCCCAACTGCTATTGTGTGCATCCCTTCTACCCAGCTTGCTGCAGTTGCTACTCTTTTTATTGGGCCTCTACCCCTCTGCATGTTCTATTCAGGCACTCACGCTCTGTTCCCTCTTAAGTCCACACTCGCATTCCCACCGCCGCCTTATACAAGGTCTCCTGCTGCTTCATTGCAGGTCCACGCCCTTCTTGTGCAGGCGACTTGGGCTTCACCTCTGTGCTACAGCCCGATTCCCTCATATTCTGGGCCGCTCGCCGCACTCTTGAGCAGCCACATTCTCTTACCTCTTGTAATGCAAAACCAGGGGTCCAGCACGGCGTTGAAAACGCGATCACTGCAGCAGCAACCCCATTTGATGCCTGATCTACCGGATGGCCTCCTCTCCCCTCCAAGTTTGCCGCCAGGAGGTCTAGGGACCCTGACTCTTGCAATAGCCTTCAGGCCTGTGTCACCTTGTCCCCCATCACTTTACCCAATTATCCCCTACCACTAGCCACTGTGTCGCCTAAGATGAAACTTGTGGCTGGTGGAGAAAATGGCCGGTTATATTCCCCTGGGCTATAAAATAGCCCAAAACTGCAAGTAGTCGCCGGACTGCTCCACTTCCCCAATCCTCCATGGTAGCAGATCTCCTCGTGGTGGGCCGCCCACAAAGTCCTAATGACAAGGCTGGCCCAGAGCAAGCTCATTTAACTCAGGATAGTGCAGTGATCTGTTCACTGCTTTTCTAGCTGATGTATATGTAAAATATGCTTTCTGATGTAGCATGGGTGTCATTGACCCTACTGCAAGCAAAGATGCATGCTTCATTTACCCCATAGTTGGGTAAAAAAGTCAGCTGTTATTGAGTGTAAAGTAGGCACCTCTTCAGCCCTGGGCCCTGATGCCACTGCATCTGCTGCACTAATAATAGTTATGCCTCTATTTTTTTAGGAAATAATGTATTTCATCAGTTTTTTATAATGCAACACAGGCCCCTCCCGGGGCAACACTTTGAATGGCACCCACGGAGATAGCAAATAAAATTAGCTCATTAAAAAGAAAATCCATAGCTTTCAACTCCCTGTGTACACTGCTGATTAAAATACACTACATCCTGCTTCTCGTGCCACAGATACATGCATAGATCCTTTAAGTTGAATACAAAATTGTCCGTTGCATATTTTGCTTACGGACAATTGGCAAGCACCTTGGTATAGGGTTTAAAGTAAGACAGTCTGAAATTAGAGCAGTCAATAGGAATTTTGTCATTTAATATTTTGATGTAAAATTGACAGGTCAGGTTAAATGAGAGAAAAATAATTGTTGCTGAGGAGTGTTGCTCTTCAATGTCAATAGGCAATGAACAGTAGAAATACCTTCTTAAAACACAACCAGCAATGACAAAGGCAATAGGTCTTGCTTGTTTTAAGTATATGTGATGGTTGTTTTACATGTCTGGATGCAATGACAGAAAACTCGCATAGAGGCATCCAAATACTGGCCAGGTAGCAAGCTGTGTTAAGTATAGGATTTTAGTTTACAGGTTTTTTGACAAGATGTTAGACAGTTTTGGGAGGCCATAGGGCAAACATGGAATACAGGGCCTGAACCATGATGGTTGGGTTACTTGACTCTGATGTCCTGGGGTCCATCAGACTTTTGATCTACAAACGGGGCCAAACACAAAGCTTCAGCAATAACTTTAATTGTGATGGTGAGTAGTCACATACTCCAAGTGAGGTCATGTGGGAGTACTCAAGCTCAGAGCTCAGCAATCACAGAGCACAATAAATAATGTCCAAACCAGTGCTTAACCTTCAAGTAAAAAAAAGTACTTTAATGCACAATAGAATACACACAAACACATATAGCTACAGCATAATTTAGTGTCATAGGCACTGCTAGGCAGAGCTGTGCCTCTATCCACTATCTCCCACCTATTAACCCTTGGGTCTTGCTGGTTCCTATCCCCTGCAGGATAGGGTATTAATGTGATTAAAGCTTGTGCTTAGTCAAATAATTCAGTTCTTTCTGGTTTTTTTAGCAACCGCGGTGGATCAGTCCTTAAGGAAGCCACTTCGCTTGCTTCTCATAACTCACCTTTCTCCAACTTCTGGGAGGTGTTGCTACTGCCAGCTCTATCTGGGATCTCCCTGCTGGCTGAGGGGTGCTGACCTGGCAGATGCACATCTGCAGATTCATTGGTGCTGCTATGGGGCAGCCCTTGGTCATCTCCTGCTGTTGCCAAGCTGACTGGAGTGACAGTTGCAGGTAAAGGGCTGATCACGGTACAAACACAGTTGTGTCCCATGTGCGCTCATTCTTTGGGCTCCATGCAGCAATGTCCACACAAATTCTCTAGGCTCAGTGGGGCCAGGCACAGGTCGAGCTTCTTCTTTTTATGCTACCACATACACGCCGATCTTCTGTTGGTGATACAGACACTCTCAGGCAGCTCTTCTAATGGTGATAGAGACATGTACAGGTCAATGTTCTGATGACAATGAAGCCACACAGAAGCTTATCTTCTGATAGTGATGCAGTCACAAAAGGCCGATCATCTAATGACAATGCAGCCATGCATGATCTTCTATTGTTAACCTGGTCACTCACGGACTGGATTTCTACTCACAATTACAACTCTGTCTGGTCCTTGTCAATCACAATCTGAGGCTTCTTGGTTCCTGCCTGGTATCATTGCAGAGAGAATACAAACCCACAGACACCAGAGTCCACAGACTGCGCTCCTCATTCTTCTTCCTCTAAATGTACCACCACACACCCTGGGGCATGCTGCACCTCACTAAACTAGACAAGCATTTTACTTGCAGGGTTGGCATGCTCTTTTCCTCCCTCCTCTCAGTACACTAACAGGCTTCTTGGCACATCAGGTCAGGTACACAGCTCTTCCAGCATGAGGTCAGAGCATGTGATGTTCCCTCACCTATGGGAGGCAGACACAAGCTCTGATCATACAGCATTCCTCTGAGTACTCTGTGGAGCACTCCCATCCTTGCCCATATGGGACTTGGCACTAGAATAACAAGTGGGGTAGTAGAGTAACTCTTCTATGTTGGAAATTCAGATAGGTGATTTATGTCCACTGTCTGCATCTTCAGAACCAGTTAGAGGGGTGCTCCTTGTAAGTGCTCTTTCCAGACTGATCTCCATACATAACCTTGCTGTTGAGCAATGTTTCTCATGGTACAGTACTTTGAAGCCTACAGCTCCCACAACAGATGCTCAAAGAGGTGTGAGGTTTCTGCACCTGGCTGTAAGCCGCCAAACTGATAGTTTGATCAGGGAAATACAAAACACTGGGCCTCACATAAAGCACCTTCTTCACTGTGCACAAAAGTCTTCAGGCCACCCTTGATTTCTACCATCACCAAATGGCAGTTGTCAAATAGAGTAATCAGCAGCTTTTTGTCAAGAATAATGCTTAATTTCATTTCCAAAGTAGCCCCTCGTCTCTGGACTAGAAGACAGAGGTGGCCCATTAAAAAGAAATTTGGGGTCACACCTATCTCCCTTTTTCATAGCATAATGAGTGTCTATCAGGCTGGGAAAAGTTCAGCGTGATAGACACCATATCAGAGTGAGACATGCAGGCGCTTTACATGCACTAATGTGCAGGCAAATAATAGGCTCATAGATATAAACAAAAGAGAGGGGCTCATAGTAACCCGTAGGGAAATAGAGCACCAATATACTTTAAAGTAAAGCAAAATGTTTTCCCTATGGGAAGTATTGTTTCCTGGTCCTAAACCAGGACTCAACACGGCATATTCAATCTTCAACACTCATTCAACTTGCATTTTGTTGGCTAGGAAAACACTCACCAGAAGGGACGAGAAACAGTCTATTTGTAAAAATGTATACAATTTATTTTAAATAAAAAACATATGAATTCCTATGTATAGCTAGTTAAAAACATATAATACACAAATAAAACCACCTAGTGTGGGTATGGAAAAAGTTTTTTGGAAAAGACACTGCTATCTGTCTTAATCATGTCATTTCGGGCCCTCGTTTGACAACAATGGGGGGAATAGTTTTTCCTTATAACCAGGTTATTTGTTGGCAACACCGAATATGACTTGTTGTAAGTGCGTCAACGCGTTTCGGAAGCTTTAGTTGATAATGGCTTCCTTCTTCAGGACAGTCTCTATGTATTTTCTCCACAAAATTGTATCACACCTAATGCACAAATAAAATATAGCTATTAGCTCCTGATTTTGCAATTACTATCTGCACATATTTCAATAAGATCTTATGACGACAGCTTGACAGAATTAGCACTCACATGTCTAAACTTACACTGTAATATGTATGCAGAAGAACAATTATATCTATAAGCATGGGGCCTATGCGTACTAACAGATCATTTATATTTGTTCATAACCCTCAAAACCAACATTCTCAACGTCTAAGGTCAACTTCGTACTGTTGTGCACAACTTTTTTTATATGTTTTATCACCATTATGACTCAGAGCATTTTTGATGTGCGTCCATTCTAAAAAAACATGCATATCAAATTCCATTAAAATTCTTAATCACAGTATAATATTGCAACAATAATATCTGTGGTTACTGCTCTTATATACGAAAAAGATTTGCTATTATCATTCACTCTAAGTAGATTAAGCTGAATTCAAAAAACCGTCTGGTTAGTGTTAGCCACACCATTCTGGCAACCATTCAAACCATTCATACACCATTTATGTCACATTTCATTATTACTGACCAATGCAGTTGAATTGCAAGAAGTAATCTACGTAGTTCGTAGTATTCCTGTTCTGGTCGCGTTCTAATAATTACGACAGTCCTGTATATAATCAGGAAGAATACAGCATTAAGTTTTATTTAATAGCGTGTTCTAACACAATTAGTTTAAGGGCATTTATCTATTACCTCAATATATAAGGCCTCCAAATTCAATTTTTATTGCAAATTCGGTTTCCATAATATCTTCGAATTCCTACATGGATTAGAAAGTCCAAGTTATTTACTTACATCATACGTTTTATTTACTTACTGCACAGAGCTCAACTTGCTACGATATTATGGTAACATGTATTTACCTTGCAATTTTCTCATGGGGCGTATATATATTTTAATGCCACCAGGTGAATATCTGTTCTGTATTGGTACTGTAAAAGATACATTTGTTTTAGAAAAGCGTCTACTGGCATTATTACCATGTTGCATATACCTATACTAAGAGGTCCTTACCAATGATAAAATTATATTTTTCGGAAAAGGTTCCTTTCACGCAGCCGGGTAGTTTTGTGCACGTGGCTGTATAACAGAATGAGTTTGTATCAATTTTCATTCGTTCGACAAATGTTACACACTGTTCATCATGATTACTTGAATACAGCAAAACATTGTCGTTGCTATGTTCCACCCCCGTTAGTCACTCGGTGTTCGCATTTTTTAATTAGCATCTTTACACCGCCATATCCGCCCTGGTAAATTTAACGGGTCGGGTCGTTCTCTTACCTATTTATTTCACACGGCTGTTTTTCCCGGGCTGCAAACGTGGCGTCTGGATGATCACCGTTCGTATAATGAGTTAAAGACTCGAGCAGCGCAAACCGTTGCCTTTAAGCCACGTAGTTGGGTCACGTGGTTCTGAATTCCGTCGTCGCTGCAAGGCGTCATTCTACGTGCGTTCTTTTCCCCTTTTTTTTATAAAACAGAAGTGCCTTATGTTTAACCGATATGAAAGCTTTATTGCTCACTGTTTTTGAAGCACCCCTAGGTCGTCGTTTCCAAGCTTCTATTTCCTCGTAACTCACGATTCACAAGTTGATGGTAGACTAATGATAGCTAAGATAGAGCCCTGCACACACTCTTGGCAAGACCAAATGGTGGACATAGTTCACTGTGTTTTATATATTTTTTGATTGATTCAGTATTTATCACACACTGTTGCAGTTTTGTGAATGTGCTAACCTTACATTTTCTCCTATATGACATATTATGTGTGTGTAGGTATTGGAAGTTATGTTTTTTCGATATTTGAGCCGTGACAGAGTATCTATAAATCAAACTCTCGATACATTGAAGTAAGGGCCTCTCGCCTCTCCCGATTGGACTTACAGGTTTTTACACAGATGGCAATTGTCCCGATGAGACCCTTACACCCGAATTGAAGGTCAAATCGAGGCGACACCTTTGGTTGCTCTTTGATTTGTTTAGATATGGAAACATGAAAATAAGATGGATACATTCCTATCAGCTAATAAAATGACAATCTATCGGTGTACCTCTGTTCTTTATGTATAGTTTTGTATATGCGCTCTTTTGGACCACCGCCTGCACTCTAACGAATTATATTAGACACATTGAGATCTATGAATATACTACATCTTTGAAGAGAGGCTTGTGTATACATTTATTGTTAATGTGCCTGAACATATAACGATGAATGCCTATTGGGGGGAAATGCATTGTGTGAATCTAGTCAGAATAAGTCCCAGGAGTTATGGGTCAAGGTGTCCTTTTTGGGGGGAAAAAGTAACTTGTACAAACCTTAATATATCTTTTTGCTGGGTGAGGGACCGGCAATTCTTCACACACTGCTAATAGGGCTCTTGTTGCCTCCTTTGTTATATGAAATACTCTTGAGTTACTGTGGGCTCACGTGGGCATTTAGGGTTGTCCTTATTTTCTGTACAATATCCCATCACTCTTTGCACCAAAGTTTGTAGTGGATATGTTGCTGTATCATTAGGCTGCACACTGAGCCTCTGCTTAATCATGTAAGCCCTTGTATACAGGAGAGTCAATGGGCTCTATTATGAGTCTAGTGGTCTACGGACTGCCAGACTCATGGGGGCACGGTCGTACCAGTTTTCCAACTGCCCAATTACGATTAGGGAGGTCGGTCCGCCATTGACCCGCCGCAGCTGCCATGGCAGTGTTGAGGCGGTCGTTGAGGCGGTCAGGAGGCCACACTATTGTAGTCCCACCAAGCATATTACGAGTTTCCTCTCTGCCGGTGGTGTCATGGAGGTTCCTACTCCAGTGACACCATGGCGGAGAGGAGACAAAGGGGGCCCTGTAGGAATTCCTGTGCCTCCTCCACATGATGAGGCATTCTGGCGGCCACAACATGTGCCCCCTGTATGCATGCACCCCAGTTCCTGCACAGCACAGACTTAAAAGTCCATGCTGCGCAGGAACGGTTTTTGGTACTTCCATTGCTGTGCCCATTGTCAGGGCACCGCCGTGGGAATGTGAACAATGTAAAAAATGTGAAAAAAAGCCCATCAGGCAGGAGGAAATTCCTAAGCAGGCGGGCGGCCCAACCACTACTTTGGCAATGCGTTGGTGGGGCGGACCCTGATCCGCCCCACCAAACTTGTAATTAGTCCCTAAGAATAATCCAGCTTACCATACACAGTCGCACTACCATTCACATTGCGATGTAGTTTTGCCATAGTTACTCCCTATGTTGTTTACCAGAGACTGCAATGGCATGTTGCTCTTTAGCTCAGCGGTACACTCCATATTCTCTAAGGCACCTTACACAGTGCCTTCAATACGATGGTATCTTGTTCCTCCAGGCTGGATGTCCTACCCTTCCTGTGCCTTCAATTGAATGGTCCCCTTGATGGAGCAAGGTTTCGCTCGTAAAGAGAATTGTTCAGATTCAATCCTCTCGAAATAGGATATAATGTACTAATTAACATGTTTTTTCTTATTAATAATGCACCAAATGACATTTCGAGTAAGCTGGGGAAGCTTGCGTATGTGTTTTTTGCTAACCATAACTAGAGTGTCCTAAAATGGCAGTTGCAATGTGGGAACCTTTCTGCGCATGCGTCTGTCATACACGTGACAGGACGTATCCTCTGATTTGGTGGGAAATCTTTGCTTCTGTGCACTAGAACTAAAGATAGCTGTTCTATGTTTTCACATGCTAACTCTTGCATTGTTGCTTTTACTAAATTGTTTGTTCTGCTTAATTCCTAATGCTGTAGTTAAAATAAAGTAATGGGGATAGAGTAGAGATAAGTGGTATACAGTGTAGACATTTATTCTTTGTTCTAAAACTGTTTCTCTTTGACTTTGCTATTAGCTCATATTTGGGCCGGATGCAACCTTGCTGAACTTCATCTTGCAAAACCTGTGACTGCGTTGAAGAGCTCAAGAGACCACAAGTCATGGCATTGAACCCGTGCCAACGAATGTCTTGCCTGAGAAAACCATGAGAATCTAACCTAATGAACTCTCTAAAGGAAGCTCAACTGTACAAAAAGTATACATTGTATTTGTTATTGAAACATCCATTGTCGGGTGGAATACAACGCGCATGGGAAAATAAAACTGTGGGAGGGAACATTAATTTGAATATATGAGTGAGGTAACCTCTTAACAGGTATGGTGTGATGACCTTTCCACGTATTTTGGCCAATCAAATTGAGGAAATACACAACTTGCAACATTGGGGGGTGGTACACTGCCCTGGAAAATGGTATATCTAAGGTAGGCGTAGCTAGTAAGATTGACCGACTTGTCCGAATAGCTGACCTGTCACTGACCCAATGCACTCAATAGGCGATCGAGAGCAGAGGTGCTGGCGGAGCACTCTGTCAGAAGAATCGATAACCCAATCGGGGTTTTTAGGGAGAGGAATTCGATAACCCAATTGGGGTTCTGGGAAGGAGATTCGATAACCCAATCGGGGTCCGACTGTTAGCTGCAGAGAGGGTCGCGACACTGGCATTGCACTTTAGCTGAGGGTGCCATTCCTGACCTGCGGTGTTCCTGTCCTGATCCAATTTGGTCCGTGCCTGTCCTGATTCTGGTCTGCACCTGTCCGGTCCTGTTGGCACCTGAACTATCGGGGGTCCTGTCTTCCCACCATTCTAGGTAATTATAAATTAGTGTGGGTATGTCATTGTGCTGTTTCCCTTTTCTACCCTTCCTATGTTTTAATGCTTAAAGAAAGTTTCGTAATATTTTCACCTCATCTTGCTTTGATCATATTATTTCTAATTGAACGAGCTTTAATTGAATTGGTATGGACTCTGACATTTAATTATTTACATAGATAAAGTGTTTAAACCTTTCCTGAGTCTGTGGTTATTTTATGAATGCAAATGGTATTTACTACTTATTATACTAACACCCTTGATCCCTTAGGACTCTAGGTACCGGTGACTCGGATTGGTAAGTCAAATGGTATAGGTCCTAAACAGGTTAAATAAAATCCTGATTTAGCGTAGGTTTACCTGTTCAAAGTGTGCATGTTGTTTATATGGGCCCAGATGAGTATGATAAAGCGAGCAGGTGAGCCCGCGCTCTATCCCCCAACAGTTTCTGTGAGATGCAATATAGTTGCTTCTGGGGCACCATACAATACACCAGCAGTGGTTTAAGACAGCTTCCCATCGGTGACCCTCTGTTGCTTGTGTGTGAATTTGATACTTTACTCCCTGGGAGCTTAACGGAGCCTCTAATGGGATGGTTATTTGACACACTTTGGTGCACCCTATAAAATACCTGTGTTTCCCAATGGGATGTCTCACTGTCACCCCTTAGTACATGGCATATATTACTCCTTCAGAAGTTTCACAGGGCTTCCATCATAGAGGGGCACTGACACTACTGTGTGAGCTCCATATACTCTAGTGGATGCACCTCAAAATAAATTGCTGTATATGATACTACCACTCCTAAAAATGGTACAAATAATAGTGTGCAATGGTATCTGTTCTCACATTCTTCACATAACCTTATATTTATGTGCAGTTTCCACAACATAAAAAAATTCAACGCATCCACTCACTGAGTTTAATGTAGATTAAACCACAATCATAAAGCCTTAAACCACTCCCTCTGAAGGGCAGGCATGAACAGGACACAAAACAAAGTGCTGGACAATCTCTCTATAAAGCGCTTCATAAATATAGTCAGATTACCCAGAAAACGTGTTGATACTGCCATGAAACCTTTATCGCTATAAACAAGGTGCATTTTCAAAGTAGGTGATTAGATTAACAAAAATAAATTGTTTAGGCACGTGACCAAAGGCTATACTAAATACTGAGGACATCAAGGTGGAGAAGGTAGAAGACAATATTATCACCATTTTAGATGGAAAGTGTCTTTTGTTATGATGATTATATTTTAGTATACCATCTAGTCACAGCTATTTAAGAGAAATGTGTTTCACTATTTGACCTTGTTGGCTTCTTCATTGGTGTGTTCAACTGTCACTCATATTTTGTTCAGCTCATCACAGCACACATCATGGGGCAATGGGGCGGCCCACTTCAACCATTGGCTCTCTTGCACTGTGCGTTATGGCATTTAACCTGATCACATGTGTACATCTCTCTTCAAAGAAGTGCACTTCAGTGCCAAGAGTGGTGGACAAAAACTTTATTTTGCCAATGCATTTTTTCTTCTAATCTTTATCCTTTTTATTTTTTAATTCATCATTGTGGTTAAACTGCGTGTTCAGGTTAGAGTAATTTAAAGCTAGTATCACCTTTCTTTTGCACCACTTAAAAATCATATTTTCCTTTGGTGTGTATTACAACCAAAAGGTGTTTCTATATCTTTTCTATACTCCCCTACCTGCTAGGAAGCATTTGTACTGTTCTATTGAAATAGTCTGCTTTGATTATTTAATTCTTAGTACTAATAATGTTTATTGCAAGCATCTGGTTGCCACGTAAAGGTGGTGGCATGGTTTCATTCTTTTTATTTAAGTGGCCTATACATACCAATTGCATCAACCTGATGTATTGGTGTTGCCAATATTTGTGAAACATTGCTTTATGTCACATCTGCTACAGGTGCATGTTCATAGACAAAATGTAGCTTTCTTCTTTTTATATTTGACATGGCATCACGTGCTGCCATCTGGCCACTCGGCGTACTTCGATGGCAGTGAAAGGTAGAAATAGGTAAAATCAAATAGAAATGGACATTGAATAAAGACAGAAAGGTATAGTAAGAATGGAGGAAATGTATTTCAGAAAAACTGGAGCAAAATCAACATTTTGATCTTCTTTTCCTAAACATAGCATTACTGTTTAAACTTCAAACTTTAATGCTTCTAGAGCAACATGATGCAGAAGCAGATGCCTTCACCTCTGTTTTTGACTTAGTCTATGAAGTACATTCTCTGCCGTACATGTTCCACATATGTACAGTAGCTACTTTATACTGGCTGAGACATCTTTAAATAATTTGAACCCACAATGTTAGACGCCGTTATTAATTGTATAAAAATAAATAATGATTTTTTTTTTTTGTATGGGCCTGATTACGATGAGGGTCAGACCGACCAATCAACCACTGTCTTCACGTGCCCTTTCCCACTGCAGAGGCCTGGAAGTTCCTTCTGTGTATTACGATGCAACTGATGCTACTGATGTGGTTGCATCTACAGCAAGGCGCGTATCCCCTAATATGTTGCGGCAAATGTGTACAAAATCACAGAAAACATGTGAGTTGTATAAACATGCATGACATATGTGGGGATATGCCTGGTGCACCATGTACACCATTGCTGGAGCATAGCAGAATGTGCACAGTCTAGTCAATGGGGATACATACTGCATAAGGATTTACCTAGATTCCGGCACCTACAGGATTGCAGTCATCGGGATGCAGCTGCTCAGGTGTAGGGGAACCTGGAGGAAGGAACCCAAGTCAGAGGCTGCTGGAAAGAAGCGGTTTTGGGTGAGTATGCACCTCAAGTCCATTGTTTCCAATGACTAGAGTCAGTCTGTTGGACTGTCACGGTCATATCATTGGAAACCCACAGCATAATACGGATGGGCGGTCAGTGATCCCTTTACTGCTCTACGGATAGTGTTTTTCTCTGACCGCCATCTTGGCCGTCAGAGAAAGGCTGCAGGAGTCGGCGATCTATCAGCGGTTGGAGTACAGGATGCATGCATCTTATTCCAGGGGACGGACCGAATTCTTCTGACGGGACCACAGTGGTCCTACCCCTCTGATAGGAACACAGACGTCTGTCTGACCGGCATTGTAATCAGGCCCTATATTATCAGATGAAATCCCTACTGGATACTCTGCATCCCGCTCTACTGGCTACATTGGCAGTCTTAGTGATACCATTATTGGATTTTTTGCATTCCACTATCATGTTCTTTAGGATAGTCCCATAATGTACATACCAATTACATACATTGTGTCCCATCCACACAACATAACGGTCCTAAACACAGGTGAACATTTAGCTAGTAGCTTACTTCCGTCTCTTCCACAACCTGGCTCTCGGTATCCTATCTTAATCCCTGTACCTGAAGTACATAAACATTTCCCCAGGCACAGTAGATTTATTCTGTATAAGGGTCACCACTTTTTTCTTCCATAGCCAACAGCCAGCTGTGCATGAGTGTTGTTGTTTAGAAAAGGATTAGCAAACGATTAGTGAATGTTTTAAAAAGATATTGATTCTGTAAAAACCCTGGAGTGACCACTTTAGTATAAAACACTGGCAATGCCCCTTACAGAGAGAGGAGAATTCCTTACAGGCTGGAACAAGACTCTGCAGGCTGTTTCTTTGACAGGCAGAGACCTGACATCACTTGTGGGGGCCATCCTCGACGCAGAAATGGGGTCATTCATTCAGAACACTTAGGTGAGGGGTTAGTACTACCCCGGAGGAATTCTTGGCTCAATTCGGATCTATCCTCACATATACATACACAGGCTTCACCCACATACCTACGTTAGGTACATTTAGGTAGGCTACGCATCGTAGGAGAACGTATGCTATTGTTTTATATAATATGTTTTTATTCATATTATTAGCACTTTGGTAGAAATGTATTGACTTTTTATGATATTTGTACTGGCGATTACATTTGTTTGCTTCTATCTTTTGATTTTCGCAGCTAACATGTTTCATACTAGATGGATGCTTGACCAATACAAAATTATTGAAACCGTTCCAATAGTCATTCTATGTGTATTCTAAGAAAAGAAAGCATGAGTGACTGAATGAAAGATACTGTATTGTTTCCACAATACCTGAGGAATCAGGGTTGTCATGTTCAGTGGTTGCCAGAAACTACATGCACCACTGTAGAATGCAGGGGGTGGTAGTGGCACCGTAAAGCTAGCTGGTTTAACGGCTGACTCATCCTGTGGGGGTGTCCAGAGTCTGTCTGCACAGCAAGCCCTCAGTTTAGGTCATCCAAATCGTTCAGGTCCTGGGGGGTCCTAGGAACCACACAACACTACTTAATGTGGTTAACAATTCATTCCAAGCATCAAACTCAGAGAGAACAGTTGCTATGATAAGAGTGAAGTGTTCCATCAATATGAGTCTCCAGGCAGTTACATAGGAAGAGAAGTAACACTTTTAATGTGGCACAGACACAGTGGTGAGTACTCTTTGCAGACCATGCTCCAACTGACCCAGACATGTGAGCCTCTCTTGCAAGCAAACAACGCCATTCCATATGATGTAGGCGCATACTGTGAAATAAGAACCAAATGCAGACCTTTAAGTCACCACACAGAGCTCTCATTGGAAATAAAGCAACAATTCTGGGACTTAGTTTTCATATTTAAGTTGAATGTGAGGGAACTTGGTTGCCAAGCTTATCAACATATGCAAACGTAATACATTGATGAGTCCAGTAGGAGGCAGGCAGGGCGCTGATGGTTCAGACAGATGGATCCAATTGACAATATCTCTGACTGTCCTCAATTTGTTGCTAGTCTACTATGAAATTTGGATTTCCACATTCAAATTCTAAAGAGTTTATTAATCTTCAAGTAATATTAGGCAATACAAAATATAGTACCAAAAAATGTACAAAATACATGAGAGATTAGTATAGACTGGATACCATCAAATAAAAATGTACCCTAGAAGTAATCATGAATAAGATAATGTGATCTTTGGCCAATCCTATCAAAAACAGGAACAGTTTAATCATACATATATAGAAATTCACTGAAAAACCAAAAGGTTACAAGGCTGTTATACTTAGAAAATAGGATTAAAAAACCTTAGATATTCACTGGAAAGAAGCAAATGTTATAAGGACGTTATAGTTTGGCTGACATTTCACTCATACAAAACCAGAGAAATTTAGCAGTTATAGTTAGCTGAGCTAACTATAACTCGCTATCCGCAAGGCACTGCTTGTAATCTCACATAATATATAACTCATGCCATGGTCAGTAACATCACTGATAATTTCACTGATGACATCTCAAATGACATCACTGATTACATCTTCCACAGAATCTCTAACACACCTACTCACACCCCATGTATCCTTTCATACACTCACTGCAACTTCCACACTACCATTCTTGAAACCATTGACACACACATACCAGTACTTACATACCCACTCTCTGATTATTAGGTTAATAGGTCCACCCTCAACTTTAAAGAAATTGCGCAGTCTCTTTAACACCCTTCCCCAATACAGTCTTTGATCAGTGTACCTAGCAACCCAGTGGAACCAGTAGGTCACAAGTCTATAGCACATTCTAGAAGGAAAATGCTGCTTCCAAATAAGATACAAGAGGTCTGCTTTACTCCAAACTTTCAAAAGCATATGTTATGTTATGTCATGTTATTAGTTTTATATAGCGCACAGCTGCCCCAGCAAAGGGGCATCACAGCCCTGACAGCAAGAATAAGGAGGCTACTAGCAGAATGCCGGGCCTAGAGCGGAGGAAAGAGGTGTGTTTTAATTGCCTCATGGAATGCCAGGTAGTTATTCATGCTGTAGATGTGCATAGGAAGAAAGTTCCAGAGATTAGCTGCCAGGGTGCGGAAAGAGTGCCCACCAGCACGCACCCTCCTCACATAGGGAACAACCGCCAGATGCTGACCCATAGAGCAGAGTTGGTGAGTGGATGTATAAGCTAAGAGTAGTTTGGCCAGGATACCTGGAGAGGAGAGATTCATAATTTTGAAGGCAATGCAAAGGGACTTAAACTCTACGTGCCTAGCCACTGGCAACCAGTGTAATCAGCGGCGGCGTTAGTCGTAGAGCAAGTTCTAGGAAGGTCAAGTATAGTTCTATCAGCTGCATTTTGAATCCTCTGTAGTCACAGGTTTTCTGCCTTGTTAGTCCCCAGGTAGAGCGAGCTGGCATAGTCCAGTCTAGACATAATGGAGGCGTGTATGATAACTTGCCGTATTGAAGGATCAAAGAAACCGAGCAGCGGTTTGAGCCCATGAAGTATTTATAAACAGGTACCCGCCACTTTCTTGGTTAAGACCTGAAAACTGAGGGCCGAGTCAGCCCGACACCCAGATTTGTAACTACCTGTTTGGGGGTGGGTGCACAGCCCAGGGTTGTAGGCCACCAGTGCTCACACCACAGCTCTCTGTCTCTCCCAACCAGCAGAACCTCAGACTTGCTGATGTTAAGCTGGAGGTAGTTGGCAGTCATCCACTCAGCGACAGCTGCAAGATCGCTCCTAAACTTGCGAGCATCCTGCAAGGATTTGTCAGAGAATGCTACTACCAACTGTGCATCATCAGCATATGATACTACTGCAAGCCCTCTGCTCTTGGCCACAGCTGCTAACGGTTGAACATACAGGTTGAATAGCTGTGGGCTCAAGGCTGAGCCCTTTGGCAGCCCTTGTTTGATAGTATGAATCAGGGAGGCAAAAGGGGGGGCGGTCACCTAGAAGGTTCTCTCGGAAAGAAAAGAGGTGAACCAATCCAGGGCAGAGTCCACAATGCCAGCCTCCTCCAACCGTTGCAGCAGGATCTGGTGAGAGACCGGGTGGAACGCATCACTAAGATCTAATAAAGTCAGCACCAAAGTGCGTCCAGCATCTAATGATACCCTGATATGTTCGGTCACAGCTAGAAGAGCAGACTCCATGCTGTGACCTTGGCGAAAGCCATTCTGAGACGGGTCTAGTGTGTTGTTATTTTCCAGGAATCCTGTGAAGATGGAATTAATGTAAGCCTCCGAGATCTTGGATACCCACGGCAAGAGAGATATGGGGCAGAAGTTCTCCGGTTTGGCTGTGTCCAAGTGGGCTTTTTTTAGCAGGGGGACCGCCCTCGCTTGCTTCCAAGTCCTGGGGATGATTGACATTGGCATGGACATGTTGATCACCTGACACAGAGGTGTAAGGAGCCCAGGTAGAGATTTCATAAATTGTTCAGGCTTAAGGGGGTCTGCAGGAGAACCCCATTTAATCTTGCTACATAACATGTGCAGCTCATCCTGGGGATTGACAGAAAAACAGCGAGAGTGCAGGTAGAAAGGGGTCTAAGAACAGGACCTGGGCACATCGAAGATGGATGAAAGGTCCTATAAATATTCTCTACCTTCTTAACAAAGAAGGTGGCGATGGCCTCCCATTGCTGATCTGACAATATCAAAGTCTGTATTACATTTCTTTTCTTAAACAACAGCCAATAATAAGACTTCTTGCAAAGGCATCCAACACACAACATCATTTTATTATGTAAATGTCAATGTAAATTGATACTTGTATAGCGCACTACTCACCCGCAAGGGTCTCAAGGCACTTGTACGAATACCGCTGTGGAACCCATCCTGGCTTTCCCTGTGATGCGTCCACTCCTGGGCACCCCCAAGGTGGAGGCAAGGCATCCTTAACGTTGTGGGGGCCATTGTGGAGATTAAGTAAGCTATTGCCCAGAGTTGCAGAGTGAAACTCCATGATTGGAATAGGCACCGAGGCCAGAATTATCAGGTCCGTGGAATTTTGAGCCCAAGCCCCGCCGAGGCGGGGAATCGAACCCTGGTCCCGGGCTAGACCTCTGCATCAGGGTCTGCCGCTCTAATCATCGAGCCACACTTTTCCATTATTCACTTTCATGCTGACAGCATTCAATGAAATATATCTCTTAAAAAAACTTTTATTTTAACTGCTTTTCTTTTGCAAAACTACCTCATTCAGCTTCAGCCTTGTCATGACTATTATTGCTCCTTCACTTCAAAATGCTTAGCGTATGGATTGCGGGCCACAGCTATATCTATTGGGCAGAAGAGGCTGCAATAAAGAGAGGTTTTGACAGGGACTTGGGTTTGCCAAATGTGCAGATTATTTGGTTTGCCCAGAGAGGGTTAAAGTTTCATCAGTTGTTGGTTTAGGTTAAATCCATTGCGAATTCCCAAACTCCTCACCCCATGATTGTGCACTGTGGTGGCAATCACATAGGCACATTGACTGGTGTATGGCTGTGAATCCTAATGAAAGAAACCTTTGAAGAACTGATGTCACTTTTCCCTCACACCTTCATGATATACTCTAATATATGCCAAAGACAAAAATGAAATTAGTCAAATCAAATCTGTCCAAAAATTTACAAAGCCAAGAAACATGTTAATAAAAATGTTTCTGGATTCCTCAGAGACCATTGTATCGGTTGTATCCATAACAACAATCTGCGTTTTGACATGCATGGAATTTATATTAATGAAGGAGCGCACTTTACAGATTAAGTTAACAGGTTGCTTCTAAGTAACCTGAAACTCTGCATCAGGTCTCATGTGTAGCAGCCATGACAATGGCTCTTGTCAGAGCCCCTTATTACCCAAAATATTCTGAAGTGTTTTTCTATAGGGTTTTTTTCTCCTTTCGTTTTTGGGAATCTTCGCGACAATGTCACGATCCCTGCGGACACATTGCAAAATCAGAAAACAAAAGCAGACATTCAATGGCCACCAACACACCCAAAAATAATATGTATAAAAATCCATTCTGAATATTGCCCTTCACACAATACTATATACATACTTCTTTCAAAGCATGTTTAAACTCCTATTTTTGTACTAAGTTTCTTTAAACCCATTTTTCAGACCTATTTCCCATTTTAGCAGTTATTTGGGACGTCGCAGTGACTTTGTTAACCACGATGATCATGCCTTCCTGATCAAGTGAAAACACATATATGCACACACATTACAGCTTTGTACACACTAGAGGTTCATTACATACACTTCAAACTCATGTTTTTTTAGTGTATTTTTAGAGCAACCATCTCTAAACCCTATTTTTTGTTTTCGCGGTGAGGCCAGAGATTACGATGACGTCGCTCATTGCAGTCCTGCGGTTACATTATAAAAGCAGAAAGCAAAAGCAGGATTTCAATGGCCACCACCACATAAAAAAATTATAACTATATAATGAATTATAAATATAACAGTAGATAACTCACTATATAAATAACTCTATAAAAACATTTATCAATATCTCTACAACAATGCATACTAATAATTCATTGATATTTTTTTATATTTTCACCAATAATCGGGACGACATTGATAGTCGTCATGTCCAAGCGACGTTACACGGGGGGCTGTGCATCATCGCGAATATCATGTGCTATTACCAAAATCCATTTTGGACATATTACTTCTGTCAATAACACCTTTATTTCTCAACCTTGGGGTCAGAATACCTCCTCCTGACCCCTTATGTTGGCTTTCACACATATTTTCAGCCAAGGGAACCATTGCTGATAGATAAAATGGCAGCCGCAGAATTTTATTCAGATTGTGTCCAGCCAATCTAAGCATTCCTGTTGGCGGTGCATTTGAGATTCAAAATATCCGTGCCCAAAGATACCACTAGAAGTTTAAACTTAAATTACTCAAAAGTTACTGAATGGATTTAGACCAAGTAAGCAAAAGGTACTTCCTTGAACCGACATCTACCTCCCTGCCAAATTTGGTGTAAGTTCGTTTAGTGGTTTGGCCTGTAGAGTTGGCTAAATGTTCCTATGGGAATTAACATTACAAGCGCAACCTTATTTCGCTCCCCAAATTCTTGGCCTCCACTGCACGGATCATCCCCAAAGTTTCCTAATGAATAGTACCCACCATGGCACTTTTTGGTGTTCACAGAAGTTAGGATTTTGTCTTAAAACAGACTTAAGGTAGGATTTTGTCTTAAGTCTGTCTTAAGTCTGTTTTAAGACAAAATCCTAACTTCTGTGAATACTAAAAGTAGCAAGTTCATTCTGTGAATACCAAAAGTAGTAAGTTCATTCTGTGAATGCCAAAAGTAATAAGTGCATTCTGTGAATACCAAAATAGTAGTAAGTTTAGGATTGAGTCCTAAGTTCATTCTGTGAATCGGGCCCAAAGCCTTTAGAAGAGATCTCCTGGGGGCATCAAGAGAAGGACTGCATTACAAGAGGTGGAACCAAGATTCGGTCTTATAGTTGCATAATCCACAGGCCCCCTCCTTTCCATGTTGGGCCTATTGGATAAGGTCAATGGTTCGCAGGCTTAGGAGGTGCATAAATATGAAATTCCAACTGGTCGATTTGTTGAAGTATGGTTGGCGTATCCCTGGTGGATAAGATTTCCCAAGCCCCTGATATTAAAGTCACCTAGTAACAGGATTTCAACAGAGGCAAACTCTAGCAGAAGATTTTCCAAGTTCTTAGTCAAGAGTACTGTTGTAGATAGATTTGATCCTGACGCTGTGTTGTGATAACACTTTATTAAAAGAAGCTGGAGGTCCGTTGTTTGGTTTGAATCCCCTGCAATTAAAACAACTTGCCCTGCTAGGAAGTTTTAGTGGAGAGGTGTAGCCATGATCTTGTAAGAGTGTTAAATGAAGATTGAGAGGCCCCCAGATGGACGTCCAAAGGGGTTAGACCTGGTTGCCGGTTGGAAAAGCTCATAGTAGCCATGGAGGACTGATGGAGATAGAGTCCAGGTCTCCTGTAGGCAGATAATGCCACTTTTATTTAGATAAGACACCGCAGATTTGGATGGGAGTATTGATTTGAACCCAGCCACATTCCTGGAAGTGATGATCAGCTTGGAGCCTGCCAACTCGGATGAGCCGAGAGGGTGGTTTGAGGGCTCCTGCTAGGAGAGGGACCCTGGCTGGTCTCAGTGAGGGAATCCCTGGCGACTCAGACTATTAAAGTGATCTGTGAGGTTTGACTTGCATCTCACCAGACGTTGATTATTATGCATGAGATTTTCATAGAGTTTTCGGCTTTTGAAGTGCCAGAGAGCCAGTTGTGGTTTGCTCCCCATGTCCCTCTCAGTACACTTATGTGAGACCTTCACAAGTCTTCCTGTAGTAGTAGGTTCAGATATTTTTCTGTGTGGGGGTCCAGAGTTCAATGCCCCAGTCTTCAGAGATCCTGGCTTCCCTGAGGATGATGTTCCTTAAAATCTCTCTTTACCATGTTGTAATGGTTGCTTCTGAGGTCCCATTTCCCAGTATTTGAGCAAACTGTACTGATTTTGGGTTAGGAGGTTATCCCCCTGAGGGCTGGGATATGTTTCAATAGGTGGAGGAGATTGTTCGTTTAAGAATGTCATGTGAGCCCTTGTGGGCATAGTGTGGGATGAGAGCAAGTTCTGACTGTTTGTCAGTGCCTTGACAGGGTAGCTTCCTAGCTCTGCAGGGAGGAATTGAGGGGCCTTGGGATAATGGAATGTGGGTTTGGGTGGAGAATGGCTCTCCTTCATTCGTTTGTACCGGTCGATCGCCTGGTAAATTTGTGGCTGTCTAGAAGAAGACATTTGTGGTTAGTTGGCCCGGGGATCGCACGTCGGTAATAGCATGTACGGGCCTAATAGGCCGCTGTCTGTTAAGAGGTGTTACAATGAAATTAAATTAAATTAAATTAAATTAAATGAAAAGGAGTTTTATTAAGCGCGGCTGCTGCCCTGGGGCGTCCAGGCACTGAAGAACAGGGATGGTACCTCATGATACAGTCAGCTTAGAGAGTTAGTCTTGTTTATTAAAAAGAAAAGTTTTGAGCTGCTTACGAAAGGAGGGTAGGTTAGGATTTGATCTTAGGTGGAGAAGGAGTGAATTCCACAGCTTAGCTGCGTTATACAAAAATGACCTGCCTCCTGCCCTAAATCTCCTGACACGAGGGACTGTGGCCAAGAAGGCGTCAGTGGAGCGGAGCTGTTTATTAGGGCAGTAGGGGCAGAGCAAGGGGTAGTTGATCATAGGGCCGGATTTCCAAAAAGCTTGGTGGGAGATGCACACAGATTTGAATATGATTCTCTCCCTGACAGGGAGCCAGTGCGGAGTCCTCAGCCCAGGCTCCACCGAGATTCTGCGCGGGAGCTGGAGCAACGTGCGTGCAGCACAGTTCTGGATTCGCTGAAGTTTTTGCAAGACAAATTCAGGTGCCCCTAAATGCAAGGCATTGCTAAAGTCAAGGCGAGATTGAATTAGGCCTTGTATAACAATTTGCATGGCTTCAAAAGGTAGGAGCGGAAGAATTTTCTTCAACAGCCTGATGAGTCTGAAGCAAGTTGCTGAAACCTTGGTTGCTTGGGTATTAAGGGTCAGGGATTTGTCCAACCAGACCCAAAGACTTTTTATATTGTCTTTGGGTATAGGCGGCGCACCCAAACTGATGGGCCATAAGAGGTCGATGGTGGATGTAGCTGGGGGGCCGAGGAGCATAAGCTCGGTTTTATATCCGTTGAGCTTGAGACATGACGCAGTCATCCAGCTTTTGACCTCTTCCATGCAAGTCGTCAGGCTGACCTGCGCTAGCTGACAATTCTTTTGCGCGGGGGAGACCACCAGCTGAGTATCGTCCGCATATGTGATGATCTTAATACCATATGGACGGACGATCTCAGCCAGCGGTCTCATGTACACATTGAATAGCGTAGGGCTCAACGATGAACCCTGCGGTACTCCACAACCCAGGGGTTTGCTTGAAGAAACAGAGTCTCCCTCAAAAACTTGGAAAGTCCTATCGCTCAAAAAGGACTTAAGCCAGGCTAGACCCTCCCCTGACACTCCCAAGCTAAAGAGTCGGCACAGCAGAATTTTATGGTTCACCGTGTCAAACGCGGCACTCAGATCGAGGAGGATGACTGCCACTGATCCCCCCCCTGATCCAAGATCCGTCTGGTTTCCTCTGTTACAGCCAGCAAAGCCGTTTCCGTCATGTTTGGGGCGGAAACCCGTCTGAGTCGCATCAAGCAGATGGTTACTCTCGAGAAACGTTGTTAGATGTATATTGATATGTTTCTCAAGGATTTTGCTCACCCAGAGTAGCAGGGAGATGGGGCGGTAGTTATTAAGGTTGCTGGAGTCAAGATTAGGCTTTTTCAGGAGTGCTCACACCATGGCTTGTTTCCAGGTGGGCGGAACAATACCTGTAGCTAGAGAGGTGTTGAGTAGCTCCACAACCGTGGGGAGAATAACCTGACTAACTGCAACCAGCATGCACGGGGGGCAGGATCGCTTGGGGATCCTGACTTTACTTGATGTATCAGAGGTTCAAGTGTCTCTAAGTCTAACAGGGGAAAGTGATCTAAAGTGTTTCGGTAGGGGTAATCGACTTCTGTAAAGAGATATGATCCTTTAATAGAGGGGTCTAAGTCTGAGTCTGAAAATGATAAATAGATATTGTTTATTTTTTTTTAAAAACATTCCACTAAATCGTTACAGCGGAGGAGTGGGTTGTAGTTAGAAACCAGGGGAGGGAGGAGCTTGGTAAGACTTTTTACTATTTGGTAAATCTCTTTTGGTTTTTGATCTGGCCGTCATGATTTTACCACTAAAATAGGCAGATTGTGTTGCTTTTATTTCTAGTTTACAGGCTCTAATAGCCTCCCTGTACATAACTTTATCTACAGCAGCGTATCCCAGGCGCCACCTCCTTTCTAGTTTTTTACATTGCCGCTTTTTCTCTCTAAGCTCCTCCGAATACCACGGGGCTGTTTTCCGCAGCCTTTTTAGGCTGGTTTTACGGAGGGGGAGTATGGAGTCAAGAGACTTCGAAATCCAGTTATCATACTCCTTATTATCTAATGAAGGGTTCCGAGTAAATAAAGGTCTAGAGTCTGCGAGAGAGCTAGTCCACTGTTCTAAGGGGATTCTGGACCAGTTTCTCATTTTTCGCGGGATGGGGGTGCAGGGTGGGGGTCTATGTATAGAACAATTAAGAGAAATCAGAAAATGGTCGGTCCAGGGGAGATGACTAATAGAGCCTACCTTAAGATGCACACAATTACTAAATACAGGGTCCAAAAGGTGACCTTTGATGTGAGTGGGGGATAGGACCAGTTGCTCCAGCTGAACTGCAGCCAGACTTGCCGTCAGCTCTACGGCAACATTATCAGAATTGTTATCAAAATGAATATTAAGGTCACCCAGCAGCGTGAAATTAGAAGGGGACGTGACCAAATCAGCAACAAAGGAGGGTAAAGCTGTGTGGAAATGTTTAAGTTGGCCAGGAGGACGATCGATAAGGATGCCTGAGAAACTTTCATTAGGAGAGAATTCAATAGAAAAATACAAACTTTCGCAGTCAGGTATAGCGTCAAAAGTGCAGTGGCACGTATATTGATCTTTATAAATGAATGCGAGTCCACCACATTTCCCATGAACGCGATCTTTACGTGCAATCTGATAACCAGGGGGGAGAACTTGCACCAAGTCGGGTTCGGAGTCAGATGTTAGCCAGGTTTCAGTCAAAAAGACTGCGTCAGGCGTAAATTTATCCAGCAGTAGTGATATTTCAATGCTATGTTTAGGTAGAGACCTGCAGTTTAAAAGAAACATTTTGAAATCCCGCAGATCGTCTTTATGCTGTGTAGTGATGAACTTCACATTACAGTGGGGGCAAACAGCTAGTAGATTTAAGGGGTGAAAGGGGTGGCAGCAGCTTTTTCCAGCGAGGGATCTTAAATTATGGAGAGAGCCTGAGCTATAGTGCTTCCTTTGTCCAAGGGGGAAAGCAGGGGTCGTGGTCTGTCCAGCTTGCCCAAGTGTTCCTGAAACCATAGGCCACCTTCTATTTGAGAGCCCAATGTATGCTACACCAAGGCGGAAGTGGCTAAAGCCGATGTGTAGGTCATTGAGAACAAGGGAAGGAATGACTGCAGTTAGACTTATCCATACCAGTCCTAATATGTCCGTGTATATTGCGGTGGCAAAATACCTAGGTTGGGCATGGACGATCAGAGCTCGACTTCTGAAGGAATAATGCAGTACTTAACGTTGTAAGCTGGATGCCTCTTGTAAGAACAATATTTTGCTCATTTGTACAGTTCTTAAGGTTTTTTACGTTTCTTTTTTTAAAAATTATTTATTATGAAATTGGCATTTTGTTTTTAAAATGGTTTTACTACTAGAAGTTTATGCATGTACTTTTATATGTGGAACTTGCTTTTATGACAATTGTCGAAATAAAGCTTACTTGATACTTGATATTTGTCCAAGGGGGAAAGCAGGGGTTGTGGCCCCTAGCCCTGGCCGTCCGCGGATGGGCGCAGACGGCTTGCCTTAGGCGTGCCTTCGGCGCGCCCACGGCGCGTCCTCAGCAGGTGCCCGCTGGGCGCGTCCGCTGCGGGGCCGGCGAGGAATGCTCATCATATGCTGGAGGGAAGGGAGGAGCCAAACAACTGTACTGTCAACCCAGGTCTACACCCAATATGGCGGCGGCGTCTTTTCCCGGTCCCAGCGCCTATTCGGCTGAGGGGGAAGTGTGTGGCAAAAGAAAGTAAGTCTGGTGCAATTTGAGCAGTATTAAAATCACAGCAACAAATACACAATATAAAACAGTTTAAAAAAAAAATTTCGCCAGCAACTGATCTCCCGACTTCCGCCTCAGGAGGTATTTACCCAATTCTAATGGTGCGCGTGAGGAAGGCGCGGTTTAAATAGCACTGTCAGGGTCGGGAGAGCCGAACAACTATGCTGTCAACCCAGGTCTACACCCAATAGGGCGGCAGCGTCTTTTCCCGGTCCCAGCGCCTATTCGGCTGAGGGGGAAGTGTGTGGCAAAAGAAAGTAATTCGGGTGCAATTTGAGCAGTATTAAAATCACAGCAACAAATACACAATATAAAACAGTTTTAAAAATTTTTTTTTGCCAGCAACTGATCTCTCGGCTTCCGCCTCAGGAGGTATTTACCCAATTCTAATGGTGCGCGTGAAGAAGGTGCGGTTTAAATAGCACTGTCAGGGTCGGGAGAGCCGAACAACTATGCTGTCAACCCAGGTCTACACCCAATATGGCGGCGGCGTCTTTTCCCGGTCCCAGCGCCGATTCAGCTGAGGCGGAAGTGTGTGGCAAAAGAAAGTAAGTCTGGTGCAATTTGAGCAGTATTAAAATCACAGCAACAATTACACAATATAAAACAGTTTTAAAAAAAAAATTTCGCCAGCAACTGATCTCCCGGCTTCCGTCTCAGGAGGTATTCACCCAATTCTAATGTGTTAACACTTAAGTTTGCCATTGGAATAACTGATCCGATCCTGGCATAGAAGAGCTCCTTGGAGGTTGTGTTTTGATATCATGATATGCCAGGCCCTGGATCATTGAAGGGCCCCTGTGTGTTGGGTGGACTTGGTACTGGCCTTGGCTGTGATGATGTGCAGTTCAGGGGCACAGGGTTTGGTGCCATTGATCTTGGACGCTTCCTGCTTTATTGTTAAAAAATTGTTAGGGGGAAAATTTGTGGTGGTGAGACCCTCCTTGTATTCAGCAATTTCAGTATTTGGTTTTGGGATCTGATTAAAGCAGGGGACGTGGTTTGCCCCACTATCCTCCAGTGCTAAATTGGTGAAGGTTCCTGCCCCTGCAGGCCAAGATCTCTGCTTTTCAAGTTGTTGTTTTATTTGTGGTTTCTTTTTTTCTCTTCTTGTGGCGATTGGTTTTGTTGGGGGATAACAAAGGTGGATCATCATTCCTGGGTTGGCTTGGGACCAATGGAACCGGTGAAGCCATTGTGCTGTTAATACTGATAGGCGTGATTCCAGCCATTGATTCCCAAGGGCCGATACCTGATGTCTGACCTGCGGGGGAGATTACATTTTTGGTTACATTTTTGGAGGAGGGGAGCACCTCTGGGAGATTTCGATGTAACACTGTTTATTGAACATGATGTCTGAGATGGAGACTTCACATTTTGTAGGTTTTGAGTGGGATTTCCACCACCATGGATGTTTTTCTTAACGCTGGCAAGAAGCAAGCATAGTATTTCTGGACGGGAGGAAAGTTTATTGATTAATGGAGAACAAGAACATGGATTGATGGCCTCCGGTAATCTGATGGTATTTTCCATAATACTTAGCCTGGTGCCCATGTTGACTAGGATTGAAGCCATTGTTTGAATTAGGTCAATCTGAAGATCCATTTTCTGTAATTGCCATAATAGTGCTGTAGCGATGGAATCATGTTTAATGTGCAAAGAGGTCAGTGAGACCAATGTAGAGCTCGGAGGGCCAAGTTCCATGAATGGTTCGCTGTCTGCTTGTGTTGAGCTGTGGGGACTTTTGTGGGTCCTCATCTTGAGCCCCGGTGTTTGAGCCAGGGAGTCCTCAATTCAGGCTTCGGGAAAGGCTAGGAACTTTTCGAATAGATTTCTCGGTTAGAGGGAGCTTTCACTCCTTGTCGTCTTTGTTGACTTTGGAGAATCAGTTAGCTAAATTGTGCTGGCGCCCGGTTAACGGCCCATCAGGGTGGAGGTGAACTTGAGAACAGTATAGACTGTTCCTGGGTCAGCCTGGCACTTGCGAAAGTTTGAAAAAGCAAGCGGACTGGATGCTTGAGTTTGGAGATGGACTGCAGATCAGGGGTTTAGCCTTAGAGTTCTTGGCGTAGCCTCTATGACCCAGGGATCTCCTGGACTAGGGGAGATGTCCCTCTTTGTATATAGAACATTGTTGAGGCTCATTCTTGGACCCCCAGGAGTCAATAGAGAGACTCCAGGTCTGCCTGGGGCTAAAGTGAGCAGAGTCAAGAGATTTTGAGTGATGGCTTGGCACTGGGACTAGATGTGGGAGTCAGTGTCTTGTCCAGTAAATCTGGGCCTGGTTGTGAGATAGCGTATGGAGGTGAACTTGCCCGAGTCTGGATCTGGATTGCTTCCTTACTGAAGAATTCGCTGATCAGCACTTGTGATGTTTGAGCTGCTTGACCGCCAGGTAAGGCTAAGGTTTGCTGCGGGGCTCCGATGAGGTATTGGTGCGAAGAGTAGTGTCCTTTCTCTGGGGTAGCAGTTTCCTTGCTGACATGACTGCTTGGACTTCCATGCAGCCAGCTGGCCTTTTCCAGTGGAAAGTTATGATTATGTTTGATTATGATGGTCAGAGGAGGAATGTCTCAATGCCTTCTCGATATCCTCTTGAATGTCCGCCTTGGCCCCCCAAGTCTTCCTGGACCTTTTACGTTCTTTCTTCACCCTCCAGTCCCCTCCTGCCACTGTCGTGTGCTGCTGTGTGCTACAGTGCACTACAGCGCAAGATCTGGAATCTGTGTTGGGGGCCAGCAGTTAGATGGAGATCAGTGAGGGGAGAGATCCACTAGCAGCTGGAGGCAGGTCACACCGGCCTAGTGCCGGCTGCCTTTGTCCATAATAGGACGTGGACCCAAGGCCTAGCCTAGCCTGAAGCCAATGGTTCCCCCATTCAGTGCTAGGATAGGTGTAGATGCGCAGCAGTGGTGCTGGAGGTGATGGAAGCAGTGGCAGAGGCCAGTTAGAGCTAACAGTGTGACTGAAGTGCTCGAGGGAGGGGAGGAGGGGTGTTGGCCTCTCTTCCTCACCTCCTTCCTTCTTCCTCCCCACACTCGGTTGCAGCTCCTCTCTGACTTGCTGCTTTGGCTGTCCTCTGGCTGCAGGACTCGGCTCGCCAACCCTTGCCACACTATATACCTAGACTGCTGTCATGTGCTCACCATGCCACCGGGCTGACTCTACTACTCTCCTGTGCCACTCAGCCTCCCAAACAAATTTCAGAAGCAGCTGCCCAAACAAATTGCAGAAGTGTAACCTTTGTATAAAGTACTACAAGTGCTTTCTGTGCAGTGCTCTTCTTTTTTATCTGAAAGCAGGCTTGGGGGGTAGGTAGGCGACTTTCTCCAGGGGAGATAAAAAAGTCAGGGGGATATAAAATAAGAGGCAAGAGCAGAGCACGGGATGAAAACATCCCTCACCGCTCACGCAAGCTGCACCAACCTAACGCCCGCTGCCTTCGCACGTACGTGAGGTAACACAGCACTACCCTCAGCTGCCCGCCCCAGCAACGCAACTCACTTGCCTCACTGTCCACGGGCTCGTCCTGGGTTATGGTGGTCTGCCCGTCTGCCTCAGCCTGCCTTGGCAGTCTCCGCTTGTCACTCCTCGTGGTTGCCTCCGCTCCTCATGTAATCCTATGGAAGAGTTAGGCATTGGAATAGTGAACAATCAATGTGATAATTCTTCACCAACAGGACATGCACAACTTAAAAGTACACTTTTTAAATACACTGCACCCTGGCCTATAAGCTGTTTAGGACCTATCCTAGGGGTGATTTATAAGTATTAAAAAGGAAGGTTTAGGTCTAGCAAAATGTTTACTTTGCCAGGTTAAAATGGCAGTATAAACCGCACACACAGGCTGCAATGGCAGATCTGAGACTTGTTTAAAAGGGGTATCTAAGTAGGTGGCACAAAAAGTGCTGCAGGCCAACTAGTAGCATTGAATTTACAGGCCCTGGGTACATGTAGTACCACTTTACTAGGGACTTACAAGTGAACTAAATGTGGCATTTTGGTATAAGTCAATTCTCCCATGTTTGGTGGAGAAAGCAAAAGTCCTTTAGCACTGATTAACAGTGGCAAAGTGTGCAGAGTCCTAAAGCCAACATAAAAAGGTTCAGAAAACAGAAGGTGTGAAGGCAAAAGTGTGTGGGTGACGTTGCAAAGAGGGCCAGGTCCAATACAACTCCATTCTTCTTCCTAATGGATGGAATAGATATGATACTCCTGACCATTGTTCCATGTAGGGCACACGCCTGGGCGGCAACATACCTATGCTTTCCAAAGCACGTAATCTCTAGTCTGAAGCACACTAAGATGTCATGTGGGAGAGCATCAAAAAGAATATTACAGTTTTTTGCATCACCTGTGTTTTAAAAGCAGCAGCACAATATAAACTGTCATTTGCTTGCTGGTAGGAGATCACAAGTTGGCAGCAAGTGGCTCTTGCAAATGCCACTTGCTGCGTTCATTTCAAAATAGGAGTACAGCTCCAAGGCACACATAGGCAGCAGTGCCATCTCAAGGCATGACACACGCTTCCCAGTATTTTTACAGGCCATGAAATAATCTGCATTGTTCATCATTCAAGAAATAACACAAGACTTGCAGACAATATCTTTTTTTTATTATCTGTATTGAGGAATGTTATTTATGAGTGGACACCAGCTGCTCCTGCAGCAAGGGCTTCTGTTGTTCCAGTTACATTTGTGATAACAAGAGATAAAGATCAGCCTGCTCTCTCTTTGCTCATCATTGCATATTCCCCTCAAAATTAGGCTGTCTCATCTCGATTGCTCTTTCAAAAGAAGCATCTGTTCTAAATTGATTCACCTCCTTCCTTCTAAATAGAACACAAAGAATCAGGGTCAATCAATCCTTGTCCAAATCCACCCCAGTCACATTAGGAGTACAGCAGGGATTATCTGTGTCATCCACGCTTTTCAACCTTATCATGAATCACATAACCGAACTTTTCAGCTCCTCGAAGTTCCATTATCACATGTATGCAGACGACACTCAACTCTACATAAAGATCGACTCCCTTGAGGACATCAAATCTCTCAATGCACCGCTCTAAAAACCGCATACATGGTTGGCCACAAACTATTTGAAACTAAACACCGTCAAAAACGAATTCCTCTTAATTGCCCCCCAACCAATCGACTATCATCTCAAGTGGATAAACCACCTAACAGCACTCAACGGTTAACCCCTCATTATCAATTGAGCAAGATCATTGGGAGTAACACTGGACAGTAAACTAAGTATCCAAAAACACAACAGCGCCTCTACAAATGGAGCACATTTTCAGTTGAACACCTTGAGAAGAATGAAACTCTTCCTGCCCGCAAAAGACATCAAACAAGCAGTTCAAGCTCTAGTAATCCCTAGAGTGGATTATGGGAGTGTCAGTCTCTGCAGCCTACCTAGATCGACGACGGCCTCTCTAAGAGCCTCAATCAATGCAGCAGCTAGACTCATCACTGGCTCCAAAAGAAATTGTCACATCTCTCCTGACCTTCGTGCCCTCAACTGGCTACCTTTTGAGGCCAGAATTCATTTGACAGGCGCCTGTATGACTCACAAGGCATTACATTAAAAAAAACCTGAGTTACCTAGAAGAAGTTGGTGCTCTCCGGCAGTAACAGATCCACCAGCAGCTCCAATAACCTTCTACTGAAACCACAACAATTTGCTAAGAAGAAGACATACATTCAGACCTCCTCTGGAATGGCTCCCAGGATTTGGAATACCCTGCCCCTAGTAAGGTGAGAGAACCCTTCCGCAGCATTTTTCAAAAAAGAAGAGAAATCGATCCTCATGTCCAAATTCACTTGAACTATTTATATATCCTGTATATTCTTTATTTTCGAGTCTGTATTAGTTACTACCTTTGTATTAGTCTAAACTAAGGGTCTTATTTGCGCTATACAAAACCTTCAAAATAAAAATAAATAAATAAATACCAGGCGTTTGTTCATGTATAAGACACTGCAATGGCCCCAACAGCTGATTGAATAGAACTTCATATAAAGTCACCATTGTTCATATGTAGCATGACGTTTGCACTTTTATTCACGTATCAGTCCAGCAAACCTCTACTATACGTTTTAAAGTGCTTTCTGCATATATTTGCTGTCTGAAGTGTGTACTGATAAGGGGAAAAATACCAGCCTTCTGTGATTTTGTCTATTTTTTTAGCAGCCAGGTCATTCAAATTCACATCATGGCAGTAGAAAAGAAAACATAATTGCGGGGGGGGGGGGGGCTGGAACCTTTCAACTACCTCTTCTTCGCTCATGCACATTTCCTTGGCCACTATTATACTCACTCACTTCCAAACCTTACTAAAGAGTAAAGTGTTAAGGGCTTACATTGTATAACTTCTATCCAAAAGTTATCCTGTTTAAGTTACAAATGTAGTTCGCTTTATAAAAGTAGCAGTAACAGTAGATTTTAGTGTGTATGATTTAAAAACATTCTACACTACATACTCATTGAAATGCACAACACACAAACTTTCATCAAGTGTTAAAAATACCCAGGCCCCGTGTTAATTATACTGCCGTCCAAGTGATGTTCAGGATTCTACAAAAAGACTGTCCAGGCCGTTTTGCATTTTAAAAGAGATCTTAACAGTATCATTCTTCAAGCATGTGATCTGCAAGCTGCAGATCTCCACAGTGGGTACATTCGCCGTCTGAGCTACCTTACAAGTTTACTATGGCACAGGCATGCAAGCGGGGAAAGTGTGTAATTTTTAACTGAGAATCACCAACGGTTTAGATCAATTTCTCAAAGCACTTTATTTTCTTTAGCACACTGCACTGTGCTCATTACGTTTTGGATTGCCATAGGAACAACTGTGATTTCTACACTGTTGCACGGCTTCTGTCACCCCCTTGCCAGTGCATTTGAAACAAAATACACTGAGTATCATGGATGCTTCATGTTTTATTTTATTATGCATTTTAGGATTATTTGCACTTTCCAGGTGATGTGGATATGCAGTGTTTTGTGCAAAATATGACTCGTATACAGTACATACTGTGAACTGAGTCTCATTCAGGTGTCTTGGAATACATATTGGTGATACTTCTTGGAAAATTAGGGGCATACTTGACATTTTGGTTTGTACCCCATGTCTGTCACAAGTTCATCCTGGCATATTGATGGTAATTAATTACATATTGGGGGCATCAACAATATACTGGCCCTGCTATATTGGTTTTGTTCCTTGGCTTATGGGGCTATGGAGGGAGTCATGGTGTTCACTTTTAGCAAAACCGTAGCCGGTGCAAATTAGTTGTAACTCTTCGCATTCATAATATGAAAGTGCCAACACCAAAATATTAGTTGTAATTATGGTCCCCTTTTTAAGTATTCGGTATGATGCTGTGCACTGTTAGTTTACGGCTGGACCAAGTATGGGACTGCTAGTTCTTGCCATTTTCTTGACCTTGTGGTACAAGGTGGTGAACCAAGGACACATAAGGTGAAATCTATCCACGTGTGACAACATTATATGTGTGAGTTGAGATCTCGAAGAAACAGAATTTCAGGAGAAAAATGTATTTTCTCAGGAAAATGATAAGCTATTTTATTCAAAATACTATTTGCGTATTTGATGGCAAAAGGAGTGTATTTTACTAAACTAACTAACTGGTGGTTTGGGGCAACATTACTGCATTTACAATTATTTTATTAAAGTAAATATTTCAGTGATAGTCACTACTGTTTCATGGCACACCAGCACTGTTGTATTACCTGAAATGTTAAGTATGTTTCAACCCTACCTCTTCCAATGAAGTTCTCGGTCGCAACACATAATGAGGAATCTGTTTTGAAAGGGCAGTGTGAATGAAGTGAAATCTGGAAGAGTAAATAGAAGGTATGACAAATGATAGGGTACACAAAAGTGCGCTTTGAGAACCAAATGTATCACCTATGGCTTTTTATAGATTTGTAAGAAAAATTGTGCTGAAAAAATTACCCAGTTACAATAATATTCTCAAAAGTATCTTAAGGTCGACGAGTCTACAACTCCTGGGAAGGACAGGCTAAATTGGCTCGGCATGAAAATACTGGCATATTTTGTGGGCACTCAGAACGAATAGATTTTTAGCAATTGATGGGCAAAATGCCCTCTGAAACGTATTATCTGACCCTTTTTTTCTACATTTTTGGTTGGAGAAACCTTCCAAGCCCTTTTGAGACAATGGAGCCTCCTCACTTTGCTTATTTGCTGGCTCGAATTCATGGCAGTTGGTACACCATACCATTTCCAGAGATTGCCAGCAACTACTGGACAGTTTGCAAATAAGGGCCCTATTTACAATAAAGTTAGGTAGCGCAGGTTAGCTCCAAAATAGCTCACGCCATGCTCCGTCACTTTAAAAACACAGGGATGCGCCATATTTAAAAAAAATGTGGTGCAACCCTGCGTTTTCCCTGCTCTGTTGCTAAACTAAGCTGCCTAGCACCTACGCAGGCACCCTTGCACCATAGTGCATAGGTGCCTGCATTGAGGAAATGATTGTTTATGTGCAGGAAGGTGTCCTCCCTGCACATAGACAATCCAGAAATGCGATTTGTAACTTCCATGTTGTTTATTTCCAGGAAAGGACACTTCTTGCACATAAACAATCATTCACAGTGTTTTGCTGTTTCTGTGTGTGCTGCACAATGCAGCCCAAACAGAAAGAGCAAAAACAATGAGAAATAAAGCATTTCTCCTCGTTTCATCATGTAAGAACAGGTTTTCCCTGGTCTTTGATTTTGGTGCGGCCTCCTATTTACGCCACCCTTGTAAATAGGGGAAAGTGTCGAAATCAATGGGTGTTGTGGCAGAACGCCCACAGCAACACCAATTACCCACCCTTTCCCGCTGTATAGCATCAAAGGGTGCCTTATTTACAAGAAGGTGTTAAACCACATTAAGGGGCCCATTAGGATGGCGGGCGGATCACCCCTGCCAGGCCACCGGTAGCCACCGCCGGCCTGGCGAGGGCGATCCACCCACCATCCGTGCCAGAATGACCCCCGCCATATTAGCATGGCAGGGGGGTCTGCGGTGTTAGCAAAGACCGTCCGCTGCTTTTCCAGCCCGGTCGCTTTGTGACCGGGCAGAAAAGGGTTCATATGGTGGAGGTGTCTATCAGACCCCGCCAGCCATATTACAATGGGCCTTTACCAATGCCTTTCCGTGGCGGCAATCTTGCCATGGAAAGACATGCAGAGTCTGCTCTGGGAGCCCGTTGCAGGCCCCCATGGACTCCTGGAGGGGTGGGGGATGCACATGGGGGGTACCTATGGTACCCCCCTGCATTTCAAAGTACAACGTGGTAGGCACCGCGGGAAGCCTGTCACGTTGTGCTTTGAAATGCACAACATGTAATTTTACCATTGCGGCAGGCGGTGCTTGCCGAAATGGTAAAAATACAGGATGCGCAAGCCACTGTGGCGGACGCATCCTAATTCCCCCCACGGGACCCCCGGCCTTATGGCGGGCGGGCCCTTATACCGGGAGGATGGCGGGCGGGAAAGTCCGCACGCCATCCTAATGGGGGCCTAAGTGCCTTAACGTCACCTTGTAAATAAGGAGAAGCCCTTAATACCACCGAAACATCCTTAACCCCTTCGCTGCAGGGTGTTTTCCCCCCGCTGTGCAGGGGGGAGGGGGGACGCATACAGCGCCACCATGCTGATGACGAGCTCAGCTCGTCACCCCCACACCCGTTTTTAGAACGTTCAGCACAGCGGGGAAATTAGCCCCAGGTGAGCTCGTCAGCAACACCCATGTGGTTAAACGGGACATTCCTGTGGCGATAGGGCCTTATAAATATGCCTCTCTGGCAGTGTCCTCTTCAGCCCTTTTTCTGTGCCCACTTTTGGTCATCACATTCCTGGCAGTGTCTCGTATCACTGCTTTTACTACTATCCTTCCCTTCTTCAAGTCCTTTCAAATGTGTCAAAAGTCCATGATTATTATACACTCAATACAGATAATTCTGAAGTTCACTCTTATGTCCATGATTATGGACAAACTATGGGCTCAAATTCAGAAGGATGGTTCATGCCCTGAAGTAAAATGCACACTGTGAGTGTAGGCTGCCTTTGCTGCTATTAACTGCTCCCTGTAAGTGGTTTAATGTTCATTCCTCCAATGTGAGGTAGAAAATTAGAGCAATGTACCTTAGCAATGGCGTGCCAACTATAAGCAGGTATTGGATCAGGAAGCACTGCTGGTATGGACACTGTTGTGTATCATTTTCCCTGCACACTTGCATAGTCAGTGAGTGCAGGTAGAAGGAGTGCAGGTAAAGGAAGATCTGTGTGTGTGGCGTTGAGTTGAGTGAAGGAATAAGAAAATACATAAAGCATGTGCACCTTTAGTCTATATGTCTGAAGAGGCATAGAATCATGTGACATGGCCGCTTGTACCACTCAGCACGGCATCTGACTTTTCTAACATCATGTAAAGACACACGATTTACAGGATTCAATCTCAACCACAAACACACCAAATACATTAGCAAACGTTAATTTCTAATGAATTAAGGACGTTTACGTCCAACATCAGAGTGGAATTTAGAAAAACACAACACTGCACTACACCACTCATACCAACAACCACCGAATTTCTAGATTGCATTTGGTTTATTTTGTCAGTTTAATTCATTTTGGGAACAAGGATCATTGTCATTGTTTTCCCATGCCTATGTCGTACACCAGTGTGCTCAGTGACACTGGAACAAACCTCAAAGATGTCACTCACACGATACAATGATCTGTAAATCACAAGTTCAAAATAAGCCTTTAAAACAAAGCAAATTCCAACCTTATGAGATCCATACAGTGGCTTCCGGTTGTGAAGGACAATAACATTTTTGTACAATCTCGCAGACCTCCCTGGATGGCTGTCCTGCTCTTGTGCCTTCCCACCAGGAATTGATCAAAGAAAAATCCAAACCCTGCAATACGCAGACGATACTATTCTCCTAGACCAAACCCAGGTGGGCCTCCAAAGACTGTTTGACTCCCTTGCCCAGTACTGTAACACCAACATGTTAGAGATAAATGCCACAAAGACCAAAGTAATGGCAATCTCCTCTGCGAAAAACAAAAAGACCACGTCGTATATTGAAGGGAAGCCGTTGGAAACAGTCAACGCATACAAGTATCTGGGCGTCTGGATCGACCATAAAGGGAGACCTTCTGTGCACACAACAGAAATGCAGGCCGTGGCAAGTAGCCTGGAGGGGGCTTTTATAAGAACAAAGAGAGCTCTCCACTCCCAGGACTTTGTCCCGCTAATAAAACTGATAGCTGCTAAATTCCTTCCTACAATCTCTTTTGGAGCAATCATTTTTAGAGACAAAATCAATAAATGGCTAGACAGAGCGCAATCTTCATGCTATCGTAGGGTTTTTCAATTGCCAAATTCGACCTCTCGCGCCCAAATTTGAAAGGAATTTTCGTTATTTTCCCAGCGATGGATCATGAGCGCAAGATACATCGCCTACTGTCTAAAAACAAAATAAGCCAGACCTCAAACTTTAAAGAGCTGTATATGGTCATTACTTAGTAACCCCAAAACACTGTGGAACAAATACCTGATCTTCTGCCTCGATTCCCTCTAAGCAAAGGACATATGGTCTACCTCGTTGCCTACTGAGGTGAAATCGAAACTTTTTTCCAAACAGGCAAAAATTCCATCAAATGACCACGACACGCAACAAGTAGTACAGCTCTTCCACGGCTCCTGGGCCTCCAAGCTATACGCCCCAAAAACCTTACCGCCCTACCTTGCATCGTCCATGTAATCTCATGTAAAACTTCAACTAATGAGATTTCGTTTTGGCTTAATCCTGCTGAAGGCATATAAGTTCGGCCAAGGATACAAGAAAGAAGCTTCCTCCCAATGTCGCTTCTGTAACCTGTAGGAGGAAAATCTCACCCACATTTTGTGCATTTGTCAACGCTTACATGCCCAAAGAATCTTCTGGCTTCGCCCAATTTGGGTCTTTCTTAACATCAGGACATGCCAAGAAGCACTCGATGCATGCATGAGGGGCGACTCACCTCAAATGGCGACGCGCTTTGTAAAATTCATCACAGAAATTAACTCTTTGATTTTACCATCTGACCAAGATTGCGTCTTAGCCCCCACAATGTGATATTTCTTTTTTCCTTTTTATCCCACAAATTTCCAGACTTTTCCATCGATTCTGAAAATTTTCTTTTTAACAGTCAATCATGAGTGTGTAGATTGCAATGATTTTAATTAATTGTGCAAATAAAATTTTACTTTACTTTATGAGATCCATACAGTGGCTTCCGTTGTGAAGGACAATAACATTTTTGCACAAAATGTTCAATTTAAAAAACACATTTTTTAAATTATTTCAAAATAATTAGTCATGATGTAGAATGTGAAAGTACGATATTTAGGTTATGCTTCTTAATAAAAAGCTATCAAATCGCATCTCTCAAATTATTAACTCAAACAAAAACCTACTGTATGTAACTGACAAGACATGCTCTCCTATCTAAAAGGTATTTAAATGGTGGGTGGATTAGACTCAACAACTGTAATTGCAAATGCTGTTGTCAATGATAAAGCTAGTTTCTGAAGCACTGACTGCTGCTTCCCTTCTCCCGTCTTTCCTGTCGCTGCTGCATCTTTTGTATCAATCACAACTTGGAGCTTGAAATAAAGACACTTTTTAATTTGGTGTTAGACAAGACCTTCTAATTTTATATAAAAAAATATCATTATAATACACTTACCTATATGGGCTTTCAGCCTGCCCTCTTCATCCAAGGATCTATTATTGAGTCACTCCGATATTTTTCTGCCCAGTACAGAATACAGCATAGGGCAGCAGTTCAGCCATTGGCTAACTTTACTGTGAGTGACAACATTCTACATGCCAAGGTCTACAGCGAAATTGTGTGATTTTTTTAAACAAAATAATGTTCGCTTTATGCATTTTTTTCAATTTGATCAATGAGAGCCCGGCAGTTTCCGCCGCAAAAAAAGTTTTGCAAAATTCATAGCAAAACAAAACGAGTATTGACAACAGTTGCAGCGGGCATGATTTGCGGGCCAGGGATTTGCATGGGTTCCGGGAGGGACAGGGTGGAAGGCGGGGGAGGGGGGTTTAGTTAACATTTAAAAAAACATACCTTACAGGTCCTGCGCCGCCTCAGCTTCTGGCCGGGTCCTGCGTTTTCACAACAGGAAGCAGCCACAGGCAGCCTCCCTCTCTACCCATAAATCATTCACAACGCAGCGTTGTGATTGGTGAGGACAGCGCCCAGCCAGGAGCCCTAGGGGGAGGCCATTTTCTCTATGTAGGCTGCATCCTACATAGAGAAAAGGCAAAGTGCGCATGACTGGTTTGGTTGACCCCAGAGGGCCAGCCAAAGAGTCAGGGCCCGTAACATTGGGCAAGCCACTTCTACCCGACCCGCCCCCTCCCCCCAAACAGGCATATCCTTCTGCTTTCTTGCAGTGCGAGAAGCAGAAACATAAAATGGTATTTAAAATACCATTTAATGTTTCTGCTTCTCGCACTGCGAGCAAGCAGTGGGGCGTTGCTCCTCCGCCCTAATGGAAGAGCCTCCCCTGAAGTCTGGCGACTTTGCCAATCCTTGTTTAATCTTTGGCAGGTAGACGCTCCTAAATGAAGAGAATGAAACAATAGTGAAAAAGGGATAAAGCAGGAGTGAAAGAGAGCCTGCAGGAGTGAGATATAGAGACAAGGAACGTAGGAAGGACTTTAGAACAAAGCAGGAGTGAAGTGAAATGAAGACTAGGCAGCCATGAGTCATCAAACCTGGATCCCATTGCCAAAGAAAATTTGGGTTTATTCCCAGCAGGATTGCACGAACTGCAGCACCAAACGTTGTGTTCGCGGCGACCTGTCTTTTAAAAATGTTCTTGAGAACCAGAACATCGAAAACACCCTGACCGACACCCCGTGGTATTAATGCACGTTTACTGAGATTCTGAGTTTAAGAGGTCGAAATGGGAGCTAAACTACGGAAAACGGCGCTGCGCCAATAGTCACATTCTCCTCTCCTCCTTTTTGTACCAGCGAAATGCATCTTTTATAATTCAGTTTTACTTAAAAGAGGAATTTTTCGGCTGAAATGTAAGGAAAATCGTACTTTTTAATCAAAAACGGGAATACCGACCTACTAGGGAGCACTGGCATAGCAAGTGTTAAGCACTCTTGTGCAAGCAACGATACATACCCCCTCACTCCCCCCTTTAGGTAGTAACATAGACAGCCGCAATTTGGGGTGCAGGCAGCCCCTTACGTTCCTATGCCCCGGTGTCACTGCACTCACTGCCCCAATGCTAGTTAGCCCTCTGCTCGTGAGGCCCACCCTTGGATGGCATAGTGAAATAATGCGACAGCCGTCGCTGATGTTTTTGTAGGTATTTTCTCTGACACTACAGAATGCATCCACATTGGCAGTTCATGGCATGATCAGACATTGCAAACTGCGCAATACTCTCACAGGAGACCACGTGACTATGAGGCAGCATAAAAGGATGTCTGCGAGATATAGAAGGAGAAGGAATGGAGGTGAGATCAAATGAAAGTAGGTGGACGTTGAAGGGTCATTAATGCATGTTGCAAGGTAGGCGAGGGTGGATTGCAACAAGATATCTCTAGTACTTCATGGCGTCTGAATCTGGGTCAGGGAATTCTAACTGCACAAGAAGTGTGATCAGCTACTGCCTTGTACCACAAGAACAGACCTTGAAGTTTAAAGCGAACTGTGCCTATTAAAATTGTTTGAAAGATATGTAGCGCTGGGGCTGCGCAAGGTCTATGCACTGTGCTCATGTTTTTGTACAAATTGGGGGCATTTGTGTGGAAAAAGCAGCTTATTTAAATACATGGAGACGTACACATATTATTCATTACTCAATTATTCAATATATATATATGTATATACAAAAACAAAGGTTACAGGGATGTTATAGTTAGGAAATAGAACTAAACACTTAGAAATACACTGAAATAACCAAAGGTTACAGGGATGTTATAGTTAGGCTCAGATTTAACTTGTATAAAACCATCGAAATTCAGCAGTTATAGCTCCCTGAGCTAACTATAACTTACACCTGCGTAATGCACTGCTTATGACCGCACATATTACATCACTCATGACATGGTCAGTGACATCACTGATGACATCTCAAATGACCCCTGCCTATTTTTAAAAAAGAGACTTGGCCCAAGGGAGTTGGTGGTCCCTGGGAAGGCTCCTGAAGCCCCCTACAACATATTTATTGTGGCCCGAGGGGCGCGGGGGTGGTGACCTGAGCATGCGGGGGTCCAATAGGCCCCCGATTTGTTATTGGAATGTGGTTCACAGGAGGTGGTGGTCCCCGTGGGCCCAGGGTGGTCTGAGAGGACCCCCTATATAACAATAAATAAGCCCTAAGGAGGTGGTGGCCTCCCTCACATTAATTTGTACAAAAGCCCGGGGAGGTGTTGGTCCATGGGTCATTATTATGTTCCAGGAAGGGGGGCCCAAATGCACTCCCTCCTTTGTTTTAAGAAATGCATCCGGGGCCTGGCCCACCCAGGGGCTGATTACTAACGAAGTGCCGGAGCCTGCACACCTGATAGCGTGGAATTACACGCAACTTCATGTGATTAAAATTGTTTGCTTAGGACTCAATACAGGTATTGGACTTGTTTTTTCTCACTCATTAAACTATATGTTATCCCTTCACGAATAAACTCTTTACTATCCAGATCCGGCGCTTGAACATTGGGCACAATTAGGCATGACATTGACATTATGGTTAGTATTGTTGACAAATAGTTCCAAGAAAGATCTTCTTTAGGCTCCCAGGGTGAAAAAAGGTGTAACAACACACAGTATCCCATAATCAAGAGTACTAGATCTCAGGGGGTTTACATATTCCAAATATCCTTAAGCAATTAGCAGACTTCCACCATATCAAGCATTTTTGTGAGGGAGCCATTCAATGCAAAAAAACTATTACTCTGGCAGGATTCCCATGATCTATCAATAACACTAAATGACTTTGAAAGCTTCTCCTCAAATATTGTCATTTGAGGGTACATTTCTTGGGTCAGGGCTGCTGTGCCTTCTACCAAGAGTCTTGGACAGTCTAACATGAAGTGGCTGTGGACCTCCTTATAAAGTGGCTGTGACATCTGCACTTGTCAATAACTCCCCACCCTAGATGGAGACCATTCTTACAACCTGACATGTCTACCTTTTTTGGGATTAACCATGCTCTCATGTTTATCTTATGACCACTCCTCCTGGTCATTGATAGCTATGCCCCATGTTACATCTGTTATGTGTTTAATAACATATTGTGTACTATACAACTTTTTATTATTGTATTGGTGGTTCCCTCCCACTTTTCCCTCTGTAAACCAGGCCCTGGTGTCCTGTAAAATGGTATGATCCATGGAACGTTAGTGGTTGAAGTGACATAGCAAGTAACAGTAACAGCACCATTTTATGTATGGATGTGCTCCCAGAACGTACTCAATAAAAGCTTTATCCTCCTATTGCTTTGCATTGTATCAAGCACAAATTGGTGACAAGTACGGGATGTGAATCCATACTGTTGCATTCTTCAGGTTCCTTTGGCAGTTGTGAACGGTGCCACCATCCGTGCTGAAGAACAGTTGCGCATTGTTCGATCAATGTTCTGAGCGTCCCTTAGATCTTGCCTATCTGGTGAGTGAGATCAGTGAAAGCAGTTGCTGCTGTCCCCTTTGAGTCAGGCGACATAACCGTCTGGCCGTGTCACTCCCATATGGTAACTGCTTAAACTGCACACACGCTGAAGTACATCTCTACCTCCTCCGCTGTGACTAACCTGTCACTTGAAGTCCTCTGGGTGGTGCAATAACATAGTATCTCTATGGCATTCACTAAAGCCTGCCAAAGTTGCTTCTGAGGAAAAACTCCTCTGGAAGCCTATGCCTGCAGTGTCTTTGAAATCTTGTCTGGTGCTTCAAATTTGTGTTGGGACACGGTGTCATCAAATCAACAGAACTTTCCAAGCAGAATTCACACTTCTTTTACAGTTAACCCTTGAGGTTTTTATTTTCTTCTTCTACGTTATAGTACAGTAAATGGTAACTGTGTTTTCCTACCAATTTTAGGTTGACTTTTCACTTATAGTTATACATCATAGAACTTAGTTGGTATCCCTCCAACCTTTTGTATTATTTATTGGCTCATTCTGCCTCACCTTCGCCAGCATGCAATTTGATCCTCCATAAAAGTTCTTGCAAATTAAAGGAAATGATCCGATTTCATGGAAAAGGTGGATGGAGGAGTTCCAAATCTATCTGGTCGCAACTGATGCCCACAGGATGACTGTTGAATGGAATAAGGGAATTATATCACACTTTTTGAGGTCTTAAGGCCAAGACATCTTCCACACGTTACCCACAGTCAAAACACTAGATGATGAGGAGTAGTATGATCACTTTGAAGAGGCATTGATGAGACTGAAGAAATAGTTTAAGTCCATCATAAGCTTCTCATTGGAAAACTATCATTTTTATGCCAGAAAATAAAAAGATGGAGAGTCTGTTGTTGTAAATTTTTATTCGATGTTAAAATAATCATGTAAGGAAAATACTGAGAAAAAGTTAAAATAACATTAAATAACAATAATGAAAATATAGCTCGATTAAAATAGATATGTGCATAAAGATAAATAATTTACTGGTACATAGATAAATTACCTATCTAACACTGTATGACATTATGCTACGTTTTTTCAAAACGTATTAAATTAGAACACAGTATATATTGAGAATGCATTATTTCATGCCAGCGCAAGGCACTTTTTTAAAATGCCCCTATCGTGAAACAAACAGCTGGCTCAGATAATATTGGAAGATAAAAAAGACAGGTTTGTCTTGACAAAAACTGCAGGTTCTAAGAATGGGTAACAAAGGCCTGCCTCAGAAGGGATTATAATATCGGCAGAAAACTGTACAATGCTCTCATGGAGGGGACTCATTCTATGAATTCATCGAGGCAATTAGAGGTTTGTGACTTTGGTAACTATATGGATGAGATGATTCATGATCGGTTAATGGTCGACACCAATAGCAAATCTTATTCCGCTGAAATTGTGGGTTATAGGCGACCCAACTCTTGAAGAAGTTATTAAATAAGCTAAAGCTAGCGAACAATCCGTATCTTGGGTGTGAGAAGTAAATGATGAAAAAGCACTAGCAAGAATAATGAGATCTACAGCTTGATGATCAAACCTGGAAAACAGAAGGGACAAGCCCAAAAGAGGTGATGGAAAAGTTTCAAGTGCAGCAGCTCATCATATCCAGGCTCGTTCAGTAATGTTCCCACCTTGGGCAAGGAGTGACATGTTTGCCGGTGTGCAGGACATTTTGGCAAAGTATTCAGAGAGTGCAAAAAATCATCGAGGCCAAGGGTGGCCCAACTTTCAAATGATTCACATTGTGTGGGTAATGAAACAATGGAGTCTAAAATGAAACCCAAACACAGGATGATTCTAATGGTCAGGCGTGTCAACACTATCTTTGAAGAAAACAAAGATAGGCCGCCAATGTGCACAATCCGTGTTCTAAACAATTGGTTGAACAATATCCCTTATTCAGGATCCCCTTTACTATAATTAACAATATTATGTTTACAAATAAGTTGGCCCCAATAGTAGGCACTTTTGTCCAAACCTGATGTTAAAGAAGTTGCCTTTGATGGAAGATCATTTGAATTCATTGGTTCTTTTTCCACTGTTGCCAAATTCAAAGAAAGAAACACATGTATCAGATATATGTGACAACGAGAGGTGTATGCGTTATGGGTTGGAAAGACCAGAGAAATTTGCAGATTGTGCTGTATCCTAACGCTTCTCACCTAGTTTTGGGGATACAGGAAAATGAGCTAAGTAACAAACTGATGGAGGAATTTGCAAGAAGCTTTAGGGAACGTCTAGGAAAGTAGGTATGCTTTGCTCATCACATCAAGCTGAAAAAGGGATTTGTGCCACTCAAGCGAAAGTTAAGATGTGTAGCTTTAACTTTAAGGAAGGATCTACAGTATCGGTGGCAACATCTATTTTCAAACAATATCATTGGGGAAGCTAAATCGTTAATTGGAGTGGGTCTCCCATTGTTTTAGTGAAGAAAATAGTGGTAACCTTTGTTTATGTGTCAATTTCAGGGCAATGAATGCGGACAACATAATTGATGATCATCCCTTACTGCAAATGAAAGAACTTATATCTATTTTGGGTAGAGATACTGTGTTCTCGGCATTGGATATATGCCAACCTTACTATCAAATTGAATTGACAGAAGACTCTAGACCACTGACTGCTTTCATTACTGGGTTTGGTCTCTTCCGATACAAACAAATGTAATTTGGTCTACTGTCAGCATCTTCTGTTTTCCTGCAAGCCATGTACCACATTTTTGAGAACATGGAAAACCAGAAAAGATGCTTCAAAGATGACATCCTGGTGTTTTCAAGCACATTTAAGAACATTTCAAAGTTCTACCTAAGATCTGTTCCAAGTTACAAGCCAATGGGTCAATTCTTTCACCTGTGCAAACTGTTCAAGGAGAAAACTGACTATCTAGGCCACAATTTGACAGAGAAAGGTGTGATTCCCAAAGAGTCTTCGGTTAATACAATTACCATGGCCCCTCAACCCACCAATAAAGATCAATTGCTAACCTTTTGTGGCTTATGTGTGTACTATTCACGTTTCATGAAAAACTTTGCATTAGTCATGGAACTTCTAAGACTTCTCCTTCACAAGAATAAACAATTTGGGTGGGGGTGACAAACAAGAAAAAGCATTTAGTTTGATAAAGCAGAGCATGACAAATGTCTTCACATTGAGAACATTTGTAATTGACAAGGAGTGCACCATCCCTGTCAATGCCAGTATATATGGGTTGGGTGCTGTGCTTTCACAAAAACAAGACCACGATGAACGGGTGGAACACTATGCTTCCAAATCTCTCAGTCCAGCTGAAAGACAGTGTGCAGTTATAGATAGACATGTGTCTGGGCTATAAATCAGTTAAGTAATTTCATATGGGGGTCAAAGTTCAATTTGCAAACTGACCATAAGCCGCTAGTACATATATTGTAACCGGGTGGTGTGTTGAATACCTCAGTATGCATACCCAGGTTATTCTGAAAATTACAGGAGTACTGTTTCAATGTATTAAATGTTCCAGGGAAAGTAACAAATGTGCAGACTTATGACCAGATCCTCTTACCCAGACCAGAGTGATGATACAGAAGATGAGGCCAAAACTAGATGTGGTTGCTAGCGTGAATGAGATTTGTGTGTTGCAGAGTGTGCCCCTGACAAAAGAAGCATGGTTCAGAAAGGATGCAGTTGATAAGGTGCTATGTAAGGTAAAAGAATACACTCAAAATGTTCAGCCACCAAATAAACAGTTGTGTGGAGAATTGCACTCCTTTGCAAAAATAGCTGATGAACTGAGCGTAGCTTTATAATATTCTGTTTAGAAAGAACAAGTGTGTACCACCTGAGGCGATAGGAGAGGTTGCTTTGAAAGCTAGTCACCGGGGAACATCATTTACGACGCGGTTTTTACACCGCAGTGCCTTTACCCCGCAGCTATTACAATGCAAGTCGTTACTACGACTTGCGCTGGATGGCGCTGTGGGATAAGGAATCTTGCAATTTTATATTCCAAAACCTTCCCTACTGTAATGGGGACTGGTGTTGGAATATAAAATTATAAGATTCCTAAATCCACGCCCTCCAACGCAAGTCGTTGTAACGACTTGCGTTGTAAGACTTGCGTGGTAAAGGCATGCAATTTTTCAACATGCGTTGTAACAACGTACATCCCTAGTCACCATGGGCACATGGGTATCTCAGCTTTGAAAAATACATTGAGAACTCAATTTTGGTGGCCAGGTAATGATTGGGAAGCCGACCATTTTGTAGGAAACTGTGAAGTGTGTGCCAACTGTGACAAAATCCTTAAATGGATTGTCCCCCCATGCATCCTATTACGTGGCCCCGATCAACATGGCAAAAATTAGCTCTCTACACATTCTGACCTTTCAAAGGATTACCAGCCCACATGCAGTAAGCCATTTAATGGTCGATTATTTTTTTAAGTGGCCTGAAGTTACGTTTGTGGAGAGTGTGTCTACAGAGGAAGTCTTGAATTTTATGAGGGAGTTGTTCAGTAGAGAAAGTTTCCCTGAATTTGTTGTCACCGACAACAGCATCCAGTTTACATCCATTTTCATGTTGTAATTCTTGAATTCTCATAGCATACAATAGATCCAAAAAGCTGTTATGACCCACAAATTAACCGTTACCTCAAGGAGAATTCCACATAGCTCGGCAAAATAGGATTCCTGTTTATAAACTGGTGAGGGAGAGGATGTGGGCATACCACAACAGTCCTCATTCAACCCCCGGGATCAGCCCTTTTTGCTTATTAAGGGGTAGAACCCCATTCTCTGATGTTTGCTAGATAGATACCAATATGTTGACTACAATAATCCCAGAAGTAGAGTAGAGGGAAAGCAGGGGAGATGTCAGAAGCCACCTGCCTGGATCCCAGGTGATTCCAATGGGGCACAATGCTAGTTCCTAAATCCTCCTGAGACTTTCCCTCGGTGTACACTGCTCTGGTGGCAAATCTCAGGGGAAAGGGAGTTTGAGCTGGTGAGATCGTGTGGAGTCAAAGGATGCTGTGGCTCATCTATTCAACAGCAACACTGCAGCAGGAGGCATTCACACAACTCCGATCAATGGTACCGGTAAATATGGTACCTATAAACAACTAATAATAAAGCTTTAGTCTAGTATTAACTATGTCTCTTAACACCTTGGCTGTGGTGCAACTTCCGCTGCGGTGCTAGACATTCCATTTGTGGGGGGGGTTCGGACGGCCCCCGGTTGTCGTGTACACACGCTCACCGTGACTCATGATGGCCCGGGGCCGTCATGAGCAAGGACGGGGTTAACACCTTCGCTGCGGCGGCTATTCCGCCGCAGCGCTAAGGGGACAGGGTGGCCGCGCGGCACGCCCATGCTAGTGACGGAACCGCTCCGTCACCAGCCTCGGTTGAGCTGTGCTCATGACGGAGCAGTTCCGTCGTGGCCCCGCCCGCTCAATGGAACGCCCAGCGCAGGCGTGGAATCCGCGCAGCGCAGGTGCGGCATGCGGGCCATGACGGAACCGCTCCGTCATCAGTACAGCGCTACCGCAGCTGATGACGGAGCGGTTCCGTCATCAGCATCGAAAAGGTTAAGGTATCACCTTACGAAAACTTTTCAAATCTCAATCAACCTTTAGTTTTATTGTCATTTGTTTTTTTCAGATAGTCTGTAGAAGTCCCTTCATCAAATTTTCGAAACTGTCATGAGGATGATTTCAGCCTCAAACCCACAAGCAGATTTGGACGCGGTTAGCTTCACGTATGTCCTCTCTGGCATAGCCCTGCCAACAGTTTGTACAAGTTGAACAAAACACTGGTTACCTTTGTTTGCAACACTATGTAGTGACTGTGCTCAGTGCGTAGCGAAATCAGGTCTGTTAATGCATCTCTCCTTTTCTTCTCGTTTTTTTCCATCTAGGTGTGAGACTATGTGGAGCGTTTTTTGTGGTGAGGTCAAAGTGGAAAGAACAAGAGAGCCAGGCAAGTAGGCGAAGAGGCTAAGGGGCAAAGAGGCTAAGTAAAGGTTATGAGTGTGGACGGTCTTTAAACAAGACAGCTTGTTTTTGTTCTGCATGTAAGTGTTAATTGCACTGCTTTAGAAAATGTTCTGCCTTCTAGAAAGTGCTTTAGAATGTTCACCAAGGTCGTGCTATATTTGCTTATCGGAGCAGGTGCAGGTGATTAATTTGATGAGGGCTGTCTTCCAGGAGGTTCACATTAAGGTCATCAATGCCGGTTGCTTGAAACTTATTCTGGTGGATTTTCTGGATATTTTTGTGGCACCTAAAATCTGACCATTTATATGCATGGTAAAACAATTATAAAAGCTATTAAGCCTTTTCAAAGAAACTGGGAACACCAGCTGCAGCTAGCAATTACCAACAGCATGTAACACGGTCAGAAGTCCGGGTACAAGACGCCAGTTCATTCATAAGTGTTGGAAGGAGCATTAGGAATCATGCCTGCACATTTGTGATAGTCAAGAAAGGTGAGCTGTGGCAGGAATCCTGACAGGAGGTCCAAGCAGAGCTATGATGCATCACGCATAGTTGAGAGTCAAGATCTGCATGTGGGAGACATTGTGCGGATCAAATTATCAGTGAGAGTGGGAAAAGGCCTGTCTAGGTTTTCAAAACCATTAAAAATTGTAAAGGTGAATAAAAAGAGTTTTATCACACAATACTGTAGATGCTTGAGTGTGAAGAGATTTTCCAAATACCCAGAACGGTCACAGCACACCAACATGGGTGGGGAGGTGCAAGATGATGATGTCAGGAATGCATATTATGACCCTGAATGTGTGCCTTTTTTTTCTGAGTGTATTACTCCGAACAATGACAATGACCAAGGTGTTCATGCTCAACCTAAAGGAGATGAAAGCATTTTTCGTGAGTACCATCCTGAATAATAATACAGTGTTGGGGAAAGCTCCCTGGCTGATAGGGTTAAAACATCATTACGGTTAAGAACCTCCACATAGAAGGCACTTCAAGGATAATTTCTGTAAGGGGAAGGATGTGTTACATCTGATATGTGTTTAATAATATATTGTGTACTGTACAACATTTTAAAATGTTATTGTTGGGTCCCTCTTTTCCCTCTGTAAACCCTGCATCCTCTGTACAGTGAAATGGTCTGTCCCATGGAATGTTGATGGTTGTAGTAGTATAGCGAGTAACGGTTACTCGCCCCATTTTGTGTATGGGTGTGCTCTCAGACAGTACTCAATAAAAGCTTTATTTTCCTACTGCTATACATTGTATCACCTCCCTGACTCAGAAATGCAACCTCATCCTTCTTTCTTCTTTTAAAGGATGAATTTGAAATACTTTACTTCAGAAGTCCAACCACTGAGTCTTCAGAAGAACTGCCACTTGCCATATCTGCTTCCTCTGAACAAAAAAGTTCATCCTTTTTGTGGCCAACATATAGGATTATTTACCAGTTTCTGTATCTCAAGGTAGACTGAATTATTTTTAGTGAGGGGTTACTGAATACAAAGCATCTCAGCTGGACACATCTCTTATTTCTCAACTGCAGCCTAATAAACTCCTGGTCCCCTCGTATGCTTGGCCTTAGTACCAACTGGACATGTACTTCAGCACAATATCCTTGGGTATCTGAGACTCATGTTCTCTCTAGGTAAGGAGTGCTTGGGATCATGAAATGGACAGCATGCATAACTACTTGCTAAGTGGCTTAATTACAGATGACATGGCGTTGTGTATTGAGCGCTGTATAGTCAATTATGGCTCCAGAGAAACCTTCATTTAGAGTGTGTGCAGTTTGATCTTCTTTTGAGTATGCGTCCTGTATGAAGGCAGTGGCAGGCTATCTCAATACCATGTTGACTGTATTCCCACTTCTTCTGTGTCTTTTTCTCCAAATACAATGAGATTTGCTGGGCTGTTACCATAATTAGGTTATATGCAATAGTAGGTGTATCTTAGGGGCATATGTACAAGCCCTTTCACCACAGGAATGTCACTCTTTTTGTGACGTTTCCGTGGTGATAGGAGCTTCGCCTTATTTATAAGGCAGCGTTAAGCCACTTAATGTGGCTTAACGCTGCCTCGTAAATAAGGCCCCGTTTCACGCTATGCTTAGTGTGAACGGGATGGGCAGTGGGTGTTGCGACGGGCATTCCACAACAACACCCATTGATTTGACGCTGCCCCCTATTTACAAGGGAAGTGTACATAGGAGACAGCACCAACATTAAGACCAGGGACAACAAGGTCTTAAGTTGGCGAAACGAGGAGAAATGCTTTATTTCTCTTGTTTTTGCTTTTTCCATGTATGCTGCCTTGTGCAGCACACATGGTAAAAGCATAAAGCCTTGGATTGTTTATGTACAGGAAAATCCCCCTTCCTGCACATAAACAATCTTTAAAAAAGTTACATTTTGTGAATTCCTGCTGCATTAAGCAACATACATAGTAGTGACAAAATGGTATTTGAATATTGTTTATGTTTAGGAAGTGGAACTTTACTGTACATAAACAATCTTTCCCCTGCAGGAAGACACCCTTGCACTATGGTCCAAGGGTGCCTGCGTTGGCAATACACTGCTAAGTGTAGTGGCAATGCAGTGGGAACTGCAAGACTACACCATATTGTTGTAAAATGGTGCGGCCTTGCATTTCTGAAGTGGCAGAGTGAGGTGTTCAGCCATGATGGCTAACGCCTCACTCCACCACTTCTGTTGTACATACCCCTCTTAGTGTTTTAGAGTGGGTCAGAATGGGCTCAGATATTTAAATGCGATGTATGTAAATGTTGGAATGTGGATTATTAGGCAAAGCAACTAGGGAAATAAATTTGGGATCCAGTTTTAGAATGGAAAAAGAGGATGGAGAGAAATTAGAGGGGAAGAGCCAGAAGCACCGTATCCATGCTTAGTGACTCTCGTTAGAGAGGAGGAAAGATGGATAGGAGGGGAGAAGAGCTGTTTGAAGGGTGGATTAATAGGATTTGATATCAATGACAATGCGATGGTGTATGAGGGGCTCCGTCCATCATGAAGTTAGAAGAAGATACTTGATAGGGCGGCTAGGATGCAAGGATATGTATAAAGTGAAAATTGGCCTGTTCTTATATTTCTTTTCTCTGTTTTCTAAGATGAAAATATATGATATTGATTACTTTATCTATTCTGTGTAATAATGAAATGACGAAATAATGAATTGATGATGATCAATAAAAAAAAAAAAAGGAAAGTGGATTATTAGTAGGGGCAAATGTAGGTCTGCCACTGACAATAAGGCCACTAACGCAGTATAGGGCTCAGACTAGGTCTTAGAAAGTATTCCTATGCTCAACCCTTAGTAGCTTAGCTGCGAGCAGGCAGGCTGAATTTCAAAGACAGGTATGTAAAGCATTTAAAAACACAATTTCAGTAAATAATAAAGGCACAATACAAAATAAAAAACCAACACCAATTTATAAAAATAGGAAATGTTTTTATCTTTAAAATGACACCATCAAAACAAAAATCCAATGTACTGAACCGGAGATACGAATTTTCAAAGATTTAGCGCTTTCTAGCTTATAGAAACCTATAGCGCCTTATCAGGACCTCTTTCGCTATAGACTGGGTCAAAGTCAAAGTTTCAGGCCGACTGCAATGAAGCCCTGGGAGGCTACCCCTCGCAGTAGGTCTGGGTCAAAGTTTTTACCTTCTGACTTAAAATCTTTTCTGGAGCTTCACTTCACGGGGTCTCTCGAACCTCTTAGCCAGTCCGGATTTGGTGAGGGTTCACCGGATTGCCTTGCGACGAGCTCCAGGTCAAACTTATGGAAGTCCGACTTCTGGATCGTTCCAGCAGAGCAAACCAAGGATGCAGGCTGATGTCTGGTTGAAAGCAGGGGCTTGGATTTTGCGTTGCTCCCATTCACCTTTTATTCATTCGGACGTAAAAACCGTTACAGAGTTTTTTCTAGTGGGGTCCCTCGATGCTCTTCCCCAGGCCGAATTCGGTGAGGGATTGCCAGCCTCTGATTTTGACTACTCCCGGTCAAACTCTAGAAGTAGAGCCTACGGAGCTTTTCAGCGGGCAAGCCTGGACGGCAGGCCAACTCGCGGTAGAAGGCAGGTGGCTTGCCTGGCCAGGTTGAGTCGGTCCCCTTATGGAGCTTTTTTCCAAAGTTCTCCAAACTTCTGGAGCGTCTTCAAGTTCCCCAAAGGGTCCAAAAGTGTCTCAAACTCACTCCAAGGGTCTGGAAGCTCCAAGATGGTCCTTTAAAGTTCAGGATCTCAGTTCCCACAATCCACTTGGGCAAACCCCTTACAAATCCACTGGTAGTTCTCCAGGTTGAGGACTCTTGGTGGTAATGGTCCAGGTGAGCTCTGTTAACCTGTAGCTTGCAGGGAGTCCACTCTTTAGTCCTTTTTACAGCAAGGTAATCCACAGACTGTAGTTTCAGATAGTGCAGAAGGTGCAGTCTTCAGAGTGCAGGCCTCAGGAAAAGTATATCAAACTTTCAGCATGGCCCGTCTTGCTTTCTTAACTTTCAAGAAGCAGATCTTAGGGACTCTGCCATTCTCAGATACTTATTCCAACTTCTCTGTGTCAAGCAGGAGGTCACTCCTGTCCAAAGGGCTGCAGGGTACCACACAAAGGTCTGACCACTTCCTGCAGAGTGTGGCACTATTTTGCCCCAGAGTGCACCAATTCTTCCAAATTCATAATAGCTGATTTTCCATCAGGAAGAGAAAAACTGGCTAAGCACACCCATAGGATTGCTAATCTCCATAGTTTCTCCCCATTGCATCTGCTCATTCCTTTTTTAATCTTAGCATCTGGCTGCTGTTCATAAGGGTAAAGTTGTGAATGACACTGGGGTCATCCCTTTCCCTTGAAGTCCATTGTTTACGACTCCTCCCCCTGCTCTGGCATTCCTGTGCAACAGGAACCTGCCCTCCCAGCAGAACTGTTCAACCCCAGGGGCTTTTTGTCACCTCTTCAAACATTGCTGGCTAATCCCCTTAACTCTGACCAATTAGGTCAGACCACTGGAAGTCTGCATTTGGACTTACAAATAAGAAAGTCTTATAACTTATTGTATGGACATTTTAGGAGAAATTCAACAATATAATATTGGTGTATTTATTAATACCATTCTGGGAAGTCTTTGAATGGTACTTTTGGCCTTCTCCTATCAAGAGTTATTAGTTAATACTTTCCCCCATGTTATCCTATGTGCCTATATCTACAGGACCCCCATCCCTGGTACACCTAGGTGAGACTTTAGGGGTTCTGAATACGCAGAAATATTGCAGATCCTTGCTTCACAGTGGTCCTACCACCATAGTCGATTTTGGGCAGCACGTTATCACAATGTGGGCAGTGAAATGTGCAATTTCATTTTACCCAGAGCATATACAACTCAGTTAATAAGAGTCCACCTTATAGATACCTGACACCCCTCCCCCGGGACACTTAAGGGGGACCCTGGGGGACCTAATGTGCCCAAACTTTGTAGGTTATCCATTGTTAAGTGCCCCAAACAAAAACGTTGAGTTTGGGCAAAATGTGCTGTTTAAAAACAGTCCTGCAGCACAGGGCTACTTTTGAACTGACCTCAGGCTCAAGAGTGCACACATGCAAGTGCAGAAAAGGGCTGCTGGGTCTAAACTACCATGCCCTATTATATACTAGGGACTGAGAGGTAGTTTCAATCCCCCTGCCCTATTATGTACTAAGGCCCTATGGGGTAGGTCATGACAATCACAAGGGTATCCCAAACCTTAGTGTACCCTGGTGGATGTAGGTGTTTTCACTGTATTCTAAGTGTTGTCAGCATAGCACTGGCCTTGGGCATGGTTAAAGAGAGCCCAGGGTGACAGAGTCAGTTACCACCAGTACCAGTCGGCAAAAAGTTGGGGTGTGCCCAGGGCACAGAATGACTTTGCAACAGTAACAAAATAGCATGCACTACAGGAGGGCTGGCTCCCCTGCTTCCCCTGCCAATATGAGTGTAACAGCTCCCAGACACTTACAGCATTCCAACCCCAAAAGAGAGCAAGTAAACACTGCAGCAGGAAACCCTCAGCTACCATATAATATTTCTCTCTCATCCCCTCAGACCTATAAGCCCGTAAAATGCAAGCATTATGTATAGCAGGAGGCGTTTAATGCCCGGGTTCAGGTCAAGATCATTTTACCCGAATGTGAGGAATTTTGTGCCAACCATATGTCACTATCAAAGAGTGTTTTCAAGCGCACAGTCCATGACAGATAAGCTGTTGGCAGTTTTGGTGACAAAAACGTAAAGAGGGAAATTGAATCCATCTTGTCCAGGATGCAACTGCCTCACAGACACGGTCCCATGAACGCACATCCGCTTCTCCCCTGTGACCATTGCTTTCCAGTTTACACTGGTTACATACAGATATCAGAGATACTGAAACCTTGCATAGCCTCGCCATGAAAAACTGACAAAAGATGACCCAATGTAGAATGTCCAGTTAGATATTTATTAGGGCATGCCTGACAGGCATTTATATCTCAATGAGGTGAATTACAAACACCTCAGCATTTTCCTTGATACAACCTGTAAACAATAAATAAAACATGTATGTGGCAGTACAGCACAGAAAGAGGTTAAAATGGGGTCTGGTAGGCACTATTTTTTTTGTGTTCAATAAATTTATTAGAATTTTATAAGGATAAAAATAGTTAAATACAATACCAAATGACACAACGACTGGAGACAACGACAAATTTAGAAGTTCATTACAATAATCGGTCCAATGTCAGAAAAAATTATCTCATATAATACATAGATAAATGATAAAGGAAAATTAATGGGGTCAAGGGTCTATATTGTTTTGATTGGTCATTGCAAGTCACTTGCTTGTAGTTCATTTCCATTATGCTTGTGGTGACTGCAATTGATGTTCATTCGTTTTAATTTTTGGTTGGCGAGGTGATTTTTGAAAGAAGGAGATATAAGCATAATCGTCACATCCACCCTGCCAAAACAATTCATATGATTTGCCGTTTTTCAAACAGTGACTAGTGGGTTTAGAGATTAAAAAGTCACACAAAGCTTGTATTACTTTTATTACTGTACGAGTTGTTCTGCAGCGCCCAGACACTCTCTAGGTGACAGTTATGCGCTTTACAAATGATTGATTGATTTAAATATTTCTGTTGCTTGTTCCTCTCTGTATACGACAACAAGACAAGTAGCGATACACCTACGCTGAACTGGACAGGTAATACAAGTCTGAGTTGCATGCAAAGGCTGAATATAGCCAAACAAGTTGTGAACCTTTCCCACACAAACTTGTAAATAAACAAACTATGCTGAAGACCCACAGATAGATAATGGCACAAAGGCCTTCTTACTGAAGTTATTGAACTCCATGGTTTTTAAAGCAATTGGCAATGAAACAACACATTCTTCACATGTCCAAAGCGCAATTATTGTGTTCTCTAATCTTCTAAGAAAATCTCTGCCAGGAGGCAATGTCGAAGGACAATGAACGACCACATGAGATTTCAATTTCGGGTCCAGGTGCACTTTCAAACCCTGTGCTGGATGCATCAACTGGCCTGGCGACAAAACAGTGTGTTTCTCAAAGTTGTGATTAAGCCACCTCTTTCCTTTGCCACACATATAGGAGGGCTTGTGGCATTGTGTTCAAAATTAACATTTATAAAGTGGTGTGTTTGTGTGTTCTTTGTTGTCCAGAGCAGCACAGGCAGGGACAGCGGCCTGCAAAGTTCAGAAGATACCTGTCTACACCTTACAGCAGCGGCTCCTCTGTTATGGCAGAGGGGCATCACCCCTCCTGCCAGCAGATGTAAAACTCGAAAAATAAAATGATAATAAAAAAGTTTGTTATCATTTTATTATTTACTGGGCCGAATCTTCGGGGTGGGGACATCGCGATCATAGGCATGGAGTAGAAGTGGTGGACACTGCCGCAAGGGCACATTTGGTTTTGGCCAGCCACCTTAGAACGGCCAAACCGACATGCGCACTGAGATGTCTCCAACCTGAGTTGCATTGCCAGGTTGTAGAATGGGAGGCACAGGTTCACAATCTCTCTGGGAGCGCAAACCTAGCTCGCTTAGGCTAATCCTGGGGCTTCTCTTATGCTGCCAGCAGCATGAGAGCAACGTTTGGATTGGCCTTTGGGAGTCTGGGAGCCGGTGCTGCTGTGAGTGGAGCCAGAGGAGCAGAAGAGCAGAGATGCATCGGGCGACAGGTAAGTTCTTTTTTTTGTTGTTATAGTCGTCCACCCACTCCCCTGCCTCACCATTTACCCTGACACCAGCCGCTACTATATCAAAAGTGAACGCATCATGACAACAACCAATTTGAAGGATAAAGAACACAAGGTGAAAAAATGTGGCCTTTTCCACAGATACTACCGGAAGGATGGGTAGTGGTATATCGGGCAGTTGTCTACTTATTCAAACAACAAGAATCTGGCAATCAGGGCACTCTTCAATATTATGTCGAACCGGTGTCGGGGGGTATCCATCTCAACCCAACAATTGTTTAATTAATTACGCATTCTAATCTCGTCCTCTACACCCCAAATATTTTATTTACTTCAAATGAAAAAGAAAAAGGAGAGAGATGTGTGGCAGAACACTCATAATAACACATACCAAGAACATTAAAATATGTGTCTCACCAAAAAACATGTGTAGAAAAGAGAAAGTACCTCACATGTGCACCACCAGAGGAGCTACTGGCAGGATCTCATCAGCTTGCCCAGGCATTTAATCATCATTGGCAACTTGATGGGAGTAGAGTGATCTGGCTATGAATGATCCCTCTATAGCTCCCTGTTGTTAAGCAGTTGTCTGCTTGCCTGTTGTGCAAACTGCTGTCAGTAATGCCGAAACTGTTCAACGCGGAGGGGATTTCCCTCTTTTTACCCTATCTGCCTTGCTCCTATGGACACTAACAAGCAGTGGCAATGTAGGCATGGGATTTTACAGATGAATTTGTGAAGTGCTATGCCTTTTTAGCATCATGCATTATTGGCCAGGTTGCAATTGGGCGCAAATTGCACACTCACATCCACACATCTAACGACCTGCCCAAAATTTTGGAATGAGAGCCATGCACAAGCCAGTCTCATTGCAAAATAAAAATTCATAGCGGGTCCCAAAACTCCTGCTATGTGTTAATGAGGTAAGTCAGAGTTTGGCTTCCTCTATACTTGTCTGTGACTGGAGGGCTGGAAGTCTGTGCGGGACAACAGACCTTTATGTTCACATTCATAGCGTGTCAGCATTTTTCAAAAACAAACGATTGGGCATGCTGAGAAGACATTGTATCACATGCAGTGGTCCCTGGACAACTTCCTGCTTTCCCTAAGCTGGCTTCCTGATACGATTCTCAAGGAAATCTGTCCTACAAGGCCAGGTTTCCGGTTGCAAATCTGTTATCCTCCCAACTTGGGGGTTGGTAACTGATCAGTAGTTAGCATCTGCAATTGCAGCCACATTAAAAATATATATATATATATTTGTATTGCTTTTTTCCGATCCAATTTAACATATACCATACCAGCAAGTGTACATAAATAACGTACATAGAAAGCCAATAATTTAACCAAGATAAATAGCATTCAATAAATAAAGTAGCAGCACAAATTCATTATACATTCCAATTTGTAAACAGAATTGAAGCCTCATTTTATTGATACATTCGATTGCAACATGCAAGTAGAGGGCGAATAATCATTTTATGCCCCCCTTCTATTTGCAAGTCAGAAAGGGATGGCACAAAAAACTATTTAGGAGCCAGGGATTGCTTTCTAGCTCGTAAAATTACTTTTCTATATTGTAAAAAGTTATTTTTCCGGTTACAAACCTTGTGATTTTGCAAATCTCCAGCCATGCCACCACAAAATACCTTTATACATAAAGCTGTGCATGCCATATCAAATTGGCTTTTTCACATTGGCAAAAGGCGGTGGTGAGCAGTCTAAATATCGAGTTTTTAAGTTCGACCTACAATAATACCGAGTTGGAAATATCGAAGGGACACAATATCGAAGTCAGGAAGATCGACGACCAGAATATCGACCTGAAGGTAGGAAATATTGTTTTTGTTAATATCAAAGTTAGTAATATTGATAGCAAAAATATTGATGTTACTAATATCGATATTTATATTAGTGTTATGTATTTTATTATGTATTTTATATGTTTATGTTTCTATTTTTTTGTTAATTATTGTACTAGTTTTACAATATATGTATTACATTTTTAGAAGTTAGTAATTTCTTGTTTAAGTAAATTATGCGCTTTAGTATAGGGGAATAGGGTGGGAAAGTAATTTAATTATGGTAAATTCATTTAAAAAAATTAAGAATTTGTAATTATTTTTAAATAACTTTAGCGTTTTACTTTTGTAGCGGGTTGTGGGTTTATAGGGGAATAGGGTGGAAAGTAATTTAATTGTAATTAGGTCATTATTTTTTTATTGATTGGTATTGATATTGAATTTTATGTTAAATAATTATTAATTGGTAATTAATTTTTATTAATTGGTAATTACATTTGTATTAATTGATCATTAATTTTCATTAATTGATTAATTATATTTAGTGCATTCATTTATTATGTGTTGTGAGTTTATAGGGCAATAGGGTGGGAAGTAATTTAATTGTAAATAACTAATTATTTAATTTATTGTTGAGTGTTGATTATTAATTTATTGTTAATTAATTATTAATTAGTCATAACGTTTTCATACTTAATATGTTTGTTTTTGGAAATTAATTTATTGTTAATTAATTATTAATTGGTATTTAATTTTGATTAATTATTATTCATGGGTATTTATCCATAATGTATTGTTAATTAAATATTAATTGATAATATATTTTAATAATTATTGTTTTTGCGTATTGAAAATTAATCATTTGCTATTTAATTATTAATTGATCATTATTTTTTATTAGTTATTATTTATTTGTATTTATCATCAATTTAATTCTTAATTAATTATTAATTGGTAATTATTTGTAAGTAATTATGTATTGGTATTGTTAATTGACTTATTGTTATTTAATATTTACAATTATTATTTATTTATTTATTTATTTCTGAATTTGTAGAGCGCATGGTTACACTTTCAGTGTGTCCCCGCGCTGTCAGAAGAGCCATCGACTCCGTTAGTCAAACAAGACGGGCTAATCATTGGGAAAGAGGAATGTTTTGAGCTTTCTACATTCTATATTTTTCTATATTTTTTTTTAAGTATTTTAATTGTTAGTAAGTTATTTTTACCCCACGCTATCCAACACTTTCCCAAGTGGGAAAGCAATTTTTTTGGGGTTAATCATCCTTCTTTATTGATATGTCATACTGTCCAATAAGATTTGAGAATTGCTAACTTGCTGTATTTACATTATATTGTAAAGAAGAGCAAAATAACAAAAAATAAATAAAAAGCACTTGTAAGAAAATGTTTATTGCTGTTCCACTCATTAAACAGTATAAATGATCAATAGGTGTCTGGTTACTGTGGTACAGAAAGACTCATGAGCTTACAATGCTAAGAAACTACAACATCCATTTGAATGGAACAGCCAAAGCAAGGACAGCTGAGATTATTCTGTGTATGTTAGCATGCAGTGTAAATGTTTGTTCCACTGTACAGTGAAGTACATAGCAATGCTCATTTACAAGGTAATACAAAGAGCACTACAACCACTACAGCAACAGTATATTCCATAATGGCTGATGGGCCCATGTTTTCCAATGTTTGCAAACTGATACATGGAATTATAAGGAGTAATAGAGCTGGATTTTATCTCCAGGATGCTATGCTTACCAATTTTTTGATACCCACCCCTAGCAGCAAAGATTGTAGATACATGGTTAAAGTACCCTATGTTTTCAATGAAATAATACTCTGCCCCAAATACCTTTATTGAATACAATAAAAGGGATTAAGCAGCAAAAGAACTTGCAATGTACGAGGACTCTTATAATAGGCACCTAAAGAGGAGAAGAAACTGGAAAAAACTAAAACAATCGCCCCAAATTTGACTACATTTTGGAGGACCTGCCTACCCTATTCGTCTCAAACTCCACTTGGGCATTTTGGCAGTATGGGGCCATTTGGTGCTGTTCCAGAGATTATAATGGGTACACCAAGGCATTTAAAGTTGGGTAGTTGATGGCCACTCCACTTACTCCACTTGCATATCAATACTACTCCTGGGACATATCATGGCAGCACCCTAGTTGATCATTCATGTTAACTAGAGTTGCAGCAGCTTTATCAAATTTTGTAATGCAACGATTGTGATTCTTTTCTCAATTTCAGTTATGTCATGCCCTGAGCTATCATCGAGGTGAGAGGTCATGCACATTGCTTCCTCTATTGTCATTGTGGCTGTTAAAGGGTATGTCATGTTATTTTCACTAACCCTGCCACTTACATTTTGATAAATTGATGTACGTGCCTTGACCTTTACTTTCTAACCACTTTATATGTATTTATAGCTACCTTTTCAATGTGTTGTAATCTAGGCAATACCCCGCTATCTAGTTAGCAAATACCTTGCAAATGACCGTCCTGTACCTAAGACTGCAGATTAAGACCATGATCAGATCTTTAAACTATATTAGAACATTGGAATGTTGAGCGCCTTATTGTAGACAATGGAGTGCTCTGGGATTCTAATGGCTGGTAGAAGCCTGGAACATCAACATTCCATTGTCTGTTCACAGCTGTTGCTGTGAACAAAGGCCTCACAGAGTTCAAAGTGATTTCAACATCCTAGGGCTCCGTGATGCCTATGTTTTGCAAATGAGAACATTCTGCCTCTAGGTGTGGAATGTTCTAATAGCCTTATGGCCCCCGGGCCTTTAATGCTGGAACAGGCATTTAATGGCTAGTAGAGCCCGCTACGTCAGGCTCTAAGGCTATAAAAGTATTTTAGCAAAATGGTGATGAGAACCATGTGTATAAAAATAATGGTTATCGGTCAAGAAGTAAAACGGTAAAATATTAGATAGCAAGAGCAAAGGCAGGGTTCCGCTTGCTCTTCTTTGTGGGTCTGATATTGTACATATGCAGGTCAATTCTTGATTTGATTTCCGTCTCATAACGGGCTTTTAATCAAACTCCTACATGCCCTGATCAAGTTGTGTTTTTTTTAACCATATGGTCTACTTGTTCCTAATGTGTTGTTCATTCCCTTCCTCTCATTTCAACTGTGCCCAAAAAACTTCACTATTCTGAGGTTCATCTTTTGCCATCTCTTCATCGTTCCATGTTGCCTGAAGTGCATACATACATCCTGATTCTAGGCAGGTTGGTAATTCTGGTTTTAGCTGAAAAACCCTGCCTAGGTACAAAGTGGGATAAAAAGGGCCCCAGTATTACTGGGCCAACATCCACGTGCAATATGTAGTTGGAAATATCAGGCCGCAATCTAGGAATAACATTCAGAAAAACAGCGTGGTAACACCTCTTTTCTCGTGTCCTTCTCTATTATAGATGTGAAAAAACATAATGGTCAGGTAAATGCATAGTAATACCACTTTGAGTTAGATTGATTTTCCAGGCTGTTCGTCCTCTAAATGAGTCTTTCAGGGGATGCCATTGTGACCTTCTCCTAAAATCATGTTTCATAAGTAATAGGTTCTCTGCTCATCACCAGGACCGAGCCGCCTAAGGGGATGAGAAGCAACTCCTGCACCTCCAAACAGACCGCTGCTGTGTCACTACTCTATCCGTGGCCCACCATCGGACTCGCTGCTCCACTGCCGAACTGTACTTGTTTCTGGGGTGAGCGTGTTTTCCGTTCGCACATCTGTTCCTGCGCTCCTGCCAGGTTTGCACCCGCCTAAATGAGGGAGCTGATTCCCCCACCGCCAGACGCAGAGGGGCTTTGTCCTATAAAAATCCCTGCATTTTGGAAATGTCAGAATGTGGCGCTGCCTAATTTGGCACTGCTCCGTGCTCTAACAATTCATTGTAAATATGCCCCCTGATGTTATGAAAACAAGTCTATGGAATTCATTACTGTATGTCCAGTTTAGCATCACAATACCAAAACTGACAGCTCGGTTAGGTCAGATATAGTAGTGGGGGAGAGAGAGTAGATGGCTGTGGTGGTCACATCTGATCAAGGCCTAGGAAAACACATACTGAGATGGACACTTTTACCACCACAGGTGATGTGTGTTTCATCACCACTAGGAAAAGACACTCATGAGACTAGATCGAAACACACACCAGAGACCAGATTTTCCCAAGTGGGAAGCATCAGAGAGGACAATGAGCTGAGAATGGCTAGAGATAATAGTGGTTTTAGAGATTGGGTGGCTTTAAGGGTAGTTCCAAAGTTGAGGTAAATGCATAGGCCCTTATTTATGAGGCCTTGCGTCAGTTTTGCGCCGCTGGTGCGTCACTTTTTGTGACGCACCAGCGGCGTAAAATATGCGCCTTGTTGCGCCATATTTAAAAAGTGACGCATCTAGGTAGATGCGTCACTTTTTAAACCCCTGCCTCACAGCAGGCGTAAGACTGACTCAAGCCCTTTCATATGGGGCTTTCCCCATGTGAAAGGACGCATTGCTGGAGTTGCGTCACTTTTGTGACACACTCCAGCAATGCGTCACTTTTGCGCTTACAGATACGTCAGAAATACTGACGTATCTGTAAGTCCTTGCGACATGATGCGTCATACATTAAATATGACGCATCATTGGTGTCGCAAGGAGTGCGCAGTGAAAAGTGACGCATCGCTGTTTTCACGCAGCGATGCGTCACTTTTCATAAATGAGGCCCATAGTTTCCCAAGTGATTGGTCTCTCTTTCCACATGTGTCTGGTAAGGAGCTTACTCTGTGTAGTGATTTAGATTTTAAAAAGGCAACAGGTATTGGTGGCCGATGTCTTACTGTATGCATCCTGAGTTGGACGACCAGAGTCAGGCCTCACAGCTGAGGTAGAGCCAAGGGTTCAGGGCCTCATGATTTGACTTGCAAAGAATTAGCGGGCAGATTTACAAGCCCCTTGCGCCACCTGTAAGTCACCTTGAGTGACGTACTGGTGACGCAACCTGCTCATTGATATTTACAAGCACAAGTAAAGCCACCCTGCGTGTCTTTACCTGTGCTTGTAAATATTGCCTCTTTTCACACAACACTGTGCGTGTTAGGGGCGTGACATGGGTGTTGCTGTGGGTGTTTGCAGATTTATGAGGAATCGTAAATATGGAAGTGGGTCAAAATGCCATGCCACCCTAGGGGTGGCGTAGCAAGGTGCAAAGGGGAGAAATGTTTTAATTTCTCCTCGTTTTTGTTTTCTTTCTTTCAATGCGTGCTGCATTCTACAGAACACATTGGAAGAGGAAATTCCCTCAAATTATTGTTTTTGTGCAGGAAGGTACCTCTTCCTGTACAAAAACAATCTCCCCACGAGGAAGGCATCCTTGCAAGGGTGCCTGCACAAGCGCATGGGGAAGCACAGAGATGTGACATATCGCTGTGAAAATGTTGCATTCCTGTGCTTTGAAACTAACGCGGTGCAGCAAAATGACTTGCGCACCACACTGCATTAGTTTCTTGTAAAACTGCCCCTAAATGAGGGCCCAGATGAGCCCAACAACATGACCACAAAGTTTAACTCTGCTGCTGCTGTAACAGCATGCACCATTTGTCGCCATGTGCATGTTTTTGTTTTGGGGTGTTCACTTTAAAGTGGCACAATGAAGATCTGGTATTGCATACTCACAGGGATCTTGGCTGCACTATCACCTGTTTGGAGTGCATTGTGCAGTCATTTGACTCAGGTGGTAGTCCCTGTTACCATGGTGGAGCTGATAGGTGGCCCCCCCGACTGAGGTGCAGGTTGAGTATGACTGACTGCATTGTTTGGTCCTGGTGCTGAACTGGGATTATTCAAATAAGGATGCAGCCTGAAAATGGAGAAGGTTTCATCTATTGACTCTGTGGTTTGTTCCTCTTCAAAGACCATGGGTACATATAATCTCCAGATTGTCCAAACTTTAAAGGATTTAAGATTGTTGGGTATGTACTGAGATCAGTTCTCCTTCTGATGTGATGAGGTCTGAGCAAATCAGTGGTGGCAAAAAAATAGAGGCTTTGGGTGGAATGGTCATGGATTCAGCACTGCAAGCATGCAATCAATCAATCAATGTACTTGTAAAGCGCGCTACTTACCCGTGAGGGTCCCAAGGCGCTGAAGGTAGGGGGGAGTGTGCTGCTACAGCTCGAATAGCTAGGTTTTGAGGAGTCTGCTGAAGGTGAGTAGGTCTTGGGCCTGCCGTATGTGGGTGGGGAGGGTGTTCCAGGTTTTGGCGGCGAGGTAGGAGAAGGATCTGCTGCCGGATGTCGTTCGTTGGATGAGGGGGACAGCGGCGAGGGCGAGGCTGGTGGAGTGGAACTGGCGGGTGGGGGTGTGGAAGCTGAGTCTGCTGTTCAGGTAGGCTGGTCCGGTGTTGTGGGTGAGGAGCTTGAAGGTGATCCTCTTGCAACTGGGAGCCAGTGTAGGTTTCTCAGGTGGGGGTGATGTGGCTGCGGCAGGGGATGTTGACGATCAGTCGGGCGGGGGCGTTTTGGATGCATTGTAGTTGTCGTAGGTGTTTGGCTGGGATTCATGCATAGAGTGTGTTTCCGTAGTCCAGTCTGCTGCTGACGAGGGCCTGTGTCACTGTTCTTCTTGTTTCGGTCGGGATCCACTTGTAGATTCTGCGGAGCAGGCAGAAGGTGTTGTAGCAGGAGGAGGAGACGGCGTTGACCTGCTTGGACATGGAGAGGGAGGAGTCGAGGATGAATCCTAGATTGCATGCGTGGTCAGTGGGTGTTGGTGCTGTTCCCAGTGTGGTCGGCCACCAGCAGTCGTCCCAGGCTCAGGGAGTGGATCCGAGGATGAGGCCTCCGTCTGGTCCGAGTTCAGCTTCAGACGGCTGCTCCTCATCCAGTTGGCAACAGCCTTCATTCCTTCGTGGAGGTTGGTTTTGGCCGTGTATGGGTCCTTGGTTAGGTAGAGGATGAGCTGGGTGTCATCGGCATAGGAGATGATGTTGAGGTCGCAGTGGCAGGCCACTAGTTCGAGGGGGGCCATGTAGACCTTAAACAGCGTCCGGCTGAGGGAAGAGCCCTGGGGGACGCCGCAGATGATGTCGGTGGCTTCGGATCGGAAGGGTGGGAGGCAGATGCTCTGGGTTCTGCTGGTAGGGAAGGACGAGGTCCAGTCAAGGGCCTTCTCTTGGATTCAGGCTTCTAGGAGGCGTGTCTTTAGAGTGCGATGGCAGACCGTGTTGAAGGCGGCTGACAGGTCCAGGAGGATGAGGGCTGATGTTTCGCTGTTGTTGTCTAGTTGGCTCCTGATGTCATCTGTGGCGGCAATGAGGGCAGTCTAGGTGCTGTGGTTTCGTCTGAATCCAGACTGGGACGGGTCCAGATGTTGTTGTCTTCCAAGTGGCGGGTTAGTTTCATGTTGACGATTTTCTCTATGAGTTTGGCCGGGAATGGGAGCAGGGAGATGGGCCAGAAGTTCTTGAGTTCCTTGGGATCTGCTTTGGGCGTCTTTAGGAGGGCGTTGATTTTGGCGTGTTTCCAGCTTTCCGGGAATGTCGCTGTTTAGAAGGAGATGTTGATGACCTTCCGTAGTTGGGGTGCGATGGCGGCGTTTGCTTTGTTGAATACGTGGTGTGGGCACCGGTCAGACGGAGATCCTGAGTGGATGGAGTTCATGACCTTGCGTGTCTCGTCGTCGTTGATGTTGGACCAGGAGGTCAGGCGGTTGGCGCTAGTGGTGTTCGCAGGGGAGGGGGGAGTCTGGGGTAGTCGGGTGGTTGTGGTGTTGAAGCTGTCGTGGATGTCAGCGATCTTGCGGTGGAAGAAGATGGCCAGTGAGTCGCAAAGTTCTTGTGAGGGCGGGATGTTGTTGGCGTTGGTGCTGGGGTCGGAGAATTCCTTTACAATGCTGAAGAGCTCTTTGCTGTCATGTGCGTTGTTATCCAAGCGGTCTTTGAAGGAGGATCTCTTGGCTAATCTGATGAGTTGGTGATGTATGCGAGTGGCGTTCTTGTGGGCTGCGTGGTTGTCTGGTGTGCATTCGTGGAGCCATGTCTTCTCCAGTTTTCGGCATGCGCGTTTGGAGGCCTGGAGCTCATTGGTGAACAAGGTGGCTCTCTTGTAGGCATGGCTGTTGGAGGGTTTCTTTAGGGGGGCGACGGTTTTGGCGCAGTCGTCGATCCACTGTCTGAGGTTTCGGGCTGTGGCGTCTGGGTTGGTGGGGTCGGTGGGTGGGTTCTTGGTGAGGGAGGTGATCAGCTGGTCTTTGGTGACTTTGCTCCAGCAGCGGCAAGGCAGCTGTTGGGTGCGGTGGTGCGTGGTTGGTTTCTTGAAAGTGAAGTGAATGCAGTGGTGGTCGGTCCAGTGGAGTTCGGTGGGGTGATTGAAGTGGGAGCCTGGGAGACGTGGGAGCCTGTGGAGAAGATGGGGTCAAGCGCTTGGACGGCGGCGTGGGTGGGTGTGGAGATGAGTTGTCCGAGGCCATGATTGGCGAGGTTGTCGATCAGGGTGGCGGAGTTGGAGTTGTTGTTGTTCTCGAGGTGGAAGTTCAGGTCCACGAGGAGGAAGTAGTCCGTAGAGGTGAGTGCGTGGGTGCTGGCGAGGTTGGCGATAGAGTCGCTGAACTGACACCGGGGTCAGGGTGGTCTGTAGGTGAGTGTTCCTCTGAGCATGGTGTTGGGGGCGGTGTGTATTCGGAAGTGCAGGTGTTCAGGGTGTCGTCTGCGTGGGTGGCGACTTTGAGGGTTGACTTGTGGATGATGGCTATTCCTCCTCCGATTCTGTTGGCGCAATCCCTGCGGGTGATCTTGTAGCCATCCGGGATGGCTATGGCGATGTCAGGCGCCAAGGAATCGTCCCACCAGGTCTCGGTCAGGAAGGCCATGTCTGGGGCTGAGGTGTCGAGCAGATCCCAGAGCTCGACGGGTGTTGAGCGTATGCAGCGGAGGTGGTTGGGTCCTGTCCTTGGAGGTTTGCTGTTTCTGTCGCAGGTGAAGCTGCAGTTGCAGCAGGAGAAAGGTCTGTGGGTCTGTTTTGGGGCGGCCTGGAAGCAGGTGTGGTTTCAGCCAGCGTTGAGTGTGTAGAGGCTGCTGGCATCGTAGTGGAGTCTGGTGGTGTGGCGTTCGTAGGGTCCAGGGGTTCTGGCTCTGTGCGCGGTCCAGGAGCGGATGGGCACAGACGGGCTTGCCTTAGGCGTGCCAGTGGCACGCCCGCTGCGAGCGGCCGCTTCTCTGCATGCATTTGAGGAGGCTTGGGAGGGAGGAGCAGCTGGGAGGTGGGAGCGGGGAGGCCAATGGGAGTGCTGGGGGGGGTGGGGCTGCAGGGAGGCAGCGGTGGGAAGTCCGGGTAGAGAGCGGTGGGGGGCGGGGGGAGATGGCGGTCGAGCGTGTCTGGCAGCGGTAGAATCAGCAGGTGGTGAGTGGTGGTGTGGGAGTGACCTGCCTGCAAGCACGGTCAAAGGTCAGGCTAAAAGCAATAATGCATGGGATGGGTAACATGCATACACTTGTGTTTCACACAAGCAGCGTGGTTTACATTCTTATGGTGAGCAATACATCGGTCTCTACAATCTTATAGTGACTGCTACTTCAGGGATTCTAGAGTCTCACTAGTCTGTCAGGTGGAGGCGTCCTGGGCCATAGTCTGAAAATTATTTGTTGTATTGCACCTATTTAGAGGTGGAATGTGAGGCTGCAGGAAGTTCCTATCTGCTGGGTAGGTCACGTACTTTGTGTAGCTGTGTGGAAGCAGCATCCACCCCAGATGCTAGTGTGACTGAGACAAAGTTTATTGCATGCCTTTGGAGTACTGGTCCTGGAGCAGTACCAAGGTTTTAGATCTGAAGTCAAAGTACAGTTTGAGATATAGAGGTAGGAAAATTATTATTTCCAAATAGTGCCACAGTAAGAGAACAGTAGGTAAGAAGTAATACCCTAGAAAATAAAGCTTAGTGAATTACTGGAGGAATAAATGGCCAGAACTGCAGAGGTTCAGAAAATGTTGGGTTTGTAGTAAAGATATGGGCATGCATTTATATTTGTGGTTGATGTTGGTGTGCTCCCTTCCATCTGACTTTGCTGTGAGTGAGAAAACTTCTATTGTGTTTAGCCTTCATTGAGGTAGACACCCACTACCATTTGATGGACAACACCTTCCAGAAATCCTTAGAGAGAGCTGACTTTTAGAGCGATTGTAGTGGGAGTTGCCAGGAGATGCAGAAGTCCTATGAAGAGCAATGAGCTGTTATTTGCTGGAACAGGAGGGATTCAGACTGGGACTCTGCCCGGATAATTCTGATGGTACAAAAGGGGGTGGTAATGTATGGAGCATCTGAACCAATCAAACACTCACACCCAGTCAACAGATCTGGGTTTAATCCATCACCGTTCTTTAGCCCACTCTGGCACCCCAGTTCAGACAAGACAAGAACAAGCAGGGTTGATATAAAATTCAGGAAGGTGAACCCAGAGACTGGCTGGAGACTGTGTGCTGAAGACTGCCCATACCACCTTTGCTGGTTTGCGACACAACTAAAATGCTTTGGACTGGGACATTTATGACTTAGGCAAGCGATTAAAGAAAACGCATAATGAATTATATATGGAGGGGGGGCGTGGCTTGGGCGCCGATGGCGATGGTCGCCTGAGAGCTCGGCTCCGGGACTAAGCCCGAAATTATCCTGAACATCGGAGGCTGAGGGGCGCCCCAGACCCCGCATTCGGCTGAGCGAGGCGACGACACCCTGCCGGGGGCCTTGGTGGAGTTTGGACGGGGGTGGCTTCGAAGAAATGCCGAAGTTTGCGGAGTTGCGGAGTGCGACCCAACATGGCGCCCGGACCCCTTTGTCCCATTGATCGAAACTACGGAGTTGAGGAGGTCTCGCGGGTGTCGCCTGGCACCCGGCTTCACCATCCTCAGTTGTTTTAGACATTGGACATTGGCAGGTTCGGACCTTCTACAACGGGTTTATGCTCGATTAGACGACCGGGCGGGTGCCCACGCACTAGAGGGCACCGGGCGCGGGTGCCCTCTGTTCCAGGCGGTGGTCTGCACCGTGACTCCGCAACTAGCCACGATCTCCTGTCCAGCCAAACTACATGGATGGCGCGACACTCTGGCGCCACAGGTCAACCGAGGGAGTTGGTGGCCCTCGCCCCGGAGCTATAGTGGGTGAACGGGCCTGCCCGACTCGGCGACGGCTGTCTCCGCCCCCTTATCGGTGCCCTCGGACGCCGTGGCGGTGGCGTGAGCCGAAGCGGCGGAGTCTCCACAGGCTCTGGAGAAGGAGATCGCCCGTACCAGACTTGAGAACGAAATCCCGGGAAGGTCGTGCGGGACACTTGTACACGGAGACGCCTACTCCGGGACCCTCGCGGAGAGCCCCTGACAGCATGGGGAAACCTAAAGGAGCCAAGGGATCCAGCCAGACCACCTCAGACTCTGAAGCCCAGGACAAGGAAGAGCATGGAGACCCTAAACGACCTGGTGGCGCACCACTCCAGCAACAATTCGACCGTGTACTGGAAGCGATTGAGGCAACTCGGTCGGCCCTCCAACAGGACATTGCCCAGGTGACGACCGGCCTGGGCCTCCTTAGGGCAGACCATGGTAAACTCTCAGACCGGGTCAAGGAGGTGGAGGGCACGGTGAAGACTTTAGAACCGGCGCAGAGAACCCTGGCTGCGACGATAAAGGATGCCATGTCCCGAATCGAGACCCTCGAACGGAGGGCGGAGGATGCGGAAGGCCGCAACAGGAGGAATAACATTCGGGTGGTGGGCCTGCCGGAAAAAATCGAGGATGGCGATATGGTGCGATACTTGGAGACCTGGCTCCGAGACACGGTGGCCCCGGAGGGCCTGTCCTCCTTTTACACTCTAGAACGGGCCCACAGAGTCCCAGCACGGCCCCCACAGCAGGGACGAGCCCCAAGGCCAGTGGTGGCGCGGTTGCTACATTTCCGGGACAGAGACCTGATCCTAAATGCCGCCAGGCACAATGGCCCATTCCAGGTTGCAAACAGTCAGGTGAATATCTTCCCTGACTACACCTACGAGACGCAGCGCAAGCGGTTCTCCTTCCTGGCGGTTAAGCGTGAACTCAGGAGTGAGGGCATCCAATATTCACTCCTATTTCCCGCAAGGCTCCGAGTCATTGTCGACGACAAAACCCAGTTCTTCGACACCCCAGAGGAGGTCTGTGACTGGCTCGAACTGTACCGGACAGGGAAAGATGGTTATAGCGCCTCGACCCATCAAGCGGAGGAGCCGGAACAAAGGAGGAGATCCAAGAGGGTCAGGAACCGCCGCGGCCGAACGGGAGGGCCCTCGACTGCGGAGACATCATCGGAGCGGAGGGGAGTGTTGGAAGTTCTGTCGGAACTGTCGGGAGCAAGAGGCGAAGTCATCGAGGAGGAGGAAGAAAACCCGGGTGCTCAGGGGGCACCATCGGACTCGGAAGACTCAGTGGCAGACAGTACCCATACACCGGTGATCACACCGAAATCGGTGGAGGACCTTTTGGACGGACAAGGGTAACGGGATATGCTGCCTTGTTTTGGGTGGGGGCCCGGCAGGGGGGAGGCGGTTGCCGTTCTTTATTGCTGACAACGAAGGAGGGAGGGTTGGGGGGCTTCTGCTCTTGCCCCGGAAGGTTTTGACACAGGGGGGGGGCTTACTATAGTCCTGGTAGCCTGGGCGACGAGGGCCCACTGCCTCCGCTCAGCCCGCACCTGGCCCATAAGGCCTTCCTACGGTGGCGACCGTAGGACTAGTGGGGATTTTGGGGTTGATCTCCGTAGAGGTTTGGATGGGATCTAGATGGTGCAGTTTGGGTCCTGTTCTGGGGTGGTTGGGGGGGGGCTTTGTTGGTTCTTGGGTGGTTTGGTTCTGGTTGGGGAAAATGGCCGCCGTCAGCGCTGGGAGGATTGATGCTTTTTCTTTGTGGGGACCCGAACGGGGAGACTGTGCAAGAACACTCTGGGACAATGGCTGATGTTGCTAACTTGAAATGCATTACTTGGAACGTGAGGGGGCTTCACACTATGTCCAGGCGTCACAAGGTCCATGCTTATTTAGTGCGTAGGGGAGTGCAAATGGCGCTGCTGCAGGAAACGCATCTGAACAAGGCGGAAGGGGCGGCGCTTCAGCGTAGGTGGCGAGGGCAGGTCTTTTCCACGGCGTACTCTGCTTATGCCAGGGGGGCGCTAATATGGATTAGGGCAGGAGTCCCCTTCCAGGTCACGAGGACAGTGTTGGACCCAGAGGGGCGTTTCGTGGCCATATCAGGCACGCTAGGAGGGAGGGACCTGAATGTTTGCTGCGTGTATGCTCCTAATGTGGACCAGACTGCCTTCCTTTCCAGGTTATCGGGCTCGCTGGCCCACTTTTTCGCCGGGCCCCTCCTGCTGGGGGGAGACTTTAACTCCGTAGTGGATGTAGACATAGACCGCTCGCATCCCCCGCTCCCCGATTCCCCGGTCCGGCGGACGGCTAAGGGCCGTCAAGATTGGCAGACCCGCTGGGGTTTGACGGACATTTGGAGGGCGCATCATCCCGCGTCTAGAGATTATTCATACTTTTCGAGCCTTCATGAGCTGCATGTCAGACTAGATGGCTTTCTTGGTTCATCCGAATTAGTTTCGGCAGCGGTCCGATCGGAGTACTTATCGCGGACCATCTCGGACCATAACCCCCTCCTACTGGACATTTGCTGGTTCCCTGGGACGCCGGCAGTACCCACCTGGAAGATGCGCCCCGAGATCCTCGAGGACAGTGTCTTCAAGGCGGACCTAGGGGAGAGAATCACGGATTATTTTGCGTCCAACGGCGGCTCCGCGAGTACTAGGGCGTTCGAATGGGATGCTTTCAAGGTGGTGGTGAGGGGCTACTGTATCTCTAAGAAGGTGGGCATGCGGCGTGTTATCCTGGCTGACTTAGACACAGCGGACCGAGCGCTCCGCGAGCTCGAAATTAGCCGCCCCGGACACCCGGAATTGCAAACACAATCGGTAGAGGCGAGGGAGAAAGTAGCGGTGGAGGTCGAACGGCTCCGCTGTTTCGATTATAAGGCCTATACGGTCCGGTCTATTGCGGAGGGCGACAGGTCGAGCGCGTTACTGGCGTGGTTGGCCAACCCTACGCGCCAGTCCCAAACGACGACAAATATGCGTAGGGCAGATGGGACCGAGGTGTGCACCCAACCGGAGATTCTTAGTTGCTTCCGGCAGTACTACGAAAGTTTATACCGCAGTCGCTCCGCACGTGACCCGGACCGGCTTGATAACTATCTTAGCCCACTGGAACTCCGCACAGTAGGACAGGAAGTGGCGGAAACCCTGGGTTCTGACATCGACTTGGGGGAGATCCGCGGGGCCATCAAACGGATGGCGAGGAACAAGACCCCGGGCCTAAATGGCCTTCCGGTGGAGTTCTATGCAGCTTACGCTGACCTCTTGGCCCCTCGATTACTGGTGGTCTACAGGGAGGCGAAGAGGTTGGGTCGTCTCCCTGGCTCGATGTGTGAGGCGTTGGTGGTTCCTCTCCTCAAACCAGGCCGAGACTCGTCTGACCCGGGGTCCTACCGCCCCTTTCAATGCTGACGGTGGACTACAAAATATTGAGCAGCATCTTGGCCTCGAGGCTGCTGGGACATATGAGTTCCCTAGTGCATGAAGACCAAGCCGGTTTCATCCCACGACGAAATACGACTATGAACATCCGAAGGTTGTTCCGCTTGCTTGGGGAACCATTCGTGGATGCCCCGTCCCCGGTAGTCTTGTCGGTGGACCTGGAGAAGGCTTTTGATAGCCTGGAGTGGGACTACCTATGCACGGTATTACGGAAATTCGGCCTCGGGGAGGGATTTGTCAAATGGACAGCAGTCCTCTACGCATCCGCTTCGGCCAGGGTTAGATCGGGCCCTTTGATTTCATCGCGATATCCGGTGGAGCGTGGCACGCGGCAAGGGTGCTCCTTATCCCCGCTTCTTTTTGCACTAGCGGTGGAGCCACTAGCGATGCATCTTCGCTCGGGAGCCCACTATACGGGCTTATGGACAGCGGCGGGCCCACATTACGTTTCGCTCTATGCGGACGACCTGTTGCTCTTCCTGGAGGATCCGGTCGACGCATTACGGGGAGCGGAATTAGCGCTAACGGAGTTCGGAGCGGTCTCAGGCCTCCAAGTGAATTGGTCTAAGACCTGCCTCTTCCCGATGCGTAGGGGTACCCCCACTCCTGCGCTAAGTAAGGAGATCAGATGGGAGCCCGACTGCTTTAAATACCTTGGGGTATTTGTGTACCACGACCAACCCGACCTCCTAGATGGAAACATTGCCCGTTGCATACGAGCACTCCGAGGTAGCATGGACTTTTGGGCCACGCTGCCGCTCTCCGTGGCGGGACGCATCGCCCTGCTCAAAATGGTGGCGCTCCCCCGACTATTGTATTACTTTCGGACTTTACCGATCTGGGTCCCACCGGCTACGTTTCGTCGCTTGCGTTCTATGGTGGTCGGGTTCCTTTGGGGAACGGGCCGGCGGCGGGTGGCCCTCAATACCCTGATGAGGCCGAAGGACGAGGGGGGGCTCGCTGTGCCGGATTTCGAGAAGTATTACCTAGCGGCGCAGCTCCAGACCTACACCCAGGAGATAGCCAGGGAATTCAGAGGCCCGGAGGACGGTAGAGGGACGGGTATGGCCAGGCACATCCTCTCCTTTATCGCGCTGCGACAGCGCTTAGTCCTACGAGACCTGTCGATGGAGGAGCGGACTATCCGACTCTGTTGGAATCGGGCTCATAACAGAGGTCGCCTACGGACGCCATATGCGCCTGAAATACCATTGGGGATGCTGACGGCCCTCCCCCACGGAGGAGATTGGTCACGACTGGCGGACTGGGAGGATTCCGGTTTACAGCTCGTCGGGGACCTGTACGAAGACGGAGCGCTCCTGTCCTTTCAGGATCTCATTGACCGCTTTGGGATCCCCCGGGGCGACTTTCTGCTGCACTCGGCCATTGTGCGAGCGATCCAGGCGCACTGGCAAAATGGGCTGGAGGAACCTCAATTGTCTCAGGTGTGCCAGTACGTCATGATGTCGGCGGGCACGGTGAAGGCGGTCACTTGCCTCTACGGCAGGTTGATTGCCGAGGGGTTGGTTCCTCTCGCCACACTGAAGTCCCGCTGGGAAGAGGACATTGGTAGGGAGATCCCGGAGACGACCTGGTCCCAGCTGGTGAGGCGTGCCTGGAAGGGTACACGTAGCGCCCGTTTCCAACTGGTCCACTATTATGTTCTCCATAGGGCATACCTGACCCCGGTAAAGATCAGGCGTTATTTTGCCACGGCTTCGGCGGAATGCCCTAGGTGCCCGGCTCAGGAGGCGGACCTCCTACACATGCTATGGGCCTGCCCAGGACTGACGTCCTACTGGCAGGAGGTGGCGACGACTTTGGAAGAGGTGACGGGGAGGCACTTATCATTCGATGTGGCGGTAGGGCTATTGCACTGGTTCCCCCATACCCCCCGGAATAAAATCACCAGTAAATTTATCGACCTGGGGCTCCTTCTTGCTAAGCGAGAGGTGACCAGGAACTGGAAGGCACGAGCTGGTCCTACAGGCAGCAGATGGCACAGTGAGCTTTTGAAATGGGCGGCGGGTGAGAGCGCGCTGCGATATCAGTTGGCTTGGAGGCAGGGCAATGAGAAGGCGCAGGAGGCCGCGTTAGAATGGGAAACGCTGGTGCAGGCCCTCAGAGATTATTGTACCCCCAGCGACTCCGAAAGTGAAGAAGCAACTCAACCCGAGTCCCGTTAAACATTAGCATTGACAGCACTATTACCTTCCCCGTGGGTCAAGCAGTGGATCCTATGATGATGAGCTCCCTGGCGCTGATGGTGGGGGGGGGGGGGGGGGAGGGGGGGGTTTCACAGTAACTGGAATTTTGAGGGGGGGGTTTCTTTTTGGGGTTTGGGGTTTGTTTAGAAAAGCAGAGGACGGACAGTGTGTTATCCGGACCAGCTCCAGCATCCTACTGACCCCAGCGGCATTTGCCGCCCAACCCCAGGGATATGGGCTGATTGGCTGTATAGCAACGTTATGGAAGGGGGTCGGTGGGCTATATCTTATGTAAGTTGTTTATAATACGATACTGGTCGTTACTGTATTGTTTTACTGATTCCTGCAATAAAAATATATTTAAAAAAAAAAAAAATGAATTATATATGAATTTCTGTCCCAGGAGTAATGTTCTTATTTCTGTGGGAGGTTAGACACAGGATGTTCTGTTCCACATAATGGGGCAAGTCCCAGCAGGTTCTGGGCAGAGGCTGATTTAATTTCTTGAAGTAAAAGTGTAATGTTGCATCAGTGGAAGATTATCACGAGAGCTTAGTGGAGGTAATCAAGGGAACCCTCAGACCACATAGATGTGGGAGATGATGCGATGAGGTGGATCATTCTCTCTCTAAAGGGCACATGGGTCTTGAAAAAACAAGGTCTTTGGTACTGGTGCATGATTTACTAGAAGAACATACAACAGAACCGGTAGGCATGAGAGGTGAGCCTTTCATAGCGCAATATGATATTGTCCCTTTAGGAATGGGTGATATTCAAAACATGATCTGCTGTGCTGTGGTTAGGCAGGACATTAAGGTGGAGCAGGTATTCTCAAGTCACATATGCAAGTATGTTTAGCCGACATTTGTTCGCTCTGGTCAAACATGGATTGAGCAAATTGGGCTATCATACCGGTGGCATTATCATTTGGCCACTTGCTCAGACTTGGTAGGCACGTGCTATTGACCTTTGCAATGCTTGAGTTTATTCCTCTGGTGTATGGCTTCTTGGTGAAAGACTACATGTACATGGATCATTGATAATTAGCCCTGATGAAGTTCAAGCAACCAATCTGAACACAACACGTTGGCTGGGTGATTCTTTTTGTACCTAATGAATAAAACTGATGACTTTGGATACTTTACTTGACTCATTATCTTGATAGTAGTGAACAAATTACTGTCAGTGGTGCACCATTTCATTAATCTTCTATTGTTGTTCACAGTCTGCAGTTGCACCTAATGACGACAGATGCAGGAATGGTTGTGCACTAACCACTGTCATAAGAAGGAAACAGGAGAGCGAAGTGCGGTGACCCCAGTCTGCCATTGGTAGTGCTCATTTAAAGGTTGAGCAGCTTCTCAGCATGCACAGATCTCACCCAAATATAAAAAATATTGCTAGTGTCCCGCCCTTGCCCCCTGTCATGACAATAGTACCACATGAACTTTCTCAAGTCATTCAAAACTTACAGTAAGTGTCTGTGAGACTTGTGGTTAAGAGTTGGTTATCCTATGTACAGTGAGGAAAAGTAGTACTTCAGATAGCGGTCATGCTCTTTTGAAGTCAATTAGGCCTCTCTTCTGAGGCATACCTATACCCAGCTGCGCACAGTTGGGGGGTGATTACAATGTTGTTCGGAAACTATTCCGGCCAAATCGTTTTCAGAATCGTTTGCAACCGACTCGGGTTCTGCGAGTCTGACCGACCGATTATGCTGCTTCATAACATCATTCGGTCAGACTCGCATTAACTTCATTGGGAGACAGTTTTAAGAGCGTCTGAGCTCGATGGCTATACAGGTCGTTAACAACTACACGAAGATTTCAGGTACAAACTGGGGTGTTGGGGATTGAGTGAGATAGGCCGTATAGCTAAGGGGCTAATCGATGGTGGGATCGTAAGTTTGATTACGAGGGACATGAAGATTAGTTTACATACAAAGAGATTGTACATGGGTAACATTTAACAAGGATTTGTTAGAGGGATTGAGGATTTGGGATGTTCAGTAATGAATGGGAGTTAGGATTTGTTTCACATTATAGGATGTTCAAGAATGATTTTGCAGAAAATGTAGGCTGTAGATTTTAAGATGGGCTCGATTTTTTGTATTGATTAGGACGAATTAAAAATGTGATGGGGTATGCGGAAACAGTAGCGGTGACATTTTATGTTTATCATTTGTTTTTATAGCAATATGTATGGGGCTGATGATAACTTTTTTATTGCTTTTAGATACCTTTTGAGGAAGGTTTATATTAAAACCGAAATGCATTGGGTGAAATCAAAGTGTACTGAATGGAATGGGGTTTATTTACATGCCAGTGAATAGGCCCGGATGGGCAATTCTTGAGTAATTTAATGCGGAAAATTTCTGGACTTCATTTCTTCGACGTGATGGATTAAAAATGGTTGTAAATAAGAGAATAAAACTTGGATGAACTTTGGCAATACTAAGGAGTACGAGTGATTATGTTTCTCAAATGTGATTCTCTCCTTCTGTGATTACTGTCTTTGCCTGTGGTTGTTACAGTTTAGAATTGTAGTTTTTTTTTTTTTTTAAATACTTTATTGACAGTAGGGCAGAGAAGTTATTCACAGTAACAATTACGATCATTAGGTCTATATCTGTACTTAGCTGTATCAGAGCCATACATAGAAAAAACCCATAGTCCAATGTTCGTGATTAAGTCCACAGTACGGAGATGCAGGAAATAAGAGCAACCATTTTGCATAGAGTTTCAATCAACAGTACTGCACATCCTATTCCCATTCCCAATTTGCCCATTTGCGATATTGCATCTAGTTTTTACCAATTTTTAACTAACAGTAAGAATAGAAATTCTGTAACTTGGAAACGCAACTAACGTCATCGTCTTAGTAGAGTGTCGCACCCTTACACAGTTAATTGTCGTGCATTGCATAGTGTCAGTACAGTTTATGGCATTAGCAAGTTTCCACTCCACCCCAGCAGCAAACCTGGCTCAACACACAAGTCCGCCTCTTGTTAGTCCTCATCATCCTCCGACTCTACGTCGTCACTCTCCGGCAGGGGTGTGCACGGCTCCCCTCTGTACTTATTCCAAGGCAGCCATACTTTATTCCATTTTCTGGGGCAGGCCCGCAGTACGTATACCGCCCTCTCCTTCACCATCAGAAGGTCCATGTTTCTAATCCACCCATTCACCGTAGGTAATTCCGGAGCACCCCATTTTTGTGCAATGTCTCTCTTGGCCACTGTCATAGCCAGCGTGGCCCACAATTGTTCGTACCTGTTCAGGTCAGTAGGGTCCCAAACGTTTAGCAAACATTTACGGGGCTCAGGTGTAAGCGAGACCTCAAGGGCCTGGGAAACTGTGCGCATAACTTGTCTCCAAACATTTTGGATTAGTGGGCAGTCCCACAGTGTGTGGAGTAGAGTTCCCTCCTCCCCGCACCCTCTCAGGCAGAAGGGGTGTGGTGCCCGTTGAATCTTGTGTAGGAGTGTCCTGGTGTAGTACGTGCGGTGCAGAATTTTAAGCTGCACCAGCCTGAACCTTGCCGATATACCCACTTCTTTTGGCGATGCAAGCGCCTCATTCCATTCTGTGTCGTCCATGTCACCCAGTTCTTCAACCCATCTCTCCCTAAGTTTATGTGTGGGGTCTGGGAGGTTATTGACTAGCTTTTTGTATGTAAGAGAGGTTGCTTTCTGTTCCATGAAGTCTGTCAATAACCTGTCTTCTAGTGGGGACGAGTCCGGGAGTGTTGTGCCAGGTGGAATTGCGTGGAGCAGTGCGTGACGGATTTGCACATACCTATACGTCTCAGTGGACCCTAGACCATACTGTTGTTGTAATTGGGGGAGTTCTACCACTGATCCCTTGTCCCAAAGGTCGCCCACCACGGAAATTCCGATTTGGTCCCAACGCGAGAAACCCTTACTGGTTCTCAAGTTCCCTAGCGATTTCGAGTCCCATAACGGCGTCATCATTGTGATTTTTCCCTTCCAACCCAGTCGCGCCTGCGCCGTGTGCCAGAGGGTCGCTGTATGTAATGTCGGGCCGATCAATTTCCGAACCTGAGAGTGAGTATACAATACCGAAAGCATGCCGTCCGTTCCTAACTGTGACCAGTCTGCTTTGTAAGCGGGGTCTTCCCGCGAGATGTGGATCCAATGATTGACTATTTTAAGTTGTGACGCCCAGTAATACAATTGAAGATTGGGTAATGCAATTCCCCCTTCATACCAGCTTTTTACTAGTTTGTCCTGTGCTATACGGGCTGGGCCGTTATTCCACAGCAGAGCAGACACCAGTGCAGCGACTCGCTGGAAGTAGCGTGGAGCTACCACATAGGGGGTGTTCTCCAGCACGTAAAGAAATCTAGGGAGCGCCATCATTTTATATAGCGCCGCCCGTCCCAGGAGGGTGAGCGGCAGGGCAGCCCAGTATTTAATGTCGGCACGGAGACGTGCCAAAGGCGGCAGCAAGTTTTCGGTGTAGAAGTCCGCCGCGTTAGTGGTGATGAAAATACCTAGGTATTTAAATGAGTCGGTCGTTAATTGCAGGGGGCAGTCGTCCCGCAGTGACGGCTCCGGGCCCTTGAGGACGAAGATTATAGATTTGGACCAGTTCAAGGTGTATCCTGATGCCTTCCCGTGCTCGTCGCACAGGGTCAATAGTGCAGAAATACCCTCATTGGGATTAGTCATGTAGATTAACATATCGTCTGCATACAGGGAGACTTTGTCCTCCCAACCCTCCTCCCAGATGATGCCCCGAAATAGTGGCGTTGCTCTAAGCAGGATAGCCAGTGGCTCCAGTACTAGTGCAAAGAGTAAGGGTGACAGCGGGCACCCTTGTCTTGTCCCGCGGCCCAGGGGGAAGGCTGGTGAAATGCGGCCGTTTGCCACTACCTGCGCCATCGGCGAGCTGTATAGCAGCCGCACCCATGCGATATATTTCGGGCCGAAGCCCATACGTGCCAGGACAGCAAACAGGTACTCCCATTCCACCAGGTCGAACGCCATTTTGGCATCCAGAGACAAAATGACTGTCTGTTCGGAGAGGAGATGTGTACGCGCCATGACGCCATGTACCCTACGTAGATTGAGTGCCGTGCTTCTATGTGGCATGAATCCCGACTGATCAGGGTGTATTAGGGTATGTAGGTGTTTGGTCAGGCGACTCGCCAGGAGTTTCGCCAGGATCTTCGCCTCCACGTTGAGCAGAGAGATGGGTCGGTAGGAGGTGCATAACGTCGGCGGCTTCGCCGGCTTAGGAATGGCGACTATAGTGGCCGTGCGTTGATCCAAAGGGAGCTCCGCCCTGCCCATACTCTCAACATACATATCCAGCAGGGGTTTGCTCAACAATGGAGCCGATGCTTTGTACCACTCCACGGGTATCCCATTGGGTCCCAGCGCTTTGCCAGACTGCAATGACTGTATTGCCAACTGTATTTCGGTTTCTGTCAAGTCCGTGTCCAGTTCTTGTTGCGCTTCTTGTGAGAGTGTGGGGATTGCGATGTTGTTGAGTGACGCCGATGCCTCCCGCTCAGAAACTGCCCTAACCGGTGTGTATATGTCCTGATAATGGCGTGCCAGGGTGCGCACTATTTGCTCAGGGTGCGTCAGTAGCTGGCCCTCCGGTGTATAGAGTCTCTGGATGCCTCTGTTGCTGCCACCCCGCTTGTCCAACCAGGCCAACATCTTTCCGGCCTTGTCACCCACATCATATATCCTGTGTGTTGTGCTCGCCAAGTGACCTTTCGTGATTGACGTGAGATGGGCCAGGTGCTGCTGTTGTCTGAGTTGCAACGTATGTGCAGTGTCAGGGGTAGGGTTTGACATGTGTGCGGTATTTGCAGTGTCTAGTGCCAGTTCTAACTGGGCCAGTTCCTGTCTCGAATCTCGCTTGTGCCCTGTAATAGCCGCTATGGCTGCGCCGCGCAGGACTGTCTTGTACGCTTCCCAGAGTATTGCTGGTGAGGAAACCGTCCCCGCATTTTCTACAAAATACTGCGTTGTGGCCGTTTTAAGCTTTTTCCGGATAGCGGGAACGGTGAGGTAATTGGGATAAATTGGATAGAGCCTGGCGCGCTTCCTGTCTTTAGACGTAATATGGAGGGACACAGGGGAGTGGTCAGATATACCCCTGGGCAGGATGTCAAGTTTATCTACTGATCCCAGCCCTACCCCCAAAAAGAAAAAGTAGTCTATGCGTGAGAGAGTGTCGTGCGTAGACGAGTAGTGCGTGTATTGAGTCGCTGTGGGGTTCAGGTGGCGCCATACATCAGTGAGGCCTAGCGCGGTCAAGAAACCAGGAAGTGCGGAAGCCCCCCTCTGGCGGTCTCGTATGGGAAAGGTGTCTAACAAGGGGTCTGTTATGGCATTAAAGTCCCCCCCAATGATCATGTCTCCTTCAGGGAGGCCAAGAAGGAACTGGCCCAGCGCCGGCAGCGCCGTAGAGTGTAGTGCCGGAGGGATGTACACGGACACCACGTTGAGGGGTTTCCCTTCCCATTGGCCGGTCAGTGCCGCAAAGCGACCCTGGTCGTCCGTCTTACAACTTTGAACCATGAAGGAGGAGTTCCTTTTGATGAGTATCCCAGTGCCCCTGGACCCAGTAGTGAATTCTGCATGCGCCGCCATGGCATACCCTCGCCTGTCGAGCGCTTTGCACGTGGACCCTGCCAGGTGTGTTTCTTGCAGCATCACCAAGTCAGGCCCGTGGCGTTTGATGGATTGGATGACCAGGCCTCGTTTAATTTTATCCCCCAGGCCTCTAACGTTCCACGTGAGCAGTTTTATAGGGGGCACCCCTGTCATTGGCTGGCCGCCCTCAACGGGTACATTTCGATCTCGTCGGGCCATCTAGATAGATATCTAGGGGTACTGGTGTGTGGAAGTGGATTACGACATATGTGCAATGACTTGTGTTGGGGCACCACAAATGTATGGCCCTGTGCGATTCCGCTGCCCATACTAAAATGACGATGACTAAGAACATTAACCATAACATTACAACTCCCCCCCTCCCCTGCCCCCTCCCTGCTCCCCTGCACCACGGACGAACTCCCGCCCGCTTCCCCAACTTTGCAGAGTGCTTTGTCCCATCCCCGTTCATCTTACTTGCTCGTGGGGTTGGTGAGACCCCTACAGGCGCCGGCCAATGCCCGCCCTACTCAGCTCCATCGACATCAAGTCCCCAAGGGCTATAATCTGTTGTCCCACCTGCAGTTTAATCAAATCAGCCCCGTACAGGTTGTCCGGAGTCAAACGGGTCCCTTTCAAGATCTGATTCCAGTCCCGTATTCTCCCCCCCATTCGCGGGGCTGTTGGACGGATGATCTGTCGGCCCTCCGTTGCGCTGGTGCTGCCTTTCCCTGTGTGGACGTTGGGGCTGCCCCACTTGTCTCCATCCATCAAGCCATTCTCTAGCTACCTCCGGAGTATCGAAGAACCATGTTTTTCCTTCAGCCACTATGCGCAGTTTGGCGGGGAACAGCATAGAGTATGGCAGGCCCTTGTCTCGCAGTGCCTTCTTCACTTCCGTGAACGACTTCCGACGTCTAGCCACCTCCGCCGTGTAGTCCGGGAAAAAGGCCAAAGTTGAGTTTTGAATCTTTACCGGTGGGGAGACCCTTGCCGCCTGCAGAATTGCGTCCCTGTCTCGAAAGTTGAACAGTCTGGCCAGCACCGGCCGCGGGGCAGCGCCCGACTTAGCCGCTCCACCCGGAACCCGGTGTGCTCGTTCCACAGAGAAGAAGTGTGACAGGCCCTTGGGTTTCAGCTGGGTTTTGATTAGGTCCTCAATATATAGATCCATTGCGGCCTTACCTTCCGACTCCGGCAGGCCCAGGATTCGGACGTTGTTTCTCCGGGAACGCCCTTCCTGATCGTCGAGTTTCTCTTGTAACTGTTTTGTAACCCTCTCCATGCGTTCCATGGCGACCTGCAGGTCCGAGGTGTCTTCAATGAGCGACTTCGTGACTACCTCCACCTGGGACACTCTTTCCGCCATTTTCTTGAAGTCCGCTCGGAGGAGAGTCACCTCGGAGGAAATGGAGCCCACTGTCGTCTTGACGTCGGTAAGGGTTTTCATGACGTCCTCTAAGGTTACCTTCGAGGTCCCGCCCGTCTCCGGAGCTGTGCCAGCAGAGTGGCGGCCGCCACTCTGGGAGTGCCCAGACTGGTTGTACGCGAATTTGTCCAGTTTTGCTTGGGTCGATGTACTCCTCGTGCCTTTGCCCGCCATATTGTTGCGCTGGCGGAGGGGGCAGAAAGTCTTGTTGTAGGAGGTGTGTGGTGTCTCTGGTTACCAGGCGGTCAGTTGCGCGCCTCACTGAGCCCGAGGGGCACCGTGTTGTCGGCGCAGGGTCCTGGCTGCTGCTGGTGGCTGTGCTGATCGGCGCACCGGCCTGCAAGGCGGTCCTGCGCAGGTCAGTGCTCTGTCTATTCCTTTCCTGCACTCTCCCTGTAGCGCCGCCAGTCGCTGCTTAAAGTTATTTTGTACAGGAGGCACCCTGCGGGGCGCTCCTATATCTTCCCGTGTGACGGTGCAAGTTCGTTAGGATAGGGTTGCCATTGTAATATTGCGCCACAGGGGGCGGGTGCCACTGTAAGCCCCACTCGGTGCTTTCCTACCTTAAACTGGCCCCCCGCTAAATCAGAGTGCAGTCCAGGGCAGTGCGTGGTGTGGGGGGGCAGCAGCAAATTCCCCGGTGTAGAGTGTGCAGCCCCGCAGTCTGTATGGGTCGCCTGGCCGCCTGACCTTATCAAAATGGCGCCTCCCGGGGATCCGATAGTTCTTCGCCGTCACTGGCGATCGTGCTGTCTCCGGACGCCACCTGCAGTCCTGCCGGGCCCCCACCGCCCTTTCAGGTCACACATAGGCGGGCGCCGGTCAGGTGTCGTGTGCCGGTACCTCCAGTGACAGGGACGCTCGTGGCCGGGTGTATCCACTGCACCCCCGCCGATGAGGACGCGCTTCCGCCCGGGCTTTCTGGCCACTCCAGGCCGGTGCGTCCAGGCAAGTGCGGGCCGCTGTTCGTCGCCGCAGGATAAAGCTGTTCCCGGCGGCCGATCACCACCGGGGCTGGACCTGGCTGTGCCGCTCGGTTCCTTGAGTCGATGTCGCTCCTTCGAGCGGGCGGAGGATCGGATTACTGGACGGATTTATGAAGCGGGCCGGCTAGCCTTGAGGAGCTCCCGTCTCAAGCTGCCGCCATGCTCGGCAGTTGGCCACGCCCCCCTAGAATTGTAGTTTTAACTTGCCTGTGATTGCATATTTTATCAGCTGTTTTGTGTTTTAAACTTGTGGTTTTCCCTGTCCATGATTGCTTCCATTTAACCTGTTGAATTGTGGGATTCGCAGTCCAACCTCTGTAGTTTATCCCTCTCATTCCTAGTGACAATTCCGTTTTCCCTCCAAATTTCTCCTTTGCTCTGTACTAAGACCTGTATGTTAAAACAGTGCACCCAAAGCCACCATTTTGTGTTCACAAGCCAGTGAAACCAGCCCCCCTGAACCCCCCCCCCCCCCAGCAACAGGGATATTCTACATCAGAGGATGCTTCTGTGAGCTGTTTAAACTGTGTTTACTAGGGCCTGTGCACTTCGTTTTTTTTGGCCAGCAGAGGGAGTAAAGTTGTATTCAAACAATATTGTTTGATTTCAAGTTAGTGAGGCCTTTACCTGCAGAAGTCCTACGTGTGGGTTGAGCCAGTCTGTCTCCTAGGAGGTTCTGAACAGGAGAAGCAGCTTCCAACACCCTGGCCAACAAAACTTGTCTGAGGTCGCTGGGACCTTATATGGTCTGCTAGTGGTTGGTACATGCGTACACTGATTGGTGGTTGTATCTGGTGTTTCTATTGGATTAGGGTTAATGTCCTCATTGGTTGGGTATTTGAGGGTTCTGATTGGTTTCTGGGTCTGTGATTCAATCATTGTAGGGTTGGGACTAGGGCGAGGGTTAGGATTTCTATTGGATGTAGGGACTAGGGCTTCCTATGCTATTGGTTGGAGGGAGTAGAGTAGGGTGGGACTAGGGCTAGGGTTATACCTTTAATTGGAAGTAGCGATTAGGGCTTCTGGTGTGATTGGTTGCTGGACTAGTTGTGGGACTAAGGTTAGGCTTATTATTGGAAGTTGGGACTAGGGCTACCTGCACCATTAGTTGCTTGGACTTAGGTTGGGTCTACTGGTGGGGCTAGGGCATTTATTGGACGTAGAGATCAGGGTTTTTGAACTGATTGGGTGCTTGGACTAGGGCTAGGATTGGGTGTAAGGTCCTGGTCTCCTATTGGTTCTAGATTTTAGTGCATTGTTGTGATTGGATAGCGCTAGGGCTAGGGTTCCAATTGGCTTAAGTGGTCACCTGATTACTAGGGCTATAAAAGGCCTGGGTTAGGGTGTCTCAGCCCGGGTGTTGAGGCTAAGGGGGAGAGGACAAGGGCTGTTGCCTGTTTGAGCATGTTAAGGCAGAGAGGACAAGGGCAGTTGTCTGTTTGAGCCTGTTAAGGGCGGAGAGGACAAGGGCAGGTTCCTGTTTGAGCCTGTTCGTGACTGACCTGGGCCAGAGCCAGAAATGCTGCCCAATATACATACCTCCATTATGCTTCTATATCATTTCAATGTACTTATGGATCTATATATTTATCACTTTCCTCTACTTTAGCATTTCCAATGCACTTCCTTATTTCTCAGCCAATACTTCGCTCAATATATCCTCTACATCCACTCTCTCATTTAACCCAAAACCCCATACCATGATCCCCAAAATAACCCTTTCTAGACTCTCTCCTACCTCTCCATGCATCATCTTACACCTCTTTTACTATACCTATCCCCCAAAACAAACCTTTCTAAACTCTTCCCTCTTTTCTACCCCTCCCCAACCCTTCTCAATCCAAATAACTGACTAAACATATCCACCACTAAAATTACTTTCATGTTTACACCATACTAATTCAACACTAATCCTGATAGGTTCCAAAGTAGCGTGCTACTTGCGCTTCAGAACCCCATCAGGGGTAGCAAGCGCTATATAAATACAAACCTATTTCCCTTCACTATCCCCCACCTACCCTTCTCTACCCAAATAACTGAATTACATATCTACTACTCATATTACTTTATATTTTACTATACTAATTTTCAACACAAATCCTTTATGAATTCCTGAGTGGCGTGCTACTCGTTAGAAAAGCGCTTCAACATCCATCAGGGGTAACAAGTGCTATATGAATGCAAACCTTTCTTCCCATTTTATCCCTCCGCTATCCTTCTCACTCCAAATAACTGACTAATATCCACCACAGAAATTACTTTCATATTTCACCATATTAACTCACCACTAGTAATTTATGGGCTTCCTGAATTGTATGTTTCAGCACCCCATCAGGCGTAACAAGCGCTATATCAATACAAACCTTTTTTTCCTCCTCTAGCCTTTTACTATCATTCCAAATCCAAATAACCTATCCACCACTTAAAATGTACTTGCATGTTTCATTATACTATTTTCAATACTAATCCTCTATGGGTCCCGGAGTAGTGTGCTACCTGCCGAAAAAGCGCTTTGATGCCTCGTCTGGGGTAGTAAGCGCTATATAAGTGCAATTACAATACAATACAATATATTGTTGCGCAAAGGAACGGGCGCAGAAAGAGTGCATGCACCCTAAACTGGATTAAAACAGACAAATACTAAATCAAGGTAAACAAAAGGGAGTGCTTTAGAATTTTTCAGATTGATTACCTGCCAAAACAGACATTCTCCATCACATATCCTCGGCCAGATGAACTTTGGTGAAGGTTCAAACATATTTTTGGTAGTATTTGAATTATTTATTCTTTGCCATAACTACTGCCAAAGCCATGTATGACAGGAGCTCTACAGCTTCAGTGTTGTTTCGTTGCAATGGTTATCATGTTCAAAGTCCCCTGCACTGGACATATAATGGGGCCAAGTCATTTTTCACAATGCATTTTGGGTATTGAGTTTAATTCTGTTGTTTTGGTGCAGTGTGTGCTATTTATTATAACACTTCTCTTTTTGCATATTGACTGTAAGATGATGTCCTAAGTAGGTTCACTAGTGTCCATATTTATATATGCCTAATAATGTATTCATGGAGGTGAGCTTGTGGCTTCTAGCTGTGTCTGAATTATATTTTTTAAGTTCTTTTTTGAAGTACTTTATGTGCACTTTTTTGTTTCTATAGTGGAGTCTTACCAAAATGTATTTGAAAAGTATGAATTTTACATAAGGTTATTTCTGGGGAAAGGCCTTCATCACGGAAGAGCTTTAACAATAAGTCAATTGAGAGGGGCTAAGGTACAGAACGTATTGTTTCTAGAGAAATTAATAGACTAGTCAGACGCCACTTTCTGTACTTCTTGATTATTAGAAGAAAAATAATTATCCTTCTGAAAGAGAAAATAGCCAGACCAAAAAATTGCATTTAAAATGCTTCAGTCTGGCCATAAATTTATTGAACTTGGAGAGGCAGCATTTTAGAAAAATACAAAAAGGTTGTAGAAGACCATTGCAGAATCTAGTGGTAACAGAATTGAATCAAAGCCAAATATAATTAGTGAAGAGAAGTGGGCTAAATGTTACTCTTATTTATATGCCCCTAATACAGCTGATTTGCTTTGCATTCTACTGCCTGAATATTCCCTTGTAGAAACTGATCGTCACTACGATCTGCCTTCAACTGAACAGATTATGGATTTTATTCTCAGAGCTAGACCTTCTAAAGCAATGGGACCCGACAGAATTCCTAACACCCTATCACGTCATAAAAAAAGCAAAGCTTTGGCGCATATTGTTGTTACTATACTTAAATATTTTTATTTACATGGAGAAATTCCAAATCCTTATATGGGGAGTATTATTGTTTCTCCATATAAATAGGAATCTCTAAGCCCCCCAAATAATTACAGACAGATAACTTCACTGGACTCAGCTGGGATAGTTTTTGCAAAAAAAGTATTCTGGAGCAACTTCAAAGCTGCATGTCAGATAATGTGATAATCCCGATAGAGAAAACCAGCTTCAAAGCAAAGAGCCTTAGATAATATTGCCATATTTCAACTAATTACTGAAAATATGCTTCTACCCATGTTTTGTCTGTCTATGCTGCCTTTATAGAATTTGCCACTGTGCTTGCCTGTGTAAACAGACCAATCTTATACAAAAAAATTGCAAAGTCTAGGTATGCCTCATAATTTGCTTAGTATAATTATGCATTGCATACGTCAGCTTGGTTTAGCTAGACCTTTGCCCGCCAACGATGGTCCCTGCGTTTGCCGCCCGCGGCAGTTGCATGTAAGAGTGGGTTGTTGCTGACAATTACTGCGCTTGTGGCCCCACGACAGCCCCAGGTAAGAGAGGGGTGGGAGGCCACCGCCACAAACAATTGTGCCCCCCAGGGCAGACCTTCCCCCCAACCCCCATAGCTACGCCACTGGGTTTACAGTGTGGACACAAAGGTCTTTCATCCAGAATTACTACCAAAACAGATTAAAGCAGGGTTGCTTATTGGGACCATTATTGCTTTAAATAGATATAAATAATTTTACCCTGGCTTTATCCACTCTGGAGGGTGATGCCCCAAAAATAGGGAACTGAAATATTTCATGTTTACCTTATACAGACGGCATTGTAATAAATCATGCACCTACGTGTTTTTACACCAGTTTGAATGGTATCTAACTATATGCTGAAAGTCAATATTTAAAGATTATTATCACAAAAAGTAAAAAAAAAAAAAAAAATTAAGTTAAAAGATCCCAGAAGAAAATAAAATATGAATGACATTTGGGTATCAAAATATTACAAATTGTAAAAACGTACCCTTACCTAGAGAAAATATTTTCCTCTTACTTAAATGATAAGGCGCACCTACACCATTTGATTAGAAAAGCGACACCTCAAGTTAATGGTTTGACATCGTTTTATAATGCTTTAGAGGGTAGACATTATACTCATCTGATGTTATACCTTTAGATGGTACCCCCAAGTCTTATGTAAGCAATACAAACCAATGATGTCCAGAATTGGTCTTCAGTGTACACTACCCACTGTAAAATACTATGAAAATTATACAGTTTAAATAATCTAGCTGCTATTTAGGGTATTTGGTTAGAGCTTGGATTGAATAGCGCATTGGTTTTGGGTTTAGGGGCAGTTCTTTACTGGGGATACCGATTGATTCATAGTGAAAAGAATTCACTGCAGAAATTATTTATTCAGAAATATTTATACAAAAGGATAAGACAGTACTTTCCAAAGAAATTGCATATACGCCCCGGATCAATTTTAAATTCAGCAAGATGAATTTGAAACTATGTCACAGTTGAAACTCCAGGTTAAACTGCTTTCTAGCATTGTTAGTGTGAATTTGGGAACTCATTTTTGCTCTAATAAGGATACATACTATTTAATTATTTATTTTTGTAAAGTGGAGAATACCTCAACCATACTTCACCTAGAACTTAGATCAGTTTGTTTTATTACTAAGAATACCAATTTTAACATTAAAGATTGTTACAGCTGCTTTGCAAAAATATCAATGTTATGGATAGGATAGGTGAATTATGTAATAATGGCATACAAGAGATTGATCATGTAGCTTTCATCTCTCCAGCATTGCACCTTATATACTATCCAATTTTTAACTCTCTTTTCAGTAGATCTAGTGAAGCTTTCTTGAAAAGCTTGTCAACTGTTATGGTTTACTGAAAATGAAATTGCATGTTTTAAAATGTTGAACTTTCTTGAAACTTTTTTTTACATTTATTAAATTATTTTATTATGTATGTGGATCTTTTTGAAGACCCAAATCTTTATGTAATACAAACTTTAAAATATATGTTTTTATGGTTGAAGTGCTTTTTGGATTTGCCATTTTTTTGGATCAACCAATTGATCAGGATTTGTCAAGCGCAGCTGCTTCACCGGTGAGGATCTCGAGGCACTGTGGGGGTCATGCTGCAGGATCCTGCTGACTGTTCCTATTGGTTGAACATACAGGTCTTGAGGTTCTTCCTGAACCGTTGGTTAGAGCAACGGTGCGGCTCTGAGTGAAGGGGGAGCATGTTCCTGGTCTTAGCCACCAGGTAGGAGAAGGAGCAGCCTCCGCTGTTTGCCTCTGGAGAATGTGCTGGGTAGCTACTAGGGAGAGTGATCTGGAATGGACTTTCCTGTTAGGTTGTTAGAAATTCACTCATTTGTTGAGGTATGCCAGTCCTTTGTTGTGTAGTGCTTTGTAAGCATGGGTGAGGAGTTTAAATGGGCATCTCTTTGCGACTGGTAACTAATGCAGTTTCCTGAGGTGACGGGTGATGTGCATCTTTTGGGGAGGTTGAGGAGGAGTATGACTGCTGTGTTCTGAAAGGTCTGGAGTTTCCTCATGAGTAAGGTGGTGGTACCTACATAAAAGGAGTCTTACCGTAGTTGTCTGCTCTTGAGAAGAGCTTGCATGCCAGTTCAACTGGAGTTGAGTGGGAGTTATCAGAAGACTTTCCTGAGAATTCAGAGGGTGAGGAAGCAAGCAGAGGAGACAGCGTTGACCTCCTTGTTGAAGGATAGCTGGCTGTCAAGGATGATGCCGAAGTTGCGGGTGTATTCAGTGGGTTTGGGGGTAGGGCCTAGCTCAGGTGGCCACCATTCATTGTTCCATAGAGTGTCCATGCCTTTACTGAAGATAAGCTTCAAGATGAACTTTTTCTCAAGAGATTTCTAAGTGCTGGAAAGACATGTAGGTCGCTTTAGAGCACCAGCACATTTGGCTCTTCATATGATTGCATTGCTTATGCCCGTGGTTCCCAAACTGTGCGCCGCGGCACCCCGGTGCGCCGTAATGAGGTGCCAGGGGCGCCGCGGGCACGATGTAGGAAATTGTAGCTACAGGCTGATGGACCTATGTGCAGTGGCGCAGCTGGGGGAGGGGAGGTCCGCCCCAGGCGGCACTGTTTTGGGGCCAGCATTCAGTGAACAAGCCACACAGAGTCTGATTAAAAAGCCCACAGGGTTTGCAAAAAAATCTAAAACTCATATCACTGAGCTTTCCTGAAGCAAGAGACCCCACGTGTGTGTGCGCGCCTGCACCGGTGGGGGAGGGAGAAAGTGAGCTGGCTCGCAGAAGAGACTTCAGTGCATCCTAACTTTCGCAAAACAGCCTTTAATTAGGCAGTCACTGTACAAATGAGGTTAGCGAACTTGTCGGCGAAACATGGCTTCGCACGAGGCGTCTTTCCAATCTTTTAATTGGAGTGGTTAAAATGTTTGCCTTTATGTGCTTGAGCGGGGGATCAGTGCTTTATTTTAGTGAAACTTTGATGTCCTAGAATACAGCTTACTGAGTGGTGTGGAGATGGGTTAGAATACCTTTATAGCAGACACGAAATAAACCAGGGCTGTCACCGGGACTTTAGGTGGGGGTGGGCCTTGCTAAGTCCCAAACCCAGTAGCAATTGAAATCTGTCTTTAAAACTGGCTGCTATCTGGCTCTATATTCATGTCCGTAATTTTACTAGCAAAAACCCTAATTGTTTTCTCAACAATGACTGTAAAACGCATTTAGATATTTCGTATTAGCGATGCAATCTCTGTTTACGTGTCACGTGTTTTACTTTATCTTGCATTCCCAGGGAGTATTTGCTTTTTCATGGTGTTGTGTTTCTGTAGTTTTTTGATACACCAAATGACTCTTTTATAATAGTGCATATTTTAAACTGAGACGCCTCCAGATGTCTGAGTGAGCTCGGGTTATGTGTGTGGGCGGTTCAAGGTGCACCATTGAGAGCTCTCAAGCTGAGACAGAAGGTAGTGCGACTTTCTCACAGTGTCTGCCGTTTGGTTCTAAATGTGTACAGACTGTATGCACCTCCAGTCCTTGGCCTCTCTTCAGAGCGATGGCTACATATGTTCAGTTGTAATTGTGGGAAAGTGCGAGATATGCAGATGGACGATTGCAGAAAGATGTGAGGGGGAAACGGGCATAAATGGGTAACAGAGTGGGAGACTTCATATGAAAGCGGTTTGAAGGGGTGAACTGGGTTGTCTGAAGCACTCGGAAGGGCACTGGCCTTTCCATAGACCGTACTATGTTAATTCGCAGGCTCATATTTCCAGAATGGAAACATTTTAGATTCTAATTATTCCCAATAATATTATTGTTGTTACTCACTTATCTGCTACTGCTAACAAGCACTGGCAAAGCTAATAGGTCTGCCTTGTTTTGGGTGTGTGCATTGGTTGTGCTGTTACATGTCGGGATGCAATAATAGAAATCTCATAGAGAGGCATACAATTACTGGTCAGGTGCCACGCTCTGTGAAACATGGAGTTCTAGTTTACATGTTTTAAGCCACACCATTAACCAAGTAGGCCATGCCTCTTACAAAGGAAGCCTGGTTATGCTTATTTGCCCCTGCTCCATTTTGAGAGCTTCCTACACTTTTCATCAAACTTATAACATTGGATATAACAGAAAAGTGGGGATGCGGCATAGAAAGGGAAATATGGCTGAGAGCAAGGTGGGTACAGGAGATGGAAGGGCACAAGGGACTGTGGAGAGAATATTGGGGCAGTGAACACAAAGCCAGTAAGGTCAGTGCCTAATTAGAGATGGTGGTTGCAAGTCAGGCCCACTCGCAATCATTTTGGGGACTGGCAATTACTTTTCCTCACCAGGCTTTGACCCGGAGCAAGAAAGTGAAAAATCACAAAAGCCAGAAAAAATAAAGTGAGCATTGGAGAAAAAACGTGAAGAGGGAGAATGTAGTAACCCGCAAGAGAGAATAGGTTTGGGACCAGGCACTCTGGGGAAAAAACGATGGATTGGGATGCAGCCAAAGTGATTGCCAGTGGATGATATCAATAATTCAAGCGTTCCAACCCTTACAATACCTTCATTGCGTCCCAATTACTTTAAGGAAGACAACTGGAAGTACTCCCGAGGTCGGGCTTATATCCCCCCCACCCGCCCACCGGTAAAAAAATGGTGGGGAGCCAAGGTCAACTGCCGAGTAGGTCAAGGGAGCCACAGGACAAAAAAGTTTGGGAACCACTGGCTTATGCTGTGTTCTTCCGCGGTCTGTGCAGGGAAAAGCGGAGAGGCAGGGGATTCAACAGATGACCACGAGGTAAAATAAAATAAATGATTAATTCTCCCTCATCCTCGTCTGTCGAAATCTCTCCACCCGGCCCCACCGCTCTTCTCTGCACGGGCTGCGGCTGGCTGCGTGCCTTGCTGGAGCAGACCATATTTTTACAGTAGAATAAACTAAGTTCAGCAGCTCAGAAAAGGGGCAACTTACTACAATTAACACCACTATACGACAATAACTAAAAACAAAAAGCAGGGGAATAAGATCGCCTGAAAAACTATAACAGCATGGCATAACTTGGACTTTCCCTAAGTGGATCAATAAATGCCCATACATCCATGTCAGAAAAATAATCCAATAAAAGCCAGGTGTACGCGGTCTACTTCCCTTTCTGTCGGGCTTGTGCACTGGAAAATGTGCGGCTATTTTTTCTTTTATGCTTTTTTTTCAATTTCTTTCTTAGCATATTTGCAGCATACATTTTTAATGTTATACATTTAAAACAACACTTCTGGAAGGAACAGTGCTGAGTCTGTCAGCTCCCATTTAAAACATGTTCTTGTCAAACACTTCAGTGTATGTTTCCGCTGCCTAAACTCCGTGCCCAGGCCACACATCGCCTAATGCGATGCTGCTTGCATACAATGCTTAGTCATTTAAGCACACTTCCCCCGCATTCGTGATTTCGTTTGAGCCCGCGTTCATTCCTTGCTGTCAAAGGATATCACGTATTTTACTACAGCAGATGGCCAGGGCCGCGAGCACTTTACAAAATGAAAACGTCACTGAAGGCGGTTGTATCGAACGATGACACGGGCAACGCTTACTTATCTTTTCTGGAAACAGTTACCATCACAGGAACCAGCGACGGAATAATTGCTCGCATTTTATGATGCGGTAAATAATCAACAAATTGCATTTTCGTTAATTACAGCGCTCCTTCTTCTGTGTTTAAACGGAAGCACTGCACAGTGACCAATCATCACCTGCGTTTCATGGAGAGGCATTTGTGCATCTAAGAAGTCGTAATCCCTTTTCATTTGGATGAAAAGTTTCTTTTCGTGGAGAGAAAAAAATAAACCAAGCAGATGGGCAGTTGTTGGTGCCCGCGCCAATGTTGGTGTTTTACGAAGTGCTTTGTGTATTGATGTGCTTGTGACAAACTTGACCCCCCTCAAGGCATTTTGTCGTGTAAAATATTTGGACCACAAATATTATGGGAATGCATTACAAATGTCCACAAAACTATTATTTTATAAGGACGACGTTAGTTTCTAATGCCAGAGACTCTTTAACGAAACTTGATTTCTTATCATTCTTTAGAAACTCTTTCATTTAAATTCTTCTGCAGAAGGCGGGACATTTCTATCAGGAAAGAAAATTGTAGCTCTTCTCAACCTTAACAATATTTGCTCAGGTCCCGCTTCACACAATGGTGTGTGGTTGCAGCTCATTTACATGCAAGGCTGCAAACACCCAAAGCTATGTTAAGGCCATGATATTGTGCTATTTGATTATGAGATTTTGTTTTCATTTCCAGATGGTGAAATATTGCTTTTCAATCATCATGCCAAAATAAAATGCTTTACCTTTAGAGGTCTCTGCCAGTGATTTTTAGCATTCCATGCCTTTAGTTATATTTTTTGGTATAGTCTATTGTATTTTTCCCATTGCTTGTGAGAACCTTCAACGTATGTTTGTGGCTAAAATGCGTGTTTGTATTGATTTCTTCAACTGAATGTATGATGGATGCACTGCAAGGCCCAAAGCTTATTTCACAGTAGATACTTGGTAACACAGGCACAGTTCGACAGATTTTTTTCAGTGATGTTATATTCCACCTAAATCTTTGTTAAATATTACTTACATTTGCAAATACTCTATCAAATCTAAAGATGCTTACCAACACCTCTGATAAGTGCTTTATGTGAAAATATAGAAGTTCAGGTACTTGCTGTCCCAGAGTTCTCATTTGGTAGGGAAAAGTAAAGTTTCTCTCTAATTAACATTAAAGTGCAAGTACTTGGTCTCTGACTGCACATGACCATTTAAGGCACTGCCCCTAGTTGTATAAAAAGAACCCTGTTGGCAACGTCGGTTGCCTTGCTGTCATTCACCTGCCTTGCGGGGGGGCCTCCTTACCCGGAGCTCGTGTCTTTCCTGCTCTGGGCTGCTTGACCTGGCCCGTATCTCCCTGCTCTCCTCCCGCTGCCGCAGCTGACCTTCATCTCGCTCTGCGGCCGCTGTGCGGGGGAGAGCGCTGTGAGAAGTTGGCCCGATATGCAACGTTCGCTATGTATCGTTCCAACGACCCTTATGGTGTTTGGTTGTAAGTCAACCTATAGACCAGCTATCCTAGTAGCGTGGATACGAGCAGTCTAAGGCTAAAGACTCGAGAGGGCGCGTTAAGCCAGCTGTTTACCACACATGTACCCCTTGAACACCCAGTGAAAGGACACCACACAAGTGTTATGAAAATAAACAGTATATTTATTAAGAATCACAAACAAACACAGAAGAAGGAGCCCTGTACTCTTTATGAGGACAGGGTACTTAGCACAAACCAAATCTCTTTAGCAAATACTTTAAGTGCACAGTTAAAACAAGTGTCCGAGGACACGGAAAGGTTAAGGCAAGTCGGAAGCGAGGGACTCGGGACCCTAGAGTAAGGAGGCTATGCAGGCACTGAAATGCCGAGTTACCTAGCCACGAGGGCTGCGGCTGCACAAGTCTTACAGGCGTCGGGGTCTTCGCTGACGAGCCAGGAGCCGGAAGAAAAGGAGTTGCTGGCCGGCGACCAGTGCTGAATAGTTCGTAGAGATCCAAGCCTGGATCGGAGATTGATAAAACCTGAAAGCAGAGGGGACCAAGTTCGTACTACTAGCCAGTAGTCAGAGGGTACCAGGAAGGCACCAGTTGGCCGTCACCTCGACCAGGTGAGTGGGCGACGCTAGGCTCTGCAGTCTCACGGACCAGGAGGCGTTGTCGGCGACCACGGTGGAGGTGCGAGCTGTCCCACGACGGATGTCGCTGTCGGCGTCTTGAGTGGACCAGGAGGGTCCGGGGTGCTTCTCGAAAAGATGGAAGCAAGGGCCAGTCTGGAGCAACCAGACCGGCAGTGATGATTCTCGGATGTCGTCACAGAAGGACACAAGCCAGCGGCTAGTGACCAGACAACGTGCTGAGCAGCGAGCAGAAGGGCCCCACGCAGATCGTGGAGATGCTGGGAGACTGCACTTCGGTGCTGGAGCGGCTCAGGGTCGGGGCTTCTCGGACCCCAGAGCACTCACCAGAGAGTTACCTCGATGGTCGTGCTGGTTTTTAAGAGCGTGCAGGTTCTGATGATGGCCGGTCCCTCGAGGTCTCGTCGCACCCACAGATCACAGCTGAGCTGATGACGTGGGTAGAGGTCAGAGGTGCCAGGGAAGCCGGTTCTCGTCGAGCTGGGCCGTCGGATTCCTTGAGGAAGGACTTACAGCAAACCGCAGAGTTCTTAGATGGTGCCCGCTGATGCAGGGTGACTACTCCTTAGCCACAAGGGAGAAATCTTGAGAAGAGTCTTGAAGTCCTTTCGTAGAAAGTATTCTTGATTCAAAGATGATCTAATTTGGAAGGGTCCCCGCTCCGGCCTTTATCCTAAAGAAAGGGGCGGTTACATGACTAGGTCCTGCCCTAAGGGTTGGACCAGGAAGGGGGGTAGTTACACCCCTCTCCCCTGCCGGACTTTCCCCAGGCCAGGGCTGTCGCCCCTGGAACTGGTTCTAACCGGCAGATGCGTAGTGAGCACCGGGGTGCCACTCCGCAGTCACCTTCTCGCAAAAGCCCTACCTACCCAGAATACACAAACCCTGTCTGGGACGGTGCGAACACCGCCCTCGACAGGAAACCCTTTGTCCAAGTGCTCCTCGCTGGAAGGACTCCCAGCAGCAGGAGGTCAGACTCGTGTCTGTGGTGGCAGCATCCATTTTGTGGAGCTGAGGCTTTCGTTAACTTTAACCGGGGTTCACAGTTACGTACATGTCGTGTCCCTCTGGAAGGGCGGAATGCTAAACTCGTCGCCAGGGTTGGTGAGAGGGCAGCATCCCGATTCGTATGACACCTTACTCGACATGTCTTGATAACGCGACACCGAAGTTACCGATGTGGCACGCGTTATCATGGAACAGCCATTGGGTCCTTTCTCCGCAAGCTGCAACCGGCTCGGCTCGGGCCAGAACACAGTTCACACGAGCCCATGCACTCTGCCTTCAGGATTGTCAAGGCCTGCCATAGGAGTGACTGATAGGAACTCGGGTGTCCATTGGATGGTTAGATATAGAGCTACTATACCTAAAGCAAAGGGTGATTACACGACTTTGCCCCAGCTGTCATGCAGCCAGTTGTGTCAAATTTAGGAGGCCAGCCAGGGGTGGCATAATACATGCTGCAGCCCCTGGCGGCCCTGGGTACACCTATGCCCTGAGTTACAGGGTCTGATAAGGTGGCCCAGTACCAATTGGTAAATGCACCTAGGGTACATGTTGTAATTTAGAAAGAGAACAGCCAGGCTGTGGGTCTGATTGGCAGGCCCACAGCCAGAGAAAGTCGTAAACCAGTGAAACAAAAGCAAAAAATCTGGGTGATCATAGGATTGCAGACCCTACTCTCCTACAAGCGCTGTCACCAGGGACTACAGGCTCCAGCCTGCAACGCGGCCGGAAGCCGCCACCGACAGGTACGCGCCAGGAGGCGCTTTAAAAACACCCTCTTCCTCGGTGGAGCGGGGGACCCTGTTGGCAACGTCGGTTGCCTTGCTGTCATTCACCTGCCTTGCGGGGGGGCCTCCTTACCCGGAGCTCGTGTCTTTCCTGCTCTGGGCTGTTTGACCTGGCCCGTATCTCACTGCTCTCCTCCTGGTGCCGCAGCTGACCTTCATCTCGCTGTGCGGGAGAGAGTGCTGTCACCAGGGACTACAGGCTCCAGCCTGCAACGCGGCCGGAAGCCACCAACGCCAGGAACACACTAGGAGGCGCTTTAAAAACACCCTCTTCCTCTGCGTCACGGGAGCATGCAGGAGTGTCCCGGGAGAAGCCCGGGACAAGGGCGGGACCATCGGTGACCATCAGGGGCCGGAAGAGGCCAGGCTGGGCCACCCCTCTTGGCCCCACCGACTAGTAGATCCCCTGATTCCAGTGGCTCTTATACAGCAGGACCATAAGGTGGACATGATTTTGAACTTTTGTGGTGGGCTATAGCACTGTTAAGTATTTGTGAAAATAGGGAGTAGGAGCTACCCCGTAAACAAGTGGGGGTTAACACAAAATTAGCGGGTGAGTTTAAAATTTGGTCAGGCTCATTGTGAGGTTCACTAGCGACCTCTCCCTTAAAAATGACTAGCAAAGTGAAAACTCGCTCAACCAAGGGTAAAATACGCGTCCCCCTCACGCCATCTATAACAGTGGCTAGAGCCAAATATACCAGCGCCCCAAAAAGCACAGCCGACAGCTATTGATCTTATGCTGCGGAAAGTAATTTGCGTAGTTTCTGGGGAAATTGAGCGCACTGAGAGACGCTTATCTCTAACACCAGCTATTGTTTTGCCTACCCCCACACAAGTCTCTGACAGTGAGATAGTGACTGCTTCCCAATTTACCACTTCAGATACTTTGGCTGATGACATCCCCTGTGCACAGCCTCCAGCAAACATGGAGGTGGAAAAGGATCTGGATCACAACAAATTCCCTAGTAATAGAAGTAAAAGAGGTGGCCCAAAAAAGTGTTACTGGGAAAGTAAAATCACGCGCATCAAGGCGCAAAAGAAAAGATAGCGAGGTGGTAGTTATAGATAAAAATGAAACTCATCAGTCAGCCCCTCCTGGATGGATGGCTCAAGTGATATTGGACCTCCAAAAACACCTGGAAAATTATATAGCAATCCAAATCAAACCACTAATCAGTAAGCTAGACAAAATCACCAGCAAACTGAATAAGCAGGGAAGAAATAAGGGCCCCATTACAAACAATAACACTCTCACTAACACCACTCCTTCAAAATCCATCCCAGATCGACAGGCCCCAACTAATAACAACTGTGTCAGTAATGTACAATGCACAATTGAGCAAATTCCAAGCCCCGTCAAACCCTTCTAAGCAGGTGGAGCCAGCAAAAAAGCAGACAGCAGAGCCCAAGGGGACAGATAAGGGTCAAACCCCATCAATTGCATCACACAGGCAAAATAGGCATATAACAACACCTAGATTGCCAGAGGTACAGGACACACACCGAGAGTCAAACGGAAGAACCACCAACTCTCTACCCACCTTAAATTTACCTCCCGAAGCATGCCCCTACGTAGTAGTCCTAGTGGGGGTACCAGATCTTAAACCGGAGCAGAAAGAATCACACACTGAATTAAAAAACAAGATAATTAACTGGCTAAATGTAAACAGGCCTCTACCTGGCTCGGAAAGTGGGGAGATTCTTCATGTTAGAAGATTAAATTGGATAGGCAGTAGGACTAAGGACACAGCAGGCAACTGCATTATAGTGAACTTTAGGAATCCCAGCCTGGTGGAATACATTCTGGAAAATGGTAATCTGAATAGGTCTAGTAATATACGTCCACTACCTCTAGGTTACTTTTACCCAATGCAACGTGTGACACATGATTTGAGGTATACATTTGGCAGTATAGGAAGAGCCCCAGAGTGGACTAGGGTAAGGAATAACATCCGGGAAGGGCGGGCTAGAAATGATTGGGGATTGGTAGAATGCAACAATAGATTCAGCCCCTTAATGTCCCTTGATGAAAACGACTGACTATGCAGTCACAGGGTCGATCTGGAACCTTTGGTAGAGGGGGGGGGGGGGCGCTGAACCTTTCCTGCAGAAAACACTAGGGGATTGCCAGCAGTGGAGGAATATAGAACCACAACCATCAGAACGGCAGGGCAAGCGAGGAGGCATATCAGTAAGAAAGGTTGATTCAACCGCAGATAATCGGGAAGAACACGCCACACAAGGGTCGATGGGGGCATTAAGGATAATGTCCTGTGGCAGGCCTAGCAGGGAAATTTAATAACGCAGATTGGTGTAATCAACTAAGTAGGTTTCAAATCCTAAGTTTTCAGGAAACCTGGGCAGTTGATAGTACCCCATACCAAATTCCAGGGTATAAGTGTTTTTTTGTCCCAGCCCAAGAAGTTAGATCTGGAAGGGCAAAAGGAGGCCTAGCACTATATGTAGACCTAAACCTAGAAGGTGCCTGGACAGTTCCACCTTGGTCATCAAATACTCTCCAGATGGTAAGATTCACAGAGACTGGTTTAAGGCTGCGGAGATTTGATATTTATGGAGGAGTGCCCCCTAGGTATAACAGAGAAAGACGCTGTAACCAAAACTTAAAGATCAATAATGCACAATGTGCCCAACCTTCTTACAGGACATAGCATGTCATTTTAGAAGGCCCCTCACTCACCAACCTAGTTGATGACATGCTTCAACATCGGGGTCCCACCCCACATGCTGAGTGCCAGTTGGGTGTGCTTCGACACCTGACTACAGTGGAGGGGGTATTTTTTCTCTTTTTTATATGTGCAGCGATACTAAAAGGTGATTAGTGATTTAAAAAGGGGCCAATACTACTCACTCCAAGACTTTATTCCTGAGTGATTGGACACCCTAAAGGAAAAACTGTGACACCTATGTCTAATTAGGTAGACTCCGGTGTTCTAGACGTGTAGTGTTTTAAAATAGTGACGTGTGCTATGTGATTAAAATACAGGTCTACATGTTTCAACCATCTTGCAATTGTGGGTTTTCGTCAGGACCAATGTAGATGACCTGGGTGGTGCGCACAAGCTAAGGTGCGCTTTGCCCTCGATCATGAAAAACGGAACCACAAACTTGTGGCCCTTTACAAAATTGTGATGTCTTCTCCCCGTTCTGGAAGAAAAACTCAGAAAGCGGCAATTGACCGCTTCATGGGCGTCCGGGTTCCAAGAGCTGTGTGCTCACGTAACTTGTGGCTTGTGGTCATCAATCAGGTATCCACGGGGCGTACCGCAATAGGAACCAAGTAGGTTACCTGATTGATGAGCACAAGCCACAAGGGGAGAAGACATCACAATTTTGTAACTACCTAGGCCTATATTGGGGCATATTTGAGTTCATAACACCCACTCCTCTTCTAACTGAACGACAAAGTAACACATTATAAAATATGCCAGTTTAAAAGTATGAAAACATTGCTAAAATAGGAGTTTAAAAACATCTAAAAACAGGCTTTGTGTTAAAAAACTATGTAGCCATGAAAAGGCTTTATAAGGCCTCTAAAAAGTCAATATACGGTTAGACCAACTGAGCACTCTGAAATCCATTGTGCTCAGTGAGAGCGGAAGAGGAAGAAAGAAAATAAAAATAAAACAAAAACAATGGTTGAATTCCATTTTTAGTTGTTTTCTAAAAAGGCAGAATTGTTCCCAGCACACAGAGAGCCAAATGTTCATGTGTAATTTGTGGGAGATTCAACATCACTTATGCTTGCCTTCGCAGACGACGGTCCCTGTAACACCTCTTGGATCAGGTCAATGGAGCGAAGGTGATGATCTCTGGTTCCCACAGCCGTTGCTGAGGAAGCACTTGATGCCTGTAACCCCACTACAGAGCTGGTGTCCATTCCAACAGGAGCTGGAGCAACCCTGGTGGCTCTAAGAAAATTTGGAATACGCTGAGGATACTGCACTACATGGGCCTTTAACGGGTACGCCAGTACATCAACATCGGGAGGCGCAGACGATGGAAGTGTTAGACAGATGTCCAACACGCATTTGTATCCACAGAATAAGCAGCGGAGTACAGCCAAGATGCAGTCGACCCAGACTGATCTGAATGACAGAAACCAATGCTTTCTTAGTTACCAAAGCCGAGGTGTGCCCAGATGGAATACACAGCAAAGTTGCTCCAAGAGTACTTTTTCCATCTCCTTGGCATTTAGGACGTCCATTGCGTAGCAAAAACATTAAAACCAGAATACCCACTACAAGGAGTAGGACTAGCGGAAGACCTCCAAAAATGCTTCCCACCACTAAGTGTATTAATGATGGAATAGCTCCGAAGACTTAATAGTCCAGAACCTATGGTCTTAAATAGGTGTACTATCACACTCGTATTAGACATGCTAAAGAAACGATGTACAGTTTCTCCAAAATGAAGCGGGAAGTTAGTTCGGACTAGTGCCCGTATCTGAAGACCTTGCAAACTGGAGATCAAAAGTCTCTTGAGCTGAGGTTAAGGCCACCTCCTTCTGTAAAGGAATGGCTCTCAGTCTGCTCAGAGAATCAAACTGTATAAGGGAAACATTCAACAAAGGTCATCGCCTCCCTGACTCTGTGGGCTGGTTTAAACAATACTTGCATACAACAGTAACCATGGAACTTACTGTGAAAATATATGTGCTGCCTGGCAGAATTCTACAACAACCTTGACCATTCAACATCAAATAACTCCAGTTTGAAAGTAGTTTGAACACTGGATGAATCATGGCAGCTGGGGACCCTTTCAAGTGACATGATGGCTTTGCAACCAAAGTGTTGCAAGCTCCATGAAGCATAACATCTTGACAAATTAGAGAATAGGCATGAGAGGATTTTGCGGATTGGCAATCTGCGAATTTGCGGATTTGCGAATTTGCGGATTGCGAAAATTCGCAAAATCCGTGAATCCTCGCGGATTTTTTTTTATGTTCGCACGGGTTTCTGCAAGTTCGCGAGGGTTTTGTACAATTTCGCAAATTGCGAAATTGTACAAAACGCGTGCGAACTTGCAGAAACCCGTGCGAACACAATGTGCCCAGTAGGGTATGTGCCTCTTGTGTGAATAAAAGGTCAGAGAAAGATCAGTTCAGCAGATGAAGAGAAAGAAGGTCCTGGTCACAGGAACAGCACGGGTATTGCGCTCGTGAAAGTCAAGGATGCAAAGCCTATCCAGCATCACAGCTGATTTTCCACGGTAGATTTGGGAAGAAGGCACACCTGCCCAGCCTCGACGACGCTCACGATTGTTTTTGGGCTAATGAATGAGTCACTGAATTTGAGCATCAACTAGTTCGAGCGACCATGTGTGTGTTATTACTATGCAATCGCCCCGAAAGGCGCAGGGGTCCCTTGAGTGAGACTACTCATGCAACTATTTTACAATGGCGCCAGCAAGCTGCCAGCGCAGTTGTAAAATAATTACAAAGTTAGCTTGCACAGGAAGCACTTAGATAAAATAAAGCAGCACCTGCTTCGTTTTATCTAGTGGTTCCTGTGCAAGCTAACTTTGTAACTATTTTACAACGGCGCTGGCAGCTTGCTGGCGCCATTGTTGTTGTAGAAGCTTTTATTCGACAATTTGTCATAAAGCCAACACATAAATACATTCATGTACAAAGAATTTTAAAAGAAATAATACATCATTACAAAGAAGTACAAAATGTGCAAAATTTGAATCCCAAGACAATATCTCGCTATGTTTTGTGATTTGTAGGGGGGATACAATGCATTTCCATTATTTACAATTTATCATGCAGAATGAAACATTCTTACGTTTTGAAATTAATTACAAGACCGTGGAATTTTTTTAAAAAAAGGCTATATACATTATTATAGATAAATAATTAAAATGCCAGTAATTAAAAGAACTTCTTATCTTATGTTTTGAGTCCTAGTTTCTTCCTAATCAAGCAGACACTATGGAGGTACCTACTGACTCCAAAGGTTACCAACTGGGAAGATGAAGATCTAAGTATCCTTTCTGCCTCTTTGAACGATCTTATGCCCAGGTTTTTGCATAAAGGTTTAATCCATTTCATCCGTTGAAATTTGTATAACGGACAAAAAAATAGGATATGAGCCTCGTCTTCCTTTTGGTTAAGATCACACAATTTACAATGTGAATCATTCCCCTTGGATTTTCTCCACCGACTGGTGTTAGCATTTATTTGTAGCACCCCATATCTGTATTGCAAATATACAGTTTTTGCCAGTGGTGGCTCGACTTCATCCATAAATTGTTCAAACATAGGGGTATCCTTAAATAGTAAAAACTTTTGGGCCAAAGAGCCAGTACTAGATTCATAACAATATGCATTATTAGTAATATAACGCCAAAAAGCTATTTTTACCTGATCTTTACAGTTGGTTTGCAGAGCAGCTGGATTAGTCCAAAAGTGAGCAAGGCCTATTTTTGCAAACCAAATGGATATGTGTCTCAGCCATTTTATTGTGTTAAATGTGTCGAGTTCCATAATTTCAATTAAACCAGTTCTATAGTCAGCGAGTTCTGGGGTTGACCATAACCTAACCCAATACAGCAGAGGCCTCAACCAACATAGATAATCTGTGTGTTTTATATCAATATCAAGGTAAACAGGCACTAAAGGTGTTCTTAACGGCAATCTTAGTAAACGCCTAAAGAATACATTTTCTTCAATTTCAAATGTCTTGTTTGCGTAGGCCCCCCATATCTCGGCCCCATAGAGGGCTGCAGATTGCGCTTTAGCTTTGAACACTTCAATTGCAGGAGTTGTTGCTTTTGAAGTGCTCCCTCCATGAATTTTTAGGATTGGAAGTGAGTTTTGTTTGAGAGAAAGCCTACTTTTTTCAAGTTGTTTAATCCTAGACATTTTACTATCTAGCCTGATACCCAGGTAATCAAAAAATTCCACATATTCTAGTTTGGTGTTGTTTAATGCCAAATTCTTCCTAAATGTTTTTGGTGGGTTAATGGCCATATACTTAGTTTTTGATGAGTTAATTTCTAACCCCTTTGCCTCACAATAACTATTGAATCGGTTTATTAGGTTTTGTAAACCTTTTGGTGTTTGTGATATTAAAATGGTGTCATCCGCAAATAACAGTGCTGTAATTGCCTCATTGCATAGTGTTGGGGAGTCGTGGCTACATTGTGCCAAATAATGGGGGATGTCATTTACAAATAAAGAGAAAAGGGTGGGGGCCAACACGCACCCTTGTCGTACTCCCCTTTTTACAGGTATGGCTTTAGTAAGTTCGCCGTTTCTTCCCCACCTTACTTTTGCAAAATTGTCAGTATGAAGCTTTATAAGATTAAACAGCAAATCATCCGGGACTCCCATGTTTCTTAAGGTATCCCATAATAGAGGGCGTGGAACAAGATCAAACGCTGAGTGTAAGTCCATGAATGCTACATATAGGCTACTCTTTTTTAATTGCACATATTTCCAGCAGATACACATGAACCTATGCACCTGATCCACAGTGCTGGTCTTAATTCTGAACCCTGCTTGATATTTAGAGAGGATTTTGGAATCCTCTATCCAATCTAAAAGACGGTTTAAAATATGCCTGGCAAAGATTTTTTGTAAAATATCAATTAAACTAATCGGTCTGTAATTACCTGGGTTATAGCAATCCCCTTTTTTATAAATGGTCACTATTTCTGCCCCCTTCCACGTTTCAGGAATTGGGGTTCCCAGTAGAATAGAGTTACACAATAAATTTATATACGGGCACCAAACATCAATGTTATGGGTAAATAGGTCCCCTGGTAATTTGTCCGGGCCTGGTGCCTTGCCCGCCTTGATTGCCTTAATTGCACATTCAGTCTCTTTGATACTAAATTTGGGTGCAATAGTGCACAAAGTAGAAGGACCCAAATTAAATTGGTCTAAAGACACATCTGTCACATCATATAATTTTACAAAGTGATCATACCAAGTTTTTTCATCCAGGAAAAAGTCCCTATTTGAACTACCCTTTTTGTTATTCTTTGATATCAAGTTCCAAAAGGTACTTTGGTCGTGCTCCCTGGCAGCATTTAAAAGATCTTCCCAGATTGAGTTGTACCATTCCTTTTTTGCACTGGAGAGGAGTCTTTTATATGTGTTTCTACACTCTCTTACCCTCATCTGGTCTTTCAATTTCACTGCATTTATTAAATTACATTTTGCTAGACGACACTGTTTGTTGTACCATGGTGTCTCTAGTTCTAATTGCCTTCTTGTAGTACCCTTATCGGTGCGACATGTTTTACTCAGGAGGGGGATTAGTGATTCTACTAGAAGGTAATGCATTTTAAGTACTTCCTGGGAACCCAATTTCAAGTCGTATAGAGGGATGATGTCTGAAAAGGTATTATAGATACCCACAAGTATGTCTTCTTTTGCTACAATGTGTGGCCACTTTATAGCTTTTCTATTGTTAGAAACCTCAACCTCTCCCACCTCCCTTGTGGGTTCTATTTTGTCACCCAGTGTGAAAAAGTGGTGAGAGAGTAACCCCAATTGTAAAGGAAAGTGGTCGCTTTCTGGTCTATTCACGACATTAAGGTTCAACAGCAGATGCCACAGGTTGGATGTGATCAAAATGTAATCTATCAGTGACTTAGAGGTCCCCTTATTATATGTATAGTTTGCGGGTTTGTCTGGGTCAAGGCGACCGTTGCATGCCCTCAAATCATTCGATACAGTTAACTCAAAAATCTGCATAACTGCCACAGAATTTTTAACAGATTTTACACTGTCTAGGGCAGGAATGTCATGGGCCCTATCTTCATACTCTAACAAGTTTTCGAGCCCCAACACAGGCTCGAATTGGCAGTTAAAGTCCCCACATATGATAACTTGGGAGTTTGGATCCAGATTGCCTAAATATGAACTCAGTTGTTCTATGACCAGTCATTCCTTGTTTTGGGTATTCGGTCTATTATAAATATTTATCAAATAGACATCGGCCAGGTCCTTGATAGTCAACTTTACCCCAAGCAAGTCATTGGAAACAATATTCAATGGTGAAACAACAACATTCATGGATATTCTTATCCAAATTATTAAACCCCCTGAAGGTCTGCCTCTTACAGATGCAATCGCCCCGCAATAAAAAGTTTTGTATCCGAGTCTGTGGACCATATTGATTGCCCAGGTTTCTTGCAAGAGTATTATATCATGCTCTTCCAAGAAGGAACTCCAATTCCTGTCACATAGGTTCCTTGACAACCCTGCAATGTTCCATGACAGAATTTTTGTGTCTCAAGTTTGTTTGCATTGTACTGAGTTACTGAGATGTTCATTACTTACATATGATGTTTCCCTCACAGTTAGACCATCCAGATTCTCAATACCGGTTACAAGTCCCTGATGTTCAATACAGGACGTTGATAATGTATTTTGGTCCTGTGCAATACAACTACCCACTGATACTCTCAGTTGTTGATCTCTGAGAATACCGACAGTCAAGGATCCGGCCCGTGTAATTTTGGTTGGTTCAATTGCGGAGGGCATTACACATGTACTTGGGCTTTGTCCAGCACGGGGATCCTTCTGGTAGTTTCTGGACACAGAGGGAGGATTTCCCTGACATTTGTGCTCTCTTGCTTGTCAATGGCCCCACCATGACCAATTTTTATCCATATCCATTGGCTGTAAATTCTGTGGGTATATTCTGCCACCAGGTGTTAGAGGATCAAAGAACGAGTACCTATTGTTCATCAGGCCTAGCCAAGATGGATCTCTGGTTCCTGATGTCGGTTGCTTAGGATAAAAATAACTGAGGTCACAAGTTCCTATCCCAAGTTGACCTCTCCGCTCGTTTTTGCCGTACACAAGATGGGCTACTGAAGGGTCTTTGAAGTTTACCAAGATGCAATCCCCTGTTATATCTTTAGGCCTAGTGCCCAGCCAGCTGACTCTTCGAACGTGGATGACCTGACAATTAACGGTATATGGCAAGGGTCTATTTTCTCTTAGCCAGTATAGAGTCTTATTTTTAAGTTCGTCGTAGGTCTCTCTTTTATTAGGTTTCAAAGGTGGGACGCCGGTGAGCACTACTACGTAAGGTTGGCACCCTGGAGGAAGATCAGCATTTGGAGTTTGTTTTGTGGCTGGTGTGTCTATATTGGTATCGACTACTGGTTTGTTGTTGTTAAGTCCACCGTTGGTTATGCAGTCAGTTATTCCTGTCCCATCGGCAGGTCCTGTTGCCACCAAGCTTTGAGAGGTGTTAGTAGTAGCAACAACTTGTTTCCCTTTACGTGGTGCAGGCTTTGGAGGGGCTGCCGTTTGTATTCTTCCATTAATTTGCTGCACTTTGGAAATATCTGATCGCGATTCCCCAGGAGCAACATTGGTCTTATTCAGGTCTGCAACCTTATCCTTTGCTGGCGGTCGGGGTTGTTGCAGTGGTTTGGTAGTTGTTACGCTAGATTCTCCCCTTTGGCTGTCAATTCCAATTTTAGAGTGTAGTTTAACCAACGATTTTAAAGCAAAGAAATTATCCAGGAATGTTTGTTCGAACTTGTCCAGGCGCTCCGAGAGCCCTTTAAGTCTTTCAGTAATTGGTAATATCAGCGTTGTCATAAGGTGCTGCATATGTTCTAACAGTGGATTAGCTACTATTGGGTCTTGTTTTGGATTGTCCAATTCAATTGCCAATGCAGGACGAGCAGAGGCATTGTGATTGTCGCCCGCTTGCAGATCGCCTGCTTTTGCCACTGTATCCATAGACTCTGGCTCTGTTGGTTTATAGTGCGGACCCCCGTTCATTTGGTTCCTTCGTATTCTCTTAAGGGCCTTCAATCTATAGGCCTTTCGAGGAGTAACTGTTCTCTTCCTTTTCGTTGCAATACGACTGACTTTTGATGGAGGGGATAATAGATCTTGACCTGCTGGTGCATCATGTATCGTTATTACGGGCAAAACCAGTGGATCTGTTGTTGTTAGTGTTGGACGATTTGTAATGGCAGCATTGTCTGGAGTGTTACTTAGTATTTCCGGATCAAGTATAATGGTATCAAGATGATTAGAATCAACGGCACAAGGCTGCATGCAACTAGAAGTTACAGAAATTAGAGGTTCTACTGGGATAGTTTTCGTTGGCGATATAGCATGTACCAATGTTCCCAGAGAAGAGCGCTTGTGTGCAAGATACTCCCGTGAAAGTCTACGTTCTGCTAAGATGATTTCCTTCTCTACAACAGATACCGCACGGGTTATAAAGTTGTCCATAGTGCCTATCGTGGAATTCCCCCGCCGCCTAGAGCTTCTACCTGAGCGGGTAGCCATTGGAGAATAGGCTAACATAAGGAAAGTACTAGGAGGTAATCAAAGGCTGTGTAGACCAACTTGAGCACAATGTTACCTGAGGTCTTAGGGAGGTGGCCCGACCCGGCCCCTGCTGGCCCCGGACGGCCACATACTGCCCGCCCTTTGCCCGGGCTTCGCCCGGCGTCCCGCTTGCGTCCCGCAAGACGGGCCCTTGCCTGGTTATGTAGATGGAGGGCGGGAGTGGGCGGGGCACGCAGGGGGCGCTGACCGGATGTTACGTGGTCGAGCAGGGACTCCTGGGAGAGTGAGTCCCTGCCGTGCTACTCCCTTGCAGCCTCTCTCAGCCCCAAAGGTGTTTCACGCTCACAGCTAACACGGCAGCCAGGCAGCAAACAGCGTTGGTGGGTCCTCCCACGAAGCGGCTCCCGCGGAGCGGGAGCGGCGAGCAGTTGTCGGTAAGGTGGGGACAAAGCAGCAGATGGTATCCCCACAGCGTCTCAGTTTCCACAAAAGGGTCACCATTGTAAAATAGTTGCATGAGTGGGGGGTTCAACTTTTGAACCCGTTACGTTCGCAGATTTTTGTTTGCGGATTTTGCGGGAAATCCGCAAAATTCGCGGATTGCGGATTTCCCAAAAATCCGCAAAATCCGCGAGCGTAACGGATTTCCCGCTCACCCTTATTAGAGAACCACTTAAGAAATTCTCGCAGTCTGTACTGCTCATATCCCCATTCCTGCATATAGATATGAACCGCAAGTCCCAAGATTCAGGGATGCATTCCTTTCCCAATGGTTCATACCTGCCTACTTGGTGGTACTGTAGGCAATATTACAATTGGAATGTTGTTAACTGAAATATGCTATATGGCCATGAACTAACCATTCTGTGTACGGTGACTCAGCCACGGTGAAAGGTAATTGGTCTAATTTTTCAATGTGCAGCATTGTATAGTTTGCATCTCTTTGCACCATTGTTGTCTGCCTTTCTGTTAAATTATAAGCAGAGAGCAGCGAAGTACTGTTAATATGTCACCAGGGCACGTAACCAGAACACAATGATTGTAGCATCCAGCTTAATAATAGAATGGATCGAACTGTGATTGCCCATGTTGTTGGATGGACAGATCCTGTTCCATTATATCTATAGCAGAAGACACAATGTAGCCCAGTGAATAAATCCTGGACGTTAATGTGGTCATGCCATTGTCGAACACTGCCAAAGCTATTTCTAGGTTAACCCTATCAATTTCACACAATGTCTCTGCAGCTTCCTGTTGAAAGATTTTCCAAACTTTGTTGTAAATAACATATGAAAAGTGTTTACAACGTGGCTTCTGGGAACCTAGCAAAAAATCCCTTAGATCCATGTCATCTGAAAGTAAGGACAATTGTTGTTTCACCTGGGACAGTGTTGAGTTTTTCAGCCAATCTAGGCATAACTTTCCAACGCTGTAAGATGTCACCACCCCCAGATGTTCTCGTTGTATATAGTGTTGGACTAGCCTATGAATGCAAAACCCTTCTGCTATACCCTTGAATCTTGATTGACACCCATTTGTGTCAAAAGGCCAAACTAACCATCCCTTTCAATTGGGGTCTGAAAAATTGTATGAACCTACATGCATAATGTTATTCAGTGTATCCTCACTATGTTGTCTATAGTTATGCCATCCCTCAAAGTTTGAAAGTGAGGGAATCTGAGGTGTGTTCAAGTCCCTAATCTTGGCTAGTCCAAGGCAGACAGTCAGTTGTAAAGAATTGTTCAGGAATATAATCTGCTTTGGTGAGAGGCATACTCTGAATAGTGCTTCATTTTCCTGAACTTGCCAATCTTTAATCCCCAAACAGAGTTTATGTCTATTGTGTCTTTCCAAAAGTCGAAACTTTGTACAAACAGATGGGAAATAAAGGCAGCAGAGTATATCTATTTTGTGTTAGTGAGTATATTTTTCTTTGCAGGATTAGACACAACCGTATAATAGTATGAGGTTGGGTCTGAAGTTTTAAATCCAGAAAAGTAAGCAGACTTGTGTGCAAATCTTTGTGAACTACCTTTTGGTGGTGTTGTGCAATGTTTCCATTGTTGGTAAGTAAAGACATTCCGTGGGATGCTTGTTTTGTGCAGGAAAGGATGACCATAGTGTTGGTAACAATACATGGTATCAAAATCTGATATTTAATATTTCAATTCATTTCTAGAAAATGCAGCACATTGTTTTAAATCAGACAGTATGCTATTCACAGTTTCAAAGTCCCAATCATCAGAGAATGTACTGGAGGTGGTGATATAATTCAAAGAAATTTTAAATACATGAGGTATTTTCAGAAGTTCAGTGGGGCCAAACACATTATATGAAACCCTATCCCAAACTATTCCTTCAGGAATCAGAACTGCTGTAATATTCACCAAGGGCAGGTCTCTTTGTTCATAATGAGATGATGTGTGTGGTTTCTGGACCAAGTTCACATTTTGTACTGTGGAGCGTTATAGGAGAAAATGTCCATGCCGGAGCAGATAAAATACACTACACCTATCCAAAGGACTAGGCACAGTAGACCAAATGCAATCCAGAGCTGTAACCAGGGAGAAACAAAGTAAGTCTTTTTCAGTAAAGGGAGATGTTATATATCTTTTCTTTGCGGGAAACATAAGTTGGCATTGACTCAGGTTCACTCGTATCCAGTGAGAAGGTATCAAAACCGATGAAGTAGCCAGACGCTGTTTGATCTATCTTTGGTAGCTCAGCAGGTTTTATTGAACTGCCAGTTGACTCATTTTGAGACATATTCACATAGATATCGGTATTAGGCCGAATTGTGATCTGTATTTTATTTGTGTTTTGTTGTTCAATTTTGACTAGTATGATTTCCATTCAATTGTTGGCAACTAAGTTACTTCATAGACTAGAATCTTCAAATGTTATTAGTCTTTCTGTTTGAACTTCCTATATGGTAGGGAGAGGAGATCAACGGCTACCCAGGAGCACATGTGGCGTGCTATTCAGTATTGGACACATAGTGTGGTTTGATTAGATCAATGGAGACAAATATATTTTCTCTTTTGCTGGTAGGAGGATAAAGAAGTACTGTTCTTGTTCCTTTGACAGCCAGGACAGGTATAGGCTCTGTAAGATTGCCCAAATTCTTTTTTGTCCACAATCTTTTCTCTGACCAGATCCTCAATCAATTGGACCCAGGCAAGTCCTGCAGAAACTGCTTTAACTTCCTCAGTGACAGTGCATTTAGCTTGGACATTGCTTTGTAGTGCCTGGAATTCATTGAGTTCCTGTAAAACAGCCAAACAATCATTGATGTCAAATTATGTTTAATCTGCCGCTGTGCTGCCACAATCGAGGTTGGGTATCCACATTCTCTGCCCAAACAGAACCTCCTTTGGAATATGGCCTCCCAGTGAGCTCTTGGCATGTTATTTAGTGCACTCTGACCCCACATAGGTGATTGACCAAACTACCACCTGAGCCTAATACCCTTGCTTTAAAGGATTGCTTTAAGTACTGGTTTTTCCTCTCCACAATCAAATTTGCCTCTGGGTGATACAGAGAGGACTACCACATGCTACATCTAATCTTCCCATGGCTTTCTTGTAAGCCCAAAAGCTGAATGCTGGGCCATGGTCAGAATATAATGTGCAAATTGCGTAAGTCCCTAAGAAGACTCGCAAATTCTTTATAACAGTTTGGACGTCCGTCAAGCGCTGAGGTTAAATCCACAGCAATCTATAACATGAATCAACTGCCACCAAGATGTACTTGTAAGCCCGTCAGAATGTAGGAGGCCACAGTGGTCCAAATAGACACATGCGAGAGGTCGGTCTGATATCAGTTAAGGTGTCTGTGGTGGAAAGTGTGATTTGTATGCAATTGTTACAGTTTCTCCTTAATTGAAGGTGTGGTAAGTGTACCTAGATTGACCCGCTATTGCTCGGATCACCAAATTCGTAGTATTTACATATGTGTGTTTGAAAGCTATCATGTCAGCTTGTAGGAAATGAAGTACGTTCTGTATGTTCCTGTGTCCAATGTTGGACTGAGAAATAAGGTTTGATTAAGTCGTAGAAACCTTTCATTTTTTCTGCGTAATCCAAAATGTATGTTCTGCCAAAATTCTAAAATGGATTGTAAGTTTTTCAGAGTCTTTGGAGGTTGGAGCAGTGCACATTTTTCTAAAACAAATTGCTGTCAGGCTTTTTCCTTAATTTTAAAGCTCATATCATAAAAATAGGACATTGAGGTGTGCAATTATTTTTTTTTAAAGTTAATTTGTAGCCCTCTGAGGCAAACCCCAAAATTATGTTGTTCACCCTTGCCAAATGATCTAATAGTTCATTGTCTGTCAGATAGATATCATCTACATAAGACAATGCCTCCTCATCAAAATTTTGAAATAACTGCTACTCTTGTTGAGAACAATCCAAGACTATTCCTATACCCTTGGGGCAGTCTACAAAATTGATGTTTAGAGCAGAGGGCCGAAATGCAGTCAAATATCTGCTCTTGTTTTGTATTATTTTAGCACAATGTTAGTCAATAATGCGGCACTGTATGCATTCTGTATTGCAAATATTTTTGTGCATGTGTTCAAATGCCTGTAGCCTAAAACTAGATGGTATGACTTGTCGGGTTTCATTACGGGAAACAAAGGATTATTCATGAAAGAGGTGCAATTTGCTTTTATACCTTGGTATTCAAGTTGATCTAAGATCTCTCTGACTTGTTTTTTTGCGTCATGTTTTATTGGGTACTGCCTCTGTGGAGTTGGAGTCATATTTACTGGGATTTCATGGTGAGGTGACTCAGCATCCTAACCTAAATGATTGCAGAATAAAGCAGAAGCTAGTGTTACTGCCCACCCCTATGTATATGAATGTTTTAGTGATTCTGGAACGAGGTTGGAGAAGGCTGGTAAAATTACTGTTTCTCCCTTTGAGAAGTCCATAACAAACTCAGGTGGTCAATCTTTTTCTGCTAAAAGGATGTTGTCTCCAAAGGACAGGATCTCCTAAAAGAGACCTTTAACTTTCCTGGGTATGCCTCCCTCCATATGCAGTTTTATTTCATATAACTTGTGTGTCTCCACAGTGATATGTTAATTCACTGCCACCATAAATTCCATCAGGTTCTGCCGAGCTATTGTTACTTCTCCTGAAGTCTAGAATCGTCAGAGCCCATTACCCATTCAGAAGTTGAGTCATAAGCAGCTGGACATTTCCTATTTTAGGGCAAGCTACTTTCTTCTTTTTAAATTGAGGTTTTGATTTTGGTTTATCTTTTCTTTTCATATAGTCTGAAGTGGGATGTGTGTCTCTTGGCTTGTCTCGGTCTTCCGAACTGTGTTCTGAACATCCTTTCCTCTCTGAGTTTTTTGATGAGCCCTGAAAGGAACAAGTGGAACGTGTACCTGTCAGGTTTTTTAATTTTTATCACTGTCTCTAAGGAGACCCACCCCGTGTTTGTGATGTGATTATTCTGCTTATTTTTGTTGTTTTTTATTATCCCATTTACTTTTAGAAGAATCAGGCGCTTGCTAAATGTGTTATCCTTTTCAGGCTTACCCTTCATTCATAGGTCTAGCTCACAAATTATCTCTACCTATTTCAGCGTATGCATCTTCAATAATTATGGCTAATTCCTACTCATGTTGTGCAGGGGTGCATTCCCTCAGGCATTGGCCTACAGCCACTGCTTCTGCCTCCCCTTTTAAGTTTTCTAACATAATTGTATATACCTGGGAAACATTTCCTATTAATTTCATCCCTAAGTTTAGAGCAGATTCTGCACCATACTCATTCTGTGTTCAGTGTTTGTTGGGTGACTTTAGTTGTGGCCCCTTGTAGTTGACGTATTGGAGTAACCCTTGTGGGCTGAAGTGTGAGTGTTCTCATAACAGTCTGTGTCAGATTTCTGTAAAGTTTTATTATTTCTTTGATAAGTGAACATAAGTCTGCTATTGGCAATGTTTAAAAAAAATTTTTTTTATTGAGCAGAGCCAACACGAAACAGCCGATATTTACATTTAACAATTACTTTAAACTTAAACAAAAATGCGAAATTTTTGTTCGTTAATTATTGATTACTGATAGCAGCAACCAAAATAAAGAACCATCAACAAATTAACAATCAACAAAATACTACCAAACCCGCAAACATTTTTTTGTTGCCCCCACCCGTTTGGCATAGGCTTCTTTGAAATGCATTGTTCATTTCATCTTCATCAACCATTTCTCAAACAAAGTTATTTCCGATGATCTCCAGTTTTGTAAAATTAATAAGCGGGCAAACAACATAACAATAGCAAGAAACCATCCCTCAATTTTTGATACTGTAGCCTCCCTAGTAGCTATCCCAAACAAAGCAACTTCTGCTGAGGGTTTGTACATTCTTTTAATAGCCCTGCTAAAATATGCAAATATTTTTTCCCAAAAAATTATCAGCTTAGCGCAAGAAAAAAAGGTATGCCGCCATCCCCCTTTCGCTAAAGTACCACAGCGAAGACAACTATTAGCCACCTCTGGATATATTTTATTTAATGCTTCTGGGGCATAATATGCCACCCAGTGGGCAAGAAATGCCATTCTTTTATAGTTAGCAGCTCTCAAAACCTTATTACCTGAGGTTGAAATCTTTTACCATTCTTGATAGGAAAAAATACATTGTGCTCGAACTGCGACTTTCACCAGCATCTTTAAAACCAATGGAGATTCGTCTTGAGAGTTCAATAAACAATACCAATTGCCCACTCCAGATAGTCTCTATATATATAATGCAGAGGCAATTCTTCCTGGGTGAACATTAAATATAAGAATGTATTTTTTCAAAAAATGAATAATTTGAATACATTCAAAAAAGAAGGTTTATTGGGATCCAGGCTTATGACCTGCACTTCTTCCCAAGTAATCATCCTGCCCTGAATACCAAATTGATTAACTGTCCCCAAGCCAGAATCATTCAATTTTTTCAATTGAGAAAATGAATTAATATATAACCCTATATCTTGACACTCGGTTAATTTTAATGAAAAAAAACAGAGAGATCTTTTTGTTTAAAAATAGTACAAAGTCTATTTGAAAAGTCTATTAGCGTTTTATATCTTGTTCTCTTTGGGAGTTTGGATGTCTTTAAAAAAGTAGGAAGTTGAATTCGGGCTTCTTGAATCATTTTGTTTACAAAGAAGTTGTCGACCTGATGAGGTATAAACAGTAAACATGCTACATAATCAAAACATGATGAATCATAATATAAACAAATATTTGGAAGTGGAAACACGCCCCAGCTGAGTATCTAATTGCAGAATTGGCAGCTTAACTCTAGCTGTCTTTTTATTCCATACAAATGACCTAATCATAGAATTGATCTCTTTCAAAAACTAACTTTAACCTTTACCAGAATATTAGTAAAAAGAAATATCAAAAGAGGTAAAATAGACATCTTAATCAGTGCCACACATCCTAATAAAGTTAAAGGAAGATTAGTCAATTTATCCAACAATTTCTGAATCTTAACACTGGTAGGCTTCATAATTATTCTAAACCAAATTCCCATAATGACCTGTAACGAAAGAACCCAAATACCGAATGAGATCGGTTTTTAATGCATGCTGTTTTAAATCTTCTGGAAGGCGTTAAAGCCTGGTGTTTAAAATTAAAATTTCAGTTTTACAGGGATTAATTTAATAGCCCTCTATTTGTTTGAATTTCCTAAATTCTGCCATTGTTGACTGCAGATTTAATTTTTCTGGAGCTAAGTATAGAATAGCATCCTCAGCAAAAAGTTTCAATTTCGCCATTCCATCAATCGGGGCTCTAATATTCCTATTAGCTTGTAATCTAATAGTAAGAGGTTCAAGAAAAAAGGTAAATAAAAGGGGTGATAAGGGGCAACCTTGCCTGGTCCCACGAATTATATCTATTAACCCTGTTTTGGCCCCATTAACTAATATCTGAGAGCTATTTATCTCTTCTAGAACAAAGAAATCTCTTAATGCCAACTGAGCCCGATATGTGGAGCACACAAGTTTAGAAGCATAGACCAATGACTGCTGGAGCTTTACGATTTGTCTTAAACGTTCCCGAGTTTTCCTGGCAGAAGCGGCTATCATCTTCCGTGGGCTGCGGCCTTAAAACCCCCAGACAGAAAACATATCAGCTGTCCCTTCATTAATAGTAAAATAATCTTGTAGCCAGCGTCTAGACTCCTCAAGCCATACTGGATCTTGAAGAAGGAGGAGGTCCATCTGCCACTTGGACCTGCTCTTTTTAGAAGCACCCATTTCTATGCCAACCTGAACATAAGAATTATCAGAAAAGGCATTCACACCAATGTCTGCATATCTAAGAAACAATAAGGCTTCTTTGTTTCAGGTTTCAGTTGTTTTTACCCTCTATTTGAAGTAGCCATTTTCAAATCCTGAATATAGTTAAATTCGCCCCCAAACACTATTTGCCCCGAGACCCCGATCAGAAGTTTGTAAAGTGTACGTAATGCAAATGCATTGTCAGTTATTGGACCATAATAAATAGCAAAATTCAGAAGCTGTCCATTTAACGAAACCTGTACCCACATCCATCTCCCCTGCGGATCCCTTTGCTCCTGAAGAAAAACCCAATCAAATTCCTGAGAAAAATAAATAGCAACCCTCCGCATTGCAATACCCGCTGAAGCAAAAAAACTCTTGAAAACGGAGAAGTGTGGCTCAATGGTTAGAGCGGCAGACCCTGATGCAGAGGTCTAGCCCGGGACCAGGGTTCAATTCACAGCCTCGGCGGGTCTTGGGCTCAAAAAGTCCACTGACCTGATAATTCTCGCCTCAGTGCCTATTCTAATCAGAGAGTCCCACTCTGCAACTATGGGCAATAGCTTGCTTAATCTCCACAACGGCCCTCACAACGCTAAGGATGCCTGGCCTTCACCCTTGGGGTACCCAGGAGTGTACGCCTCACAGGGAAAGCCAGGACGGGTTCCACAGCGGTATTCGTACAAGCGTCTTGAGACCCTTGCGGGTGAGTAGTGCGCTATACAAGTATCAATTTACATTCCTGGAATATAACATTTTGGGGTGTTTGTTTTCAGATGAGTTTTCTGAAAGAAAAGAATTTGAGATTTTAAAGTAACTAGCCACAAACCACCGTATTTACGTCTAGTCAATATTCCATTGACGTTGACAGATAGAATCTGGCATTTACTAGATAAACTCATGCTACCAGATAGAAAAGGAAAAAAAATAAGAAACATTATAAGAACCAATATTAGCTGTTGTTCTATTCTCAGTTGATTCCTACACCATTTAGCACTTTTCTGATAGCATCTGCTCATTTTTTCTGTTAACCCAAACTGCCCTAGCACTCCCTCAACAACCACCCAAAAGCCCTCCTCCCCTTTGGAAATGTGGCTAATCCTGCTATCCACATACCGCGCCCCCCCCCCCCCCCCCCAGTGCTTGTGCTGGTGCCCTGATATTGCACCACAAAGTGACCACCCCCCTCCACAGAAAGCAAAACTGAATCTTCAAAATCAAGACTCTGCAAGTCCTAGAATCCACTAACCAAATATTCAAAATGAATTCTTTAGAAGAAGCAGCAACTCTAAATGCCAATCTTCTAGTTTAGACATAGAATAGCATTGTAGCATTATAAAATAACATGACTCAAGACCAAAAAAAAAAAACAGTTATTTTCCGACTGAAATTGCCTTAAGCAGCTCCTGTGCTTCTTCTATACGAGTGAACAAGTGAAACTTTCCCTGGACAAGAACTTTGAGTTTGGATTGTTGCGCAATAGAAACTTGTGCCCCTTGATCCTCAAACAAGTATAATGACTTGAGAAACTCTGTGCGTCTTCTAGCCGCTGACGACGACATGTCAGAAAAAATTCTACATTTAACTCCATTTTCGGTTTCGAACTGTCTCATCTGGATTGCCTTAATCAGAACTTTTTCCTTTATGCGATAATCTGCAAAGTTAGCAAGTATTGTGCGAGGGAACTTCTCATTAGGAGGAAGATGAGCGGGAACCCGATGAGCCCTTGTTAATGATAAGTCACCGGAAAACTCAGGTATCACAGCTTTCTTCATAAAAGTTTCAACCCACTTGAGTGTATCGCCCCGTTAAAGCCGTTCCGGAACACCAACTATCCGAAGATTAGAGCGACATGAAAAATTCTTAAATCCTTCAATCTTATTCTCCATAATAGCTTTTTCCCGAGAGACTGAATCAACTTGCTGAAAAACACCATTCATTTGATCCTCAAGGGAGGAGATCCTTGATTCAGCCTCATGAACATGAACAGGAAGACCTTTCTGCTCTGCCTCTCCCGCTGCATTTGCATGTGGCACTGCCACTGCATTATCTTCGACAGACATTGTTAGAAAAGAGAAAAAAGAAGAAAAAATTAGGATAATGTTTTATGCACAATGTAGGGAACTATAATACTTCAATCTTGAACAAACCTACAGCCAATACATAGAATATACCTACTCAGCAGCGAAGATTTTTCCCTTCCCAATCCAGACGTCTCTGGGTAAATGTGAGTAGAGGTCTCTGAGAAAGCGCGACTGAACCACTCAGATTTGACCATTAAACCAAACCAACATTTGTGGTGGCATTTCATGTAGTTACTACAAACCTATTGTTAGAAATGGGATCTTTGGTTGGCTAAGGCTTGCGCCACAGCCAGGCAGAGACCACCACTCTAGTCAGGGTGAGGGAGTTACACGCCAAAGATAACCCCTTCTCTCCCACTTGGTAGCTTGGCACATCGGTCAGGCTTATCCCAGAGGCAATGTGTAAAGCATTTGCGCATGCACACAGCAACAATATCCCAGGCACACTACAAAAGGAACTCCACAAAAGGTTCTATCAAAAATAGCCTTTGTATTCTCATAACACATTAGAATAGTACTCACATAACATACTGGTGCCACCTGGCACTAGGTCATATCTACAAGGGATTATGTACACCTGACACGGCCCACTGGACCACTGTCAGAACCATCACAAAGTGAACTTAGTAAAAGTAAGACATATCATAAACGTACAACCGGTAATCACAGGTAACCACTGTACTCAGCCTGTAACATAAGCCAAATTATGCACAGTATCACATTAGGCACTAATATCATTCTGCGCCAACCTCACCAGCGTAAACACATTATGCAATCATCTCATAAGTCTAAACGCAACAGACCCTCACCTCTTAAGCATAACTCACATTAGCGACATAAATCTCACAGTAGGAAATAGTCTCCTTGGCATCAACATATTACGCACATAATCCCATCCCCAAATGCATTTAGAGGCATGAATCATTATAGAACATCACATTTCCTAATAGCACATCAATCACGAACACCTTGCCAACTGGCCTTCTCTAAGGGACTTAACACCCGGTGTCCAAAATGTCAGGGCTGCTGCCTATGCAATTGCGCCATTGCGCTAGGGCCAAGTAGTGCATCTCACCCCTATCTCCTAACATGCACCCAAAGAACTGTAGCCTAAATGTAGCAGCTGCCCACTACTTGCTGGGCAGCTGTGAATACCAAATGAGGGCCTAAACAGAGCAGCTGCCCACTACTTGCTGGGCAGCTGTGAAGCAGTTAGAGGCCTGGGCATCACTGTGCCCGTCTGTCCCCCTCAGGGACTCTATAAACAAAACTGCGCAAAAAAGTTGCAGCTACCTGCACTCTCGCAAGGCAGCTGGGAATACTCAATTAGGCCCTGGCACAACTGTGCACTCTGGGCCTCTTTTGGGGCTCTCCAAACAACCATGCCCCACAAACATGGCAGCTGCCCTCTAGCAAGCGGGGCAGCTGTAAACCAAAATAAGGGCCCAGCTCTACGGTGCCCTTTGGCCCCAACGCAACCTATAAAATAACTTGCCCCACGTTGGAGCCACACAGGCTCTGTAAACAAAAGATGCCCCTCTCGGTGGAGCGGCCCGCTGCCCGATGAGGCTGCTGTGACTCTGTGCCTCTCCCAGGCACTACATAACTCGAGCCCCACTCACCGGCTAGGGGCGAAGGCAGGACTCTCCTCTTTGCGCTGCGGTCTCCGCTTCCTGCTGTGGGGACTTTACACGGGAAGCCCTAGAGACTCTGGTAAGGCCTCTCTGCTTGCTGGCGCCCACGGGGCTCTCCATCACTCTCAGGAGCCCTGCACAGGCAGGCACCGTCCTCTTCACTCAGGCCCCCTCCTGGGACCCGGGACTGCTGCATGGCAATTTCCAGCATGGGGCTTCCCTTCCTCACGGGTGCACCGCTCTGCTCTCGCGTCTCCGGTGGGTGGGACTTCCTTTCCAGAGGCAGATGTCCTACCCCGCTCCCGACATCGCGTTGCCTGACTTCCTTTCCGGCCTCCGGCTGCAGCAGTGAGACGAGGGGCGGGCTCCGACTGTAACATAAAACGAACCAGACAACATGCGGGGTGGGCACCTGCCATAAAACGATAGCAGGAGAGCGGGATGGGCACACGCACTCCATAATATTGAACAAATCCAATGCGGCCATGACGCAGGGTGGGCACCCAGCATGACATTGGTAAAAGCGTGGGAATCCGTACGCCGGGATTCCCTCGAGGATGATCGCAGCCCAGCGCTGCAAGAGGAGAGCAGAAGCTCTCCTCCTCAGGGCAAACAAAGCGATCTACAGCAATGGAAACAAAGCCCTCACCAGGGGAATCCAAGCAAAGCACTCCCAGCATGCAAAAATAGTGCTCAAAGTTCTGAAGGTCCTGGGCTGCCAAGGGCAGACGAAATGTGTCCTAAAAGTCCTCCTTGGCATCAATGGGCAATGCAGGGCCCAGGGATGCAAGCACTCATGGCAGCCCTCCCTGGGCCCCAGCAGCAGCACGCTCTGGCAGGACTCTGGAATAAGAAGTGAAAATTTTCATGGGGTCACAGCTAGGGGTGGGCGGGAATTGCGTAATCACGTTATGCAACTCTTCGCGAAAATGTAAAAAATCTCCGCAAACACGCAGGAATATTGCGAAGATGCGGAAGTGCTTTTCCTGCCTGTTTGTAATATTTTCTGCGTGATTGTGTTGGAAATGTCTCGCCAACTTGCCCATGCGATCGCTTAAGGACGCGCCATCTTGTTTTCACTTGTCCCGCCTGCTCGCAATGCTTATTTCCTGTTCCGGGTGATGCAATGCACGCTCTCTCCCGTTCGCGATAAGTATTTCCTGTTCGGAAACGCTATTGCCTGTTTGCAACGCTTTTTGCGTGCTCAGGGGGAAAATATCACGCAAACTTGCCCACGCTGTCGCAATGGGTGCAGCCATCTTGTTTTTCACTCTATTGCTATGGTTCTGGGGCCTGCTTTTCAATCCGCCCTCCATATTTTCAATCCTTTGTTTCTATAAACTTTTTTTTAATCTTTTTTATTTATTATCTCTCAAACTATTTTCCTGATTCTATATTTTTTGTTTTTGTCTACTTTTTGTGTTTTTTAACTACTTTTTCTATTACCTGCTTTTTTCATTTCTTTTTGAATTTTTACCTTTTCTTTCCCACCACCCCCGCCTACCCCAGAACCATGGCAAAGGGCCACAGGGCTCGTCATAGCCAGAGCCGCGACCGCATTCCTTGCAGAAGGTGGCGCCCAGAAGGGGTGCAGGCACAGGCCTTATTTGGGGAGGTGGAGTTGGCTGCACTGGTTTTCATTGTGCAGCGCCACCTCCCCTTAACCCTGGCAGCAGGCGGCAGGCTTGGGTCCGGGTACGGGCTCTGGGAGCGTCTGCAGCATTGGGGACAGGTGCGCCGGGCAGTGTTTTCACTGCTCTGGTGTCCGGCGCACACAGAACCAGTTGACGCACCGGTGGTCCGATATCCTGGACCGGGAGCAGGGCCTGCTGGACTTGCTAGGAGTGGAGGTCCTGGGTCTTGGTGAGTAACATTTAATTATTACTAATTTATGTCTGTTCTTCTACTCGGTGTTATATAGTGCAAATATCTCTTTTCCGACCAGCTAGAATGCTGCTGCTTACATTACAGGTAAATTACGTTTAAAAGTCTTCTGTGATTGTTATGATACAGGTGCTCAGCGCTACTTATCTAACTTGTTTGCAACTTTGCGTTTGCGCTCGCTTACCGTGATTATGTAAGAGTTTATTTCAGAGAACTTAAGTTAGGTAATGCTAGAGTGACTCTAGTCCTTCCTTTGTCCTGTCACTAAGAGATAGGGGTGGTTTGATACTTAGGTTTAGTTATTTATTAGTATGAGTTTGTAATTTTTTAGTGGTCTACGTGACGCCCCTTCTGTTACATCACGTGCTGCTAGTGCTTACCCCAGTCCTTAGTAGAACCTTTTGTAGTTTGTTCAATGAGTGGTAATAGGCTTAGCACTAGCAGAACATCAGCATCAATCAATCAACCAACAATTTGGTGTATGCAAAAATGTAGTCATTTATGCATTTTTGAGGACTAAAAGAAGTGGAAATGCATACTTAATGTACAATTGGCATGCCTGGAATAGGTGGGCAAGGTCAGGTGGTACGTACTACTTAGGCTTAGTTAGTATTCTGGAATCCGAATAGAAGACTGGATTAGTACCGATAAATATTAAGTAGTCGATCCGCGAATCCCCAGATTCTACTTGTTGACCAGATGAGATAGGTCAATTTTATTGCAATTGTTGTTTACATAAATTTATTTTTGACCGTCCTTTAAAAATGTTTAACTTTTTTCACACCAATCATCCATGTTTGTCTCTTTCTTATATCTTTCATGATCAGCACCCAGGGGCAAGAAGACAGGGTCTGAGTCGGCGGGAACACAAGAACAACACCCGGGACAGGAGGACCACGACGAGGGCTCTTCTGCTGGCCCTAGTAAGTCTTCTTGTTTTTAATATTATTAATTCTTATTTCCTAACTTTTACTGCACCATATTTTTCCCGAACTATTGTTTCCGTTTCCTAATGCTATTTTTTCCCAACAATTATCCTTCAATCTGGACTATCTGTTTCTAATTTCTTGTTATCCCTGCCTCTAACTGCCTCTGCTATGATGACTCTCTGTACTACTACTATTAGTCTGTCTGTAGCTAAGCTTGCCCAGTTGGCCACTCTTTCTTTAAAATGTTTTAAATAAAGCTCAGATTCAACAGTAGCTCTAGCCATTGAGTCCAGTCCTTTGGGTTGTCCTCTTGTACTACTTCTAGTCTTATTGATCTTGAGTCTTTGTTAATCTTGAGGCTTTTCGACAATTCCCACCAACAAATGCCCAACCAGATTTTACTATTTTGATAGGATAGGACATACTACTACTGTTGTAGAGTTTTTGCACATACAGAACTTTGCACAAGAAAATAGGATGTTGGTGATGGGAGGTTGGACCTTCCTCACACCTCAATCAGAAGTCCAGAACCCACCACAATCCCCTCCCCATCTAGCTATAGTAGTGTCTCGTCATAACTATAAGCTCTGCGAACCCTTCCCCCATGATACCCAACAAGTAGACAACCCAGAACATAACACACCCGATCTCTCAGTCGTGGAAGCAATGCACATGCACACCCTTCCTTTCGCTCGCTCACTCGTGTAAGTCCACACCAAATACCACTGAGTCTATGTAAGTTCAAACGTTTTCTTTTCAATTGACAAGCTCTGTAGGTTGTTCTATAATGCAAAACCAACAGGAAAATGCATAACATTAAAACAATAAACATTGTTACATTTAGTTACAGGTACAACAACTACAAGTCCATGGAAAAAAATGGGGAATCATGATAACTGAGCAGTGGTGGAAGCACCACCATCCCCTTGGAAGGAATATAGTTTATATAAAATTATGAATGAAGATCTCTGAGCAAATTCTGAGGACCCCTCTCCTTAGAAGAACCTAGTACTGGTAGTTGTTACATCATAAGCTCTGCAAAGCTCTGGTTTGTAGAAGGGAATCTTCCTGCTGTAATGAGAAAAATGGTGCACGTTAGTATATTGCAAGCATTTCTCAGCCGTGCCAACAAGTGCAGCATTTTTATGGATAAGCTATATGGACTAACACCAGAACTCAATAAAAAAGTGGCTTGGTTATGTTTTGGTTGACTTTGTACGCAGCGCTTAGACAGTAGCACTATGAGGCCATGTGGGCTCAAAGGTGTCTTATACAACAAACTGCAAGGTAACGCCGCGTGTGAAAACATAAAAGACACAAAGGTCAAATGGTTGCATGGCTCGGGCTAACTAATCAAAGACTAGAATGACCCTGTGGACCATATATAGCTACTAGTGTCTACTTTACTACTACCTGATTTGTACTAGTGATGTATGTTGTATATGTCTGTATTACTAATATCTCATTTTTCAATCTTGCTACCGAAAAATAGGGGATGGTGTATATGACAACTAAAAAATGTGTAATGTTTTTTCTAGGTGCACTACCGACCACCAGTGCCGGGGCCAGCAGCGAAGGCGACACGGCTGGAGAGGATGCAGCAGTTGCAGATGGAGCTGCAGGGGGTGAGCCAGCACCAGTGGCGGGCGGTGGTAAGTTAGATTCCTAATCCTTACTTATTGACATTACACTCACTGCAAGGGTGTACTGTATAATGTACTGTTGAGACTTAGTAAGTAAGAAGTTGTTGTGAACGTTTGAAGAGTGAAGACACCCTTTAATTGGCATTAGTTAAGGCATTAGTGGCTGGAGTGTTGAGTAACCAATGGGCTCTTCTATCTGATTCCAACTCTGCTGTGAAAGTTTTCTGGAGATGACTAAAAGTCAGATTCATGGATGGTGTTGAACTAAAAGGGAAAGACGGGTGGAAGGAAGAAGGACGGGCGAGATTTAATATTTATGACTGACAGAGAAGGATACGTGTGATGCATGCATGCATGCATGCATAGGTGGCTGATAGGAATCAGATGCATGGTTGGTTGAATGCCTGAAAATCTCCCACAAATGTTAAAGCCCAAGGAAGTGGGAGGATAGATACTTACCACAAATGTTATGTACTGTGCTTGATAGTGCTACCATGCCACTATGTGTATAATTAACTTGTCTTACTGCTTTTCTAAGAGTATATTTTACATAAGTCTTGTTTTTTCTTTTTGATATATTGCTACTCCTTCCACCGGGAAACCTGATCGGAAGGAGTTGGCCGCCAAGGCCCGGCCCCGGAAGCTGGAGGCCATCCAGCGTGAATATCGTCAGCTGGTGGTCCTGGAAGTGAAGGAGGAGGAGGAGGAGGAGGAGGCAGCAGCAGCTGCATCCTGCTCCAATGCCCTGGGGCCCAGCCGCCTCCCTCCAGTGGTACGGCGCCACCATCTGGCAGCCGCCCACCGCCGCCATTCCTTCAGCATCACTAGAACCCCCACACTGTGGCTGCAACTGCTGCACTTTGAAGCGCTTTGTCGCCCTTCTTGAGGAGCAAGTGCTTGTCCTCCAAAGTCGATCCCGTCAAACCTAAAGAGACCCTGTTCATTGCCCATTTTTTATTTATTCTTTTGGTGAGTGGGAATCAGGCGTTGGGGTTTCGCGTTTTGGACAATTAGGTTGGACTTTCTCTTTACGGACATTGGTTGGGGTTAGGGAGAGGGGCGGGTCAGGGTTTGTGTTTTTGTACATATTTTATTTTTGTTAGGGTTATTAAATCAATATTTCTCTTTTACATACAATGTTGTTAATGTTTTGTGGGTGGGGTTACTGTTTTACATAACACTGTTTCCTTGCTGGTGCAGGGCCGCCCATAGCCAGTGTTTGATTTAAATAATTGGCTGACTTTGTAAGACACAAACAGATAGATGTGGCACCCCTCACTTATTTAAGTTGTTCTACTAGTACTGTCAGTCTCTCTCTTCTAGTCTATGCATTCTTTAACTGGACTCAAAGGGGTGTGTGAATTTATTGAAAACATGTCCATTAATAATTATGCTTCCCCCAAACTTCTCTTACCTTTGCATGATGTTTAACTTAGGCACAGCAATGGCTGCATGTAGACACTGGCAGCAGCATTTGCAAAAAGAAAACGAGACAGTCAGTCGCCTGAGAGAGTCTGGTAGAGGAGCAGTAGAAAGAAGTACAGTATAGAACTTACTGCAAAACAATAATCTGCACAAATATTTTACAACAAAACATAATGGTGGTGGGGATAGCCTAGTACAAAGAGTTACAAACTATAGTTGTGTCGAGTCACTTGACTAGGCCTACAGTACACTGGCCACAAGCATAACCGTGCTGTGTAGGAGGATGACAACAAATCCAATCTATGCCGGCAATTAATGCGGATGTATAGGTTCCTTTGGTAAATCAAGTCAAGTCAAAAACTTTATTCGGAAGCATGTAAATCATGTCCATAAAAGTACATACATAAAATACATCTTAAATAGAAAATACATGTTGATAGAAAATACACTTTACAATCGCAATCAGCAAAAAAAAATACAGTATGATACATATAATGGATCAAATAACACACTTTAAAAAAGTTTCCAATAAATAAATTATTTTAAAAATTGTTATTATATTAAAAATTCATGCTTTATCTAGAACTAATTGCCTTGAGTAAATAACTAGCCGTATAAAAACAGATGTCAGGGTGATGCAGATTAAAAAGTAATTTCATTGCCGCTTTGATGGTTCTTGCTCCAAATTTAATAAATAAAGGTTTTAAAAAGAATTTACGATATTCACTATACAGGTTACATATAAGTAAAAAGTGCTCTGTGCTTTGTTCTGAAATGTTGTCGCACCGACATGGACCTGTAGGGCGCATCTTAATCTCAGGGAATGCAACCAATAGGTGGGCCGTACCCATCCTCATCCTGGTAAGAACAAACCGATGTTGCCCTTTAGTTACCTGGAAGAGGTAAGGGTGTAGGCCCACAAATTCGTTCAATTGGTTGTAACGTATACAGGTGGAAAGTTTAAGATCATCCGTAGCTCGTCTTTCTGCACAATGATTTAAAAAGATTGATTTCAGACTCTCCTTAGAAAGATCCGAAGCAGAACAATGATCTAATGTAACGTTTAACCCAAACACATTAGAAAAGGATTCAATTGTGTATTTAATCCATGGGATTTTGAGAAAATAGTCTAGACGTAAACAATCCTCAATGATAGCCCTATTAAATGAGGTTTCGTCTTTCATCCAGACCGAACGCCATAGTATCAAAGGTCTCAACAATAATAGATCATTTAGATGGTGTAGTTCTAGTTCTTTGTGGACCAAACTATTAGCAGTGGATGTCGGGAGGCACAATAATTTTTTCAGAAATGTATTCTCTTCCACCTGTAGAGGTTCTACCCTGGATACCCCCCATACCCCTGCTCCATAGAGAGCAGCCGAAAGACACCTAGCTTCAAAGATCTTAAGCATTTCTTTGGGTCTTCTACTACCTAATTTACTTGCAAAAGTAAATATTCCATTGGCGCTCCTGATCATTTTGTCGCGCACCACCTTATGCTCGACATCCCAGCGACCATTTTTGGAAAAGGTGACCCCCAGGTAGCAGAAATTTTCCACACACTGCACCACTTGGCCATCAATAAGATACCTATAGGGTTTTTTAGATTTAACATTTCTAGCTCCACACTCCATCACATATGTCTTGCTCTTGTTAATGACCAGCTTTCTTTTTTCAATAAAGGCCACAAAGTTGTCCATCAAAAGCTGTAGACCCGAGGAGTCCTAGAGAGCAACACAGCGTCGTCCGCATAGAGTAACACGGGGATGGTGCTTGTGTTTACTCTAGGGGCGTCCGCTGGTGCCTTCTTAAGGATCGAGTCTACTTCATTAATAAACAGAGTGAAAAGCAAGGGTGCCAAAACACACCCTTGTCTGATACCTCTCTTGACCCTGAATTTGTCTGTACATTCGCCCGAAGTCCCGTACCGAACACTCGAGCTAAGCACAAACGGGCCAGAAAGTATATAATTTCCCTAGGTGCTCCCATTTCTAGCAGGGTAGTCCATAGTATGGCGTGATCCACCAGGTCAAAAGCGCTGCTCAGATCAGCGAAACAGAGGTACAGTGAACTATTTTTTGCTCTGGTGTATTTCCCTATCAGGAGTTCCAGGTTTAAACATTGTTCAATGCAACCTCTTCCTTTCCTGAACCCATATTGGCAGTCTGTCATTATCTGATTAGACTCTGCCCACTCTTCTAGTCGGACGAGGAGTACGCGGCTCATAATCTTGACGGACGAATCCAACAATGAAATTGGCCGGTAGTTTTTAACGTTTCCTCGGTCCCCTTTCTTGTGAATGGGAACGATTATTGATTCAGACCAGGTACACGGGATAGTATAGCTAACAGCAGCATTAAAAACTTTGACTAGTACTGGCCCCCAAGTCTCAGGTGCGGATTTATACACATCGACTGGAACACCGTCGGGTCCCTGGGCCTTTCCGCCCTTACTAGCCCTAATACTATTTAGAACCTCCTGTAAGGTGATATCTAGGCTAAGTACTGGCCAAGAGCAACTTATCGGCAACAATACAGTGTTGGGATTAAAAATACCGGAGAAATGCTGTACCCATGATTCCTTACCTACGTTGGAGGTTAACACGGGGAGTTTATCATCTTTTAAAAAGGGGCTGTTTACTACTGACCAAAAAAGAGTACAATTTTTCGATACAGCCGCTAAATCAAATCTCTCCCAAGCTTCCTCTCGTAGTTCAGCTTTCCTTTGCTTAAGAGCTAAGTTATAGTCAGATCTGAGCTTAGCTACAACCGTTTTGTCTCTAGGTTTGGTGGATAATGCCATTTTTAATGTCTTCAAGGCCACAGTACATGCATTATTAAACCATCCCCTGGCTTTATTGTTAAAATTCCCAGCAGCCCTAGTAAACTTACCACTAATAAAAACATTGATTTTGGTAAAGTGAATAATACAGGCCTCCATATTTGACTTCTCATCAATAATTGATGTAATGTCATTTAAGCAGCATGAGATAATGCAATTAGAAGTTACTTCAGCTTTATCCCCAGCCCACCTTATTCTAAATCCGTTCGGCCTATGTACATCAATGTTTGTGATAGGGCTACTATCTGGAATAATGCAAAATTTCCAAAACCTAGTTTCAATAACAAGACAGTTATGATCACTAACCATATTATCTACAACCTTGACATCAGAGCTAAAATGAGCTAGTTCGGAAGACATACAAATAAAATCAATTACAGTGTTCGCCCCCCTCCCTACAAAAGTTGGCAAGCTATCACCCTTCCCATCCTGCTCAATCTCTAAGACCTCCATATCATAGGCGAGTAGGAAGGAGTTCAAAGTTTCTCCATATGTATTGTGTGGGAAATGTGTAGCTGACTCTCCAACACGGTTCAAGGTGCCACACAACATTTGATTAGAGAGAGGGCAAACAGAAATGTTAAAATCTCCAACATATATGAACTCAAAAACTGTATTAGAAGCTTTCATCAATTGTTTGATTGCGATGTCTAATTCTAAAATAACCATGTGTCTGCTAGCATCAAAAACATTATTATACATATTAATCAGTAAAATGTTTTTGTCTGCCTCATCAACTAACCACAGCAGTTGGGAATTATTGCCCACTGTGATATGCTCCTTCACCCTAATTCGCATTTTCACAGAAATCAAAATTAGCAAACCACCTTTGGCCCTCCCTGAGGTAGTTGCCACCGCTGGTAGCTCATATGCTACAAAACCATCGAGGCCCTTAAAGTTTAGACACCAGGTCTCTTGTAGACATAAGATATCGAATGTTCTGATTAATTCTAGCCACCCTAATACTTCAAATTTAGAAGCTAGTCCTGCTATGTTCCAACTAGCAATATGGCAAGATGTTGATGCCCCCTCTAAGATATTGCAAGATGTACTCACAGACTTAAGCAGTGTACTACCCATAGTATTTGGGGACTGATTTAGGTCTACTTCTGCGGGTGCTTCGGCAATCTCGTGTCTGACCTCTTGTCAATCACAGTTATTAAGACCAGACAGGGCATCAAACCTGTTGTGTAACAGCAGGCTTGGTGCTAGGGGAGTAGCCCAGCGGTTATGCATATTCAAGTTGTTATCCCATCCTAATGCTGGCGTTTTTGGTAGGGTTACGTTTTGCTGTTCCCCATAAAAGAATTTTAATGTTAGGGGAACCACCGTACCTCTTCTACGCTGAGGCGGAAGAATATGAGTTAAGACATTAGGGAGTACTTCAGGGTGTGCAAATGTCACCGCCACACAGTCCCCTTTAAATCTTTTGGGGCGATTCCCAATCCAGGGAACGCGTTTCACTGCTTTAATATCGTGCGCCAGTTGCTGTAACCCTCCAGGTGCTAACCTCATATTACCAGAGAGCCAATGGAGGGCCTTACTAGTCAGAGAGCTAGATGACTCGGTAATGCCGTCATCCAAAAGGGGAACATTAGCTAACACCAGTACAACAGGTGAGGCTTCCTCAATAAACTGCAGTGGGTCTGTACCGTGAACTTGTGCTTGTGGTAAATTTACTATCAACGGACGCCCTTCTGCTGTTGTTACGTGTTGATTATCTTTTGGGGCTGGCATATGGACTTGATTAGTTAGCACACCAGATGTCCCTTCTCCATCTTGGTTAAACGTTTACTTGGGTGTCTTTCCTCTATTTCTAACACTCTCCACCCTCCCCACGAACTTCGCAGTACCTCCGTGAAGCTCGAGACATGTAGTCCACTTCTTCGAACCCCACACAGTAAGTTATTGCGACCGCATGGCGGTTATTTTATCTGTTTTCACAAGCGTCTGCGCTTGTATGACAACCGCTAATTGATTTCCTCCATTGTTGCTTGCAGCACTGACGTGAGCCGCTTGTTAATGTGGAAGTGTAAGACTCCGTTCATTTTGTATAATCACCCCCGTTTCACCATCGTCCTGGTTTTTTGATCACTCTCTAAACTACCACTGCCTCCAGCATTTAACGCCCCGCACAATGGGAGTCACCTCTATGCATGTTCATTCATCATATCACCTCCCTCCACCTAGACAAACCGGTACACATCCGCTCACAAACTGCCGTTCTTTAGACCGCATGCTTTAATGTCACTTTCTTGAACCGCATGCACCGACCTTTTTTTTGGCGTCCTTCCACCCACGCGTTTTTGACTGCACGCACACAACTTTTTAATTGCTTATTTTTCCGTTGATCTAATATGCAGTTATTGTATCCTTCCCACAGTGCTCCTTGACAAAGGACTACACGAGTCCGAAATGCATTGGAGCATACCTTACAATATCAATCATTGGATTACTGTCAATGGAACATATGGCGTGATGTAACGCCTCTGTACAATGGATGTCTTGAATATGTACTAAATATATACAAACTTTGAAAACCTTCTCATTTGAACTATTTCTTGAATCAGCGACGCTGAACTCTACAAGTGTGCCCGCATACAGGGATGTGCTTACGTATTACGTAACACACTCTGTAGGCTACCATATCCATATCAATATGCTAAGGGAGAAAAAGGAAATGCATGCATGATGATGAGTGATAAGGAGACCAGGATTACATACAGTTTGTGCTCATTTGTTCTGGGCTTACTTTTACAGATAGCAAAGAAAATGTTTAAATATCTGTAGGGATGAATTATAAACAGAGAGCAAACCTAATGATATAATAACAATAAGAAAAACACACTGTTGTACAGATTGTAGACAAAAATTATGAATCAAATTATTTAAAAGATGATGAAAGTTGATACTGTTACTGTGTTATCCTGGTCAAAAATGTGGATTTGCATCTCAGCATTCCTCTTGGTCCTCTTGTCCATCAATCTTGGGTGTTGCCACTGCCTGCCTGGCAGACGTAGATTTATTGGTAAGGTAAGTGTGCATTGTATAGCAAAGGGTAAGGCCCGGCCTGTAATTGTAGATGGAAAAACAAAAGGGATATTGAGAAATAAAGTTGAAAACAATTAACAAGTTGTGGTGTAGTGCAACAAGAACACTTTCCGAGGCGGCATGTATGCATCATCTCTACTCTAGTCTGTTTCCAGCATTGACCTACAACAACAACAGGACAGAGCAGGCCCACAGTGATGGCATTCTTAGCACATCCTCCGTTTAGTGTACATTTTTTTAAAGAGTTGGACAAAACACATATCCAGCAACATATCATTTTACAATTTAAGTGACTAAATCAATGCACCACAGTCCCACCACCGCTACACTTGACTCCACTGCTACACGGACATTTAGGTCTGCTGTGGTTGTTGTTGACTTGTTTACCTTTTATGCCACTCATGAAACGTCCTGACTTAGTATTCCATCAATCATCTCCGATACTTGTACTGAGTGACTGCGAAGATCGGCCTGCAGTCGAAGTACAATTTTGTTATTAAACAACAGGAGTAGAAATATTATTGACTTGAGTCACTCTTTAGTGTGTAGATTCATACTAGTACACTTTGACTTCACTTCATGCACAACAAACAACAAAAACACAAACACCAATCACTCAAAGTCGGTGTCCAATGCATGCCATTCATTTTCATTACCTGTTCCTTCCCATCTTAAGTTAAGGGGCCGTCTCTCTCACCATCATCATCATGGTGCTGTTGCCCTTCTCACTGTGCAGTGTACAGATTGAGCCTCCTTCCTGTATTCAAAAGCAATGTATCAGGCTGCAGTAGAAGTATACATTTCTTATTAAAAATAGTTGCAAGAAGGGGGAAAATTCCTTGAGTTACTTTTAGTGTGTAGAATAATGATTATTACATATAGTACACAATGAAATAACTTCATGCACAACAAACAACAACAAAATCACTCAGTCTGCGTCCAATGCATGGCATCATTCATTACCCGTACCATGTCATCTTCAGTTAATGGGCAGTCTCTTTTGACTCAGAAAGAAGGATAGCTATAGTAGTCATCATCATGATCCACTTCTTTTGGAGGGACTAGGAAAGATTTGATTTTTTTTCTATTTAGCATCATCCAGTCATCATCTGTCTTGAGGGCAATGGATTTAGGGAGATTCAGGACGATGGAGAGCAGGATTCGGAGGACTGTACTGTGAAATGCAGATAGCTGAAATTTGTATATTGAAATAAAAAGAGTAGAAGACGGCGGTGATGGATTTGTTGTGATTCAAAGTTTGTAACCGGAAAGACAGACACACAATTAAAGGAAAATAAGGGACGAAGACAGTAATTGCAAGCCTAATTATCAGGGAAGTATAGCTCATCCTCAAACTTTGGGAGTTCAACCTGAAGTAGGTAATCATCATGTAACACACTAGTTCTGTCACCTGAGCCGCTGTCCCCATTTTCCTCCCTTGATTCGTGTATTTTGTAATTTGGTGGTATGAAGTGCTGATTCATTTTGATCACTGTTAACCTCTCCACGTTTTTGGGCGAGAGACTGGTCCTTCTCATTGTTACAATGGAAACAGCAGCACTGAAAACACGTTTGGAAGAGACACTTGCGACAGGGCAAGCCAAATACCTTATCGACAGCCTGCTAAGCAGTGGCCATTGGGCCCTTTTCCCATACCAATATCGCAATGGGTTTTGCTCAATGTACACCTCTGTTGGGTCGTCCAGATGGGCCTGGACCATCCGCTCAATGTTCAGGGGTGCTAAACTTTTTTTGGGCTCTTTTCTCTGTGCATGCACTGGTTTTACCAATGCCTAAATGTAAATACCAATCCCGTAAAGATGCTACTGGGCCTAATGATCCAGTTACTGCTCTTGTCGATAGTGATGGTGAGTGTTCTGAGCCAAACGCACTGCCCTCAGCCTCCGAAGTTGCACTTGATGCCTCATGCCCTTCTGCAGTACTTGTTCTGGGTTGATCTTGCAGGCTTTTAATTAGCAGACGTTCATTTTCAAACTTACTCGCTGCCTCAGCTATCCAAGTTTTGTAGCGGGCAACATCCATCTCTGAAAAAGGAATTAAGGTTTTCAGTGCCAACTTTTCCTGTGGATCCAGAATTGTGGCAGAAATGTAATGTTCTTGTGACAAAATCTGATGTTGCACCCTTGTATTGTCAGCTAAGCGAAGGGCTAAGCTCTCCACCAACTCATAGGTCTCTTTTTTTTCCTCTACACCTTTGTATGATTCAGAAACCGCCTTTAGCTGATGCTCTAGCATTTGCGATAATGGGATAGCTCGGTCCATAGTACAGTCCTCCTTGCCGACTTCATGTGTGAAGACCTCAAAAGGATGAAGCATCTCAGTCAGGCATTTAATTAGGCACCATTGGTCCATCTGAAGGGTCATGCCTTTCACAGTAGCATCCCCTCTTCGCATGACATATTCATTGAGTGGCCTGTACTGCTCAAACAGATGGTCAGGCATGTAATAAGTTGAGTTCCAATGTGTTGCCACATCCTGGATGAGTGCATTCTATAGTCACGTTGAATGATCCTCAGCTGCTTCGGAGGTTTAAAAGAATGACTGAAATGAGTGCATATTCTTCGGCAGGGGGTCAGTAAGTTGCTGGCTATGACTTCTTTTTTTAGAAAGTCTTGAACTATAATGTTTATGCAGTGCTCCAAACACGGAACCCTGAAATAGGAACCAAGCTCCAAGGCCTTAAGCACATTACTGCCATTATCTGTGGAAACAAAACCAATATTAAGCCCTCTTGGGCGCAGCCATTCAAAAACCTTGCTGCGAAACTCTCCCAAAATGTTTACAGCAGTATGAGATTTCTCCATGACGAGCATGGCTACAGTTGCATGTTTCCGTGGAGCTTTAAAAATCTCAGCTGTGTCAATAGCACCTACTTCAGATAGCTTATCTCTAACCCCCACATAAGAGACCCAGTGTGCAGTGATGCACATGTAATCTGTGGTTTGGGGAATGGTCCACATGTCTGTTGTCAGGTGGATATTGTGAACAGCACTCTGCTGCAAAGCTTGTCCAACCAATTCCAGCACATCATGATGTAGTGCCGGAAGAGCGATTCTTGCGAAATAGGACAGGCTGGAAACTTTCCATTTAGGGCTGATGGCTGACACAAATTCAAGGAAACCCACCCCTTCCACAAACGAAAAAGGGAGAAGGCCCAGCGCTAGCATTTTAGCCAGCTTCGCATTGTACAACCGTGCTGGTGGGTGGTTGCGTTGGAACTGCCCCTCCAACCTAAGTATTCTCTCAATGGTAGGCTGGATTAACTTCCTTTGTGGTGCTGTTGTTTTCATTAACCCACTTTGTTTCATTGCAGTACCCGGTCGCCTTGGTGTCTCAGCCTGACTCTGAGTATGGCTCTTACTTCGGTGCCACTGAGATGTTGCTGAGGATGATGTGGTTGGTACCACTACACTACTGGGGACAGGGCTAGAAATGCCTCGCTCTTTACCTTCCACCGCGATAATATCGTCCCCTGATTCTTCATGCCCAACGTCAATGGGTTGAGTTTTCTTACTTTGTTGTAAGTGAAGTAGGTGATCCTCCCACACGATAGTGTGGTGTATTTTAAGATGACTTGTTTGGCCTCCTGTACCATGGTTTGTACATAGCTTACCCCGCAGAACACCTTGTCAACAAATTGTGCATATAGCAACGTTCTCCTCCTTAGTGCTAACCAAAAAGAAGTCCCAAACTGGGAAGGAGAACTTTCTGGCGCTGCTGGATGTGCCACTTTCAATACCAGATGAACTGGAGGATGTGCTTGGAATGTAACTCTGTGCAGCTACACTGTGACTTCTACCACTACCTACTGAGATGGCTGAGCTGGATGTAGGTCCCTGCCGGGCCTTCGAAAATATGGCAGCTGGAGGTCGTGGTGGTGTAACCTGTGTTGGTGGTATCCGTGCTCCAGCCCACACATCAGCCTTTTGGGATAGGGTAATAATGTGGGTCTCCATTCCCTTTGGGGCGTGAATGATGTGTCTGATGACTGGCTCATCATCATCAACATCATCCCCCTCTTGTACATCTACCTCCATAACTCTAAGTCTTTCTGTAACCTTCCTTTTCACTAGCCTTGTCTTGTGATGTGCATCACTCTCAGACTGAGCTGGTGGCTTCCAAGTGGCATCACGATCATCAGAGGCAGGGTTTGAAGAAGATGTTGGATTAAGACTCCTTTTCCTTGCTGGTGGTCTGGAAGAAAATAGATCTTCTGAAACAGTGGTTTGCTCCACTTTGTCTGCAGGAAGCTCGATTTCCTGAAATGCCCCTACTACAGGATCAACAACTACTATTGTGGGCTGTTCTTGCGGCTGCTGCTGTTCTTGTAGCTGCTGCTGCTCTTGCGGCTGCTGCTGTTCTTGCGGCTGCTGCTGTTCTTGTGGCTGCTGCTGCACACTTATCTGCTGAGTTTCCGCCTGCGTTGATTATGTACTACTTTGCGAGAATGACATTTCAACATCGCTGCTCGTTAGTAGACTGGCTACCTCTGCGACACTCAAGGGCTTGGGTCTAGGTTGGTGGGGTTGGACCGCTGTTGCAGAGGTGCTGCTCCCAGCTTGGTTCCCAGACAACGCTGCTGCATGCGTAATTTTTTGGATCCCAAAAAATACATTGGCCGCACACCATTTGTGGTTAGTGGCACTTCCTTTTTCTATTCCTTCTTCTCACCGGCAACTTTCTTGGTACTGGAGGACTTGGTACCTTTCTTCAGATGTCAGGAAGGACGCAGGTGCACAAGTTACAGAGATGTCTGTGGTAACACGTGGACGTGATGTGCAGCAGGACTTCTGTCTGGTAGTACAAGGGGTGATGATGATGATGATGACACATCCTCCTCCTCTGTCTTTTTGTGCATCTAAAAGCAAATAAGCCAGGAGAGAAGAACATCAGTGAAATGTTGCATTTGTTGTTGTGGTTCAACAATTACTACTGTACTAGTACAAACAAAGAAATAAAAGACATAGTCTAGCCATTTCTGAGACTTTGTCAGCAAGGGCTATGATGTACTGCTGTGCACACACTACTCTATCAGGAAGGATAGGAAAGAGAATAAGAACAACAACCATAATACAAATGTAATGGAAGTGGGGTGGACCCTGTTTGGCATTACATTATTTGAGCATCACATCATTCAGGGAGCTGCTGCTGGCAAAGGGGATTGATGGATGGATGGAAGCAGTAAGCCAATAGGAAAACCATGCAGGCCTATATGGCAAAAGCAGCACACTAAATAACTCCCACCACAAAAGGCCAACAGCCACATGGACACTCGCAAATAAAAAGCAACAAGCAGGAGGCATGGGAAACACAATGAACTGACAAAAGGTCTATAAAAGCCAGGCAAAGGATGCATGCTAAAGCACACTGCTTTGCCTTTTTAATGCAATAAAATGCAAAAACGAAAATACACAGGCCAAAAAAAAGGTCTGCACCCGCCTTCCCATCGGCTAAATAATGTCTAAAAGACTGTTTAACCATGCAGAACAAACACCTTACACACCTTTTATCCATAATTCCTCAATATAACTTTGGGTGAAGAAAGAAAAATGAAGAGTTTGGTAGTTTGAAGAACAAAGAGGCACAAAAGAGGGTGGTGATGGACGGAGCATCTGAACCAGTCAAACACTCACACCCAGTCAAGAGATCTGGGTTTAATCCATCACCGTTCTTTGGACCACTCTGCCACCCCAGTTCAGACATGGCCACATGCAAATCAGTCTGACCTTGTGCCTCATGGGAACAGTCCAGCCGAACTGACAAGCCATGACTTCTCTGGACCGGAAACAAGCTTCCTAGGACCGGAATCTGGCATTATAGCCATCTTCAGCCAGGCTTGCTTGAATCCAGTGGCAAAGTGAGCAAGGGACTCATGTCTGAGCATACCCTGCCAACTTATGGAGAACAAAGCGGTACAAAAGGGGGTGGTGATGGACAGAGTATCTGAACCAATCAAACACTCACACCCATTCAAGAGATCTGGGTTTAATCCATCACCGTTCTTTAGCCCACTCTGCTACACTAGTTCAGACATGGCCATATGCAAATCAGTCTGACCCTGTGCCATGCCCACCATGGACCGTAAAGAACTTCCTAGGACCGGTTTCTGGAATTACAGCCGTCTTCAGCCAGGACTGCTTGAATCCAGTGGCAAAGTAAGCAAGGCACTCACGTCCGAGCATTTTTTGAAAAGACTAGAACACACCGGGTTCTGTGTACTAATTGCTTCTGAGTATATTAGACATGAAAGTAATGATTCATTTTCCACCCAAAAAGGTCTTATTTGATGTTATTTATTTTTTACGAATCTTTGATATTCTTTTCTATTTACGTATCTCTTTTTCTATCTCCTTATTTTATCTTTTTTATCTCTTTTAGTTATTTTGTTTACAAAAAGACATTTACATATACAAAAACATTGAAGTAGTTTCACATAAAATCCGAATTATATAAAAAACATCATTCCTGTTTGAAATTTCATATAAACGCAGAGTTAATTCCTTCTACGCGTTTCGGCGGTCGCCTTCGTCAGGAATTCTGCTTTGATCTTTAATGTCATGCCCGTGGCTTAATTATTTGGACTTCGTGGTTTTCGCAAGTTTCGCTTTTAAGGTTGGTGTCAAGGTACCATGGGACCAGGTTTTGTTTCTGCAACGTGAGTGTTCTTTAACTGTTTATACGTATATATCCATCTCGAATCCGATGTGGCTTTTCCTATATTACTGGCGTCGGCGCTCTGGATATGTATAGGTAGTCCCCTTAATAAGATCAAGTTAGCTGCTTCTGTCTGGTAGGTTAGTTTTCAATTTTCAATTTCCCTTAGCGTCTTCAATGGCCAAGTTCCTTTTAGAGTTTGTATTTTAACCTTTAAAAGTTGTTGGGTACTAATGGCTGAACCAGATAAAATGAGCTCTTCTTGTTAGCAGGAGTTGTATTTATGAAAACCTTATTCTGTCTGATATTTGGGATGGCTTCGTCTTTACAGGTCCTCCGGGTCAGGATTGGATTCCTCACGTCCGAGCATACCCTGCCAACTTAAGGTGAACAAAGCGGTACAAAAGGGGGTGGTGATGGACGGAGCATCTGAACCAATCAAACACTCACACCCAGTTAAGAGATCTGGGTTTAATCCCTCACTGTTCTTTAGCCCACTCTGCCACCCCAGTTCAGACATGGCCATATGCAAATCAGTCTGATCCCGTGCCTCATGGGAACAGTCCAGCCCGAACTGCCAAGCCATGCCTTCCCTGGACCGGAAACAAGCTTCCTAGGACCGGTTTCTGGAATTACAGCCGTCTTCAGCCAGGCTTGCTTGAATCCAGTGGCAAAGTAAGCGAGGCACTCACGTCTGAGCATACTCTGCCAACTTATGGTGAACAAAGTGGTACAAAAGGGGGTGGTGATGGATGGAGCATCTGAACCAATCAAACACTCACACCCAGTCAAGAGATCTGGGTTTAATCCATCACCATTCTTTAGCCCACTCTGCCACCCCAGTTCAGACATGGCCATATGCAAATCAGTCTGACCCTGTGCCTCATGGGAACAGTACAGCCCGAACTGCCAAGCCATGCCTTCCCTGGACCAAAAACAGGCTTCCTAGGACCGGTTTCTGGCATTACAGCCGTCTTCAGCCAGGCTTGCTTGAACCCAGTGGCAAAGTGAGAAAAGGGACACACGTCTGAGCATACCCTGCCAACTTATGGTGAACAAAGCGGTACAAAAGGAGATGGTGATGGACGGAGTATCTGAACCAATCAAACACTCACACCCAGTCAAGAGATCTGGTTTAATCCATCAACGTTCTTTAGCCCACTCTGCCACCCCAGTTCAGACATGGCCATATGCAAATCAGTCTGACCCTGTGTCTCATGGGAACAGTCCAGCCCGAACTGCTAAGCCATGCCTTCCCTGGACTGGAAACAAGCTTCCTAGGACCGGTTTCTGGCATTACAGCGATCTTCAGCCAGGCTTGCTTGAATCCAGTTGCAAAGTGAGCAAGGGGCTCACGTCTGAGCATACCCTGCCAACTTATGGCAAACAAAGCGGTACAAAAGGGGGTGGTGTTGGACGGAGCATCTGAACCAATCAAACACTCACACTCAGTCAAGAGATCTGGGTTTAATCCATCACTGTTCTTTAGCCTACTCTTCCACCCCAGTTCAGACAGACAAATCCGTCTGATCCTGTGCCTCATGGGAACAGTCCAGCCCGAACTGCCAAGCCATGCCTTCCCTGGACCGGAAACAAGCTTCCTAGGACCGGTTTCTGGCATTACAGCCGTCTTCAGCCAGGCTTGCTTGAATCCAGTGGCAAAGTGAGCAAGGGACTCACGTCTGAGCCTACCCTGCCAACTTATGGCGAACAAAGCGGCACAAAAGGAGGTGGTGATGGACCGAGCATCTGAACCAATCAAACACTCTCACCCAGTCAAGAGCTCTGGGTTTAATCCACCACCGTTCTTTAGACCACTCTGCCACCCCGTTCAGACATGGCCATATGCAAATCAGTTTGACCCTGTGCGTCATGGGAACAGTCAAGCCGAACTGCCAAGCCATGCCTTCTCTGGACCGGAAACAAGCTTCCTAGGACCGGATTCTGGCATTATAGCCATCTTCAGCCAGGCTTTCTTGAATCCAGTGGCAAAGTGAGCAAGGGACTCATGTCTGAGCGTACCCTGCCAACTTATGGAGAACAAAGCGGTACAAAAGGGGGTGTTGATGGATGGAGTATCTGAACCAATCAAACACTCACACCCAGTCAAGAGATCTGGGTTTAATCCATCACCGTTCTTTAGCCCACTCTGCCACCCCAGTTCAGACATGGCCATATGCAAATCAGTCTGACCATGTGCCTCATGTGAACAGTCCAACCCGAACTGCCAAGCCATGCCCACCCAGGACCGTAAAGAAGCTTCCTAGGACCGGTTTCTGGAATTAAAGCCATCTTCAGCTAGGCTTGCTTGAATCCAGTGGCAAAGCAATCAAGGCACTCACGTCCGAGCATACCCTGCCAACTTATGGTGAACAAAGCGGTACAAAAGGGGGTGGTGATGGACGGAGCATCTGAACCAATCAAACACTCACACCCAGTCTAGAGATCTGGGTTTAATCCATCACCGTTCTTTAGCCCACTCTGCCACCCCAGTTCAGACATGGCCATATGCAAATCAGTCGGACCCTGTGCCTCATGGGACCAGTACAGCCCGAACTGCCAAGCCATGCCTTCCCTGGTCCGAAAACAGGCTTCATAGGACCGGTTTCTGGCATTACAACTGTCTTCAGCCAGGCTTGCTTGAATCCAGTGGCAAAGTGAGCAAGGGTCTCACGTCTGAGCATACCCTGCCAACTTAGGGCGAACAAAGCGGTAAAAAAGAGGGTGGTGATGGACGGGGGTTTAATCCATCACCGTTCTTTAGCGGGTTTGATCCAACACCGTTCTTTAGCGCGGGTTTAATCCATCACCGTTGTAGCAGCACTGTAAGGTATTTTGTAGTTGTTACTAGAATAACGTACACATACGTCTTATCTGCAGTTTGGGCAAGCCAAACCCTCATATTGTAGAAACTTCTATTTCTAAAGGCTCAAATCTTGTGAAAGAACTTAACATACAATTTTAAATTTGATCCACTGAATCCTGCAACAGGTTATTAAGTCTGAGGGCACACATTTTTAAAAAGTAAATATGTGCTACTTTTCATATTATTGACATTTTTACATTTTATTATCCAGTTCTGTATCCTTTTCTACCATCTTGGATTCGGGCACAATTCCAGAAATATTTCAGCAAGCATTACACTTCATGATATCTTGTCACTTACTAAAAAGGTCGCAATTGCTTTTAATTGCGTTTCACCTTTTACCATGAGATGCAAATAGAAAGGTTCCTGCCGGCCACAAGGACACCTTCAGAAATGGAAGCAGGTGTGTTTTTTATTTAATCAGGCCAGAGGCAGTGAGAGGCTGAGGGAAAACCTACCATCCCATGAGAGCCAATTATGTGTGGCGTTAGGAAGGGCTCCACAATGGCGTCTGCACAGTTCGATATCTGAATCTGCCCTCGCTGTCATTGCAAGAGTCTCCTGTGTGTCGGTACTACATTTATTCAGGCACGCAGTACTATATCAAGCTCTCCCTTGACATAGGGCCAGTCATTCCTAGTTATTAATATTCTTGCATTGAACATCAGATTAGCAGAGACTCTAAGGAGCAATGCTTGGCCCGACTGTTTTCAAATGTTCTCCACAAATAAAAGTCAGGTATTCACCACACAAAACACATGTAAGCATGTTTCTTACATGAATGTATCACTTTTCATGAAAGCTTCCAACAGACATAGCCCCCTTTATGCATGGCTATTGTATACACCATGTTGGCTGGAGAAAACATTGCCGCTGGGAAGGGTTATTCAAAGGGGGTTTGCTCACACAGGTCAGGATTCATAAAGAAAACTGTTGTATTGTGAGGTTACTTCTATGTTTAGACTTTCTTTTGATTCACAAAAAATTCCAGGCCATACCTATACTACTATAATAAAGGAAGAACTTTCAGCCTTTGAGGCGGGTAAACTCGGGAACCACCGCGCCAATCCACACACCCGATACACCGTTGGAATCGTCAGGGTGTGTAGATGATTATAGGCTATATAAATAAATAAATAAAACGTTATTTAAAAAATGTACATTAAAAAAAAAGTAGTCCCTCCGAAGTAGCGCCGGCCGCGACTTGCGTGCTCACGTCAGGAGCACGGGGAGGAGCGGCGTCCAGGAGCGTGACGAGGAGTGGTGGACATGGTGCGGGGGAGGAGCGGTGACGTGAGGAGCAGCGGACAGGCCAGCGGCGGTGCGAGCAGCGGACAGGCTGGAGGAGCGGCGGCTGAGGTAAGGGAGCGGCGGACATGGCGCGGGGGAGGAGCGGTGACGTGAGGAGCAACGGACAGGCCAGCGGCAGTGCGAGCAGCGGACAGGCGGGAGGAGCGGCGGCTGAGGTAAGGGGACCCATGTTGGGACATCGGGGGTCGGGGCAGGCGGGGGTCGGGGCAGGCGGGGGACGGGCCGGGCGGGGGCCCGGGCTGCTGGACAATGTCGGGGCGGGCTGGGGTCGGGGAAGCCTGTTGCTCCTGGACAAGGTCGGGACGGGCTGCTAGTTGTATATATGGAGCACAGTCCCAATCTTTGGCATTACAAACTTAACGGAGAGTGCCAGGGGCAGGCTGAGACAGGGATCCCTTTTACAGTAAATGCACTGTTCACACTACAGGCAGCAACTAAAGCTTGCACGGTCAATTGTGCATAATGGAAAGTCGAACTGGCTCTTTGAAGACGACAGTCCACCTTTCAGTCCAGTTCAGTTACATAAGCTTTATTCGAACATTATACAATGATCATAAAAGCAAACATTATATCAACTGCACATTAAAACACTAATAACTACATTAAAACAACACCCACATTAAAAAGTCAAGATCATATATATCCCAAGTGCATAAAAACAATAAATTACTAATTTCATCAATCTAATACGCAATCATATGCATCCCAAAATATGTAAAAACAATAAATACATAATTCTAACACGGCTAAAAATACATTTAATTCCTAACACCTAAAGCATTTTGAGAAACTGACATAAGCACATGATCACAGAAGTGCTCACTTATGCAGATAGAGCAGCGCCAGTTTACACTTAAAAAGACCTAAACCGCTCAAAAAGGGATTAAAAAACAATCGTTAAAACACGAATACAACTCAACAAAAGAACACAAAGTGAAGTAGGCTTAGTGAGGAAATTTCGTCACATACGTAAAGAAAGATGGACGCACAATGAAACTAGCTAACGGAAAACATAACTGCCACCTTAACATGTGATAGGAATGGGACTTGTCCTAAGAGTGTGGAATAAAGTCACGCTATGGCTTTAATCCTGAAGTAGTGTGAATCAGCATTTAATCCTTATTCTGAGTTTTCATTAACTCTATCGACTCCCGCTCACGCGACCTTTTACCCATAGACTTTTGCCTTTCGGGCAGACACGCAGGTTTGAAAAAGATAGATGACCCGAAGAAGATAGAGGTAGTCTTTTTAACATATTCTGGCCGAGGGATAAGGTGTCCTTGGCATTGGATAAGCAATCTGAAATGCCTTCTCTATTAGGCACAGCCAGAGGATTATTGCAGAGAGAACACCACAATATCAAGAGGGCACCACTTATGAGATCTTCACTCTCCTCAGCCGAAATTGTTCATGCAATATGTAAGCGAAGCACCTAGGTGGGAGGCCAAGTAGTCTTCTACAGACTGTATTCTCTGCGGCCTGGGGCCTCAGGACTTTTTTAAAGTCCCATCAGTCGGACCCATACGTTAAAAGAGGGATACACTTCCTCCTGTAAACCTCTAAAAAGGATTCAATCGCCACTTACTAATATTAGACTACGCACTACGCACAAAACATTTATTAGCCATTGTAACACAAGGTGACCAGGTTCCAAATGGATCAAAGATGACTCCCAAATAAGAAAATTAATAAACTCTAGAAATGCTGTTCTCATAAAAATACAGTTGCCTCATTTTACCATGCCTTGGTCCACACGCCATTGCACCCATTTTACCAACATTAACCCCCAACTTTTTAATAGTCAGATTTTCAATATAACTGGCTACTAGAGTTTTGAGGACCCGAGGTGTCCTTGATAGCAGGACCTCCTCGTCTGCATAGGTTAGGGTTGTAATACGAATCCTTTTTATAACCAGGGATCCACTTACTTAATCATCAACGCCTCCTCCTGCCCGGAAAAGTAACATACAAACAAGATTGGAGAAAGCTCATACCCTTGGTGCACCACCCGTCCCAAACAGAATGCGTGGGTGCACGGCCCTTATTTCCTATATCTAACTACAGCCAAAAGATCATAATGGAGAACCCATAAAAAAACAGTAGCCCCTTATCAACTGCCAAGGCCTCCAGCTTAGCCCACAAAAGGCACCTCACCACAGAATCAAAAGAGTAAGAGAGTTCCAGAAATGCAAGAAAAATAAATCCCTGCATTGCTATAGTATACTTACTAATCACCTGATGGTGATTAAGGCATTGTTCCAAGGTCCCCAAACCAGTTCAAAATCTATACTGCCATTTTGAGGTTACCCCCTTAGCCTCAATACAATTGATCAGTCTATTGAGGAAAATCCTCCCTAAAATCCTAACAGTGCAGTATAAAAGAGAAATCAGTGGATAGTACCTTGGGTTGTCCCACTTCCCCTTTTTATAAACAGGGGTGATAAAACTGTTTCCAAGACCACAGAAGGCCACTTTTACAGGGAAAGTTAACATAATTAACAATGGGGGGAGGAGACTGAGGTCTAAATTCAAAGTGTATCATTCCATAGGGACCCAAGTACACCTTTCATTTAATACAGAGGTATAAGCTCATATTTAAAAGTGGAGGTGAAAGGATACCATTGCAGGTGGGTGCTGTCGGTGTCTGCACGTGCCTGCCTGGGAGGTGCAGGGGTTACTGAGACTTCCTTTTTGCACTTCAGAGGGGCAACCTTAAGGGGTTCACTGACTGCGCTGCTTCAATGTGGTGCACAATCAGTGTGCCTTCCAACAGCTTCTTTGCCATTTTGCATGCATTATTAATATTGAATGAGGACAATAGCAAAATGTTCCCTCATTTGCATGGAGCCACATTTCAGGTAAATGAATGAATGCTCCATTGTGGTTGCAATTGTGCAAAGTGTGTGCAGGCGTGATCCATTTTATAGAACAGGGCGCAAAAGCATCTATGGTCCCTTCTCGAATACCAAAGTGACCCAGGGCGCAAATTGACGTTCCAAATGCCTGTTACATGGACAGCGAATTTTGTATAATACAGCATAAGGAGTACTCATGGAAAGCTATGTAATGTTCTCCAATACGCATCTATGAATTTATGATTTAAGAAATTTAGCAAGTGCATACTTCTTATCTCATAAATGAAACTCATGATTGTATTTACACAATTGAACTTTTTTTCTGGGTCTAGCTGAGAAAACATTTACTCTGTGTAAAAATACTTCATTTGATCCTCTAATGAATTCTTAGAGTGCTATCTTCTTTTTCCCACACTGATGGGCTGAGGTATGTAAGCGAGGGTGGATTTTATGTAATATAGCCCTTTGCTGCTAGGGCGGGTCAAATATTTCATTTGTGAAATCTTTTAGTTGTACTAATAGTTGTCTTTGCTTCTTTAGCTTAACGATCTTTCAAGCTTTTGGGTAAGTTGATGGGCAGGTCCCAAGATCGTAGTAGTGTAATTACTTTACTACTATTCAACTTCCTGTCTGATGCATTTCATGCATATGAGTGTGCTCAGATGGCATGGATGTGGTGTAATAATTTTGTAAAGTTCTGAGTGCTGTAGTATGCGGTTCTTGTTGTCAGAGGGGTTGCTGCATAGGCTGTTTGGGCAAGGTTCTGATTGGCTAATCGGGCTAGGATTTTTCTATTGGACTTAGGGCTTACACCTTTGGCTTTGATTGGCTATTAGGGTTAGGGATGTGATTGTTTATTAGGGTCAAGTCCTTCATTGGCTTTCCGGTTCAGGGTTAGGGATCTGATTGGTTAGGGCTAGGGTTCCATCGGCCAAGCATAGTGCTCAGGGCAATTCAGCACAGGTGTCAAGGCTAAGGGCAGAGAGGACAAGGGCAGTTGCCTGTGTGGTCTGGGCAGAGAGGACATGGACAGTTGCCTGTTTGGGCCCGTTCGGGTCAGGCCTATGGCCAGAGATGCTCTCCAATTTTCACTTACGAGCTACCACCTCAAGCCCTTCACATCCGCCAACATCCAAATACAATATCAGCAAAGGCATTCTACTCATGCACCACGAACCTTATACAGATTTCAATGTGTTTTGAACCACCATACAACCACTACAAAACCCTACAAACCACACCTGCACACAATTCTACCCCAACTACTAGACTATGTCACTTGTATTATCACACAAAACTTAACTCTGTCCTACACCACTAACACGTCCACACATCACCAACACAACATAAAGCCACATCATACATAACTTGAATCCTGCCAGACACACACTCCCTATTCAAACAAAACACCAGATCTGTCCTCTACTTGCTCCTAACAAATCCCCTTTTATCATGACAAAGTCTATACTCAGTCTTCCATCACACCATCCCCCAATCCCCAACTCCTCTCTTTACTAATCACACACAACCATACAATCTTTGCATGCCACTCCACCACACAATTACCTATGTCAGCGAACACATCTAACACAAATACTCATAACTCTGGCCCATCGCCTCTTACACATCACATACTCTTTTCCAAAACACATCACCATACCTGTACTATTCTAATACCACTCACAAGCAGTGCTGAACATACACATTGTTCAAAGTAAACCACTACATCAATATCTCCTCTCAATATTCCACAAAAGCAAAACACACAAATCTTAGTACTTTATATTCCTTAAACATATATTTCCGTACTATGTAATCATGTATCTATATGTTTATTATTTTAATCTTTTTGTACAAGAAAAAATAATACTCTCTCAAAAGCTTTACTATGTCCTACCATCACCCAAAACCTCTATCAATGTATCCTCTATCTTCACTCTCTCTCATCCCAAACCATTTCTACTACTATGATCTCCTAAATAACCCTTCCTCGATTCCGCCCTCCTCTACACCTCCTGACTCACAGAAAACCTCAGTTTATCTCTATGATCTCCCAAACAACCCTACTAAATTCTCCTTCTTGTGATCCCTCCTTTGACTCATCCCAAACCTCATTTTCTACTCTGATTCTCTTTCTCCCTAATCCCCTTTTACAGGCTTTTCCCTCTTCTATCTCTCCCTTACTCATCCCAGACCTCAACTTACTAGTATGATCTCCCAATTAACACTTTTGGTTTTCTTCCCTCTTCTATCCCTCAATTACTTTATTCAGTCCAACTAACATACTCACATGTTCTCCACTCAAATTATCTTGTAACTCCTTATACTAATTGTAATACTATACTCATTGTTAGAATCAGGGTCTCTAGTTTGCAATGGTTTGCACCTTTGTCCAAATACGGACCCTTCCTTTTTTTTCCAGATGATATTTATATATATATTTTTTATTTCTTTATTTTACTTCAAACCTTCGTCACTTAACAAAACAGTAAACAAAGGACACTATACCACTCTCATGACATTACAATAACAGCGATTTCCTGCAGTCATACATTCCAAGGCAATACAGCACAGTAGGCAAGCAGTACTCCATATCTTGTTGTTATCATTCTGCGCACTCCTTCAAGCCATGAGTTTAATATGCATTGTACCCCCAACTTCAAGTTATTTATCCCTAAGGCTTACGGTATCTCACATATCCCCACACTCCAACAGGTTCCGCTATATAGCTTCTGTCCCCGCCCGGGCACGCTTCAATATTACAATACTTCAGGGCTGGATACACTTGTTTCTTGACACTCACCCTCTGCGGTCTTGTTGCCCCCTTCATTAGTAGGTCTATGTGCACTATACAGTGCCCAAAAGTTCTTAGGCCTATTGCAGGAGGGAGGAGGTCACTATAGTACTCATTTTGGGTGCAGTAGTACAGCATATCATTCACCCATTGACCAGTCGTAGAGAGCGGTCCTTTCGACCAACAAATCACCATTCTGCACTTGGCCATCAACAGCCCCATGTCCACTAATCTATGCATCCGTGTAGGAAAAGGTTTAGAGTAGCCCAGTCGTGCTAGAGCCGGCTCCGGCTTCAGCGCCTTCCCTGTCATCGCTGCCAATTCAGAGAAAACATGTTCCCAAAACTTTGCGATCCCCGGACAGAACCATGCTAGTTGTATGAAGTCGGCCACCTGCTCACTGCAATGCTCGCACCTCGATTCTTTCCTCAGACCATACCTGCAAAGCCTTTCCGGTGTATAGTAAACTCTATTGAGATATTTGAAATGAATCAGCCAGTGTCTACCATTAAGAGAAACATGTTTCATACTGGTGCAACAGTACGTCCACATTGCGACGTCTATGTCCCTATTTAGATCCCTTTGCCATGCCAAGCGGGCCTTGGTAAAATAGTTCTCCCTATAGGACATAGTCTGTTTGTAAATTTTAGATACCAGTCTCGTTGCGCATCCGTTTTTATAACAAAAGAAAGGGCAGCCAGTTCCGGTGGTTCCGCCAGGTTACCCACCATGAGCAGATGTGACGCATGTCTGGTTCTATGAAATTGAAACTTGGTGAGAAGAGTGGGCGTAGCATCCCCTACTGCCAAGTTTTCCCAGTTTTTTGCTGTGCCTCCCTCAAACAAATTACCTATAGTACTGATCACTATGGAATTAAGCGCACAGACTACACCTTCATCCCTACACGGAGGCAACCATTGGCACCACTCTAGGGGAGCTAGAGGTGAATACAGGATAGCCCTTGCCTGTAACTTTGAGACGTGATGCCATGCATGGGTAGTTGCATTGATTGAGTCCAGTATTCCAGTCCTACGATTTCGGGGTGATAAAAGCAGCATGGGCAGGGGTCGGGGAAGCCACATCCCTCTCAATGCGTAGGTGAGGGGTGTCCGGCAGGCCGTATATCCAGAGGTAAGCATGTGCACTTTGCACTGCCCTATGGTAAAGATCTAAATGAGGTGCCCCCAGTCCTCGCATATGATAAGGTAACGTGGGAATTTGCCATTTGACTCTCGGTTGTTTGCCTGCCCATGCCAGCTTAACCAATATTGTTGTGAGCCTCATAAAAAATACACTTGGGAGTACCATTGGTATATTTATAAATAGAAACAGAAAGCGAGGGAGTATCACTATTTTTATTATAGAGATTCTACCTAGGAGGGATAACGGCAATCGGATCCAGATTTCCAACTCATCCTCCAATTTACTAACCAGCACGCCATAATTTTCCCTAAAGACGACATCCGAGTCCGAATGCACCTGAATACCAAGGTATCGCACGGAGTCTGTCCTCCATTGCAGCGGATATTCAGGTTCAAACTGAGTCGTGGACGGGGTAGGAGGGAATATGATGAACTTCGATCAGTTAACACACAGCCCTGACAGCCATCCAAAACGCACTATTTCTCATAGTACAGATGAGAGATGCCGTTCGATATCACAAATATATAGGAGCGTGTCATCCGCGTACGTCGAAACTATAAGTTTGTAGCCTGGAACACGGATACCTTTATATCTATGATATTCGCGGAGTGGACAGGCTTAGGGTTCAGCCACCAATACATAGAGAATTGGAGAAAGCGGGCAGCCTTGACACGTACCCCTAGTGAGACGTATCGGGGCCATCACCAGGTCGCCTATTTTTACTCTGGCCGTGGGTGAACAATACAGCACCCCAAGCAACTGTAAAAAGACCTCCCCCAGCCCCATCCTCAACAAAACCTATCTCACAAAGGACAGTTCAACTGAGTCGAAGGTCTTCTCCGTGTCGAGAAACACAGCGACAGCTGGAATGTCCGGTTTAGTGTGCTGGAGTGCACCAAACACATGCATAAATTATAAGTAAGGTTCAGACCCAGAAAAAACCCTGTCTGTTCTAGAGCTACCAACGTTGGAACCAAAGGAACCCGTCTATTCCCCAGGATCTTAGCAAAGATTTTGGTGTCAACATTAAGCAAAGAGAGAGGTCTGTATGACCAACACTACTCAGGGGGTTTAGCCAGCTTCAGGATAGCTACAATAATCGCCTCTCATTGAGGGCGGCATCATACCCGACTCACACATATCTTCGAATGGAGTAGCTAAGTGTGGTAACAACAAGTCCAGGTACGTCTTATAGAAAGCCACAGTCAGTCCATCTACCCCCGGGGCACTGCCTGGCTTCATATTGGCAAGAGCAAGGAGTACTTCATCTCTCTCCAACGGGCGCATAAGGAATTCACGATGTGTATTAGTCAGCCAGGGCAGCTTAATATATGTTAAATAGTCCAAAATGTCCTCCTCCGTACCTGAACTACGTGTAGAATATAGATTCAAGTAAAATTGCTGAAATCTCTCATCTATGACAGTGTCACCAGTAAGTGTCTCTCCCTCCGCTGACTTAAGTTCAGAAACGACCGTATGCCCTCGCCGTTTCTTTAATAAATGGGCCGGTACCCTAATTGGTCGTTTGCCCTCCCCTTATGTGAGAGCAGTAGCATATTTACCTAGATGTTTAATTTCATTATCAGCAGTATCCTGAAACTCTTCCAGTTTTGCCTTGAATTCTCTCAATACCTCGTCATCAGCGCCTGTTTGGAGTTGCGCCTCAAGGCTGGCTAATGTATCTTCCAAATCAGAGAGCCGCTTGTGCAGCACCCTAATAACCCCTGAGTGCTTCAACATGGTGACCCCACAAATATACACTTTGAATGTTTCCCACACCATCTGAAAGCTATCCACCAAGCTTACATTTTTATCAAAATATGTTTCAATCGTTTCCGCTAGCTCCTCCTTAAATACTGCATCCAGCAGAGAGTACGGGGAACCTCCAAGTATAGGGGAAGTGTACGGGGCAGCACCTCGCATGACCTCATGTGGCTATTCAGCCGTCCGGCGGCTAACCAGTAGTCTATACGTGTACGTAGATCATGGTATGCTGAATAATATGTATATCCTCCTTTGTCTAGGAATCTAAGCCTCCATACATCATGCTAGCCCGTTTGTACCACGATATCTGTGAGCATTCTAGCTTCTATTGTAAGTGTCTTTCCGGTGCTCCCGAGCGGTCCCATTCGAGGTTCAAATCTAAATTAAGGTCAACTCCCCAGAGTTGCTGTTCTGTCCTAAAAGTTGCGTACCCTATCAGACAGGGCGGTATAAAAGTCAGGGTTGTCGTAGTTGGGCAAATATATACATTTATGATAAGTATGTCAATCCCTTTTCCCAGGCATTTGGAAATCACATATCTTCCATCTACATCAGTAACCAAAGGATCAAGAGTGAGGGAAGCCTTTGGGTGAACCCATGTAAGCACCCCTCGGGCATGCGTGGTAAAGCCTGTGGCATGGGCGAAACCCTGCACTCCCCTACTTCGAAGCATGGGGCTAGTAAGAGGAAGGTGTGTCTCTTGCAGTAATGCAATGTCTATTTCATGCCTTGTCAGGTATGCTAGAACTTTACGTAGTTTCCTGTGCTCATTAAGACCCCTCACCTTCCATGTGAGAGCACACAGTTTACCATGTGTTGCCACCCTGTGGGAAGAACTACCAACTGTACCATAATCATGTGTTGCCAGCTTATCAGTGTCCGCCATGGGAAAGTACAATGTGCGCAGTTGCTATGCATAATGAGTAATGTCCACAGTCAATGTCATACTATTCAAGACAAAATCGGTTGCAGTGCCAAAACCTTTGGTCTGTCTCTCTGGGCACTAGAATATATGCTGTGTTTCCATCTAAATTTCACAAATAAAGATACTTTTCTCCTTTGTTCTGTTGTTGTTTATGATAATTTATTCATATGATTACGATGTTATATTCACATCCATTGTCAAATTGACTCATTTCAATGTTTAGTTCATTTCAAAGAACATGCAAGTCAATTGTTTCTTTACTGTCCCTCTTTGCTGTCCCAATGCATTTCGGCGAGGTTATGCCTTCATCTGGGGTTAAATCTGTGAAAGTACCAATAGTTGTTCAAATATTGTGTCAAACCACTTAAAGTTTGCCACCCCCCTATTATTTTTAAGCGTATGTGTACGTTCTTTTAGGCTATACAACATGTTAAATTGATGTTATTAATCTTGCCTATGGCGTTGCTGGATTATGTGATAGGTGTGTAAGTGATGTCCCTTCTAAATTTAAGTTAGAGCTTTCGTATTCCTAAATGTTAAAAAACCAATTATAAAACATTACTTTCCTGATGATTTGCTCCGTTGGTGTCTGCCTTACTATAATAATGATCTAATCGGTTCTATAATTTCCATTTAGTACTAGAAAACACTAAGCTTTTAAATGTTTGGAGAACGCTTACCGAAGCCGCGGCTTTCTCTCGCTTTCCTCCTGCGCCTGTTCCTTTACGCGCTGCTTGCTTCCGCGTATATAAGTGTTTACGTATTCGAGCGTTCATCACTGTTAAAGTGATAGACGCCTATTGTGCTATGCGTGATTGATAAAGTTATCACATAAAAGAATGTAGTACTGTCGCGTGTGTTTACTAATGGCTTCCATCTAACTCACTCCCACCTGCCTCGCTGTTACATCCTTGACATGTCCATAAGCGCTGGGACGCCCCGTTGCTGGGGTAGCCATGCGCTATACAAATAAAATTAACATAACATAACATAACATAATGCGATCATTATAAAATGTGGGTGATAGCGTGACTTCTGCCTAACCATTATTAGATATGGATCCTATGTGGGTAATGCCGAAGTAAGGAAACTACGGTAAACTGTAATCTTGTTGTAATGCCTGTGTGTGCCAACATGGTCAGTTCAATTCATACATACTGAGAAATAATGCATTAAACTTAATCATATTTTACAAATAACAAGTAAATTCAATCCTTTCATTGAGTCCTTTCGGTTTCAAGGTACCCAACTGATATATCCAGTAATTCTCCTGTTTTAAGAGAGCTTTTTTGTTGTCTGTGCCTTCTATTTTTTCCACTGTCTCTAATATGCATGCTCTCAATTGATTGATTTGATGCTGTGCCTCCAAGAAGTGTGTAGCAATAGTGGATTTCATAATTTTGGTTCTTATATTACTCTTATGTTCCTTAAGTCTTAGTTTGAATTTTCTTTCTGTTTGTCCAACATAGCCTTTTCCGCACTGGAACTTTAATAGATAGATGATATTGGTGGTGTCACATGTCCCCTTAACTTTCAGCTTGATTATATTCCCCTGTGTGGGGTGACTGAGGTAGTTACCTTTAATAATATTATTGCAGTTATTACAATTTTGACACAGCTGAGTACCTTTTATCTTGTGGTGGTAGAACCGGTGTCTGTTGGTCTCAATATTTCTCCTAAATTTTTGCTTCTAGTGAATGCGAATAAGGGTGCATGTTAAAACATTTCCTTAAAGTCTGGTTCTGCTTTTAATAAAGGCCATTGCTTCTTTATTGTTTTTTTGAATTGATAACTCATATTATAGTATTTGCTTACACAAGTAATCCTGTTGGGCTTGTTGTAATATTGTGGTTTAAGAAGTTCTTCCCTGGACTTTTTTTGGGTCCGCCATGGGAAAGTACAATGTGCGCAGTTGCTATGCATAATGAGTAATGTCCACGGTCAATGTCATACTATTCAAGACCCCATCCCGTCCCTCCCACCACCAACACCAGGCATTCCCCAACTGTGCCTAGACAGAAAACTAGTAAACGGACCTCCTGAACCATCCTGAAACAAAACGGCAAGTGTAGATAGCACAACTAAAAGTAAAGAGATCCCATAACCCCTGACCCCCAAAAGAACAATACCCAAAATGTGCCTTACACTCGCTGTCGGAGGTCGCACGCTCTCCTATTAAAAACTGAAAAGTCCAAATCTGGCCTCTGCTCCCACAACCATCAACATGATATGGAACATCTGAAGAAGATATAGAATCTCTAATCCCCACCCCATCCACTTGTCAAACAGTATTAGAGGTCCTCAACCTGACTAAGCCTCTGCAACAGATACCACCCTCACGCGAGAGCCAACATTGTAGTCTCCCTGCATAGTCAGCAGTAACACTAAGAATAACAAAATCGCTTCAGTAGACATGTCTCCCTTGCAATTCTAATCAGACCTTCATCTGCAACCCCATGAGTGACATTTTTATCTGTATGTAGAGCAGTCTAAAAATTAGTCCTGTTCATCCAATCGGCCACCTTCCGCTCCTTCCCAAGTGTATCTCTCCTGGATACATCCTTTGTCTTTAGGCCATTCCTTCATGGCCTTCTGCAAGACTTTCAGGTCTGTGAAGATTTGTGACTGGCCCTGATGGTTGATCTGGAGTCTAGCCAAGTATAGCATGGCATAGTCTATGTTGTTCTCCCTGAGCTGTTTCTTCAATGGGGCGAACTGCCGGTGAGCTTCTTGCACTCTTAGTGTGAAATTCGGGAACATTAATATAGTAGAACCCTCATATTGCAGTGGTTGCTTGTCTCTGCATATTACATACTTCTTTGATATGTGTATATCAAAGTTTGAACTATATAAAACGTTATAAATAAATAAAATAAATAAATACATAAGGCTGTTACACAGTTCATGTCACGCAACTTTCAGGTGGGACCACCTGGCATTACTGCACAACCAGCTGGACCTGGTGGTGTTACCATCAGTCCTCTTATGGTTAATTCAGTGATGGCCAAGCGTCCACAGAATAAGGATGAATTTCCTTATTGGCTTGCTGAAAAATTTGGAAAGATCGAGGCTGTTTTTCTGAATACCATTCCAGTGGAGAAACACAGCATCTTAACCATAAGTTTACCTAAAGACTTATTTCCTGATATTGGCTTATTGTTACCCTTGGGGTAAAGTGTTTGCAGCGGTGTATTCAAAGTGTTTCAGCACCCTCTCCATGACCGTACTCCCTTCCGTGATTAAGCATGTTCAGGATGAACACTGAGCCGAAGCGGCTCTGGAATTATGGATGAAACTGGTGGAGGTGTTCGACATGGTTGCTAATATGATCCTTGCTAATGTTAAGGGTGATGCTGTAAGCTTACAAGTGGCAAACCACTTGGAGGCTGTGGCAGATGCAGACAAGCCGCACAAATTACCAAAGATTATTGCAAAGGCTTATAAAACCATAGGCCGCAATAGTCTGGGCATTAAGCCTTTTACTCAAATGCAAACGCAATCTCAATCGCAACAAAAGGCCCAGTCTGATAAAGATGGACGCCCATTCTTTCATAAAAAGAACTAGAAAAACAAAAAAAAGAGAAAGCAACAGCAGAAGCAAGGTCTGTGTGCTGGTTCACCAACACTTGAGTCTTCTGAGCGTAATTACAATTTGCGCGACCGCGCAAAAATTAAGACTCCTGAGAGATTTCAAGTCCCCGATCAGCGCTCTCCTCGTTCTTTACAGGACACATCGAACTCTCAACTCGGTGGAGGGGAGCGACAGGATCGAGGCACAGGTCCAACTAAACAACAGGGATTGGAGATCTCATATGAGAAAAGCTAGAGAATAAAAAATCATTTGGTCCCTCTTATTGTGCACCAGTTCTAGTGCTTGGATTGAAGGGTACTCGTATAGTCATTTTACCACCTTTACCTGGTCACAAAGACATCTCAGTGGACAATGTGAAGTTACTCCATCTGGCCAATTCTGAATAGTGTGACACCTGTAGTTTCCTCTAACACTATTTCTTTGAATCCGGTGATCACAACCTCTATGACTAAAACCCGTACCGGTGGGGGGTGAGATGGAGACTACTATTGAAATTTCTTCCGTTCATTCTTCATCCTCTTCCACACCAGATGTTGAGTATACATATCCCCAGATGCATCCCAGAGAGAAGGCCTGAGCAGTCCTCAACATCATCACACTGAAACATCCCACCCACCTCTTACACCGATGGGTGCAAGTGGTTATTTTGAGGACCATGCCAGCTTCTCCTATGACTCATTCTCCTCGTCTTCCAGTTTGGCACTCCCACTGACAAAATTAAGCATTATGTCTCTTTGTTCACAAATACTTACTTGGTCCCACCATGGACTTACAGCTGGTTGGTGCTTATATTAATTTTCTTCTTTATGTCAGTTGGATTTGTGACAGTGTTCTTCTTACTCATTGTGGAAGGGCAGGTTTGTTATACAGGCAAGGAGGCTGCATGTATTTGCTAAAAGATCAGTTTTATCAGATGTAACTATGGTCGGTGATTCAGGAGGTTTTTCTTCCGGTTCCTCCTTCGATGGGATCCTGGTTGAGCTGGATGGGGATGTAGAGGGCGATGTTTCCAGCTCCTCTTCTTCCAAGTCAAGGTTGTCACCCCGGAGGCTCATAAGAGAGGAAAGGAAGGAGCCATCAGACACGGGTTTTCAAAGTCACTTCTGTATTGTAGACCCATCGCCACACCTGAAAGTGCTCAAGGAATTTCTCTTTCTGTGCAGCTTTGGGAGGGAAGTCTTTTAATTAGTGTATATAGGACCTATCAGTGTGCTGGTTGGGGAGGGGAATCTTTAAACAATGCGCAGTTTATTATAGAGCCTTAAACAAAAAATGAATGCCCTATGGAAACAAAATACTTGTTAAATGCCCCACTGTTGAACTAGAGTAATTGTAAAAACACCAGAACTGAGGCTCCTTATCTGTTACCCTCGGTCGCAGAATGTCATGCCACCGATTCAGGCAACCACTCTACCTGCACTTACAAGTCACTGGTAATTTCACAACGGAACCCCTAGTTCCCTACCCGCAGCCCTTCTCGGTTCGCCACCCAATTCCCTTGTACCACCCACCATTTTCCTTGAGACCTGGAAGAAGAGGAGCCGGACACATAGCTCTCTGCATCTTCATCCAGCTCAACCAGGATCCCATCGGAGGAGGAACCGGAAGAAAAACATCCTGAATCTCCGACCATTGTTACTTCTGATAATAAAAAACGATCTTTTGGCAAATACATCCAGCCTCCTCACATGTATATCAAACCTGCCCTCCCAAAAGTGGTGTCAGAAGTGGGGAAAGTGGGGAAAGTGATGGAACGCTTCCTGACAGTGGTTGAAGAAGATCGAGGAAAACTACAACAGGTACTTACCGGACAGAGTCAAACCCATGGAGCAGCTATTGACCAACCACGGCCGGCAGTGGGAGTACCTGCAGTGTGGTGACGTGGGGAGGGGCATGGTGGGGGGTAGTAATGTATGGATTACGGAGTTTTACAGGTAAGTAAACATTTAAATAAATAAAACGAATTTCGTTGCACGCACTGCATCGCATTTGGGGATGCAGTGCACTCAACGAAATTTGTTTTATTTATTTAAATGTTTACTTACCTGGGAAGCTCCGTAATCCATACATTACTACCCCCCACTCTGCCCCTCCCCCTCCCCACATCATCGCCCTGCAGGTACTCCCACTGCCGGCCGCAGCTGCTATGGACAAAATCACAGAGGCTCTTGGACACCAGAGAGGCACTACCGCGCTTCCCTCTGTTGTGTTACAACACTACGTGAGTCGGGAAGACCCAGACTATTTTTTCAATAATTTCGAGAGAATGGCGACTGCAACATCCTGGCCAGCCGATAAGTGGGGCCAGTACTTAGGACCTCTCTTGTCAGGGGACTTACAGGCTGCCTATCAGGCCGCAACAGTACAAGGGGTGGTTCCCTATGTAGAAATTAAGCGGTGCATTATGGAGAGGTTGGGTGTCAACGATGAGACCTATTGGCTGAAACTAAGACAAATGAAGGAAGGTCCCCAAGAGACACCCAGAGCATTGTACTTTAGAGTAAAAGACATGGCTGATCACTGGTTAAAACCAGCTACTACAGATAAAGATGAGATTATGGCCAAAATATACTTTCATAATACTACATCCTCCTATGGAAAAGTGGGTACGTCAACAGGCTAATCTTACCCTTGAAATTGCAGTGTAAATCGCTAGTGCCTATAGTAGAGCACAAGAGGTTCAAAAGGGGCGAGAGGAATCTACAGGGAAAACAGGAGGCCCCGGAACATATCATCCTCCCCGCCGACCGTTGGTTAAGAACTCTGATCCGTTGACCATTGTACCTGGAGCTCCAATTGTCCGATCCCCATCGATGGGTCCCCAATGTTTTCAGTGTGGAGGGATGGGACACTTTGCCCAATTTTGTCCCCAGAAAGAGGAACGTATGGAAATACGGATGACCCTCAACAATTATTGCTCTCCCTCTGAAAAAAAACTACCCCCTTATCGTTGCACAGTATCCGTGAATGGACAACCAGTGACTGTTCTGGCTGATACGGGGTGTCTGCACAGTGTAGTCCGACCTCAAGACCTGGGTTCTCGTATTGGTCTAATTGACAGAACTGTAGCTATACGTTGTGTTCATGGTGATGCGAAACCTTATTCCACAGTACAGGTACAAATACAACATCCCCATGACCCAGGAACCACCCTAATTGTTGGCCTGATACCCAGGTTGCCTGAACAAGCTATACTTGGGAACGATTGCCCAAAGTTGTCTCATTTATTACATGGTACCCGTTCCCAGGATGAAGAATTGTGGTCCACCGCACCTTTTTCCCAAGACGAGGATAAAGAATGGCCACCAACAAAAGCAAGAAAGAGTAGAAAAGAAAGGAGTGCCGAAAAAGGGAAAACCGATTGGTATTGCCCATCATACAAGACGAGAATCCCCGAGAAACTGATAGAAGTTTCCATGCTGCACAGCGAGAAGACCCAGTATTGCAAGAAGCATGGAACCAAGCACTAGAGGATGAAGACCCACAACACGTAGGTCCTTACTTCTTCAAGAGAAATGGGTTGTTATATAGAAAAGGGAACCCCACTCAAAAAAGCCCAATTATTGATTCCCAGCCCATTGAGGGAGAAGGTGTTGCACCTAGCTCACAGACACTTATTAGGAGGAAATTTGGGGAGCTGATAAAACAGAGAAATTGAGTGGTTCTATTGGCCAGGGATATACCAACAAGTAAAGAGGTACTGTAGGGAATGCCTGGTGTGTCAAAGAAACAGTAGATACCGTCTGTTGCGGTTGTTGACCACTCACTTGAAATCCAGGCTGTTGGCAGGGGCGATGGCGAAGACTATTCCCTAGCCTGTCCGGACTATATCTCAGCCTCACTGAGTAAAAAAGTGGTTCTGGCAGATACTCCGAAAGGGAAAGGGTTTTGGGATGACTAACAACACAGAAATAAGAGAAGACACTGCAACTTCGCAGCTGGATCAGCCAGGTCCCTAATGCCAAGCTGCTTGCGTCAATCTGAACTGAAAAGAAACAAAGGCTGCTATGAAAACTATTATTAACTGGAAAGGATCTTTGTATAGTTGTGATTACTATTAATCACCTCATACTAGGAAAACCAAGCTCGTTATGTTAGAGGATGTCTTCACTTAAGTGTTGTTTGTGTAAGAATCGATGGTTTTTCAATGTTAACTGGAATGAAAGAAAGAAAATAAAGGAAACATCACATAATTATGTTATTTTCCCTCTTATCTTTTGTTTCACTTGTATATGACTTTGTTAACTTACACTGAGTATGTTTACGCCTTACTTCACCATGCAACTTCTTGGCGTATTCTTAATTCACTGCATACGCTTTAAAAAACAATGTTTCACTCAAGGTTTTATAGATATGTCTTCATATCTGCAAGAACAAGCGCTCAACAATACCACTGGAAGCGCTGCATTAACACCACAAGAAGCGCTAAAACAATATCACTGGAAGTGCTGAATTGCAGAGGCGGGCCCCGTAGGGGCTCAGGAGCCGGCGCCATAACCGGCAGCGAGCCCCCACCAAAGCAATCAAAATGGGGGCCGGAAGCGGCGAGCCAAGCAAGGAGAAGACGGCGGGAATACGGGGTCTCCCCAGAGACGCAAGGGAGCCCCCATTTGGCGCGCAGCCCGCCCCCCACCCTTCCCCCCCCCCCTCTCACCTGGTTTCCAGCCGCACCGCGCGGCCAATGGGGGGGCAGGCGATGTTTGAAACCCCCAATGAGGGGGTGCCTTAGGAACAAGATAGGCCGTGGGGGGGCATATAAGCGCTGCTCCCCCAGGGATACTCCTATGTCCAGGAGCGGGGGAGCAGCACGGCGAAAACAATCTTGAATCCGGAAGTAGCGAAGAAGGACACCACCGTGCTGAAGCAGGGGATCGACCCGGGACGAGCGGACGCAAAGACACATGAGGCGGCCCCGGACGAGAGGAACCACCACCAGAGCCTGCACGGCCCGGTGAACACGGAGGGCGTCTGCCTCGCAGGACCCGGCGAGCGGAGGGAAGACACTGCACGACCGGAGCCTGCCCGGTGTGCCGACCTCCCCAACGGCTAGAGCGCCACAACCGGAGCCCACCCGGTGTGCCGCCCGGCGCGTACGCTGAGCCGAAGTGACCCGGCCGACAAAGAGAAAAAGACCGCAACCGGAGCCTACCCGGGTCGGCCTGAGGAAGCAGAAGGAGAACCGGAGCCCACCCGGCAGCCACAAGACAGGCGCTTACCCCGGGGGGACCTCGGCGGCGACTGCACGGCAGCAGAGGTAATACCTGTCGTGTGCTCCTAATACGGGCTAGAGTCCGCCCGACACCGAAGGAACAGACGCGTGCATCAGGGGGCCTCGGCTGCAGCTGCACGGCATCAGAGCGGTGGACTGCCGGTCCGCCCCCAAGCCTCCCCGGAACCAAGTCCAGGAAGTCAGGCAGCAGCGTCCACACGGGCGCAGAGGAAAGCGGCAGGCGCCCCCTGGTGGCAGAAGGCAACATTGCAGGCACAAATCGAGGCCTAGGAAATAAGCCTCGGACTGCTTAAAAGGGACAACTTTTTGGTGCATACACCAACGGCGGCTGCACCCCGCTACCACTTATCGGCCAGCAGGTGGGCTCGGCGCGCAACAACTGGGATCAGCAACCCCCCGCCCAACACATAAGTGGCACGAAATTGGGGCAGAAGGCGACCCGACCAAGAAAATGCCACAGAAAGGCGGCGCACGCAAAGGCCAAGAGGACCTGAGTGACCTGCTCAGGAGGGTGCGCGCTGCATCGGAAAAGCACGGCGAGGGGTGGTTGCAGGAACAGCTGGGCCGTGAGACGGGTGAAGGCACAAGCAAAGACAGAGCGACCAAGCCACCCGCAGCCAAAAGGAGCAGGAGGGTGCCGGCAAAGTTGGCAGACGCAGCGCCCCCATCGAAGACACCAAAGCGGACCCGACCAACTGCAGCCAGCACGGCGATGGCGGGAACGGACAAGGACATCAGCGACACGCCGACCAATGGTGAGCATATTAGCGCAATCATTCAGGAATGCTGCAAAGCGATGGCGCCGCTGTTATTACAAGGGTTAAGCAGGCAGACTGCCAGGGCGCAGGCCGGCGGGGTGGAAGGGATGGGGCAGCCCGAGGGAGCGCCAATAGAGCAGTGCAGGGAGGTCGTGGGGGCCCCATGGTTCCTACTCCCCCCGGGGTCAGAGCGCCAACAACAGATAGGGGAACAATCCGCAGCCGCCCCGGGGAGGGAGGGGGGATCACCCACAGTAGCATGGGGTAGCCCCCCACCCCCGACCAGGCCTCCCCTGACGACTGGCACGACAGGTACCTACGCAAGGCCATCGCCAGGCCCCGCAGCGCTGACCACCAGGGCAACAGGATTGGCCAGCCTCATTCCCCTAGCAGTAAAAGAGCGAATATGGCGCAAAGAGTTCATTGATATATTCTCACTCCTGGAGATACAGTTAGAAGGGCTAGATCTTACCACATGCGACAAAAAGGAGGAAGACAGGAGGGAGAGGAGAAGGGAGCGGAAGGAGCGCGCATTTGACAATTGGCTAGACGCGTTTCGCATCATGGCATGCATAATAGTCGAGAAGTTCCCTCACTGCGCGGCTGACTTATGGCTGTACGAAGCAAACATTCACAATGCGCAGCGGCAGTTCCAGGGGGACTCTTGATTGGAATACGACAAGGGTTTCAGACTGAAAATGCAAACACACCCCGAAATGGAGTGGAATGAAGAGGACGTCTCAGGATACATACACAAGATGATGGCAGCAAAGGACGCTAGGTCCTGGGGAGGGAGGGCCGAGCACCCCTATAGAGGGTCCTTTCAAAGAGGGAAAGGGAGGCCGTTTCAAAAACACAAGCACTTTAACTCAGGGAAAGGAGCGCAGGGACACGGCCCTCCGGCCATATGCTGGAAATTCGAGACCAACGAGTGCACATTCGGGGCAGCGTGTAGATTCTCACACACGTGTTCAGCATGCGGGGGAGGACACTCGGCAGCAAGCTGCAGGCGCAGAGAGACCACCAAAAGGGACAAAAAAGATAGTAAAAAGCAGTGAGGTGCACGGGGGGGACCACGAGGACAGAGCGCGTCAGGGTACCCCCCTCCTCGCCTGGTCCCCCGTCAACACACAACGATTGCGCGCACTAGCTAACAGATATCACAACAAGACCGACGCGGACACACTAGTACAAGGTTTTGAGACAGGTTTCATCATACCTTTCGAAGGCCCACCCCCCCCCCCCAGCTGTGACAAGAATTTAAAGTCAGCACTGCAGCACACTGAAGTGGTGACAAGAAAGATAGAAAAGGAGAGGCTGCTGGGCAGAATCGAAGGCCCCCTCTCAGCTTCGGCTAGGGTGGGTCTAGTTACATCACCATTAGGGGTGGTGCCCAAAAAAGAGAAAGGGCAGTTTAGGCTGATCCACCACCTGTCATTTCCGGAGGGACGGTCGGTAAACGACGGAATTAAGGCGGAGGTGTGCTCAGTGACTTACTCCACAATAGATGACGCGATAGATCTAATAAGGGCCACAGGTAGGGGCACACTTATGGCAAAGGCGGACATTGAGTCAGCGTTCCGCCTCCTCCCGGTACATCCTGATAGCTTTCACCTGTTAGGCTTCCAGTGGGAGGGACAGTACTATCGTGACAAAGCGATGCCAATGGGCTGTTCAGTGTCCTGTGCCTACTTCGAGCTATTTAGCACATTTGTGGATTGGGCGTTGCACGACCGCCACCCAGAGGGCGGCAAGCTGCATTACTTAGACGACTTCCTGTTCACTGGGCCAGCAGATTCCCACGTGTGCCGGGACACCCTAGGGGCATTCACCGAGCTGGCAGCGGAATTAGGGATCCCCCTGTCCAAAGAGAAAACCGAGGGGCCCACAACGAAGATCACGTTCCTGGGAATAGAATTAGACTCCGTCTCAGGCACGTCCAGGCTCCCCCCAGACAAGATAGAGGATTTCAGGAGAGATATACAGGGACTGCTAGGGCGGAGCAAAGCCACACTGAGGGAGTTGCAGCAACTGATCGGGAAACTGAATTTCGCCACCAGGGTGATCCCGGCGGGCAAAGTGTTCGCGAGAAGACTGACAAAACTCACATGCGGGCTCACACACAAGCACCACCGGGTGCGCCTGGGGGCCGAGGTGAAGAGGGACCTGGTAGTATGGGACACCTTCCTAGCTAATTTTAACGGGGTCCTCATTTGGAGGGAGGGCTGGCTGACAAGCAGACTGATCGAATTGTACACAGATGCGTCAGGGAGCAGAGGATTTGGCGCGCTCTTGCGGGGCAAGTGGTGCGCGGGTCAGTGGCCCGACAGCTGGCGCAGACAAGGTGTGACAGGCAACATAACATTCCTGGAACTGTTCCCAATTGTAGTGGCCCTAGTGATTTGGAGGGAAGACCTAAAGAACATGAAACTGACCCTATGGTCAGACAACAAGGGAGTAGTGCAAGTGATCAACAGGGGGTCGGCCAGGTGCCCAGACACACTGAGACTAATGCGCCGTCTGGTTACATTACAGTTGGAAGGCAACATAGACCTGCGAGCAAGGCACGTGCCAGGGGTGGAGAACGAGATAGCCGACGCACTATCCCGCGGCAAGATGAGCAGATTCAGGGAGCTGGCTCCCAGGGCAGACACAAACATGACCCCCTTCCCACACCAGCTATGGAATCTGGCAGGGCAGACCTCTCAGAGCTGATCACCCAGGCACTGGCTCCCGGCGCAGCAAGGCGATACACGAAATACCTAGCAACGGTGTTAAGAATTGGAGGCATTCAATCATTGGCCTGCCCGACCGAGACACACAGGGCAGCCGAGCTTTTTATAAGCTGGGCATACAAAAACGGCAGGTCAAGGTCATGGACACAAGCCCACTTGGCGGCGGTGATACACTATGCAAAGTTAGAGACGGGTCACTCACAACCCATTGGCATCACATTACATCAAGACCGCCATGAAGGGCTGGAGGAGGAAGGAGGGGAAGAAGGCAGACACAAGGCCACCAATAGACTTCAACAGACATGGGGCGCTGCTACGGGCAGTAGTTCACGTGGCGGCAGGCGAATACGAACAGGTGCTCTTCAAGGCGGCATTCACCACAGCCTTCTTCGGGGCATTCCGCATCAGCGAACTCGTAGCCCCAGCAAGAGGGGGCCTAGCCGAGCGATGCCTGCAGGCCAGCGACGTATCCCCGGGAGCGGGCAGGGTAGAGCTGGTGCTGCGCAAATCCAAGACGGACCAGGCAGGCAGAGGGGCCACAGTTACTCTACACTGCATCCAGAACCATGACCTCTGCGCAGTCTGCCGCCTCCTAGCCTTCATGGCATTTCGCCCAGCAGGCGACGGCCCCCTGTTCATACACGGGGACGGGGCACACTTGAGTAAATTTCAATTTGTAGCAGTTATGCGGATGGCCCTCAGCAAAGCGGGCTTGCCCCCGGGGGCCTTTGGGTCACACTCATTCCGGATAGGGGCGGCCACAACCGCTGCCCAACACGGGATGCCGGCAGCAGGCATACAAGCACTAGGGAGGTGGCGCTCGCGCGCATACAAGACTTATGTGAGGCCACAGCTATTGTGACGTGAAGTAAGACAGCGCAGGATTTACTTAAAGGTGACCGTCCCCCCCTTTCTGATTCCACCAACAGGGAACAGACCCCACCTGGTATGGATAGTGGGCCACTCCTTCGTCAAGCGGATGGGGGCATGGTGGAGGAACAGGGGACGCGGACTCAAGGCCAGGCCGAAACACACGTGCATCCGCTGGTTTGGCCAGTCGGGCATGCGCTGGGGGCAGCTGACAGCGGCCCTCAAGGAACTGAGGGAGGAGGCGAGGCGCCTCCCGGATGTTCTGATCATCCATCTCGGGGGGAACGACCTGGCCAGTTTGGGGCGGAGGGCCCTGCTAATCGGAATACAAAATGATCTGGTGGAGACAGCCAGGACATGCGGGCAGGCGACGATAATATGGTCCGAAGTCGTTAGCAGACGAGAATGGAGAGGCGCGAAGTCTTACAAGGGGGTAGAGAACTCAAGGAAGAAGCTGAACCTCACAGTAAGCAAGTTCTGCAGGGCGAACGGCCTGGGCTCAATTAGACATGGGCTAATACACACGGGGCGGCCGGAATATTACGCGGCCGATGGGGTGCACCTATCCGATGAGGGGATGGAGATCTTTTGGAACAACCTGTGGGGCGCCATGGTGCTAGCCGGTTGCCAATGACAGAAGGGGCGTTGGGGGGAGCCGCAGGAAGACGGCAGCCTCCCTGTCGGCGTGGCGAAGGGCTACGCTGAGAACGGTTGGTACAGAGGCACACCGGAGGGCGGTGCGCCAGAATAGGTCCACTCACCTTCTGATGCCGCACGGCTGGGTGAGATGGCCTAAGGACAACGGCTCTGGAATGCCTCACGGCTGGGCAACATGGCGACGAAGGGAAGGGGGAATATGCAGAGACGGCGCTCGCAGCCCAGCCCCCGCCGGATGGCAGGGCACAACAGGTCGGAAAGGTAGCGAGGCAGCCTAACTCTGGGACAATGAATATCCCCTCCCCGCGCAGAGGAAGCGCAAAGAAATCCAACCAACAGAAAAACCGCCCCAGAAGGGGCAAGAGACAATGGCAAGGATTGTATAATGACATAACATGCAAATGCAAGTGATACCTGATGCAAGTGATAAGATACCTGTTTTTCCTTGTAACCCTAATAAACTGCGGCCAATAAATGACCACCACAGTGAGAAGGTGTATTGGCATTATTGGCGGGACGGGGAGATAAGGAAAGTTACTTAGGATCACTGCGCGAGTGGGGCAGAGTGGGCAGGTTATTGCAGAGGCGGGCCCCGTAGGGGCTCAGGAGCCGGCGCCATAACCGGCAGCGAGCCCCCACCAAAGCAATCAAAATGGGGGCCGGAAGCGGCAAACCAAGCAAGGAGAAGACGGCGGGAATACGGGGTCTCCCCAGAGACGCAAGGGAGCCCCCATTTGGCGCGCAGCCCGCCCCCCCACCCTTCCCCCCTCCCTCTCACCTGGTTTCCGGCCGCACCGCGCGGCCAATGGGGGGGGCAGGCGATGTTTGAAACCCCCAATGAGGGGGTGCCTTAGGAACAAGATAGGCCGTGGGGGGGCATATAAGCGCTGCTCCCCCAGGGATACTCCTATGTCCAGGAGCGGGGGAGCAGCACGGCGAAAACAATCTTGACCCACCCACCCGCACCTTAGGAACAGCATTGTCGCAGGGCTGTGATAGGGAAAGGGCGTGGCGAAGGGCTACGCTGAGAACGGTTGGTACAGAGGCACACCGGAGGGCGGTGCGCCAGAATAGGTCCACTCACCTTCTGATGCCGCACGGCTGGGTGAGATGGCCTAAGGACAACGGCTCTGGGATGCCTCACGGCTGGGCAACATGGCGACGAAGGGAAGGGGGAATATGCAGAGACGGCGCTCGCAGCCCAGCCCCCGCCGGATGGCAGGGCACAACATGTCGGAAAGGTAGCGAGGCAGCCTAACTCTGGGACAATGAATATCCCCTCCCCGCGCAGAGGAAGCGCAAAGAAATCCAACCAACAGAAAAACCGCCCCAGAAGGGGCAAGAGACAATGGCAAGGAATGTATAATGACATAACATGCAAATGCAAGTGATACCTGATGCAAGTGATAAGATACCTGTTTTTCCTTGTAACCCTAATAAACTGCGGCCAATAAATGACCACCACAGTGAGAAGGTGTATTGGCATTATTGGCGGGACGGGGAGATAAGGAAAGTTACTTAGGATCACTGCGCGAGTGGGGCAGAGTGGGCAGGTTATTAACATCTCAGGAAGCGCTAAACAATCACATCTCAGTAAGCGCTATATCATGTCACTGAAAGCGTTAACCATATCACAGGAAGCGTTAAACAAAGTCTCATTAAGCACTAAATAAAAGTTACTTAAGAGTGCTCAACAACATCAAGTCTTTAAAGGGACCTTACATTAGGCCAACATTAATAACCCCATGTCTGTCCAAGTCTTCAGAGAAGTTCGTTCTGTAAACACGCTAATTGTGCAGTCTTTGGACGGAATGTTCAGTAACACGAGGCCTTTACAAAAGACATGAAACCAGAGTACACAGAAGTGTTCACAGGATTTAGCTCCCTCTCTGCTGGTCTGCAAACGCTTTGGAGCCAGCTCGATTCCTCAGGACAGCGTCTCTCCTAGGTGATGACAAGTTCTTGCTCGTGGTGAAAGAAACGGAGTCAAGCAAAGGTAAGTGGACTCGCAGTAATTTATAGCCACAGGAGGGCGTTGTCAAGCGCGTCCTTAGAACAGCTGAAGAAACGCTTCCACCAACGTCCTGATTGCACGTTTGAGGCCCAACACGTGCAGGAAACAGAAACATCAAGAGTAATGGGGAATAAATGAAATTTAAAAAGAAATGGACACCAATAATAAAAGTAATGATGAAGCAGTTTTTTTTAAATACTTTGGTCACACTTGGATTTTCTAATCTGTTGAAGAAAACATACATGATTAAACAATCAAGGATACGCAGAAACACATATGAAACAATTAGTGAAATTAGCAGCCTGCATCTGATTCCTGACACCGTCCACCCAGAGCACCCCTACAGCCACTCTCAATCTTAGAAGAGCCTTTCCGTCGGATAGGCATGGATATATTAGGACCTTTATTGCCTTCCCGCAGTGGGTGCCGGTATGTTCTCTTTATGTTGGTCTACGCCACTCATTTTCCAGAGGCCCTACTCCTAAGACGACCCGATGCCTCTAACATAGCCAAAGCCATGACCACTGTCTTTTCAAGGATGGGCTTCCCAAAGGACCGATCCGGGGACTCAATTCGTATCCCGATTAATGAAACAGGTATGTGCCCAGTTTGGAGTCAAACAAATCCGGACATCTGCCTATCATCTGCAGACAGATGGATTAGTTGAAAGGTACAATGCCACCATCGAGACCACATTTAAAAAACTCCTAGCCCGGGAGTCCATGAAATGGGAAGACATGCTGCCCCTGGCATTGTTTGCTTTCGGGTGTAAGGAACAAAAAAGCACAGGATATTCGCCCTTTGAATTGCTATATGGTCATAAACCACGTACCTTGTTTGAGATTGTCCAAGAAAGATGGGAAACAGAACCCAACGATTCCAAACCCCTGACAGAGTATGTGCCCAACTTGCATACCCACCTGGGCCAGATCAGGGCTGTTGTTCGGAACAACTTAGAGGGAACCCACATGGCACAGAAAGGACAATACGATAAAGGGACCAAAGAGAGAACTCTCCAAGTGGGGGATTCGCTACTGCTTATGATGGCTTCTTCGGATCATAAGTTATTGGAGCAGTGGCAGGGTCCATATACTATAGTTGAACAGGTAACTCCTGTGACTTACCGCATCTAAACAGATCTGGCCAGACATACCTCTCACGTACCACTGCGACCACTGCGCCTCTGGCCTGGTTGCCCCCTCGCTCCTCCGCGCTCCTGCTCCAGGGCCCCTTGCTGTGCCAGTTCTTCACCGACGCCGTGAGCGGCGCCCCAGCCGCCGCAGGGCCGCCCGCTCAACCCGATCCCGTTTTCCCGCCACTTCCTGCCTACGGACCCGCCCCCTCACCAGTCCATTGGTGGACGTGACCCCGCCTCCCAGCTGACCCGCCCTCCCAGCTCCCCTCTTAAGGGGACCCCGCACGCACCTGGACAGCGACCACTGCGCCTCTGGCCTGGTTGCCCCCTCGCTCCTCCGCGCTCCTGCTCCAGGGCCCCTTGCTGTGCCAGTTCTTCACCGACGCCTTGAGCGGCGCCCCAGCCGCCGCAGGGCCGCCCGCTCAACCCGATCCTGTTTTCCCGCTGCTTCCTGCCTACGGACCCGCCCCCTCGCCAGTCCATTGGTGGACGCGACCCCGCCTCCCAGCTGACCCGCCCTCCCGGCTCCCCTCTTAAGGGGACCCCGCACGCACCTGGACAGCGACCACTGCGCCTCTGGCCTGGTTGCCCCCTCACTCCTCCGCGCTCCTGCTCCAGGGTCCCTTGCTGTGCCAGTTCTTCACCGACGCCGTGAGCGGCGCCCCAGCCGCCGCAGGGCCGCCCGCTCAACCCAATCCCGTTTTCCCACCGCTTCCTGCCTACGGACCAGCCCCCTCGCCAGTCCATTGGTGGACGCGACCCCGCCTCCCAGCTGACCCGCCCTTCCGGCTCCCCTCTTATGACGCCCCCTCAGCGACCACGCAGCGGACGCGCGCAGCGGGAGCACCGGCTGAGCGCCGAAGGTGCGCCAAAGGTAAGCCCGTCTGCGCCCGTCCGTGCCTGGACCGCGCCCAGTGCCAGGACCCCTGGCCCCCGCTGTCACCAGCCCACCCGCCGGACCTACGACACCACCGAACTCAACGCCCTCAACGCCGGCCGACTCCCGGGCTGTTACTGAGCCAACCCGAGACGCACCCACGGACCCTTCTGCTGCAACGCCTGCAAGTTCACCTGCATCTGGACCTGCACCACTCCAGCAGTGCTCAAGACCTCGACGAGCAACAGCAGCAACCACCTGAAGTGCATCCTGCTCAACACCCGCTCCGTCCACAGACACGCCGTCGAGCTCTGGAACCTGCTCGACACAACGTCACCAGACGTCGCCTTCCTCACGGAAACCTGGATGAAAGCCTCTTCAGCGCCCGACATAGCCATCGCCATCCCAGACGGCTACAAGATCATCAGGAGGGACCGCATCAACCACACCGGAGGAGGCATCGCCATCGTCCACAGGAACACCATCCGCATCACGACCAACACCGACGACACCCTCGCAACCGCCGAGCACCTGCACTTTCAGGTCCACATCAACCCCAAGACCACCCTCAGAGGCACCCTCATCTACAGACCCCCAGGACAGCGCACACAATTCAGCGAAGACATCGCCGACTTCATCAGCCCGCACGCCCTCTGCTCCGCTGACTACATCCTCCTCGGGGACCTCAACTTCCACATGGAGAACAACAACGACCGCAACACCACCACCCTGCTGGACAACCTCGCCAACCTGGGACTCAAGCAACTGGTGACCACCCCCACCCACTACGCCAGACACACACTCGACCCCGTCTTCTCATCCAGCAAGGACATCGCCTTCAGCCACGCCACTGGACTCCACTGGACGGACCACAGCTGCGTCCACTTCAGCTTCGCAAGGACCACGATCCACCACCACCAGCATCAGACTGCACGCAGGAGCTGGAACAAGATCACAGCCGACCAGCTCGCGTCCTCCCTGAGCATGAACCCTCCCACCAGCACAACGAACCCTAGCCAGGCGGCCACCAACCTCACGAGGTGGATCAGCGACTGCGCAGACGAGCTCGCCCCCCTGAGGACTACGCCCAGCAGACCCGGTAGCAAGAAAGCCCCATGGTTCACCGACAAACTCAAGAGCTCCAAGAAAACTGCCGAGCCCTCGAGAGAACCTGGCGCAGAGACCTAACACCGAACAACATGACTGCCCTCAAGCTCGCCACCCGAAAACACCACCAACTCATCCGCGCCACCAAGAAAACTGCATTCAAGGAACGACTGGACAACAACGCACACAACAGCACAGAACTCTTCAACATCGTCAAAGAGCTCTCCAACCCCAACGCCGGAAACAACGACATCACCCCTTCGCAAGACCTCTGCAACTCCCTCGCCTCCTACTTCCACAACAAGATCGCGGACATACACAACAGCTTCAGCACTCAACCGACGAACTCCACGACCGAACCACCGCCCCCCCACCACCACCCTCCGCGCCTGGACTCCGATCAGCACCGAAAACACCATCCACACGATGAACTCCATCCACTCCGGATCTCCGACCGACCCCTGCCCTCACCACGTCTTCAACAAGGCCGACGCTGTCATCGCACCCCACCTGCGGGACATCATCAACACATCCTTCGACACCGCTTCCTTCCCGGAGAGCTGGAAGCACGCCGAACTCAGCACTCTACTCAAGAAGCCATCGGCTGACCCCACCGACCTCAAAAACTACCGCCCCATCTCGCTGCTCCCGTTTCCTGCAAAAGTCATCGAGAAGACCGTCAACAAGCAGCTGGCCGCCTTCCTCGAGACAAACGGATCCCTCGACCCCTCGCAGTCTGGCTTCCGGGCCAACCACAGCACCGAGACCGCCCTGATCGCAGTCACCGATGACATCCGAGCACTGCTCGACAACGGAGAAACAGCGGCCCTCATCCTCCTTGACCTCTCCGCAGCCTTCAACACTGTCTGCCATCGTACCCTAGTACAATGCCTCAGCAACGTCGGAGTCCAGGAGAAGGCACTGGAGTGGATCATCTCCTTCCTCGCCGGAAGGACACAGAGAGTCCGCCTCCCTCTGTTCAGATCTGAAGCCACCAAAGTCATCTGCGGCGTCCCTTAAGGCTCCTCGCTCAGCCCAACCCTCTTCAACATCTACATGAGCCCCCTCGCAGACATCACACGCCAGCACAACCTCAACATCATCTCCTACGCCGACGACACCCAGCTGATCCTCTCCCTTACCAACGACCCCGCCACCGCCAGAGCCAACCTTCACGAAGGGATGAAAGAGGTAGCCGAATGGATGAAGAACAGCCGCCTGAAACTGAACTCGGACAAGACGGAAGTCCTCATCCTGGGATCCTCACCCTCCGCCTGGGATGACTTCTGGTGGCCCCCGCCCTAGGCAGCGCACCCAAACCTACAGACCACGCACGCAACCTGGGCTTCATCCTGGACTCCTCCCTCTCCATGACCAGACAAGTCAACGCCGTCTCCTCGTCGTGCTTCAACATCCTGCGCATGCTACGTAAGATCTTCCGGTGGATCCCCACCGAGACCAGGAAGACGGTCACCCAGGCCCTCGTCACCAGCGGTCTGGACTATGGCAACACCCTCTACGCCGGAACCACCGCCAAATTCCAGAAGAGACTCCAGCGGATCCAGAATGCCTCAGCACGACTCATCCTGGACATCCCCCGCCGCAGCCACATCTCCGGACACCTGAGAGACCTTCACTGGCTCCCGGTCAACAAGAGAATCACCTTCCGTCTCCTCACCCACGCACACAAAGCCCTCCACAGCCAAGGCCCAGGATACCTCAACAGCCGCCTCAACTTCTACGCTCCCAAACGCCAGCTTCGATCGACCAGCCACGCCCTCGCCGCCGTCCCCCGCATCCGTAGAGCCACCACAGGGGGACGGTCCTTCTCCTTCCTCGCCGCCAAGACATGGAACTCCCTCCCCACCCACCTCCGCCTGACCCAGGACCACCTCGCCTTCAGGAAGCAACTCAAGACCTGGTTGGTCGAGCAGTAGCAGATCCCCCTCCTCCAGCGCCTTGAGACCCACTGGGTAAATAGTGCGCTATATAAATGCGATGATTGATTGATTGATTGATTGATTGTATATCACATTAACTTGTTAAAAAAATTGGAGGGTCCCTTGCCAGTGTCCGTAAGTATAGCGGAGGTACAGACACCCTTATTCAACCAATGTATAGATCCTGATCTGTCTCCTGAACTATGAAGCAGTCTATCACAAGTATTGCGACCCCTTCAGGATACCTTCTCTACCTCTCCTGGCAAGACTACAGTCATTCAACATGCTATTAAAACACCTCCAGGGAAACAGGTTGCACATGATTATAATTCAACCCTCTCTTAGTGAGTGGAGCTCACCCATTGTTCTTGTACCTAGGCCAGTTGGTTTGGCGCAATTTTACATCGACTTCAGAGAAGTTAATAAGATTTGGAATTTGACACCTACCCCCTTCCCAGGGTGGATGAAATGGTTGAAAGAATAGGCAGGTCTAAGTATATCAGTACCTTAGATTTATACAAAGGATATTGCCAGATACCCCTCAGGAAACAGGATAGAGAAAAACACTGCATTTTCTACTCCGGATGGGTTACATCAATTTAAGGTGTTACTCTTTGGGTTACATGGGGCACCAGCAACATTTCAGAGTGCTATGAATGTAGTATTACATCCCCATGAGAAATACGCAGGTGCATATATTGATGATATAATCATCTATAGCGATATCTGGAAACAGCACCTTTCACCTCTCTCCAGAGTAATGCAGACCTTAGGACGACACAGTTTTAAAATAAATCCAGATAAAAGCCATCTGCAGCCGAGACCGTTCGATACCTTGGGTATTTATTAGGGGAGGGGTTTTTAAGGCCACAAGTCTCTAAATTAACTGCCATTTCCCAAATACCCTTACCCCGCTACAAGAAATATTTATGTGCTTTTCTAGTTTTACTCGGGTATTACCGCCGGTTTATCCCTAGGTACTCACAAACTGCAGCCCCTTTGACTAATTTGCTACAAAAAAATATTAAAACTGAAGAAATGCTCAAGCATCCTCCCCCGGATGTAATATGAGCCTTTGAGTCTCTGAAAACATCCCTGACCTCCAATACTGTATTAACTAGTCTAGACTATTCCCTCCCTTTTATCCTGCAAACAGATGCTTCAGATCAGGGACTAGGGGCTGTCTTGTCACAGAAGACACCCCAGGGAGAAAAACCCATCCTATATATCAGCCGCAAACTTTTCCCAAGAGACAAGAATTGCGCCACTATAGAGAAAGAAGCATTAGCCATTAAATGGGCCATAGACACCTTGCGCTATTATCTCGAAGGTAGGGAATTCACCTTATATACCAATCACACCCCCCAAGAATGGCTAGCCAACCTCCTGTTTGTTTCCTTGTCCTTTCATTGGGCCATGACATGGACTTCTGGAGTTACACCCGCCCATTTCCGGGGTCACGTTGACGTCTTGCAGTGGAGAGACAGGATAGTGGGATGGGTTTTGTATATCCTCGTGATCCTGCAAGTCTCAAATGTAGATGGGAATATGGGCTTTAAAGGGAAGATCCGCCCATGGCAGCACACCGGTGAGTCCCTCCTGCATTTCCTCACACTCATCAATAGTCATTATTTGCCAGAACGCTCTGCTGTGAACTTAGTCGATGGAATTCTGGCCCCACACACGTCATCCCATAACATAAAACATGATCAGACTCTTGTGAACATTTCTGCATTCCTGGTTGCAGAGGGCAAGGGATGGGAGCGTTTGAATGCTTCTGCTTTGTTTTTACCATTTAATCTGACTGGGAAACAGAGATTCCTGTCCACAAAAGATGCCTTTTACACACTGTTGCATATTGAAAAATTGGAACCCTTTCCATTCTCTGTGGCGGAGACAGATTCAGCTGTTTTGGTTAATCCGTGGGGTTATCTCTCTCCCTTTTTCGCTGTTTCAATTTAAATCATGCATGCAACATTTTTCCGATTGGGCATTTTGAACGACTGGGTAGTGCTTTCCTCCATGAAATATGGTCCCTTCCTTTCATTTAGAGATGTCAGTGGGAGGATAAGGAAGTTTTCCTAACAGGGAAGGACTACGAGTCCACAGTCGGACATTCCCTGGTTTGTAAACACGTTAAGTTGCACAGCGCTTGTAATGTGTCTGCACCTAATCTTGCTTGTTTTTTTAAAGGAACTCCAGTCCATCAATAAATATAGCTTTTACCTTGCTTACTAACGTCAGTTATCTTATTTTGAACAACCAAGACTGCTGTGGTTTATGTGCAGCAATCTCGTATTTAGGAACAGTTTCACAACGCGTTACTTGTCGTAGCAAAGTGCTTTTTCCGCCCCCGCATGGGAGTGTAGATAGTTCCATTTGGCCTTCCATTCTGACTTTGAAAACAGATTTCAACAAATTAAGCAGGCTCAAAGCGCTATTGTTCAACAAGAAGTGGCTCTCACTTCGGCTTGAGAGACCTTTGAGTTACAGGTGGCTAGAACATCTAGGGCGATTCAGTCACTTCCAAACACTAACCACCCACTTCACTTTGAGAAGCTTATATATCAGAGATTGAATGCATCTGACACTAAAGGCCTTGCACATT